>NW_027507686.1:205122565-206322565 GCF_037356315.1 Lithobates pipiens
CTACCAAAATTACCAAAGGTTCCATATCTTGCATCAGAATATAGGCTGAGCATTGCGATATTTTGTTTCAAAGTGCAGCCAGAACCTGAACTCATTCCATTAGTCTCAGTCAGTACTATGTTTCTTGAGGAGCCTACCAGCACTTCAGACTTCATTAGCTCAAGCACCTATTTCTTATTAATTGTATTTGTAGCCTTTATAAATAAAGATAAACAAGTAATTGAAAATATGATTCATCAAATCAAACACTTGTCCAGCTGATTAGTGAACCAATAAAAAATTGCCTGAAGCAAAACTCACCAGTTTACTACTTTTATATGGCCCACTTATAAAGGAAGTAAGAAAAGAAAATTCCTGTGTTTTCCTGGCAGGATCCATTGGGGATCATCATTGAAACGTGTCATGAGATGAGCATCTCCAACCAATGTGACTTTTCTTTTTGTTTGGAATGAACCAGCCTGATCCACCACAAGCTCTTATTTGTATGAACTGGTTCAATTACTCCTATCTATAAACCCTCTCTGAGTGAAGGCAACTGCCAGAACATTCTACGTTGAGTCTGACCCCTTGTTTAATCCTCTTGGTTCTTTATTGCCTCATTCTTTTTTTTAAGATGAAGCTTTATTCACTTGCAGACTACTTGGACTTCTACGACCTGACTCCTATGTTAAATTTCACTTAGACAGCTTGCAAACTCAATTCTTGTCTGCTGATGCATTACCTTTATGTTATCTGACTTCTGTTACTGACAATGGCTTCCAAGTGAATTTAGCTCTTTCTACTGTTCTGGTACTGTGCTAAATTAATCCTGCTGTTGAGTATATTCCTGGATGCAAACCTAGAACTTTGTTGCGTTACATTAATGTCTAGCCTGGGCTCACTACCGGTTCTCCTGGCTGTCTATGGCGAGCTTTTGGGACTATAAAATAAGATTTCCCATTGCCAAATTCCATCATCAGTGCATTTGATGAAAACCAGTTGCCTGAGTTTGGCCTGCTATGACAGCTTCCGGCATGTAGTGTACACTATTATCATACACATGTGGTTACACCTACTGTATACATATTCCTTTTTCTAAGCATGTTAAATAAAGTGCACATGAGACATAAGCAAATATCCTAGTCCATAGGACTGTATAATTGCACATCACTGTATTTCAAAAACGCCCCAGGAAATCCGAAATCTGAGGTACCTTATTAATATGCAAATTTTGACCAGAGCTTAGATTGTTTTACATAGTTAGTCAGGTTGAAAAAAGACACAAGTCCATCTAGTTCAACCATAAAAATAAATAAATAAATAAAATAAAAAATATCATACAATCCCATATAACCAATCCTATAGCCACAGTTGATCCAGAGGAAGGTGAAAAACTCCCAGCAAGATCCAATTTGCTACAGCAGGGGGAATAAATTCAACTTTACCTATAAATGTTAGTACCCAGTTATATTATGTACATTTAGGAAAGAATCAAGGCCTTTCTTAAAGCAATCTACTGTCTGCCTCTTATCAGCTTGGTTGCCCTTCTCTGCACTTTCTCCAGTTCCCCGATATCCTTTTTGAGATGGGACCCAAAACTGAACTGTATATTCCAGGCGAGGTCTTACTAATGATTTGTACAGGTGCAAAATAATATCTCTCTCTCTGGAGTCCATACCTCTCTTAATATAAGAAAGGACTTTGCTCGCTTTGGAAACCACAGCTTGGCATTGCATGCTATTATTGAGCTTATGATCTACCAAAACCCCCAGATCCTTCTCTACCATTGATTCTCCCAGTTGTTCTCCCCCTAGTATATATGATGCATGCATATTCTTAGCCCCAAGTGCATAACTTTACATTTATCAACATTAAACCTCATCTGCCACATTGTCGCCCAATTAGACAGTGTATTGAGGTCGGCTTGTAAATTGGAGACATCCTGTAAGGACATTATTCCACTGCATAGCTTAATGTCATCTGCAAAGACAGAAACGTTACTTTTAATCCCAGCCCCAATATCATTTATAAAGATATTAAAAAGTAAGAGTCGCAGCACTGAACCTTGGGGTACACTACATAAACTTAGACCATTCATAATAAGAATCATTAACCACTACTCTTTGAATTCTGTCTTTTAGCCAGTTTTCTATCCATTTACAAACTGATATTTCCAAGCCTGTAGACTTTACCTTACACATGAGCCAGCTGTGGGGAACTGTGTCAAACTATTTTGCAAAGTCCAAGTATAACACGTCCACCGCCACCCCTCTGTCCAAGGTTTTACTTACCGCCTCATAAAAATAAATCAGGTTTGTTTGACAACTTCTGTCTTTCATGAATCCATGATGTCTGTTGCTTAAAATATTTTTTTCCCAACAAGAACTTGTCTATGTGGTCTTTTATTAGATTCTCCAGTATCTTCTCGACTATAGAAGTTAAACTGACGGGTCAATAGTTACTTGGTAAAGACTATGTTCCCTATTTAAATATAGGCACCACATTGGCCCTACGCCAATCCAGTGGTACCATTCCAGTCATTAATGAGTCCCTAAAAATTAGATACAATGGCTTTGAAATTACAGAGCTCAGTTCTTTTCAGTTCTTTTAGGGTCCGTGGGTGGATGCCCTTTGGTCCGGGTGCTTTATCCACCTTTATTCTGTCTAAATATTTCTGGACCATATCCCTTTTGAGCCATTGTGGATCATTTGGGACTGCGTCACTACCATCCCCATTATGGACAGGAGCTCCCCATGCCTCTTTGTCCCCAGTCACCCACTCTAGATTATTTTGTAAAGGGCCTACATGCTCAGACCTGACCTTTTTACTATTAATATATTTGAATAATTTTTGGGGGTTTGTCCTACTATCTTTTGCAATCTGTCGTTCGTTTTGAGTTTTTGGACCTTGATTTCCTTTTTACATATTCTGTTATATTCTTTGGAAAATGTAAACGACACTAGTGTTCCTTCATTTTTATATTTTTAAAGGCTCTTTTCTTATTGTTTATGGCTTTTTTAACTTTGACCGTGAGCCACATAGGTTTTATTTTTAGCCTTTTAAACTTTTTGCCCATGGGAATATACTTTGCAGTGAGTTCACAAACAGTCAATTTGAAGAATTTCCATTTCTGTTCTGTGCCCATTGATGCCAATATTCCTTCCCAGTCCAAGTCCTGGAGAGCAGCCCTCATCCTTGGAAAATTTGCTCTCTTGAAGTTAAGTGTTTTTATCTTTCCCGTAGATATTTTTGCTTACAGCTAACATCAATATATTATATTCACTGCTACCAAGATGTTCCTTTATATGAACATTAGTAATAAGCTCTGCATGGTTTGAGATTACCAGGTCCAATAGAGCATCATTCCTAGTTGGGGCCTCAATAAACTGGACCATAAAAGTGTCCTGTAATAGGTTTATATTTTATACATAAAATAGGTTTTGTCCTAGCCTAACCACCCCTCAGCTTCTTATCATCTAGTAAATGTGAAGGACAACTTCACTGGCCAATAGAGAAGTTTGCATGGGGCAGAATGCACGCATGTTAGTTAGAATTTGCATAACAGAGACGTATAACTGTGGCTGGCAAAATTATTTGATTTTAAACACTTAATGTAAATGCATTTAAGCTGTGTTTGTGAGTAAATATTTCCATGAGCAATCATCTCCCAATTTCAAATGCTTTCAATTTGCATTCCTTTAACACGCCCCATTAAATAGATAGTTAATATGATTTCTCCTTTCTGGGTAGATGCACACAATTTTCAGCATTACAAAACAGAAAATCACTGAAATTATTTACATAATAATTTATAAGGAATTTGCAACTTTTTTACGATTCCAACCACTAATAAAATCCCTGTATACTGATCATTCATGAAACCGATTGGGGATTTGGTATTAAAACTACAAATGTCTGGTTTAGACTATAGAAAACTACATAGAAAATTGAACCAAACTGAACCTTTAAAGACTGTGTATGGAAACATCCATGATGACACTGGACCTATCATAGTAAATGAATGCAAGTATTATCTGCAGCAACCAAACTAAACTAATCCCAGCCATTGTCTTATGACAAAGCCTTTATGAACAGAGGGAGTTCCTTTCCTGGGAAATTATTCAGTAATCTAAACAAAGTAATTGGGAGCAGAGAAGCTACTGCAAACAGCGTATAAAATTGACCATAAGTACATAGATGCACACCAGTATAGAAATAATACAAGCTTTATATATGAAGAGATTAATAACAGTATATATAAAGTACAAACAAGTATTATCAGCAAAGGGGGCCTGAGGGGGCCACGATCCCCCCAATATTATAGTGTGCCCCCCATGTGCCCCTCCAACAGGTTACAGGTATAACTCATATAATGGCCGGCACTGCAGCCGCCGGTTTACAATTTTTTTTCTTCTTGGTGGTGGTTGACTGACACTGTCCAACTGACTCGTCACTTGTCTGTCTCGGACTTGGAGCCTCAAAGAAGTCGGGGCTAGCTGACCTGCCGCTGGCCGCCGCTAATGCTTCTGGGAGTTATAGCCTGACCCTTGTGAGAAGAAAACTACAACTCCCGGTCGCCACGGTCAGGTCTTTCTTGGAGTTGGACACACATGTGGCTGGCCTGGCTGCAATATACTGTGCATGCAACAGAAGTTGACCCCAGGAGACAGGCGCATGATCCACCCCCCCCAGGACTGGAGGAGGCCGTGCAAGGAGCAGGACCTGTCCTGCCAAGCTGAGCCTGAGCTCACAGCTGCCATTGGCCCATAGCTGAGGGGAGAGACCCTGACACCCCCAGCTGACCCACACATGATCATCCCATCTATCTCCCCCTATACACCTTATTTACCCTGTCCCACTGCCCACACATTAACCTCAAAATAGCCCTCAACACTGTGAGCCCACTCCTGCTGGGAGCTGCTCAAGTGCCCATGGCCTGTAAACCTTGCTGAAAGCTGGCCATGGACCTGTGAGTCCTGCTGGCCAGTGACCTGTGGGTCCTGCTCCACTGGCCATGGCCTATCAGGACCCACAGGCCAGAGAAGCCATTGGTCATGGCCAGCTCCCAGCAGAACCCACAGGCCAGCGGACAACAGGACCCATAGGCTATATTTCACTCCCATCAGGACCCACAGGTCAGTGGAAAGAATGACCCATAGGCTATTGTCTGCTTCCAACAGGACCCACGGGCCAGTGGCCAGCAGGACCTATAAGCTATTGTCCACTCCCAGCAGGAACCATAGGCCAGTGGCCAGCAGGACCCATAGGCTATTGTTTGCTCCCAGCAGGACCCATAGGCTATTGTTTGCTCCCAGCAGGACCCACAGGTCTGCAGCCAGCTCCCAGCAGGACCCACAGCCTGTCCTGCTGGCCATTGACCTGTGGGCCCTGCTGGCAGCTGGCCAATAGCCTAGGGTGACCAGAAGTCCCCTGTTTCCAGGGACAGTCCCCGGACTGAGGACACTGTTCCCAAACCAAGTTTGTCCCCGCAAGCTGGGGCAGACAGGGGCCCCCAGGGCCGACCCTACCATGGGTCCCACTTGGCCCATTGGGCTGCCTCAAAGGGAAAGTGGGGGTGAGCACATCCGGATTACACAGAGCAGGGATCTCCCACTTACCCAGCGACCGCTGTCATGCAAAGTCCTGCCTCCTGGATGGGCTCCTATGATAGACTGCACACCAGTGACATCTATCTTAGGAGCCGATCCAGGAGGTGGGACTTCGTATGACAGTGGCCATGTCAGATAAGGGGGAGATCCCCACTCAGCTCTCCTCTCTCTAATCACCATTCACTGAACAGGCTGCATTGATGGGCACTGGTGAGGCTGCATTGATGGGCACTTGTGAGACTGCATTGATGGGCATTGATCAGGCTGCATTGATCTACACTGGTGAGGCTGCATTGATGGGCACTGATGAGGCTGAGCTGATGGGCACTGGTGAGGCTGCATTGATGGGCACTGATCCAATTGCATTGATGGGCACTGGTGAGGCTGCATTGAGGGGAACTGGTGAGGCAGCATTGATGGGCACCGGTGAGGCTGCAAAGATGGGCACTGATCAGTTTGCATTACTGGGCACTGGTGAGGCTCCACTGAGGGGCACTAGTGAGGCTGCATTGATGGGCACGGTTCAGGCTGCGCTGATGGACACTGATCAGGCTGCATTGAAGGGCACCGATGAGGCTGCATTGATGGGCAATGGTGAGGTTGCATTGATGGGCAATGGTGAGATTGCATTGATGACCTCTGGAGTGCATTCTATTATTGAATATATATATATATATATATATATATATATATATATATATATATTGTCAGAAACCATGAAATCAGATCGACACAGAAGTACAGTTAAATCACACTTGTTTAATAATAAAAGTAAAAAGAACAAACATAGAGAAAACATAGCCAAAGTTCTGTAACCGGAATGGATAGTCCGCCAAGAAAGAAGTCAGGGATCAAGTACTGGGACAGCAAGCAGGAACTGAAGCCAGAAGGGATGTCAGCAGGAACATAGGAGATAGTTTCTTGTGATGTGACCAAGGCGAAGGCAGAGCTACTCTGGACCGGATGGCTTAAGTAGGCAGGACTGACAAGCAGGATCATCTACAGCTGAGTAACTGTGGAGAGAGATGGGAGCTTGGCAAATAGCCGAAAGCTGAGTGGCCAGCTCAGAGAAGGAAGGGCTGAGCCCAGCCCTGACACTACCACCACCTCAACAACCCCTCCCCCTCGGAGGACAACCAGGCTTGAGGGGAAAACATCTATAGAAATCACAGAGGAGGACAGGGGCATTTAAGTCAGAGGAAGAGACCCAAGAGCATTCCTTTCCAATGCACAAAGTACTGTATGCGCCCACGGAACCTACGGGAGTCAACAATGGACTGTACTTCATACTCCTCATGGTTCTCAACCTGTACAGGGGAGGACGTGGCACCGAGGAGGTAAAGCGGTTGCAGACCAAAAGTTTTAACAAGGAGACATGAAATACATTTGAAATATGCATATTAGAAGGAAGCTCTAATGCGTAAGCCACTGCGAAGAATGTGAAAAGACCCAATAAACCAAGGTGCGAACTTCAGTGAAGGAGCACAAAGTTGAAGGTTGCAAGATGACAGCCAGACCCTGTCCCCAACCTGGTAGGAAGGCGCAGGCAGGCGTTTGCAGTCAGCGTGAAGTCTGTACCTATAATTAGCATGATGCAAAGCCTTCTGGACTTGTGCCCAAGTGGAATAAAGACCACTGAGATGCTCCTCTAAAGCAGGAATACTCTGTGGAACAAATGAGCCAGGCAACATGGAAGGTTGGAAATCATAATTCGCCATAAACAGGGACAATCAGGAAGCAGAATTCCAGGCACTGTTGTGAGCAAACTCTGCCCACAGAAAAAGGTTTGACCAGTTGTTATGATGGTCAGAAATATAGCAACGTAGGAATTGCTCCAAGGACTGATTGGCTCGTTCTGTGGCCCCATTAGACTGCGGGTGATACGCAGAGGAGAAAGCATGCTGAATTCTCAACTGAGCACAAAAGGCTAGCCAGAACCGGGATACAAACTAACTACCCCTGTCCGAGACAATCACTTTGGGTAGCCCAAGTAAGCGAAAGCTCTCCTGAGCAAAAATGGAAGCCAGTTCCTTAGAAGTGGGCACCTTTTTCAGTGGAATACAATGACACATCTTTGAGAACTGGTCAACCACCATAAGGATAACAGTGTTGGGATAACAGGTGGATCCAGGGCCTCTCTCCATTGGGTATGGGTTGTAGGAGGCCCACTGGAAGATGTCGTGGAGTCTTACTCTGAGTACACACGGAACAGGCACCTACGAAGGCATTTACAATAGCGAATTGTTGGGAAATGGCCCAAATTAGTTAATTTTTCCCAGGGTGGCCAGCAGCCTTGGGAGAATGGTAAGTCTGGAGCATGGCAATATGGAGACTCTCTGGGACAAAGCAGCAGTCACAAGGTTTCTCAGGAGGAGCATGGACCTGAACAACAAGAATTTTGTCACCCAAAGTGAGACTGATGTGAACCGTAGCCAGAATACATTCAGGAGGAATCACAGGAACCGGAACCGACTCCAACTTGGAAGTGGAGGAAAACTGTCGTGACAAGGCGTCAGCCCTTGCATTCTTAGTAGTGAGTAAGAATGAGACAATGTAATTGAAACTTGACAAGAAAAGAGCCCATCGCGCCCTTCTGGGAGAGAAGCATTTAGCCTCAGACAAGAATGTGAGATTCTTATGGTCAGTAGGCATGAAAAACCAGCACAGTGGTAACTACGAGGAGATGTCTCCATTCTTTCAGGGCTAAAATGATCGCCAACAGCTCTCTGTCACCAATCTCGTAAATGCACTCCGCAGGTGACAATTTCTTGGAAAAGTAGCCACAAGGATGCATAGCGCTCTCAGAGGTAGCATGTTGAGACAAAAGGGTGCCAACACCAGTCTCAGAAGCATCAACCTCAAGGATAAAAGGTAACGTAGGATCAGGATGTGCCAACACAGGAGCAGAAACAAAGGCAGCCTTAATGGACTCTGGAGACCAACTCTGTGGGTTACCATCCTTTCTGGTCATATCAGTCAGAGGCTTGACAAGAGACGAGAATTTCCGAATAAACTTCTGATAATAGTTGGTAAAGCCCAGGAAGCGTTGCAGAGGACGTAAACCCACGGGTCGGGTCACTATAGAACTGCCGAAAGTTTCTCTGGGTCCGTCGGAAAACTAGCAGGGGAAATTACATGAATTTAACCTGTTCACGGTGGAACTCGCACTTCTCCAGTGTAAAATAGAGAGATGCGTGAAGCCCAAGTGCATGAGTTCATCTGCACTGACCGACTCGGTGCCAGGAGGCATTGGAGGTGAGGGAGGCACGGGTGGGACTGTAAACCTCGGAGGCAAATGTACAGGAGGCTTCTGAGAGTCTGGAGTCAATGAAGATGGCAAACATGATCAACTTCTCCAGCTCAGTGGGAATATCTCAGGATGCTATCTCAACCTTGATGGAATCCAGGAGACCATGAGAAAAAGCAGCCACGAGGGCCTCATTGTTCCAAGCAACCTCTGCTGCCAGAGTTTGATGGACATGAGGCACTTGGCAGCAGAAGCGGAGCACGCATTAACGTCAAATACCCTTTCAAAGGAGGCCACAAACTCAGAGTAACTCAAGACAACAGGTTTTTGCATCTCCCATATAGGGTTTGCCCAGGCCAAGGCTCTCTCAGAAAGCAAAGATTTCACAAAACCTATTTTGCTTCTGTTCGTGGGAAATGCCTGGGGCAGCATCTCAAAGTATATCTCAATATGGTTGAGAAACCCTCTGCATTGAACTGGATCACCCCCAAATCGCTGGGGAAGCAGAGCAGAACCAGACATACCTCTTCTAGAGGTAATACTCGGGGCGGGTGCCTGCACAGAGACTGGTGCAACAGCAGGGATGGCCTGCAACATAGGTTGTACCAGAGCAGCCACAGTGGGAGATTCCAGGTGAACCGCGCGACTCAGGAGCGTTTGTAACGCCATGGCAAATTGATCCATGCGGTGATCCAGTTCATCCAATCTGGAAAAAATATTACCAACAAGTGGATTGACTGTGCCATCTGAATTCATGGCCTTTGCCTACTGCCAGAAAACATGAAATCAGACCGAGACAGAAGTACAGTTAAATCACACAAACATAGTCAAAACATAACCAAAGTTCAGTAACTGGAATGGATAGTCAGCCAATTCAGAAGTCAGGGATCAAGTAGTGGAACAGCAAGCAGGATCTGGAGCCAGAAGGGATGTCAGCAAAGCAAGTCTTGAACAGGATTGCAGGAGATAGTTTCTGTGATGTTGACCAAGGTGAAGGCAGAGACCCACTTTCCTCCGTGTATGGGCAAGTCAGTTCATTTCAAAAGTACGGCGGACTCCCGCCATAGTCCGGACCTAGTCCGCCGGAAAAGTCCAGTTGTGTGTGGGCAGGTCCACTCGTTCGGAAAGTCCGGTGGACCTCAGCTGCAAAGTCCGGCGGTTTGTCCGCCAGACTAAGTCCGCTGGATAGTCTGATCGTATGTACGGGACATTAGGGATCCTAGGACTCCTATGATCAGTGAGAACGCTGGGGGGGGGGGGGATTTATACTGACCACCAATGTAAAAGGAGATTTACACTGACCACCAGTGTAAGGGCAGTTTTGACCACCAATGTAAGAGAGGATTCAAAACTGACTACAAATACAAGTTTGGATTTTTCTACATATTTCCAATATAAAGAGGGGTTTCTACAACACTGACCATTAATGTAATGGGGATTTACACTGACTACTAATTTAATGGGAGCATTCACAGTTACCATGAATGTAAGGAGGGATTTACACTGACCACCATGTAAGGGGGGCCGTCACCCTGGCCACCAGTCTGAATGAAAGGATTGTATACCAAGCTCAAATGTAATGAGAAGATTTACATTGACCACCAATGTAACTGAGACATCTAGCTTGCGTTCACATTTGTGTGTGTTGGGAACGCATGCAAAATCACTTTCCTGACACCACAGAAACGTGTTGCCCTTTAGCAGATACACAGCAGTGTCATTAATTGTTAAAGTGGTGTTGGCACCAAAAAATAAGAAATAGTTTAAAATTCTTAAAAAACAATAATGATAACAATTGGCAAAAAAAATTTTTTTACTCACCTCTAAATGCTGTTGCTAGGGGGTCCCTCGTAGTCTGCCTTCTTCATTGCCCGGGCTGGTGACATCACATCCCCTCATGCCGCACAGTCATCTGGGACCTGTCACGTGTCTCAGATGACTGTGTGGCATATCACGGCACCCTGCGCAGCCTGGTGCCCACAGTAGGAATGATGGCGCCGCAAGCGGAGCGGGGAACGAGGGGGGGGGGGCTTCGTTCCCCCGCATCGCTGGACCCTGGGACAGGTAAGTGCCCGATTAGTCATAAGTCAGAAGTTGCAGTATTTGTAGCTGCTGACTTAAAAAATTTTTTTTTAGGGGGCACCCCACTTTAATGACACCCTCACACATCTGATGTGCATATTTACATGTACTAAAATTCACGGTGCTGTGGCACCATGTTATTTTGAAAAAGGATTCCACCTCCAATTTGCTTACCTTTGCAGAAAAGGCTGATGTTAGGCTTAATGACCGCAGTTGTAGGCAGGACTACATGTATACTTTTTTTCCCCCTTTTTTCTTTATCATTGAACACGGGGCCACCCAGGTGCAGTAGGTCAAGGAGTCCTCGAGAAACATAAATAAATGGGAGGGACGGGAGTTCCAGAGCGATAAAATATATAATAATATAGCATCAAACTCTGAAAAAGAACGCCTAGGAGTGTAGTGAGATATATGCTCTAAAAGTATGATTGATATTCATTGCGATAAATGAATGTAGCTAATGCTCCAGTCTATATTCTTATAACGATACATGATTTATCTAATAATTGACTGCAGATAAAGCAGTTTAGTAAAGCATGACCTCATGGGGGTATGATATAAATATGAATGCCGCCTTTATTTACATATCAATGCAGCCAGTCCACGGCTATTAACATATTAACGCCACCTCTATTTGCTTATCAATGCCGATTATTTACATGTAAACACAGGGTCTGCAGGTGAGTCATCTGTACACGGCAATATGGCAGACCTGGGCAGAATTAATAACATAACTTCACACTGAGATATTGGGATACAGCATGGGACTAAATCTTCAAGGGACAAGGAAATTTAAACTGGGATAGTTGGCAAGTATGAGGCAGCTGCTTTGGGCCCCACAACAATGATGGGGACCAGGGCAGCTGCCCCTTTGCCCTGCCTTAAATACGGCCATGGAGATAGGAGATGGCAATTATCTGACAGCTGAGTGGCCAGCTCAGAGAAGGAAGGGCTGAGCCAAGCCCTGACATATATATATATATATATATATATATATATATATATATATATATATATATATATATATATATATACACACTCACACACACACTGAGCTAAATTATAAACTCAACACTTTTGTGTTTGCCCCTATTTATCATGAGGGCAAAGATCTACAACTTTTTCTATGTACACAAAAGGCTTATTTCTCTCAGATATTGTTCACAAATCTGTCTAAACCTATGTTAGTGAGCACTTCTCCTTTGTTGAGATAATCCATCCACCTCACAGGCGTGGCATATCAAGATGCTGATTAGACAGCATGATTATTGCACAGGTGTGCCTTAGGCTGGCCACAATAAAAGGCCACTCTAAACTGTGTAGTTTTACTGTATTCGGGGGGTTTGGGGTGTCCAAAAACCAGTCAGTATCTGGTGTGATCAGCATTTGCCTCATGCATTGTAGCACATCTCCTTCACATAGAGTTGATGTGGGAGTTGATAGAGTTGTTGAGCCGAACCCCCTTTGGTTCCGTTCGCAGCAGAGCATGCGAACAGGCAAAACATTTGGATGAACACGCGAACACCATCAAAGTTTATGGGAAATGAACATGAAAAATCAAAAGTGCTAATTTTAAAGCCTTATATGCAAGTTATTGCCATAAAAAGTGTTTGGGGACCCGGGGTCCTGCCCCAGGGGACATATATCAATAATGCAAAAATACGTTTTAAAAACTGCCATTTTTTCGGGAACAGTGATTTTAATAATGCTTAAAGTGAAACGATAAAAATGAAATATTCCTTTAAATATCGTGCCTGGAGGGTCTCCTTAGTCTGCCTGGTGCCGTTTTCCTATGTTTAGAGAAATAGCACAGCAAAATTACATTTCTAAAGGAAAAAATTCATTTAAAACTGATGTAATGAATTGTCGGGTCTCGGCGATATAGTTAAAACTTATTGAAAGGAACAGCATGGATCCCCCCCCCCCCCCCAGTCCATTACCAGGCTCTTTGAATCTGGTATGGATATTATTATTATTATTATGATCATTATTATTATAATACATGATTTATATAGCGCCAACAGTTTACTCAGCGCTTTACTATGTAGAGGGGGGAAAGTACAATTACAGTACAGTTCAATACAGAAGGGACAGGAGGGCCCTGCTCGTAGAGGGGATGGTGGTACAAAAGGGAGGGGGTGGTGGTACAAAAGGTAATAGATGCAGGGAATGATTTGATGGGGGTGGCTCTGGCACAGTTGTTAGGTGGGTGTGGGATAGGCTTCCCTGAATAAGTGAGTTTTCAGGGATCTCCTAAAGGTGGACAGGTTAGGGGCTAATCAGATATACCAGGGCAGGGAGTTTCCCAAGGATGGGAGAGGCTCTAGAGAAGTCCTGAAGGTGAGCATGAGAAGAGGTAACAAGGAAGCTAGAGAGCAGAAGGTCCTGGGAGGAGTGGAGGGGACGATTGGGGCAATGTCTGCAGATGAGGTTAGTGATGTAGCTGGAGGCGATGTTGTGGATGGCCTTGTATGTTGTGGTTCAAGCCAGTGAAGGGATTGCCAGAGAGGGGCAGCAGTCACAGATCGATTAGTGAGGTGTATTAGTCTAGTAACAGCATTCATAATAGACTGAAGGAGGGGAATAGCCTGAGTAAAGGTAGGTCATTAAGGAGAGAGTTGCAGTAGTCAAGGCGGGAAATAATGAAGGAGTGAATAAGTTGCTTTGTGCTGTCATTAGTTCAGGAAGGGTTGAATTCTGGAGATGTTGCGGAGGTTAAGGTGGCAGAATTTAGCCAGTGATTGGATGTGGGAGCTGAAGGAGAGGTCAGAGTCAAGGATTACACCCAGCACCCTGGCATGTGTGGAGGGACCAATGGTTGTGCTGTTGGTCTTAATGGTAATGTCATGGGGGGAGGACTGGGAAGGAGGAAAAATAAAAAGCTCAGTTTTAGAAAGATTGAGTTTGAGAAAGTGGTGTGACATCATACTGATATGTCATTCAGTAAGTTTGGGAGTTTGGGATCCATGAGGAGATCGAGAGGATGAGTTGAGGAGTGGAGAGATAGAGCTAGATGTCATTGGCATAGAGGTGGCATTGGAAGCCATGGGAGGTTATCAACTGGCCCAGGGAAGAGGTGAGAATTGGAGGGGCCCAAGGACGGAGCCTTGGGGTACCCCAACAGAGAGAGGAAGGGGAGTGGAGGAGATGGAGTTGTAAGTGACACTGAAAGTGCGCTGAGATAGGTAGGAGAAGAACCAGGATAAAGCAGAATCACAGAGGTCAAGGGAGTGTAGTTTGCTAAGGAGGTGCAGGTGGTCAACTGTAGAAAAGGCAGCAGAGAGGTCTAAGAGCATGAGTATGGAGTAATGGCCATTGGTTTTAGCAGTTAGTAGGCCATTGATGAGTTTTAGTAGGGCAGTTTCAGTGGAATGTTGTGGACGGTAGCCGAACTGTAAGGGGTCGAGAAAGTTGTTGTCCATGAGGTAGCGACTCCGTGTCCGTGAGGTAGCCACGTGATGTCAGAGGAAGGGGGGGTCGCCCGTTCCCACCCTCAGCTCTATAACAGCTGTCATCGAGAAGAAGCATCACTCAGGAGAAGCCTCCCACAGAGGCAGGGCTGTTGCAGCTTTTTTTTCTTCTTCTTTTTTTGGCTCGTCGGCGGAGTGAGATGGATTTACATCACGGGACATTTTTATTTTTTATCTTTTAATAAAGGACTTGTCCCAAAGTGTCTCCTGTCTTTTTTACTATTTTATTCACTTTTTTGTGAAATGGTCACCTTGGTGGGGGGGGCTTCTAGTTTTTGATAAGCCCCCGCCCTCAGACCCCCACAACTAACGGGCAAGGTTTGTGGGGATGAGGCCCTTGTCCCCGTCAACATGGGGACAAGATGTTTTGCATAGGATGCATTAAGGTAAAAAAACACAAGGGTTTGCAACCCCTTTAAATAGAATAAAAGAGACAGTATATAAACTATACTGCAATAAACTGGTTCACCTGGTGACCACTACATATACAGTAGCACAGATCTAGCTATCTGACCCTGTGCATGTGAAATAATACCAAAGAACAGTGGAGAGATACTCTGTGACAAGGATTTAGATAAACACTCAGCAGCTGCAGTTAAGCTATTGAATCATAGGAATAGTTGCAATAATATTCCCTTCTGGCTTAGGGATGAACAGCATGGACAGGACATGTGGCTGATACTTTCTTCTCTCTTCACTTTCTCCTTCTCGGGTTTCAAAGCCAACTATTCAGGGACAGTAAATGCATTTACAAATTCAGACAGTAGAGGGCAGAAGTTCCCAACAATAGTTTCATGCTACATCCTTGAGGAGTGAGGAGCTTTGGATCTTAAAGTGGACTCACACCCTGGATCTATGATGACCAATCTGCCCATTCAAAGCATGAACCATAGCTGGCAATATTTTTCATGATTGTATTTGTATTTATGTTGGCTAGCAATATTGTTAGATGTGAGAGCATGTATTTTGTTTGTACTTTGTTATGCTCATACAGTATACAATAAAATTCAATAAAGAGAACCTTTTACAAAAATAACCAAATATTTATCATGTGTTATTTTTCCATGTGAAGTGGTTGTTATGGGAAAGTTGCTATAACAGCAATATGGCCATTGCTGTTTTATGTCTACCATTGGGAACATGCACTGAGCAAATAGTGACCTTTGATGTTTTCTGTTTAAGAATACTAGTTGCCTGACCATCTATAGCCTTAGTACTTACAAAGTCACCAACCCAGAAAAAAATATGCAAAATATAAAGTCATTGTAACATCGGAGCTTTAGACCTGCATACTTGTTATAGATCAGTGCTATTAAACTGGACCTTCACCCATCTCATCCCCTCTCCCCCTATCACAGTTAGATAAAATATGTTTTATTTAGTGTTTCTGTGCATGCACAAAGATGGCGCAGGTATGAGGTCTCAGATCTGTGCATGTATGGAAAACCCCTCCTGCATGCACACTGTAGGTCTCTGTCTGGTCCCACAAGCTGGGCAGAGCATTACAGCACATCTATGCACATTCCAGATTGTTAAAGATGGCTGTACCAGAAGGGTGGGGCCAATAGTACAGGGACTGAAGTTCTACTTTTGGATCACTGGCTCAGCATTACAACCAAGCAACTAGAACCTTTAGATAAAAAGTCAGCAGTGGTAGCCTACATAGTCTCTGCCCATTGCAAGCCTTTATTTATAGTTAATAGGTATTTTTTGCTTATGAAACAATAATTATCTCTGCTTTAAAGTGAAAAGTAAAAAAAAAAAAAACTACTAGGAGGTAGAGTTTTACAGCAGAATAAACTTTTCCACTTGCTCCTAGCAGATTTTTTTTGTGTACACTGCTAGCTAGAAAAAAAGGGATGAAGGGCTTTATTGGTTGCCACATGCATAACCCCAAAAGAAGGAAGTGAGTACTCAGGACACACACATATATTTTAACTAAGGCCAGCCAAAGACGGAGCGAATTATATATATATATATATATATATATATATAAGTTTATTCGTAACATAATTTTATTAAAATTGACATAAAAATTCAAACACTAATCATCAGGTGTAAACCACTTAGGTAAGAGTGAGCTTTACCTGTTAAGACCTAGACCATATTCATACCAGGTGTACATGAATTGCAAATTCCCATAGATGCAGTGGGCCAGATAACAGGAAAAATCAGAGCTCTAGTCTTGATCTTTATGTGTTTCTCCAGTGGATGGCTTCTTCAGGAGTACTATTTATATTGAAGAACGAATCACTATTACTTACAGAATTCAGTTATGAAGTTAGTACATACATGCATGTTCAATATCTAGTACTCACATACATATGCTCAGGAACTAATAGTACTCAGTCCAATTAGAGGGGTCCAGGTCAACCCAAAAAATGAGAGCAGCACACCAGGGCTAAAGCAGCCGACAGAGAAACCCCCAAGGGCAGTTAATAGCCTAACAAATTATAATAGTAAAAATTATAAATACTGTCATTCTCATATCTCAGTATGGTAAATGCGAGATAGGCTAGTCTATAAAAGAGCAAGGGGACCAGGCACTCATTTGAATGTATCAAATCACTCAAAAAACAAACAGTCACAATTTGGGTGTCATAGAACGCAAATTGGATTCAAGTAGCATGAGGTGTACTGTAAAAATATAAATAAATATGCAAACACATGTAAGGATTGTGCCTCAGGGACTATCCCATACAAAAGCACAAACAGCAAAAAGTCAATATCTGCCAGATGTAAAATCTTCTTACTAACCTCAAAGCGGAGCACCATCCAAAAGGGGAAGCTCTGCTTGTTTGCTTCCTCCCCCCTTCAGTGCCACATTTGGCACCTTTTGGGGTGGCGCAGATACCTGTCCCCACTTCCGGAAGTTTGTCCCCCTTTCCTACTTCCCCCGCCACTGGGCCGTTCACAAAGAGCAGCGCGCTTTGCGTATGTGCAGTAGGGAACCTGCTGTGAAGCTGTGAAGCTTCACTGCCAGTTTCCTTTACAAGGAATGGCAGCGGCAGCACTCGAGAGCTGATTGAAATATCGACTGGAGTGCCGACATTGTGGGATCCCTGGACAGGTAAGTGTTCTAATATTAAAAGTCAATAGCTACAGTACATGTAGCTGATGACTTTTATTTTTTTTTGGTGGAGGGCTGGAGCCGCTCTTTAAGTAATCCAAAAAAGTAACCAAAAAAGTTTTGTCAGCCAATCCAAATGTGGAAGGAGTGTCATATCCATTAACCACAGTGGTTACGGGTATCATGGACCTGTCAGAGCTTGAGAAAGACAGCCTGGGAGATGAGGCTTCTATAAAGTGCAAGTGCCCTATGCAGACTTGCATATTGTGGCAAGAGCCACCACAGTGTCTCCAAACTGCAGTTCAGCTTTAAATGGTTCTATTTTCTTCTCTTCTCTGTAGACACTTTATAGAACCTCATAATTAGTTAGTCAGAAGTTAGAGATGTTTCAAAGGAGGAAAACTGATATAGTAAATTTTGTGAACTGCAAATATTCATAAAATATAATGCTTGCTGTAAATGTAGAAATGTAAAAGCTTTAAAGGGATGAAAAATCATTTTTAAAAGGAAAAAATAGCAAATAATGCACAGTAATAAAAAATAGTGCATGCATAATGCGTTGGCATTATGCATCAAAGGCTTTGATGCCTTTGAATATACAATATATTGTACATTCAAATGTCTAAATGGTATGCAATGGCAGTTTGAGTTCTTTGTGCCCAGTGCTGAGTGGAGTAAAAAAAAAATCAACAACCCTGATACACTAAAAACCCACCTCCTAAAAAAGGGTATATATGTTTGCTAAATAGGCAAATTGGGATATTTTGCCAGCAGTCAAAATAATTTTTCCAAAATAACTTGATCCTTTGACAAGTGTTCAGATTACTGCCCTTTTAGCTTCACAACGTGTTGCATTTCAGCATTGCCATTTTCTATCTTTATCTTGTGCAGAACAATTACCGTAAGTAATTTTTTTTTTAGAAGTATAGGGTGAAATGTGCCAAAATGGAAGCTATTGTTGCACCATATTTATTTGTCCCCTTTATGTGCATTTTCCTTTGCTACAAATAAAACAAGAGGCTGTTTTTCTTTGTTATATTTATTTCCTTAATTTTTCTACTCATTGATCTTTTACTCTATAAATATTAACCCATTTAAAGTTGATCTGTTCGTGAACACAAAACACTGCTAAATTTTCTAAGATTAGCGGAAGCGCTAATACGGTGTCCCAATTAATCCCCTCACTGCTGGGGGAGGCAGCCACAAATGGCCGAGGGATTAAACTTTTCAACATGTTGTAATCTTTGATATTTGATCTTCTGCTAGAATTACAGCTCCCGTGTTAAAGAGCCATGGCCTGTAAGCTGTACAGTTTTTAATACTTGCATCCTAGACCACTAGAATCTGTATTTTGTAAAGAACACCTTTTTAAAATATATTGCTGTGTTTTGTCCTGCAAAGGTAGAGTGAGACACTGATTTTTGCTGTTGTGATAATAAAAACCTAAATCCCAAAAGTGGATTTCAATAGTGAAATTTGTGCATATGAGTTCTCAGCTCTGGCCAACCATTATAAGCACAAGTCCTCTTCTAGAACTACGAGCACCCCTCCACAGGTTTTTACTTACCTCTTTCAATGGCAGCAGTCTCCACTGTTGTTCTGGATGGAATCACAGTTCATCTCACATGCTAAATTATTTAAAATATTTAAAACAATACATACCTAAACATGACTTATTGATATGGAAAATGAATACATTGTTGTAGGCATATTTATCTTATCAATAAAGCCATGAAACACAAAAGGAAATACCATAGGCAGACTGTTAATTACAAATGATGTTCCTAATGTTGAACATCAATTGTGTCTGTATTCTATTTTTTAGTAGATGATAAGGGTATTTTAGGCAGTTTCAGAGATGTTACTGTACAGGAATTTCTTCCTGGTTAGGCCCAGAGTAAAACTAAAAGACATATATGGAGGGGCCACATGACTGGGTTAAGGGGGGGTAGAGGCATGGGAGGTGTTTTGGTATTTAACGAACGCTAGGATTTAGGCTACTTGTGATGTGGCCAGGCAGGAACAGGTGGGGCTTCAAGGGGTTGGAGGCAGGAAGGTCCTGGGAGAGTTTTCAGTTGAAGGACAGCAGCCATCGGGGAATATTCCCACCCTCTTCCCCTTATATATATATTTTTTTTTTTTATTTAGTTATCTTTTGTTTGGGGTCTGCTTTAGCTTGTGACATTCAGTCATGGCTTCTGGCGAATTTCAAGGTCCTTGAAGGTGGGCAGTATGTTAAAGGTGAATTGGTAGAGACCTGTCTTGGGTATGGATCCCCTCATTTTTGTATGTTCATGGCAGTACCCAAGGTTACTGGCAATAGTCCCTGAGTCGGTGTGGTTTGGCTGGAGGCCTACCTTATGGGTTGTCATGGGTACTGAAGCCAGCCATAGATGGTTTGAATCTTGGTCTGTTCAGCATCAACTTTGGAACAACCAGCCGACTGAATTTTACATGTGAATACTGCTAGTGGCTGTTAGAGTGGCTAGCAATAATCACGGCTTTTCTGGCACGCACAATGGCTCCGTGAGAAGGATTCCACACTGCCTGCATTGATGGGAGAATCATTCTAATTCGCTCCGTCTTTGACTGGCCTTAGTTAAAATGCCTACTAGGACCTTGAGGTTTAATTCACATTGTATTGAAGGACATTCTGTTTTGATATTTGTTATTTATATTTGTTAATAAAGGGGCTGTTATGGCCAATAAAACCCCAATCAGTGTTTGCTGTGTTTTATTTAGGTACTGAAGTGTGGTGGAGGGGTGGTAAGGCATCATGAGTGCCAGAAACTAATTTTTAATACCCTGGTCATGTCTCCTTGAAAGAGGCCTTTCCTTTTCCTTTTCCTTTGATGAAGAGGAAGGATCAAAGTGCTTTGTATATATTATGATCACTGTCAAGAAAGGATTGCAGCCAGTCCTGGAACCTAAGAGACTATGTGATGGAAGATAGCTATCTCCTCATGGAGGTATCTGAATGTGTGATATGTATTCAGTAGTTTCTGACTGTCATCAATGTCATGAGCCAGGTCTCTGGGCAATATGTCTGATTAACTTGAGATTAATTTCCATAGGATTCTCTTGGTAAATATTTTTTACAAGGTAGGTGGGAAAGAGTTTCCTCAACCCTGCCTATTTACTGTACACAGATTCGGGACCCAACCCTCCCAATTTACACAGACTTGGGACCGACAAGCAGAATGCAATAACACAAGCATGGCCAATCAATACACATACTAGGGTCAAAATAGACAGGAGCCATTTAACCTATCAGCATGTCTTTTGTAAAGTGGGAGGAAACTCACACAAGCACGGAGAAAACTTTCAAACTCCATACAGGTATTGTCCTGACCAAGATTCAAACCAAGGACTCTACTGCTGGAAGTTATTGATGCTAACCATCAGTGGCGGTTGCTGTATATTTTGGGAGGGGGCGGCAAACAAGGTACTCGTCACCACAACCCAGCCCCTCGGTTGGTCCATCGGTCCATCGCTCATCTGTCCCCCCTCCCGCCCCGCACTTACCCCATCTAGCAGCTTTCATTCTGCGTCTCTTCCTCCTCCTCGGCAGCAGCTTCCTCCTTGGTGGCTTCCAGCCTTCTTCCCTCGGCGGCCAATACTATCTCTTTTCCTCTTGGTCAATTGGGTCTCAGGACCCACTTCCTGATTGGCCAGGAGGAGAATCAGGGAGACAATAGTAAATATTAATTCACTATTATCACACAAATGGGTGGGCTCGGGGAGCAGTACTCTGCGCCCCTAGCCCACCCCTTTTTCTTCTAAAGAAAACAACCCATTGAAATCCATGCGTCCGGCACCGTGCATGTAGTTTAGGGGCTAGACACATTGGATTAGGGGAGCGGCGCCCCTGTGCCCTGTATGGATGGGCCGCCACTGCTAACCATTAAGCTGCTGCTCTGCCCATTTTCCATCTACATTCCCCAAGATGGATTTTATCATAGAGAATTCCAAGACTTTTAATATTCTAAGGACAAGTGCTCCAAATCAAGGAATGAAGATGGAAAGTACAAGTGCAAGAAAGCACTATACAGAAATAAAAAATATTTTCAAATGCTTTCAGGAGCTCAAATGACATAAAAAAATCTGTCAGGTTGGCTGTACATTAATCAAATTCTTGGGTAAGCATAATCTTTAATCTGATTTTAAAGATTTCCAGTAAAAAAGATGATTCAATGCAGAGTGTTTTTGTGGGAGCTGTGCTCTTTGAAGCGTCATCCAATGTTGACAGGGTATTTGTGAAAGCATGTAATTATCCAATTAACAGTGAGATATATTATTTTTCAATTATCTATGAGTTGGGATTAAACTTTGGTGTGTAGCAAAATTTTAAAAATAAATGCTAATTTTGAAAATTGAAAGGTGTATTATTTATTCTCTTTTCAATCAACAGTAATAACCCCTTAAAAAAATCTCTACAGAATGGTGTACTGTATACATAACTGCCTATACTGTTTAGAATCCAGTAATACACTGTCTCATCCTGCTCAGCACATGCTCATGTGCTCTCTATTTGTTGGCACTGAGCCACTAGAGGCCAATCCTCTGACAGCCTAAAGATTTACTGCTGCTAATGGGCTCTGAGCTTCACCAAAATGGCAGCCTCCAGCAAGAAGAAGCAGGAACAATACTGGAGGAAACTTAAAGCTCATACTAATTTTGGTAGCATATTTATTAATGTGGAATGTATGTTCCTTGATAAAGAACTTTATTTTTTATAAAGTTGTTATGGGTAAAATTCTGCTTTAAGCCTCGAGTCCTGAGCTGCAGCCAACCAGAATAGTTGATGCCTCGGTGATCACTGGAGTCAGTAACAGCTTGTTGTAGTGATCAATTATTTTTAATTATTTATTTATTTTTAAAGCTGGGCGTAGAGGCCCTCTCCTCCCTGCCAATGCATATATGCAGTGGGAAGAGGTTGAGAAGGAAAGAGCTGCTTTCAGAAGAACCTGCTTTTAGTTTGTACATTGCAATTTGGGATGAGCCAAACACCCCCCTTTAGAACCCCATTGAAGTCTATGGGACTCGAACATTCGAAATAAAAAGTGCTAATTTTAATGGCTAATATGCAAGATCTTGTTCTAAAAAGGGTTTGGGGACCAGGCTCCTTCCCCAGGGGACATGGATCAATGCCTAAAATGTTTTCAAAAACTGCCATTTTTTCGGGAGCACTGATTTTAATGACGATTAAAGTGAAAAAAAGTGAAATATTCCTTTAAATATCATGCCTGGGGGGTGTCTATAGTATGCCTGTGAAGTGCCACGCATTTCCCGTGTTTAGAACAGTCCCTGCACAAAATGACATTTAATGGAAAAAAAGTAATTTACAACTGCTTGCGGTTTTAATGTAATATCTGGTTCCGGCAATACGGATGAAAATCCTTGAGAAAAATGGCATGGGTAGCCCCCCTGCCCATTACCAGTCCCTTTGGGTCTTGTACAGATATTAGAGGGAACCCCGTACCCAAATTAAAAAAAGGAAAGGCGTGGGTGGGGCCCCCAGGCCCTATATACTCAGAACAGCAGTATACAGGAGGTGCAAACAAGACAGGGACTGTGTAGGTTTGTTGTGTTAAGTAGCATCTGTTTGTAATTTTCAACTGGTACATTTTTAAAGTGTAGCTCCAGTCAAAAAAATCTATTTTTAAGCTTTTTGGAAAACATAGGTAAGGTTTATCACCCCTGTATAATTTTTTTTTGGCTGTCCATCTTTTTTATATCACTTCCTGTTGTCTCCTTCCGTTTGCAAGTAGGAGACATTTGTAAGTTGGATATTTGAAAGTAGGGGCCTGCCCTATATGCTCTGCAGACACAGAGACTGCTTGCCCAAGCATGCTGGGTCACAGTGCATGCTTGGCCAATCATGAGCCAGCAATGCACTGCTATGGTGCAGTGTATTGTGAGCCGTGAGCGACACACGAATTTGGCGCGAATGGCCCATAACGTTCAGTATTCGCCGAACGTGCGAACAGCTTGGTGTTCGAGACGGACATGCGTTCAACCAAGCTCATCGCTAATTGCAATATATAGGTATGTTCTTGTACTTTGGAACTAATCGTTTAGAACAGTGGTCTCCAAACTTTGCTTGCTTTTATCTAGCCCTTGGGGCACTATTACTCCCACTGATACCAATGATGGGGCACTAGTCCTCCCACTGACACCAATGATGGGACATTATTGCTTCCCCTGACACCAATGATGGGGCCTTATTCCTCCCACTGACACCAATGATGGGGCAATTTTCCTTCTACTGACACCAGTCATGGGGCATTATTCCTCTAAATTATACCAATGCTGGGGCACTATTCCTCCCAATGTCACAAATGATGGGGTACTATTCCTTCCCCCTACACCAAAAATGGGGCAATATTCTCCTCACTGGTGCCAATGCCGGGACATTATTTACTCCCATTGACGCCAGAGCATTTTCTACTTACACTGGCCACAGTCTGGCTCCCTCAAAGTCTGAAGGACGGTAAACTGGCCCTTTGTTTAGGAAGTTTGGAGACCTCTGGTTTAAAATTTGGGACCAGGGACAAGGTTCTTTTCCTAAAATACTGTGTTTGGTTTGCACTAATCATATCTACTGTTACTGTATCTAAACAACTCTATATTTGATTTATCAGTTCACAATACCTTTTTCCAAAAGGCCTGGTCTTTGTGCTTATGTTCAATGGCAAACTGTAGTCTTGCTTCAATATTCTTTTTAGTCAGCAAAGACTTTTTCTGACACATCTCCCATGCAGGATAAATCAGTTCAGTCTCTGATTATAGATGCATGCATTTTGACATCAGCTTGTGCAAGTTACCTGCAGATCCCCTTATAAAATGTTGGGATTTTTGGAGACTTCTTTTAGCATCAGTCAGCTCTTGGGCAGAATTTTCTGACCAGTCTTGGACATATTATCAGCGGTTTAAAATCAACGTCACTTGTTGATTTTCTTTACAGCAGAATGGTTGATTTCAGATAATTTGTGGAGCTTTGTAAATACCTTTCAGATGTATAGGCATCCACAACATTGTTTGTAAAGGCCTTAGAGAGCTCTATTGATCTTGTATTAGGACACTGGACACATCAATAGCAAAGGGAACACCAGATCCTAGATGTCTGAGGTTCGTTCCCTAAGGAGTTTCTAAACATTGGCACCTGCCTTGGAACACCTGATTCTAATTTCATGGATTCTTTGTAAGGCGTGGACTTTGAGTGGGGCTATCTGAATGAACCCTGCAGCTGCAGGCATCATTCAGATATCTTCTTTTTCTGCTGGTGATTCCCTGCACCCTAAAAACAATCCTAGCGGCTGTTCAGACATTTGATTGTTTTTACAAGTGGCAGGAGTGGCCGTTTACCATAGAGCTGATCAAGGACCAGATGGTCCCTGGTCATCTCTATGATCTTCAGAGGTAAGGCATGACGTTATGACGTCACGTCCTGCCTCAGCAGATGTAAACACTGTGGTTTCTTTGGCTTGGAAGCCAAGATCACTTTTTTTATTTTGGTCTTTTAGACCCCAGATCTCTTCATAAAGAGTACCTGTCAATCGCTATTACTGTCACAAGGGATGTTTACATCCCATACGTAAGTCATGTCCGCAAATGTAAACAGTGTTCAAATCACACATGCGAGGTATTGCTGCATTTGTTAGAGCGAGAGAAATAATTCTAGCACTAGACCTCCTCTGTAACTAAACTGGGAATCATTAAAAATATTGAAAGCGTCACCTATGGAGATTTTTAAGTACCGTAGTTTGTCGCCATTCCACGCGTGTGCGCAATTTTAAACCGTGACATGTTAGGTATCTATATACTCTACGTCACATCATCTTTCACATTATACAAAAAAATTGGGCTAACTTTACTGTTATTTTTTTTTTTTTATTCAGTGAAGTGTATTTTTTCCCAAAAAATTGCATGTGAAAGACATCTGCACAAATACATAAAATATTGCAATGACTGCCATTTAGAATCACAGAAGAGGGACCTGAGAAGGGGAGGATCTGGGCTGCTATGTGCAAATCCACTGCAACAGAACAGGTAAGTATAACATGTTTGTTATTTTTATAGGAAAAAAGATAAGACTTTACATTCACTTTCAAGAGGAAGTAAACCCTGATGGGTTTTACTTCCTCTTTATTCCCCTGCAAAGTAAAGGAATAATGGGCTAGAATGCATTACATACTAGTCCATTATGTTGCACTTACCTGCAAATGAAGCCCACGATGTCCGCAAAGTCCCTGCTGGTGGAAGCATCCATCTTCATCCGTCTTCCTTCTGGGGCCACGGACTCCGGCTCTGTTACTGGTCGGAGTCGCATGATGTCACTCCCACGCATGCGGGCGGGAGCCGGCGGTTACGGCATAGGCCCTAGAGAAAGAGCACGATCGCACCCTTTTAAAAGTGCACATGCGTCGATGACATCAGCACAAGCATATATGGTTTATACAGGTTTAGGAGATATTTCTAGTACCTACAGGCAAGCTTTATTATAGGCTTACCTGTAGGGAAAAGTGGTCTGTAACAGTTAATAACCACAAAGTTCAGTCTAACATTGTTTTAATCAGCACAAGGCACAGTACTTACTATCATTAAAAGTGTCCCTTATTCTGATGACTGCTGCTTTAGTTGAAATCTTCAATCCTCCGACCCCACCCCTGCAACCGTCTGGTGCTCTTGGGGTCAATAGAGATGAGAAGCAAGTCCTATGCACTCACCAAGAGTGCTGACTGTGGCAGCCCTTCCGACCCCCTCGCCCTCCATTCATAGAAGCTGTACTGTAACTTCCATGAATAAAAAGCGATCAATAAGTGGAATTAATCTTTAATCTGTCTGCCCTCAATTCATAGAGAGTTTTTTTATTCACAGAAGCAGATCTTGGTGTGAAAAGGCCCGAAAATGCATATACTTTTTATTCCATAGAGTATTATGTAAAGTTTAATAACTAAGGGCTCATTTACTTTAGCATTGCCCTCCAAAGTGCCACCTGCAATGGGTGACTTTTCAGAGTGTGTTTGCAATGTGGCTGGAAGACATTATGTTGATGCTTTTCTGTCTATTTTAACCCTTAAAAGCCTCCATCACCACTCCGCAACTGCATATGTTTTAGGGTAGTTGCAGTGCAACCCCATTCACTTGATTGAGTCATGTTCAGCAGGCACTGCCCACTGAAGACGACGGGTGGTATAATCCTGGTCACCCCACAAAATAAAGCATTGCAGTCGTGGCAATTATACAACCCCTTGTCCAGCTGTCTTTTCAGCTTAATGGGAAGAGCTGGGGAACGGTAACAATGCGGCTCAATCACCTGTTTGTTTGTTTTTTACTGCCCCTCCTCAACTGTTAAACGTAGCTTTAAAAAAAAACAGATTTTGAAGCCAAACGTACATTCCTATCACCCAAGAACATTCTCTCTGCCCAAACAAAAAATAACTGATTCTTTAGGTTCACCCACCCAGTTTACATTCCCCCACATTTCCTTACATAGAAAAAGAACTAATTCATGTAAATGCTGCTTGCTTTCAGCAAACAAATTCCACAGCAGAGAAAAGTACAAAGAAAATAAAAGACATTAAACTCCTATTATGGGCGTCTCATCAAGGCTGTACAGACTTTGAACATTAAAAACTGGACAACATATTCCTCTTTCAAAAATTATGAAAGTTAATAGAGGAATGACAAATTATACCATGTTGCGTTCAAACATTTCAAAAATGGAAAACAGCCGTATAAAATATTTTGGTAAATAAATGAGGCAATAACTTGTCAGAAAATAATAGCATGCAGAGAACCCATCTGTTATTGTTATCAGCAGCCTTGGAGCCAATCCAATCAGATCTACATGACAGCTTCTCTTCTTTGTAAAATAGATAAACTACGACCAAAGTGAGCACCCCGATCCAGTCCGGGGCAGCAAAGCATTAAATGGATGAAAGGGGTAGAGCTGGATGAATGGTTCTCAGTTTGAAAATTGCTTTATTTGATTTGTTGTAATCTCAGCCAGTGCACTTTAATCAGGGCTCTAAATACTGTATATAGAGTGAAAACACTATTTCATAGTCTTGATAAAAGTGAACTATGGAAGCTGAGTGCCTGCTGTGGTTGTATTTTATTTTTGCCGTAATAGAGTTGATTTACTAAAGGCAAATAGGCTGTTCACTTTGCAAGGGAATTATTCGTTAGCTTAGTAAATGTGGTAAAAATTCACTTTGCAAAGAATAACCAATCAGATACACATTCTTGTGTGGCTGTATCTCTTTACCCTCTCACTGCCCCCTCTCCCATTATACACCTTCCACACCCCAATGACTCCTGCACCCCAACACCTCCCACACCCCCATACCTGTCACACCCCCATACCTCCTACACCCCAATACCTTGCATAGCCCAATATTTGCCACACCCCAACACCTCCCACACCCAATACATCTCCCGCAGCAATACCTCCCATGCCCCAATACCTCCCACACCCCAATACATCCCATACCCCAATTCCTCCCTCATCTCAGCACCTCCCACACTACAAAACCTCCCACACCCCAATACCTCCCACATCTCAACACCTCCCACACTACAAAACCTCCCACACCCCAATACCTCCCACACTCCAACACCTCCCACACCTCAATACTTCCCACACTACAAAACCTCCCACACCCCAATATCGCCCATACCCCAATACCTCCCACATCTCAACACCTCCCACACTACAAAACCTCCCACACCCCAATACCTCCCACATCTCAACATCTCCCTACACCTCCCACACTCCAATACCTCCCAAACCCCAACACCTCCCACACTCCAATATTTTCCAAACCCCAACACCACCCACACCCCAATACCTCCCACATCTCAACACCTCCCTACACCCCCCACACCCCAACACCTCCCACATCCCAATAGCTCCCACATCTCAACACCTCCCACATACCATCACATCCCACACTACAAAACCTCCCACACCCTAATACTGCCCATACCCCAATACCTCCCACATCTCAATACCGCCCACACTTCAAAACCTCCCACACCTCAATACCTCCCACATCTCATAACCTCCCTACACCTCCCACACTCCAATACCTCCCAGACCCCAACAACTTCCACACCCCAATACCTCCCACATCTCAACATCTCCCTACACCTCCCAGACCCCAATACCTCCCACACCTCAACACCTCCCACACCCCAATACCTCCTGCATCCCAACACTTCCCACCCCACCTCCCACATATCAACACCTTCTACACCCCAATATCTCCAGCACCCCAACATCTCCCACACCCCAATACCCCCAGCATCCCAACACCTCCCACACTCCAATACCTTCCATACCCCAACACTCCCCGCACCTCAAAACCTTCCACACCTCAATACCTCCCACACCCCAACACCTCCTACACCCCAACACCTCCCACATCCCAATACCTCCACCACCCAACACCTCCCATACCCCAACACCTGCCACACATCAATACCTTCCATACCTTAACACCTCCCACATTTTAACACCTCCCATACCCCAATACCTCCCGCCCCCAACACCTCCCGCGTCCCAATACCTCCTGCCCTCCAACACCTCCCACACCCCAACCCCATCCACACCCCAACATCTAACACACTCTGATACCTCCCACACCCCAACACCTCCCATACCCCAATACCTCCTGCCCCCCAACACCTCCCTTACCTCAATACCTCCCACACCCCAATACCTCCCACATCTCAACACCTCCCACTCCCCCATACCTCCCACATCCCAGTACATACAACACCCCAACACCTCCTACACTTCAATACCTTCCACACCTTAACACCTCCAACAACCCCAATACAGTATCTCCCACACCTCAGTATACACTAGAAAAACTGCTGAATTGCTTTCACATCTACATTCACTTTAGTGTAAAAGCTCTTCCCATGGCACTTAATTCCAAGTTAAGTAGTAGATCATTTTACAGCTGACATTTCTCCTAAAAAGTATTTGTAATAATAGCTGTACAATGCAGTTTATCATTTACAATGGCTTTAGCAGTAGTGGTACATTTTCCAACGTGGAATACAATGTCCTGTGTGAGAACAGCTCACACATTTACTGTAATATAAGAACTTCCCCATGTATAAACAATGGTCAGATATTGTGATTGTATTTCAAATGATTTAATGGCTGAAGATAATAAAAGATGACAATTACATCCCACCAGGGACAAATAAACCTCTCCCATCCAGTCCCTGGATCGATAGAAGTCGAGTGCATTCACTTGTTCAGTATTTTCTCTGCTGGGTTACATTGAGCATAAATTAGCAAGGAATATGTATTCAATTCAAATTTCCAAAGAACATGTAGGTCAAATAAAAACAAATTATACTGTCGTTAAAATATTATAAACACAACAATAATAATGCAAAATCAGGAGTATTCTTCTGCCTTCTAACAAGGCAGCGCTTTTTCACCTTTTTGGAAAAAATAAACAAATACATGAACAATTTTTTTAAGAAAAAATAAATGTGCATTTATTATTTTTAAACAGAAGCCAGGAGAGCATCTCATACACTCGAGCATACACCTCCAGCTTTCATGCCTGTAGCTCCATATGGGTTGTCAGTTTGAAAGCTAGAGGAAGTGTCAATGAACTACGAGGGCATTCATCAGCATCTTCCCAGTTCATCGTGAACTACAAACCATCTGCTGCATTGGCAGATGGGACTTGTAGTTTCTTCATTCACAGATTCCGGTTAATGAATAATGCGGCTGTGCAGGTAAAATGTTTAAATGTGTTGGAACATATTACACCCTAAATATGGGTGTAATGTGTAACATGCTCCAAAAGGTGATTTTAGCCTTTAAATGCAATCAGTGTAAGTACTTGCATTTAAATTGGTATTAGCCTTTTGCAGTCCTTATATAGCAGGGCTGAAATGTGAGAAGAAGAAGCAGTATAAGAAGCCAATCCAAGTGCTGTCAAGCAGGAGAGAGCAGACTTATAGAGAGATGAGCTCATCACTGTGCTGATTCTCCTTTCACAGTCCAGTCACAGACTGATGCAGGTTCAGGGCAACCTGGGCTCAGGGAAAGTGGGTTGAATGATGCTGGCCAACAAACTGAGAACATCTAGCAGCAAAAAAAGTACTGTTGGAGAAATCTCTGGATTCAGGCTAAATATTGCAGATGTTAGACATGTGCAGAATGGAAAAATTTGTTTTATGTAATTTTTGATAGATTCGTTATGTTACTAATTTCATTTCATTGATTCATTTCAGAATTTGTTTAGTTAATTTATTTTAATATTTGTTTATTAATTTTCTAACAAATTCCAAATTTTTGGAATGATTAGAATTCGGATTGGTCGAAAAATTATCGACCGATTTGAATTCTGTGTGAAGAATAGCTGGCTATTAAGGAGCGGGCCGGGAAGCCGGCCGCCGTGTCCTTAACAACTGATGATTCATCAGCTGTTAGCAGGCTTCCCCGCTGAGAGCTGACATGTAAACAAAAGAATTCTTGCAATAGAAAAGTCAGAAAAAAAACAGCATGCCCCCCCCCCCCCCCAATCCATACCAGGCCCTTCAGGTCTGGTATTTATTCTAAGGGGAACCCCTGACAAAATTTACGTGGGATACCCCAAAATCCATACCAGACCTTGATCCAAGCATGCAGCCTGGCAGGTCAGAAAAAGGGGGGGGGGGTGAGCTAGTGCCCCCACCTTCTGAACCATACCAGGCCACATGCCCTCAACAAGAGGGGGTGCTTTAGAACAGGGGGGCTCTTCCCCAAAACTCAGGGTGTGGTTGTGGGGGTCTGCAGGCAAGGGGGTTATTGCAATCTGCAAGCCCCCACACCCCTCCCTCATGTGAATGATTATGGGGTATCCATTCATCCAATGGGTACACATTCACCAAAAAAGTGCAAAAAGTGAATAGTACAAGAGTTTTTGACAATTCCTTTATTAAAAAATAAAAAACAATGTCCTCCAATGTAGATCCATCCTCAATCACGATGCCTGCTGCACCGCCGGACCCCAAAAAAACAACCTCCAGGCTCATTGAAGGCTCCCCGCCGACTGCCTGCTCCTCTGTCTGACATTTCTTAAATAGTTAAGGGGCGGAGTCACCTGATGATGCCATTGTGTGGCCCCACCCCCTTGTGACATCATCGACCCAGCACACCCTGGTTGGTGATGTTACAGGGGGGTGGGGTCAACCTGTGACATCATTGGATGAATCCACCCCTTACCTATTTAGGAAATATTATCAACATGGGGACAAGGTACTTTGGGGTGGAGGAAGACAGAGCCTGACCTGCCGGCCTGCATACTCGGCTAAGGGTCCGGTATGGATTTTGGACAGGACCTTACACTGTTTTATTTTTTTAATTCTGGTTGGGTTTTTTCTGACTTTTCTATTGCCAGTATTCTTTTGTTTACATTTCAGCTCTCAGTGGGGAAGCCCGCTGACAGCTGATGACTCATCAGTTGTTAAGGATGTGGCGGCCCGCTCCTTAACAACCAGCTATTCTTCATACAGAATTCTAATCTGTCGATACTGTATTAAATGTTTTCATTTAAAATTATTGACCAATCCAAATTCGAATTGTTCCGAAAATTTGGAATTCGTTAGAAACCGAATTAACAAAACAAATTTCAACCAAATTTGTTACTATTTCATTCCAAGATTTGGATACATCCGGATCTCTGAAAAAAAAAAATGGCCGAATTTACATAAACTTATTGCATATATCTAGCTGGTGTGTATCTGACCTTTTAAAGTTTCCCCATTTGGGTTCCTTAAAGTGGTTTTAAACCTGAAAGAAAATATTTTAATTACTGTATAATACAGCTTACCAACTTTTAGATGTAATGGTTGCATCAGTTGCTTTTTTAGACTTTCTTTCCTTTAATTTCACCTGGTGATCTGGCCAGTAAGTCTCTTGTTTTTCAAAAGAACAAGCTGTCCAGAAGATGTAGCAGTTACAGGGATAAGACAAACTATTTACCACTGACAGGGGTGCTAACAATGATCACTGAAATGATCAATGAAACGTAGGGGCTTCATGGAGTAAAACCATAAAAATGCTGTTTATTATACATAGTATTAGAAAGGCACTCACATACTGCAAAAAGAGACAAGCCTGAAAATATAAACTCCAATCCACCGAGCTGGCATGTTGATGTCAGCACTAGGCTTCCCCAATGCGTTTTATCATAGGAGTCCCTATGTTTGTCTTTTATGCCTTGGTGTAAATGCCTTGAGTGAAGCCATTGTGCAGAAGTGACCTCTGTGGACCATCCTAGAGTTTCTCTGTAAATATATTTAAAAAAAATAATAGAACATAGTGGGATTTTAATTGTGCCCCACTTAGTCCCACTTTGTTCTATTATTTTTTTGAAATATATTTACATATATCTTCTTGGATGGTGCCTCTGTGGGAGTATTGGTATTCCACACCCACCCCACCCCTACACACTATTGTTTCTCTGGCTACCTTTAAAGTGCAATTAGACCTTTTATATTGTGGGTTCTATCCATCTAGTAAGCAGTTGGCGCATTATTAGTGGTAGAGGAGCACAGAAGTGATTGAACGCAACAAAAGTCTGCACTTTCATAATCATGTTTTTGTTGATTGTTGGACTTTTGTCTTTCCTCATATTTTATGTTGTTCACACGATATGATTTATTATTCACATTTATTCATAACAATTTGCATGGATTTGAATATTTAAAGGCACAGCACAACAGACTTGGGTGTTCATACAGTATGTATTTAATATAGGAGGTACAGTGCCTTGAAAAAGTATTCATGCCCATTGAAATTTTCCATGTGGGGGACACAGCAAATGTGGCCTAAAAGAAAAATGCTATGTGTGGCAGAAAACTAACACCGCACATCACCCTGAACACACCATCCCCATTGTGAAACATGGTGGTGGCATCATCATGCTGTGGGGATGCTTTTCTTAGCAGGGACAGCTGGTCAGAGTTGATGGGAAGATGAATGTAGCGAAATACAGGGCAATCTTAAGCCTCGTACACTTGATCGTATTGTTGGCCAACAAAACCATGGACTTTTGTCCGAAGGGCGTTGGCCCAAAGTTGTCTTGCACACACACGGCACATGGCACACAATTGTTGGCCAACAATTACGAACCTAGTGACGTACTATGTTGTTTTTCAGCTCTTTAGCGCCACCCTTTGGGCTCCTTCTGCTAATTTTGTGTTAGCAGAATTTTGGTGAGTGCTGATTCACACTTTTCATTTCGCACTTTTCATTTCACGCTTTTCAGTTAGTTTAGTTCAGGCATGTTGCGGAATCGGAGGAGATAACGTGTTATTTATTATTGGCCTTGGAGTTATTGCTTTGACATTAGTGTTTTGGTTGAATAATTATTTGATTTGGAATATTTTCTATATTTTTGGATGCATCAAATGCACTTTTTGGTTAAGTTCTATTAGCAGATTGCATGTCTAATTTTATTTGTTTTCTTTTTTTAATGCACAATAAAAAAAATAGTGGAGAATAATACTTGGCTATGTGTTTTACTTCAAATGGCAGTTTGAGAGTACGCAGTTACATTTAAAACAATACAATGTAAAATTGACAAGGGTCACCAACATAGTTGTATCTTTGATATTAAAAAAAAACTACGGGATAATGGTGTTGTAGTAACTTGCCCCCCCCCCCCCCAAAAAAAAAAAACATTATAATATGATTCTTGATATCACTAGAAAAAAAAAAGCCTTTGAAATTTCTTTGCAATAACTCTATTAGTATCATCAGCAAAGCAGCTTCATTATTATCCCCTTAAGGCTGGGTTCACACCACAGCGATGCGGGAACGCCGCAAATCCGCGGCGTTTTCCCGCATCGCATGACTCCCGCCGGCAGTTCACACTGCCTTATGCGAACGGCTGGGAGTGTCAATGAAATGTTAATGACACCCCCAGATCCGTCCGCATATCGCAGTGCGATCTGCAGACTCGCACAGGAATCGGATCGCATGGTGTGAACACCCATGCGATCCGATTCTGTTGCGGACCAAAAAAAGGGTCCCGTGTGAGTTTGCTGCGGGAGCGATGCGAATTCAGCCATACTATCTGTATGGCTGAACTCGCATCGCTACGGAGATCGGATGTGATTTGCACTGCAGTGCGGTGCGAATCACATCCGGATCTCCCCCCGCAGCAGTGTGAACCCGGCCTAAAGTAGAAGAGAATGTGCACTGCATTTGGAGATTTCATAATTTGCCACGTTACGAATGTTAATTTTCCATTACGAGCGCTAGTTTACAAGACCGACCACTTCTGCCTCGTCTGACAGACTTGTGTACACATGCTCGGAAAATCCGACAACACACATTTGTTCACGGAAAATTTTAAAACATGCTAGTCAACATTTTTCCGTGGAAAATCTGACAACAATTGTCTGATGGAGCATACACCAGATTTACCGCCAACAATCGAAAAGTCCGATCGTGTATAGGAGGCTTTAGAGTCTGCAAAAGGCTTGCAACTGGGGCGGAGGTTCAACTTCCAGCAGGGCAACGACCCTAAACATACAGCCAGAGCCACAATGGAATGGTTAAGATCAGTGACAGCCCATTCCCCCCCCCCCCCTCCAGGCAGTCACAAAAAAGAAAATACAAAAAAAGGTCCTTAAGTGCACTGTGTTCGGATGCCGGAAACAGTGCAATTATGGGAAGCACCTCGTCTATGCAATCACAAGATTGCAGATGCGGCGCTTCATTTGCGGTGCTTTCCGAAGTGCAGAGTAGCTTCCGCCTGGGACTCATAGTATCTATTACTATGGCCGGGCGGTTTGATTGACATCTCAGTTTGATGCCATTTCCTGTTTTCTCTCTCCCATTGCGCCCAGGAGAGAGGAAACAGGACGTATGAGAGGAGCGGACTCCTCCATCACTGCTGCCAGTGCCCACACAGTAGGAGAGGACACCACAAATCAAGGTAAGTACTGCTGTGCTGCTCCCATGGAGAACAGGGGGGAGAGGGGGGGTTCAATGTGACACAGGCAAGGCTGCATTTGGTGGACACAGGCTACAGTTGGGGGACACAGGCTGGCTGCATTTGGTGGACACAGGCTGGCTGCATTTGGTGGACACAGGCTGGCTGTATTTGGTGAGACACAGGCTGAATTTGGTGGGACACAGGCTGCATTTGGTGGACACAGGCTGAATTTGGTGAACACAGGCTGCATTTGGTGGACACAGACTTACTGCATTTGGTGGACACAAGCTATATTTGGTGGACACAGGCTGCAATTGGTGGGCACAGGCTGGCTGCATTTGGTGTGCACAGGCTGGCTGCATTTGGTGGACACAGGCTGCATCTGGTGGACACAGCCTACATTTGGGAGACACAGGCTGGCTGCATTTGGTTGACACAGGCAGCATTTGGTGGACACAGGCAGGCTGCATTTGGTGGACACAGGCTGCATTTGCTGAACACAGGCTGGCTGCATTTGGTGGACACAGGCTGTATTTGGTGGACACAGGCTGGCTAAATTTGGTGGACACAGGCTGTATTTGGTGGGACACAGGCTGGCTGCATTTGGCGGACACAGGCTGCATTTGCTGAGACACAGGCTGCATTTGGTGGACACAGGCTGGCTGCATTTGGTGAACACAGGCTGCATTTGGTGGAAACAGGCTGTATTTGGTGGACACAGGCTGGCTGCATTTGGTGGACACAGGCTGCATTTGATGGACACAGACTGCATTTGGTGGAACACAGGCTGGAATACAGGCTGAGACACAGGCTGGCTGCATTGGGTGGACACAGGCTGCATTTGGTGGAAACAGGCTGTATTTGGTGGACACAGGCTGGCTACATTTGGTGGACACAGGCTGAATTTGGTGGGACACAGGCTGCATTTGGTGGGACACAGGCTGGGACACAGGCTGAGACACAGGCTGCATTTGGTAAGACACAGGCTGCATTTGGTGGGACACAGGCTGCATTTGGTGAGACACAGGCTGCATGTAAGGACGGACTCTACTGGGGACACCTGATGGCATCTGATGGCAGGCGACATGGCTAGTGACATGCTCAGGGCTCCTATTGATTCTGCATTATGGTGAGTTTAATGATTTCATTTTATATTACAATGTAATAATATAAATAATGCGCTTCAATCATCCTGACACCCTAACAACCATGGTGCCAGGATAATTGAAGTGCTAACACCAAGTGTTTGGAATATCTTTATCTGCTGATTGTTAAACTTTCTAGAATACTTCTATATTTCTATTGTTGTGTAGGATCTGGGCCTGCTGTCCCTCCATCCCTCTCTCCCTCTCCCTCCATCCCTCGTTCATCTCAGACACTAACCGCACCACCTTTAGAGCCACGCCCACTATTTTGCTGAAGCCACGCCCATTTTCACCAAGTGGGATGGGTCAAAAAGGAAGGACGGGGTCTGGTGCCCCCCCCATCCTAAAACTTAACCAGCCACCACTGGTTTAGATCAAAGCATAGTCATGAGTTAGAATAGCCCAGTCAAAGTCCAGACCTAAATCCAATTCAGAATCTGTGGCAACACTTGAAAATTGCTGTTCACAGATACTTTCCATCCAATCTGATAGAGCTTGAGCTATTTTTCAAAGAAGAATAGGCAACAATTGCACTCTCTAGATGTGCAAAGCTGGTAGAGACAGCCATAAAAAGACTTGCAGCTGTAATTGCAGTGAAAGGGGGTTCTACAAAGTATTGACACAGGGGGGCTGAACACAAATGCACGCCACACTTTTCACATATTTATTTGTAAAACAAAATAAAAACCATTTATCATTTTCCTTCTACTTCACAATTATGTGTCACTTTGTGTTGGTCTATCACATAAAATCCCAATACAATACATTTACGTTTTTGGCTGTAACATGACAAAATGTGGAAAATTTTAAGGGGTATGAATACATTTCCAAGGCACTGTATGTTACTGGCCAGATCACCAGATGAAAACAGAAGGGAAAAAAGTCTAAGGAAAAACAGTGCAAAAATAATGTAGCCACCACATCTAAGCTGCAATATATTACATTTATGGTTTTGGGTTTGCTACCACTTTAAACACACTCTGTTCAGTTCATTCGGCATTCAGTCCCAGCCGCCCAGCCGCCCAGCCGCCCAGCCCTCCGTACCCCCCCCCCCCGGATTTTTTTTTAACTATCTCTGACAAGTGTCTGACTTCACCACACTCTCAAAAACTAGCACTGAAGCCACAGAACAGCAAAACAAGACAGAGCAGACTCTGTAAGATGATCTGTGCAATTAAAGAGTAGAACTTAGAAGAAAAAGGCCATTGAAGTGTGATTTGCACAAGCCTGGGGTTGAATAATGCTGTTCATCAGTTATATTTGGAGCTGTCACTTCTTAGAGCACTGTCATCCTACATTAATTTTACTGAAGCTGTTTTGCCTCCCATGTGCCCCCGGGCACTGATGTTGTAATGTTAATGGAAAGCAAGAAATAAAAGAAATGGCTAATTATATCATATAAATATTGAAAATGCTGTAATGGCTCAATGGGGATATCACACTAATAAGTCCCCGTAAGTTGTTTAAAGCCATGACATTGATTGCAATCAAGACAGTGCACGGTACAGTACATGGCAGTATGCACAGGGGTCTTCCGGTGCCACTATATTGCACATCACTTAGACTCCACCGTTGTAGATTCATGTATGAATTGTTTTTGCATGAGTTGCTTTTTGAAGGCATAACAACAGCCAAAACTAACAAGATAAAGATGGATAGCCCATGAAAAGTAAAATAAAGCCAGCTTATGCTGCAGCATTCACCTTCAATCCCAAGATTTCCCCCGCAGTCCTTTTTTCTGCAGCTAGATGTCCTCAGGCTTTTGGCCAGTAGGGTATCTTTAATTTTCTTTACCCTAACAGTAAATTTATCTTACTTTGTACCTTTTAGTCTTTTAAATCAGAAATACAGTCAGCTAAAAAAAGATAATATATCAAAAACAGATTTTGCTGCCATATTCTACTTCATAGATTTCCACCCGCAGTACATTTTTCTGCTGCTGGATGTCCTCAGTGTGATGGCTAGCATTATTCAACCCACTTTATCTAAGCTAAGGTTGTCCTGGACCCAGAGACAGCTCTCTAATTGAGCAAATTAGGCGGCCGCCTAAGACCTCGCACTCACAGGTGCCTCGCGGGCACCTAATTTGCCTGTGATCAATATTAATGTCGGCGCTGGCTTCTTTGCCTCCCCCTTCCCACATCCACCCCCTTCGTGGCCCAGGGGAGGACTGCAAGAGGGCCCCCTGGGCCAATCATGGAGCATCCTGGTCTGGTGTCTGCAGGTGCGGGGAGCAAGACAGCATTCGACTTCAGATGTGGTCTCAGAAAAGCGTGCAGGTAGCCATAGGGCACACAGCTGCTGAGGTAGCAGGGCTGCTCCTTCAGTCCTCACCACTCACCCATGACCCGACCGCCAATTCAGTTGAGCAGTCAGGGACAGAAACTACCCAGCAACGCAGGCCCATGACTGTGAAGGGGAAGGAGCTTCAATGGATCTGATCTTCTGATGCTGCCTGGCCGTCTGGAGAGAAAGTGAGTGCATGGCCATGCAGCTCTCCTGTGCTCCTGCATAGGAGAAGTGGAGAGCTGCTACATATAGAAGAATTGATCTTTCCATATTCCTCCTGCAGCCGCTAAATGTTTGCAGGAGGGGGAGGAGAAATTAGCATTCCCCGGCTACAGGAGGAATATGGAAAGATCAATTCTATATGAAACAGCTCCACCGCTCCTCCTATCCAGCTTTTTTGCTGCCCCTGGCTCCGCCCCCCCATGATCTCCTCCAGCCCGACCCCTGTGCTCTCCATCTCACCCCATGCTCTCGGTCCCCCATGTGCTCCCTTGCTTCACCCCCATGATCTTCTCCAGTCCCCCGTGCTCTCCACCTCCCCCAGGCTCTCGATCTGCCCATCTGCTCTCCGCCACCCCCCCCAGTGCTCTCATCCTGGCTGCTCTTTACCCCCCCCCAATGCTCTTCATCCACACTCCCATGCTATCCTCTCTTTCTCGACTGGTCTCATGGACTGCTCAGTCTAAAATTCCTGGGCCCCTTTTTTTTGTCCCAGTCCAGGCCTGGTGGAGAAGGTGAGCATCAGCAGCAAGGGCCGATAGCCCTGGCAGGAGAAGAGCTCTGAAGACCTCCCAGGAGGACATGCTGACTGGGGCCAGAAATCAATGACAGGCAGAAGGTGCTGGCGGCCAGGGACCACTCAATCTTACAGCAAACAGATCCTCTGGAAGGAAGAGAACGCTCTCCCCTCCCGGAACAAGAATGGACCCTGCCTGCTGCTGACATGGAAGGTACTGTACCAAGCATCGCACAAACCTTCCAGCAGACTGGGACATGGGGCACAGAAGGGGCTGCAGATATGGACAGGGCTAGGGATCCCTCTATCACCCCTCTCTCTTTCTTACCTCCCCCTTTCTCTCTCCCACCTCCTCTGGCATTGACATCATATGTTTGATGGGTGAGGAAGGTGCCCTGGAAGTGGTGCTTATCACCTGTGTGCTAGATCCATGCATCTTTCTGCAGACATTTTTATTGATCGAATTATTTTTCCCATTATGGGTGTAAGTGGAGACTCATGTCTAAGTTTTGCCTGAGGGCTCACAAAGCCTAGAGCTGCCTCTGCCTGGACCCGCCCTATCCTGTGACAGGACGTGAAAGGAGAAGCAGCACAGTGATGAGTTCATCTCTCTGTCACTGTACTCTCTCCTCTTATTAGCATGCCTCTGGTCAGCACATGAACAGGTTGGCTCCTTGTGCTGCTTCTTCCTCTCCCAGTATGAACTCTTCCATACAGGGATTGCAAGAGGCTCATAACAGGTCACATTCAATTACCTTTACTGCATTTGTTTAAAAAATACATGTATTGATGAATTAAGGAATACAAAGCTGCAACAATCTGTGCTTTTAATATCGACCTGAGTTTCAGCTTTGACAGAAACATCCAGCAAGGAAGCCAGTATAGAATATCGGGTTATGTACACTTGGTATTTCTTTTTTATGACGAAGTACAAAAACTTAAGGTTAAACTAACTCTGTTAATAAATCTAAAATGTTCAAACAGCCATTCAAAATTCAAAATCCTTTAAAACTAAACTCTGGGCAAATTTTTTATTTTCCTGTGCAGTGAGGATGTACTAGCACTGCACACTTTAAATGCTTGTTTTGTGTAGGGGATTGGTGAGGGGAGATAAACGCACCTAATTCTCCAATCCTCCCAGTACAAGACCAGACCCTGTGGCTCCTGCAACCCCCCCCCCCCCCCCCCATGTGGTCTTGTGCAGTGGACTGTTCCTGATGTCAATCCACCCATAGACATGCTCTGGACATGAGGACGTCAGGAACAGTCTACAGCTGAATCTTGGGGGAGTGACATATTCTGTCTGAGTGGAGGATCGGTTGAGTATAAGGCTTTCTGGTCTCCCCTTGACATAATAAGTAGATACCAATGCAGTGTGGGCACAGCCCCACTGCATGGGGAAAAAACATTGCCCGGAGTTCAGCTTTACAAGAAAACTGTGAATTCTTACTTTTCCTACTGCTCACACCACCAGAATGCCACTCTATTTTCATGTGAAGTCCACAGGGAAACTGATAGTATTGATCCATGGTTCACCCACAGCTCTCACTGGTTCCTTCTCACTACTGTGTCCTGCAATGAGTGGAGTGAAGTGAGAACAAAAGAGAACTGCAGAGGATTCACGAGATTGACACCTCAGAAAGTGTTGGTTTCCTTGCAGACTTCACATGAAGACTTCTTATGAACTTAGTAATGTTCTGACAAGGTAAGTATTTACAGTCTTCTTTTCTAGGTTTTCCTGTTTGGACTTTTTATATTTAATGGCAGGGTTGCTTAAGAGCAGCCTTTTTCAATCAGGGTGCCTTGAGGTTTCTTCTGGGGTGCCTTGGCAAAATGCCTAAAGATTGATCAAAAATTGTATACAAGCCAACGTGCAGATGAAGCCTAACTTTTAGTTACACAAAGCCACGGGTTTGCATTATGCACCATTACGACTTTCTAGACACTGTCATCCTAACAACCAATGACATCATCAGTTAATAGGGAGGATGTCTGTTGGCTCCACAGCATCCTTGTTTGACCCTCCTGAGCACCTCTCCCTCAGCACTGGGGTCACAGCTGACTGATGGAGTGAAATTGAGGGAAAAAGAAACATTGGAAAACTAGTCAGTACCTGTGTGCAAAAGAGCATTTGCTTTGGATGAATAAATCCCCTCTAACTTTGGGTGTCCTACATGTGAATGTTGCTGTATTATGTAAAGCTATTAGAATACTTTTTTTACATTTTAGATCGGGGTGCCTTGAGACTGTCCATATTGCACTTGAGATTATCTATAATTTTAAAGAGTGCCTTAACTGAAAAAAGATTGAGAAACACTGCTTTAGAGTGAACTCATAGTGTATTTGCAGCACATATACTTTTGACATATAATTTTAATATTTACTTGAAAGTCATTTTAAATGTCACATTCTGACCTACCGGTACTTGCTTTTACGTATATTACATTTTATGTTTAGTACAGATATGTAAGTACTCCCTATGGGTTTCACAACAAGAAAACCTACAAACCTTTTTGCATTCTGAAGAAGCAGATTTGTCTTAGTTTGATCTAAAATCACTGGGGAAGTTAGAGAGTCTTTCTTGATCATTTTATCGATCAGTTGAACAACTGTGATTGAACTGTATAGAAATGATGAAGACTTTAATTTGCTTAAGATTGATTTTGAGTAAGTCCGATCGATTTCTTCATAACTCTGCCAATTGAAGGCGATGGAATATTTTCCTTTCTATATCATCAATATGGATTAAATTGCAATGTCACATATGTAGTTTGTTTAGTGATATTTCCCCATTTGTTGTTTTTCCTTAGAATAAAGTTAATCATTTTATTTTTCTCATTTAAAACAAAAAAATAGTTACAGTGTGTTATATATCTGATATATCAGATGTCATATGTACTGTATGTCTTATAAATCAGAATAATGGCTCGTTCCCATCATGTGCGGTGACTGCCATTTTTCTGCGCTTGATCAATTCCAGTCACTGCAAGGGCATACAGTACAGAAAAAGATTATCTTCTATGTTCCCTGTTCATACTACAACGCTGCCTTCAGATGGGTTGTATTTTTCTGCAACACACTAGAGCACACCTGAAGCCACCGTCTGTTTTTTGCATATGAATTAATAAAATGTGATTTTGACATTTCATTCGATAAAAAAAAAAAAAGGAACGCTGACAGCCCCCCCACCACCAGCACACAATGGACACAACCCTGGATGCTAAAATGGATTGTTTTAGGGTAAAACTAGTGTGGACTAGCCTCAAACCCATAAACTAATTTGATTGTCAAGCCTATCTGTAATGTTTTTTATATATTTATTTTTTTGCTTAGTTTGCTTGCTTAGGGTTATCACTTTATTTTCTTTAAAACAAATTCAATTTCCTCTATTATTGGTTTAATAGGAGTTTATTCATTAAAAATGATTATCTGCTCTCCTGCCTTTTCTTAATTATTACAAGTAGATTTAGCAATGGGCAGTCTTTGTTGGATATTTTTTAGAGCTTAAACTTGTTAAAATACTTGAGGGACATTAAAATTGATCAACTTCTCTTCAGATAAAGCTTACAGATGTCTTTTTATTACATATATAGTTGGTAAGGTTGAAAAAAAGACACAAGTCCATCAAGTCCAACCTGTGTGTGCATGCTTTTATGTCAATATTACATTGTATATCCCTGTATGTTGTGGTCGCTTAGGTGCCTAATAGTTTTTTGAAATTATCTATGCTCCCTGATAAATCATACAGAAGAGGAAAGGGCTATGATGTGCAAGGGGGGCTGTCCTAGGGAACTGACTCTATATGGAGTGTCAATTCCCTAGCAAGTTCAGAGGCAATTCATTAGAATCTGGAAAGAAAAATTCTGCAAGTAAGTGCTTTAAATTCTTGATTTTTCTGTGCTTTTACCTGTAATTTTTTAAGTTGGTGGCAGGATTTCTTTAAATATTTCAACAGCACCCACATAAAATAAAGGATTTTAAATGTACCAATGTGGAAGTTTATATACCAAATGCATGTGTACTTATTGAAAGGAATTCTGGTTCTGGACAGCCATCCTTGGTTAATTTTGCAAACCACTTGGGCCCCCAGTACCGTGAGATACTCAGATGAAAAACATGAAACAGGAAGTAAATTCACAAAATGTCTGTCTTTAATGGGAGATCATCCTGCTTATATGGTATACAGATGAAAGGATAAGGGGGGGTGTGGTCTAGAGGTGTGCATAGTGACAGGAGGAGAGAGGCTTTGAAGTACAGATAGTAAAAACAGTAAATTGGACACCTGGTCATTTAGTCATAAAAATACTGTAAGTTGATTGCCTAAGGATAAACAAGACATACAAACTTGAAAGGGCTTGACCATAATAACACACTATAGGGTGTATGCTATTATACAGACATTCCTATAAAATCATATAGAGACTATACTGAAATAGCAGGAACAAATCAAATGATGGGAATTATTCTTATGATTCATTCATATTATTACAATACCCTCTTAAGCCATGGATACGACTTATTCCGTAACATACTCATCTTGGTGTTTGTAATATAAGCTAAGGTAAGCTCTATTAGTCGCGGCTGGGTCAGAGATTTGAGTAGCCTGGGAAATTAGGCACATGACAAGTTTGAAACAAGCATACACGAATAAGACAAAAAGCAAGATCATAATAATAACCATAACAATGTCTTTCAAACATGAGAATATCCCACTAAGGTCAAACCCCCCTATGTTGTAAAAAAAAGGAAGGTTCCATGTCTTTCTCTAAGAACAACTCTCTCTTCTGGCATTGCTTGAGGGGGTACCTGGGAAAAAAACGAGGTAATCTTTTTCAGAGTCTTGACCACCCGCTTCACTCACTGTTCGAGGATTTGTATCACTTGATTCACCTCTCGTTGCTTTATCTTGCTTCTTGGGTGTTTGGTTCACCTTCTTCACATGACTGCCATGGATCCAAGCCTGTTGTCCCTCTACCAGAATGGCTGTTTGGGTAACCGCGACCACTGTAGTCGGGGATCCAAATGGGTACTCTTGCTTCCTTGAACGATTCAGTTGCTGGTCCACTCCAACCTGGAGAGGATGAGTAGGTTCCTGCAAAGAAAAAGGAAAAGTGCGAGCGACACGTTTTTAAACTCTATCCAAAGTTTCAATCACTTTCTTAACATACTCCTCCTGTATGAGATCAAGATCCCCTCTTTCTAACATTAATAGCTGTCTAGCCCATTGGGGGTGGGGAAGGGTCTGCCCATCGGGGACCTTGAAAGGGGAGTAACTCGTGGTTTTAGATGGAGTCATTCTTACCTCTGCAAGGACTGCAGGAAGTACCTTTTTCCATCTGTTGAAAGTGTGGTTTCCCTGATTTTATCTTTAAGTGTCCTCTTCATTCTTTTTACTATCCCTGAACTCTGGAGGTGGTATGGGATGTGAAACTTCCAGTCAATCTTCAGTGTTTTCACTAAATCTTGACACACTTTGGCTATGAAGGCAGGACCATTGTCTGATTCATTTGAAGTTGGCAGCCCCATCTTGGGATTATTTCATGTGTAAGGATTCTGACTACTGTTTGTGCATCTTGCAACATATTATTTATTTTACTAAATGAGGGAAAAAATGTTATCCAATAACCCATATATAATCTGCCAGCCTCTGTATTCTACCCCATCATATTGTGAGATAAATAGGGGTGTACTAGCTATGGGTATGCATGGTCTCCCCTCTTGGCAGATGAGCCCTAATTCAAGGTTTTTCTGCACTCCTTCAATGTTCCTTTTCCTAACAGGATGGACACATTGTGAGTAGTGTGTAGTGCCATTGCATGACATAGGGTGAATGAAGTAGCCATCTCCACAACCATCGCACAGGATGCTAAAGCTCGGAGACACGCCGGCATGCCCAGTACCTGTATAGGCACAACCCTTTAAAAAAATGTAATAGGGCAGAGTTTGCCCCCATGCTCCTGCGCTAGGACTCCTATCATGGTTTCACAGTTGTCCCTGGAAAATAAGCGATACCTCTTGCCATATTCAGGTAATCCAAGACCAGGAGCTGTGACCATTGCAGTTTTAGGATATACAAAGGCATTACACATTTCTTCATTCCATTGTACATAATCGGGCATATCAATATTTGTGGCTTTTCTCAGGACTTTATCATAGTAGGAACAATCAGGTATCCATTGGCGGCATTAACCAATTATACCAAGAAAAGGCAGCATATCTTTCTTAATAAGTGGGTGGGGCAGACCTGTAGAGCTGTAGCTCTCTTGTGACTGATTTTCCTTTCTCCATTAGTGAGCACAAAATCAAGGAATTGAACTTTAAATTTATAAAGTGCTTCCAGAGAACAGGTCTACCAAAGACCTCTTTAATTTGCAAAATCCTTCAAAAAGGACAGGTCTACCAAAGACCTCTTTAATTTGCACAGTCCTTCCAAAGGACAGGTCTACCAAAGACCTTCTTTAATACTTATAAGGCATGGTCCGTCTCCTTTCTAATAAATTTAAGGGACTAAAGTTTTATCAGAGCCGAGGAAAGGAAACAATTCATCTCTATTTCTTCAGCATTGAGTAGCTGAAATGCGCATATACAAATAATTTGGTCTATAAACATAATAGATTACAAGCAGGTGAATAACATTTGTATTCAACAGTCATAAAAAGTCCCATGAAGATGAAGAGGGAAAATGAAAATTTGAACATCACTAATATATAAAAAGTAACATCTTCCGGTATTCTACTAGGCCACCCGAGGAGTCCCCAAAAAGACCCACTCCTCCCAGCACACAGACAGGATCATAAATTCCAAGAGGATGGGTAAAGAAGAGCCAATGGTGAGTGACCTCAGGTGGAGCCATCACTTTTTTCTGTCCCCACTGCCTTTCAATGTGTATAGCTAGTTTCTTGGTCGGGCTCCCCTCTATTATTTTTAGACCAACTGAATTTGTATATGCACATTGTCAACTACACAATCCTGAAGAAGCAGTGGTGTCATCATGAAATGCATGGAAATTAGTTTGTTAAAGCAAATATTAGTTGATACCTGGATTTGTAAATAACAATATTTGATTCAGATGTCAAGACCTTACATATACTCTGGATGTATGTTTTTAAAAAATTTAAACAGTTTATCAAAGGATTTTGATTTTAAGTACATGTATAACTTTGGTATATAATCTTTCTCAATGGTACATTTAAAGTCCCTTATTTTATGCAGGGTGCTGTAGGCATATTATTTTTTGGAGAGCTGAACATATTCTTTTGCAGACTCAAAATCCCTATGATCCTGGGTGCAGGCTCCCTACGGATGATAGCTAAGACTGCTCCACATACTCACCCATAACAAAGCAGGCGAACCAACCACCATGGTAAAAGCCAGAAAGTATGTATATTGACCAATCCAAAGCATTATTACACCCCCCTGCAGCTTTAAAGTCCTTTTGGGGTTTGCTCACACATGGAGCTTATGAATAATGTCTATGCAGGAGTGAAACGCTGTGGCCTTTGAAGCTACAGTATATGGTGTTGTAATCATGCTTTGTATTTTTCAAACGTATTTACCAAGGCGAGTGGCTCCTCTGCTTTGTTATTGCTGAGTATGTAAAGCATATTACTTTTTTGGGATGGTTCTTCTGAGAAAGCAATGAGGTTCTGACTCAAATGTCACTTCTGCTATTCTGATGGTTTATTATCTTTCAAAAATGACAGAGAGACTTTTGGAATTTTTAATGGGAAAGAATAAAACTCTTCCTGCTGAACCAGTACTAGAAAAATGCAGACTTGGGCACAACACCCACCCTTATGGAGTACATTCATACAAATGCATTTATTTTGTCATTACAACCATCAGCACACCCTTCTTATTATGATAAAATAATATTTAGTCGATATTGTGTCATACATATATATGATTGAAATTCTTTTGGTGATAGCTCCAGAAAATCTTTCTGAAGAATTTATTTAGAAGATATTCTCGAACCTCTTAGCTGAGATCTACTTCATCTATTACAGATAAATGCTTTCCCCATCCCTCCAGCCTCTGCTATAATATATTCAGTGCTGCTGGTGAAATCATCCGAGAATTGATTATCTTCCATAGAACACCACAATCTATAACAATAACCGCAGTTAAACTGTAGTACTATTTGCAAGGCTAATTACATCATTTCTCATACGACAACATACATTGTAGAGAGCAGTTAATGCTTGTGTTTACATTCCAAGGCTTTATAGTATTTGAAGTGAGTTATAATCTAGCATATTGCCACCATTTAGGGCCACAATGAACAACAGTTATTGCCCCGTGTGAATTTGTGTGGATTTATACTTGTATAAATATATACAATGCCTTGAAAAAGTATTCATACCCTTTTACGTTTTCCACATTTTGTCATGCAAATGTATTTTCTTAGGATTTTATGTGATAGACCAACACAAAGTGGCACATAAATGTGCAATGGGAGGAAAATGATAAATGGTTTTCAAATGTTTTTACAAATAAATATCTGAAAAGCGTGGCGTGCATTTGTATTCAGCCCCCTTTAAGCACTAGAATGGCCCAAAATTGAGCCTCAGCCGAACCAGAATCTGTGGGGAAGGATATGAGATGCCAGAAGCATCAATACAAACAGGCTATTAGGAAAAATCAGCTGAGGCAACCTCTCTCTGCACAGACCCCCTCTCCCAAGATGGCGCCAGGTAAGCAGGACACACGAGGCGACCGGGGCCCTGAGTAGCATGAATCCCCACAGCACTCCAATCCCTCTCCCATAGCAGCACCAAGAGACCCCTTCTCCTCCCAATCTTCCGGCAACCCCAATGAAGAGGTGCAGGGAGCGGAATCGCCCTCCCTGTCCACCAGAGCATCCCAGGGACACCCAGACTGTGCTGGATCACCAGGCTCCTCCATAGATAGAAACATGGCAGACCTGGCATCTTTGGCTAAAGAGTCCATCTTTAGCCAATCCAGCCCAACCCCAGCAGATCCCTCACACCCACAGGCCCCTTATGCAGGGAATGCAGTACTGCTTGCAAGATTTTCAACCATGTTACAGTAGGAATTATCCAAAGCATGCTCCATCATTACTAATGACATTAAACAAGATATACAGAGCTTTGGACACAGGCTGGACACCATTGAAAAAAAAGTAGATAAAACGGTTCACAGAATCAACCAAAATACCAGGATGACAACAGAACTTTAGGGGCGGCTGGAGGAGGCCTACGTAAAAATCAAGAATTTAGAGAATAGGTCCTGCCATTATAACGTACGCATACGAGGACTCCCTGAAACCCACACAGATCTGGAAGGAGCCATGAACATTCTAATGAAGGAACTAATACCTGATATACAACAGCATCACCTAGAGGTTGACCAAATATACAGAGCCTTAACAGCCCCAAGGTCTGATGGACTTCCGCGAGACATAATAGTGAAGATGCACTATTATAAAATAGAAAAAACTAATGGCAGCCTCCAGGTACAAACAAGATTTAAATCTACTTCGAACCCCGATCCAATTATTCACAGATCAAGCCCCCTCCACGGTGCAAAAACTATGCACCCTAAAGCCACTCCTACAGCAACTACTGAACTGCCAAATTAAATATAGGTGGTCTTTCCCCTTCAGACTTTCCTTTACTTACAAAGGCAACAATTATTCCTTCTCTAATTATCACGATGGCAAAGACCTTCTATTGGAATTGTGAATCATCTCTAGGGGCTACCTGCCTACACTGCCTACTAACCAATGGAACAGATCCTTGTCCCCTATTTGGTCCTTACAAAGGACCAGGAACAGAGGAAGACTCCCGTCATCAACCTGAGTGGATTAGCGAAGTCCCCCCAAAAGGGGTCATGCACCTACCTACGGGGTATCTCCCCCCATTAACTCATAAAGGGTACCAGGTCTGACAAAGACAAGTTGAGCCCATACATGTAGGTTACCCCTTTAGAGTGAATTCAGGCTTTAAAAAACCCAGATAGTTGCAGAATATTGCTGAAGTCAAGAGTTATAATCTAATTTTTCTTGTTCAATAGTTTTATTTTTCTGGACGTTAAACTAGAATAGATGAACATGTTCGGCTGACCCCCCCCCCCCCTTTTTTTTTTCTTATCTACCACACGGCAAAGTAGAGACAGGTAGGCCTCGGGCGCACTTGGTGGACTTTAGCTAGGTTTGCTCAGAGCCAATATTTTATTATATTCTATTTCATTTTATTTTTCTTGTTTTATTTAAATCCTGCTTTTTAGGATGACAGATTGAAGCCGGGGTGGACACACATGCAACTTGAGTGACCTTGCTCTCATTCTCAGATGAGAGCGACCTCACACTTAAGCTCCCAGGAATTTTACCTGGGGTGGACCCTGTCCCCTAGGAGACAGGGTGACTTGTTTAACAGATATACTATATGTCAATAGTTATGTTTTGGAGTTTTCTCCATAAATCACTGATGTTTCTTATTTATCTCCATTAGCTCATCCCCCACAGCTATTACCCTTTTGTATAACTTGACCCTCCCTCCTAGATTGTAAGCTCTAACGAGCAGGGCCCTCTGATTCCCTTTGTCTTAAATTGTATTGTATTGTCTACCCCAACGTTGTAAAGCGCTGCGTAAACTGTCGGCGCTATATAAATCCTGTATAATAATAATAAATAATATTTTTTTTTCTCTTCTTTCCTTTATCTTTGGGGTGGTGACCCCCTCCCCAGATTTGGTTATATGCCTGTGGACCACTGGACAATCCATATCCCCTGAAATGAGAACACAGACGGCTCCATATCTAGGTTTGGGTAAGTGTGCTCTGCTGAACAATGATGGTGGTTGATCACCAAACTACTTACACCATTATCACACATAACGTACAGGGCTTCAATTCTCCTGTAAAGAGAACTAAAGCCTTCACATACTACCACAAACAAAAGGTGGATATCTTGATGTTGCAGGAGACTCATTTCTCCAAAACCTTGACCCCAAGATACCTTAGCACAAAATACCCACAGTTTTACACCTCTTCAGGTCCGGAAAAAAAACTTGGTGTAGCCATATGCTTCTCTCAAAGAACACCATTTGTCCCCTCCACCATAATCAAAGATAAACAGGCCAGGTATATAATGTCAGTGGGCCAAATTAATGGCCAGGTAACCGCCCTAATTATATAATATTATGCCCCAAACACAGGTCAAATGGACTTCTTCCATAGAATGTTTGAAGTATTGCTTCCAAAAGTACAGGGACAGGTAATCTTGCAACCTACGGTAGCAACCTACCGTTAGACCAAATACTAGAGAAATCATCACAAAGCAATCTAATTTAAAAACGTGTACCTAAAAGTAGTGGTGGCCTAGCACGGCTACTATACATTAATGACCTTATTGACGCATGTAGAGAAGATAATCCCTCAGTTAGGGACTATACCTTCTATTCCCATGTTCATCATACATACTCCAGGATTGACCATTTATTTATAGGAACCCCATTATTACCATATGTAATCTCGGTCAAGATACTTAACACACCATGGTCAGACCAGTCGCCGGTCAGGCTTTCTCACTCCAATAAATTGGGCAGCCCATAAGGCCACTATTAGAGGCAAACTACTCCAAATGGCGGCACGACGCAAGCGATCCCGAGATAGCATAGTAACACAACAGGAACAGATATTGCAGGACCTCCTAAAAGAACAAAAAATGACATCTCATGTGGACATCAGACATAAAATGAATGAGGCCATATTAGCCCTGAACTTAAGCCTTACCACACAAGCGGAAAAAGGTATACGCTGGTCACTGCACAAATACTATATGATGGGCGATAAATCCACTACACTGCTAGCAAGAAAATTAGTACCCCGCCCCTATACACCAACACTACCTAAGCTGCGGCTCAATAATGGGCAGCCAAGTCAGAACCCAGAAAGAATAGTCACTGAATTCACAAAATTTTATACCAAACTATATAGTAACTCAGAGTCAGTGGACCGAATAAAATGGAGGAATTCTTTAGACACATCCCTCTTCTAAAAATACAGAAGAAGCACTCAGAATTAATGGATCAAGCATTCACTGACTCTGAAGCCGCGTACACACGGGTGGACTGTATGGCCTACTTAGTCCGTCGAAACACATTTCAGCGGACAGTCTGCTTGTGTGTGGGCTTCAGCTGACTTTTTCAGCGTGCAGTCTGGCGTACTAAGTATTTCGGAATTTCCGTAATACTGTCCGTCATACTTTGGTTTCAGCGGACAATCCGCTCGTCAGTAGGCTAGTTCGACGGACTAAGAATGGCGCATGCTCAGAAAGGATTTACACAGCGAAAGGTTGCATTGCTGTGTATTGGACTTCCTATTTCTAGTCCCGTCGTACGTTCTGTACACGTCATCGCGCAAGCTTTCGACGGACTGTTTGTGCATCCGTGTGTGGTCAAGTCCGTTCATTCGAAAGTATGACGGACTGTCCGTCGGATTGTATGACGGACTAAGTAGGCCATACAATCCGCCCGTGTGTACGCGGCTTGAGATTTACAGGCAATTAAGAGTCTTAATCCCTCCAAAGCCCCGGGCCAAGATGAATTCTCAGGGCTATACTAAATTTCAAGATACTCTGACCCCACATCTTTGCACCTTCTTTAATACAATCAGGCAGGGCACCTCCCTATGTCATTGATCATCACTGACTGAAAGATTATGACAAGGATCCTGGCGGTCAGAATGAACAAATTTCTAGCCAACTACATCCACCCAGATCAGGGGAGATTTGTACCAGGGCACCAAACGACAGAAGGGTCATAGATATTATTTTCATGGTCCACTCGGAGTGGGACGGGAGGGGCCAAGATGGGGATTGCTGCTATCATTGGATATTCATAAGGCATTCGATTCCCTGTCTTGGGAATACCCCTTCTTTGTCCTGACCCGACTGGGATTCGTAACTTATTTCCTATCCATGCTCTCAAAACCCTCTACGGCTCCCCAACAACAGCACTAATGGTAAAAGGCTTTTTTTCAAGCCCAATTAACATCCAAAGAGGGACACGCCAAGGCTGCCCATTTCCTCCGCTACTTTTTGTACTAGCTCTAGGACCACTTGCGATACGGATACGATCCTCCTTAGATGTCAGGGGAATAGGATGTAAGCGCACCGAATACAAATGCATCCTTTTTTGGATGATATATTGATGGCAGTTTCATCCCCTATCACCACCCTTCCCAACCTATATGCCATACTCAGACCATTCTCCTTCATCTCAGGCCTTAAAATCAATCATGACAAATCGCAACCCATGAACATCTCCCTAGAGGACAACATGATTTCCACCCTAAAACATTCTTACAAATTTATATGGAAAACAGATACCCATACTCGGGAATAAATCTCACTCCATCCTGGAACACACTATACTCCCAAAATGACCCCACATTGTCCTGAAAAGATGGTCGAGCCCACCGCCGTTGTGGTTTGGCAGCCTACACTCGGTCAAAATGAACGTGTTACCGAGAATATTGTATCTCTTTATGCAACTACCAGTGGCACTAGCTAAACTGGATTTGAAATCATTTCAATCTAAACTCCTATCATTTATCTGGGGGAACAAGAGGCCTAAGGTGAATATACATATGTTACACACCCCCAAGAGGAAAGGTGGATTGGGCTTTCCAGAGTTACTAAAATACTACTATGCCACACAAATGCCACACATTACCAGATTCCATAGCTCACGACCACATCCAATTTGGATGCAGATAGTGGCCGAACCCTGTAAGACGCACCCAATCTCATCTATTCTCTGGTTGTCTCCTAAGCAGAGACCCCCGATTTTAATTCCTGGGAGCAAGACTGGCGACCTTCATACCCGAGGCATCCCCAAGATGCTTTCGGGGTAACACCCTCACCCAGGTAAACTTAATTAAATCCCCAAAACAGGCATTGCTAGGTGTTGAGATAGATTCAACTTCAAAATCTCAAAGGCATCTTATAGCGTCAGTATTTACAGCAGCACAAATAACAATAGCTAAATCATGGAAATCGGCAGTGGTGCCATTCAACCAGCTCAAACAAAAACTCTCCTGAACCATGCTTAACAAACTAATGACTGCAATCTTAGACGATAAAATGCATCAGTTCAAAAAAAATATGGAGCACCTGGACCTGATACTTAACAAGAGATCCCAGAACTATATAGATGTAAAGGGGCTGGCGGGGGGCGGGGATCGGGGTACGGGGGTCACTTTCTAAAACTCTAACTCTTTCCATCTTCCTTTCTTTCCTAATCTATCTCTTTTAAGGTACAATTACCTCTTCCGGCCATCTTTAAATGGTCTGACCAATAAAAAATAAACAATGAGGGTTCTAATGCTGAAATTTAAAAATATCAATCTACCATGGGATAGACCTCACGCGTAAACATGAATGTAGCAATAATATCATAAATGACATCTCAGGAGACAATATGTCAGTGCCACATTATAGAAAGCTTATATTTGTTATAGATTATGATGAGGCAAATACCACTATGAAAATGCTTACATGTTTTGTACTTCTGTTTTACCATGAAAAATATGAAAAAATTGAAATAAAAACCATTGAAACAAAAAATATCCCAAGCTTTCAACATCTCACAGAGCACTGTTCAATCCATCATCCAAAAATTTAAAGAGTATGGCACAATTACAAACCTACCAAGACATGGCTGTCCACCTGAGCTGACAGGCCGTACAAAGAGAACATTGGTCAGAGAAGCAGCCAAGAGGCCCATGGTAATTTTGGAGAAGCTGCAGAGATCCACAGCTCAGGTGGAGAATCTGTCCACATGACAACTATTAGTTGTTCACTCCACAAATCTGGCCTTTATGGAAGAGTGACAGGAAGAATGCCATTATAGAAAGAAAGCCATAAGAAATCCTATTTACAGTTTGCGAGAAGCCATAAGGGTGACACAGCAAACATGTGGAAGAAGGTGCTCTAGTCAGATGAGACCAAAATTTAACTTTTTGGCCTAAAAACAAAATGTGGCAGAAAAATAGCACAGCACAGCACCCTGAACACACTATCCCCACCGTGAAACATGGTGGTGGCAGCATCATGTTGTGGGGATGCTTTTCTATAGCAGAGACAAGGAAGCTTATCAAAGTTGGTGGGAAGATGGATGGAGCCAAATACAGGGCAATCTTAAAGGAAAATTTGTTAGAGTCTGCAAAAGACTTGAGACTAGGGTGGAGGTTCACCTCCTAGCAGAACAACAACTCTAAACATACTGCCAGAGCTACAATGGAATGGTTTAGATCAAAGCATATTCATGTGTTAGAATGGCCCAGTCAATGTTCAGACCTGAATCCAATTAAGAATCTGTGCAAGACTTGAAAATTGCTGTTCACAGACGCTCTCCATCCAATCTGACAGAGCTTGAGCTATTTTGCAAAGAAAAATGGGCAAAAAGGTCACTCTCTAGATGTGAAAAGCTAATAGAGACATCTCCAAAAAGACTTGCAGCTGTAATTGCAGCGAAAGGTGGTTCTACAAAGTATTGACTTAAGGGGGCTGAATACAAATGCACACCACAGATATTTATTTGTAAAAAAAAAAATTGAAAACCATTTATAATTTTCCTTCCACTTTACAATTATGTGCCACTTTGTATTGGTATATCACATAAAATCCCAATAAAATACATTTACGTTATTGGTTATGACATGACAAGATATAGAAAATTTCAAGGGGTATGAATACTTATTCAAGGGACTGTATATATCTATTTATTCTCAACAGCAGGTTCTGGCCCTATTTTCCTGAAGCTGGTACCATTCAGTACAGAGGAGCTGTTCTTTGGCACAGTGGATTCTGGCACAGGACAGGTAAGTATACAAAAACGAATTAACCACTTATGGACCATGCCTCTTTCTGAGATTTGGTGTTTACAGGTTAAAAACAGTTTTTTTTGCTATAAAATTACTTAGAACCCCCAAACATTATACTTTTTTTTTCTAACACCCTAGAGAATAAAATGGTCATTGCAATACTTTCTGTCACACCATATTTGCGCAGCTGTCTTACACTTTTTTTGGAAAAAATACACTTTGACAAAAGTAAAGTTAGCCCATTTTTTTATATTGTGAAAAATAATGTTACGCCAAGTAAATTGATACCCAGCATGTCTCGTTTCAAATTTGTGCCTGCTCGTGGAATGGAGACAAACTTTTACCCTTAAAAATCTCCATAGGCGACGTTTAAAAAATTCTACAGGTTGCATGTTTTCAGTTGCAGAGGAGGTCTAAGGCTATAATTATTGCTCTCCCTGTGTCGATCACGGCGATACCTGACATGTATGTGGGTGCTACACACATATGCGTTCATGTCTGAAAGCGAGCTAGGCGGGACGGGGCACGTTTAAAAAAAAAAATTCCTCATTGTTTTACCTAAATTTAAATGTAAACATCCCTTGCAATAGAGAAAAAGCATGACAGGACCTCTTAAATATGAGATCCGGAGTCAAAAAGACCTCAGATCTCATATTTACACTAAAATGCAATAACAGAAAAATCCTTTATTTTCTATTCTATTTTATTCTCTCTGGAAATTGGAAAACTATTCGAATTGGAAAAGTTTTTGAACTCAAATTTAAACACGATTCGAATTTGAAAGGTATTCAAAAACTATTTGCATTTGAATTTCATTCAAATTTTTTTAGTTATTTCAGATTCATTTAAATTCTGTACTATTCTAATTTGGAAATTCGGATACATCCGAAATTCCAAATAATGAAAATTTGTCCGAATTTTAATTCGGGACGAAACAAACCACACGTCTAATTGAGACATTCCGTCTCCCACACTGGGAGCTGTCTCCAAACTGGAAGCATTCTAAGAGCACTGAGCTATCCTTAGCCCTGAACATATAAAGACCAGCACATCTGTGTACCCGCACAGATTGCAGGCCTCTGGTCAACTCTGGATACAGGATTGAAAGTTCCAAACCAGAACTACAGAATCTGGAGAAAGGATAGTCCAAAACAGCCTTTTTCAACCCTTTCAACACAGAGGAACCCTTGAAATAGTTCTCCAGTCTCTGGGAACCCCTTCTAAATATGAGAAATCTACAACTCATTATATATTAGTGTGATGGTCAGCAGGAAGAATGGTCCTTACAAATAGCTGAAAAGATCAATGGTGTTGGTGGGAACTTACCCGAGAGGCAGAAATGGCCCAATGCTGAAGGAACCCCTAGCAACCTCTGGAGGAACCCTGGTTGAGAATCACTGGTCCAAAACCTTGTATTAACTCTTAATGCAAATCCTGTGTCACATTTTCCGATATTCTCCCAATAACAGAGCCCTCTCTGTCCCACTATATATATATATATATATATATATATATATATATTTTTTTGCACCCAGAGTAGGTTATGATTAAAATGACCCTGCTAGAGTCACCAATGCACACACCTCACACAGGTACCCATAGTAACATGGCTAATCAGGGATGGTGGCCTTATTCTAATCTGCTACTCAGTGGCCTAACTGGCCATTTTGAAGAAGCACCATTGTTTCTCAAGAGTAAACACTGTGAAATAGAATTTCACATTCTGCATATTTTTTCTCTCCATTTAAGTAAATCACACCTAAAATATTAGCATTTTTAGGCACTCCCAAGAATTTCTCTGCTTTTCTAACATTTGCGTTCAGAAATCCAGACAGTTGACAGCTGATGGAAACCAACAGGCCAAACGGGTTTCCCTATTAACCTTTCTGTCTGAGGGCATCGTGTTATTCCTGGTTCACAAGCCATTCTCAGGACAGCGCTGAGTTTCTCCCAGGCACTTTTTCTACAGTGTGAGTTTTTATCTGCTTTTGCTGAACGCCTTTTCCATGTAGTTCAGAATGCTTGGTGTTGCTGCGTGTTCCAGCTCATGGCTTCATGAAAAAAAATTGTACTAAGCTGCATTTCCAGTGAAACGTGTAGCCTCTCTGTGTTCCATGTCACTTATATTATTCATGTGACAGTATTAGAAAATTTTGCTTAGAGAGAGAGAGAGAGAGAGAGAGAGAGAGGAAAAGGGTGGACGTTTCTTCTTGATCGTCATAATTACAGAAGGATAAGATTCCCATTGTTCATCATTCTGAACTAATTTCAGCTCTAGCCCCAAAGATGTATTTTCATTGAATAAATATCCAAATAAGTGATGATAGATGATTTTATGTAACCACTTAATTGCCAGCCTGTATTACCCCTTAACTGGCAATTTTTATTATCCAGTGCTGTTATAGTTTGACTGACATCTACTCACTCATGCAACACTGTGCTCAAATACATTTTATATCATTTTTTGAGAAAGATAGAGCTTTCTCTTGATGGTATTTGATAACCACTTTTTTTTTACTATACATAGGAAAAAAGAGCAAACATAAAAAAAAAATAGTTTCCCTTGCATTCTTGCATTCTGAAAATGCACAATCCCCCAAAATCACCTTCTGGAAAGTAGACACCCCAAAGTGATCAAATTTTTTGCCACAATTTTTGTGGTATTGAGGTGGTTAAAACGTGATGCTTGTAAGGCCTGGTTCACACCTGTGTACTTAAAGGTACATCTGTGCAAAGGACCATGTTTGCATGCAGGGGATGCACACATGTTTTATGCATCCACATGCAGGGTCCCATTCATGTCTATTGTCCAGACATTTTTCCCAATCTGACATCCGCGAGGGCTCATGTAGGTGTATTTTTCGCTGAATGTAGATAGTGTGCTTTCAGGAACCTGCACTCACACACACCCACACGGATGTCAAATTGAGAGCAATGGCTGGGACTGCCTGTACATGAATGTATCGAATACCTGTGCAGCAGGCAAACACGACCTCTCACACGGATGCACGTTTAGGTATGGATAGGACAGGGGGATGAAAGTTACAAAAAACAAAATGAATCTGCTGCTGCTACCATGATCGTCATTCAATAGTTCCTCTTTTTTAACCCTCTTCTGTGGTGAGAGGAAGGGGAGGGCCCAAAGATGTAAACACTACACCGTTTACATCTGTAATGACCAGTGGCGTAACTAGAACCTTCAGGGCCCCGATGCAAGAAACCATGAAGGGCCCCCCTGAAACCCAGCCAGGGCCCTTCCCTCTGAGTCCGGCGGTGGAACTCCAGGGCGTGGTCACAGGTATGACCTTTGTGAGCCCTGTAGTTCCACCACTGGTATCAGTAGTTTTTTTATTTTATTTTTTATTTATTTTTAGGTGCCCCATTGGGGGACTGTCCCTAGGCAGGATGGGGTCCCCGTCCCCAGAAGAGATGAGGTCCTTTTCTCCAGGGCAGATGAAGTTACTGCCCCCAGGTGAGAAGGGGTCCCTGTCCCCAGGGGAGGTGGGGGTCCCTGCCCCCAGGGGGAGATGGAGGGGGTATGTAATGGTGTGTGGGGGATGGGGTCCTCTCACTCACCATGACCAAGCTGTAGGCCGTGCACTCATCCATGTTGGCCTGGGCTCCATCCAGTGTGCTGGACGGGCGATCAGCATATCTCCCAGAAAGACCTTTCATCGTCTGTGTATGACGGGGGAGGAGGGGGGCTGGCAGACAAGCCTGCAGTGTCCTCCGGAGAGCCGGCTCTCATAGGGCTGCACTGCATCTGCGTGCTTAAAGTTTGTTTACCCGGGAGAAGTATGCAGTGCAGTGTGGGCCGGACTCGGGGGGGGGGGGGGTGGGACTCTGGCTGGGAAGAACACACATCGGACTGAGCGGCAATGCATGGAGCAGGAGAGGGGTACTCTGAGGAGCCGGCCGAGGACACAGGTCATGCCTGGAATGAACAACTAAAGAGCAGCCAGTGCGATAGTCGAGCATGGAGCTCTGATAGTCACCCTCCACCTCCAGCCACCCATGTGCATGGTGCATTGGTACCCCTAGCTGCCTATGCTGCTTCCAGCCATATGTAGAGGGGGCTGCATGGGCCCCCTGCATCACAGGGCCCGGTTACAGTCGCAACTGCTGCACCCCCTATAGTTACGCCCCTGGTAATGACTGTAATTGGCCATCACAGTGATCACATGGTACAGAGCTATGCAATAGTGATTATATATACATTTATATACAGAGAGAAAGAGACTATCACTTTAAGAATTGGTAATAAACTTTTTTACTTTCCCTAGGTGTTTTTTTAAATTTGTTTAAATTCCTGGGAAATCAAAACTAAGGAACGCCTGTGACGACACAGACTACTGATAAGAACCCAGAAAGCTGCTCAAAATTACTTTCGTACCAAAACCAGTCTGAAATGACCAGATACTGCTGAAATCTATTTGTTTGCCAGTCACATGAGGTATACACCCATTTAACTGTTCCCTTGCTACTAAAAAGATATGACTGCTGATTGGACTATACGGTCACATCTATAACATGCCTAGAGCTTATGCATATTCATAAATTATATATTGTTAAACTTGATGTTTGTAGATCAGAGACACTTCCTTCTTCATTCCGCTTGGTAGGGCTGGAAGTCGGTGTGTGTTGTGTCTCTCCACTGCAGTGTATGAATAAAGCACCTACTTATATTTTACAAAGATTTGGCTCTACTATCTCATCTGAATGTCTTGTTTTGGAGACTCCCTAATCTGATTTAACACAGTCATGTTTTTAAACAGCAGCATCCACCACTTCACTCTTTAACCCCTTAGCGACTGGTAGTAAAACAAATGTTAATGCCTGAACACAATTTTGCAATTTTGACATGTGCTAGTAAAACCATACATATCATCGCAGCTACTTTGTGAATCTAGGTGGATTATACCTTGTTTTTTTTCAGGACAAATTGGGATTTCTTTTTGGTAATAAATGGTAATGGATATTTCCTGAAGTTTTATTATCAGAGGAAAAACTGACCCTTTTTAAATGTAGCTGTAAATCACTTGCTATTACCATAATGTATCACCAAAGAACAACACAAAATACATTTTCGTGCTCCTGACGATCGAAGCGACACCACATATGTGTATGCTATTTGTTGTTTGTACCTGTAGTACAGCCCAGAAGCAAAAGTATGCTTTTTTTATTATTTTACCTGAAACATACTGACACTGATACTAATTTGACAAATGTTTTTAAAAAAAATCCTACCTAAAATAGTACATTTTAGGTAGGATTTATTTTAAAAGCATTTTTTTAATTAGTATCAGTATATGCAGCCTCATGGAAGAAGACCCACTTTAGTGACATATATGTGTACAGACCAAGGGAAGGGGCCTATACACATCCTTGGGGTGTTCTAAAATGTCCTCAACTTATAGTGGTCATGGCTGCAAATGTGCGTATGTTTCCAGTGAAGGGTACATCATACAAAGACATTTTAGCCAATTGTGTGCTTCCAACAGGGCCTGATTAACATAGGGGCTATTGGAGCTAGGCCCATTTGCCCAAAAAAAAAATCAAAAAAAAAAAAAAGATCGACTTCGAGAATTGTAGCTCGGCGATCAGGAGTCACAGAGACCCCACCTTTGGGGGGTAGGTAGCTAAAGACCCACTCCAGCACTGGTTCAAATATGGGGCTGCTATCATCTATGGTTCCGGAGATACAGGGCTCCTTGTGCAGCCTGTCAGAAGCTGCATACAGAGCGACAGTATAAATACAAGCTGGAACACTCTGCAGCAGACGGAGAGGATGAACTCACAGTGCTTATAATAATTATTTGTAGATAACTTATGATAATTAACCCCTTGCCACCCAGGCCCATTCTGAGACTTCTCTCCTACATGTAAAAATCATCATTTTTTTATGCTAGAAAATTACTCAGAACCCTCAAACATTATATATTGTTTTAGCAGACACCCTATGGAATAAAATGGTGGTCTTTGCAACTTTTTATGTTATACGATATTTGCGCAGCAATTTTTTTTTTGGAAAGAAACTGTTTCATTCATAAAAAAAAACACTAAAGTTAGCACGATTTTGCTTTACATTTTTTACAGGTTACATGTTTAGAGTTACAGAGGAGGTCTAGTGCTAGAATTATTGTTCTCGCTCTAACAATCGTGGTATATGGAACCTGTGTGTATCTGACTCTGATACTAACCAGAGCCTACCCAGGGACTGACTAGTATCTCTCCCCAGCCTGTCCCCACACACCCTCTCACCTGCTTACCTGTGAATGGGGCAATCACTCCCGCAGTGTTATTGTGTTCTGCCAGTCAATACAATGATTAGTGTTGCTAACTATAGCTGGCAGCACTGATTGTTTTGGGGAAAACCTGACAGGCTGGTTGTACTCAAGTTGGTTAATAGGTTGACTTGTGTAAAACCAGCTAGCCCATACATAGATCGACTATGGCTGGTCTCTGCTTAATTGGTGTAATTTCAATCCATGTCTGGCCCACTTAACCACTACGCAGTCCCTAAACATCCTTCCACAAACCTTTACATTTTTCCTTCCCAGATTACTTCATCCTCCTCTCCTATACATAGTGCCCACTGTCATACTCTCCACACTTCTCTCCTATACATAGTGCCCGCTGTCATACTCTCTACACTTCTTTCCTATACATAGTGCCCGCTGTCATACTCTCTACACATCTCTCCTGTACATAGTGCCCGCTGTCATACTCTCCACACTTCTCTCCTGTACATACTGCTTACTGTCATATCCTACACACTCCTCTCCTATACATAACGCCCGCTGTCATATCCTACACACTCCTCCTCTCTTGTAAATAGTGCCCACTGTCATACACTTCTCTCCTGTACATATTGCCCACTGTCATACCCTCCATATTCCTCTCCTATACATACTACTCACTGTCATACCCTCCATACTCCTCTCCTATACATAGTGCCCACTGTCATACCTCCAACACTTCTCTCCTATGCATAGCACCCACTGTCATACCCTCCGCACTCCTCTCCTGTACAAACTACCCACTGTCATACCCTCCGCACTCCTCTCCTGTACATACTACTCACTGTCATACCCTCCATACTTCTCTCCTATACATAGTGCCCACTGTCATACCTCCAACACTTCTCTCCTATACATAGCGCCCACTGTCATACTCTCCACACTCCTCTCCTGTACATACTACTCACTGTCATACCCTCCATACTCCTCTCCTATACATAGTGCCCATGTCATACCCTCCCTCCACAATCTTCTCCTGTAATTACTGCTTACTGTCCTACTCTCCACACTTCTCTCCTGTACATAGTGCCCACTGTCATGCCCTCCACACTCCTGTACATATTGTTCACTGTCATACCCTCCACACTCTTCTCTTATACATAGTGCCCAATGTCATACCCTCTACACTCCTCTGCTGTGCATACTGCCAACTGTCATACCCTTCACACTCCTCTCCTGTACAAAGTGCCTTCTGCCATACCCTCTGCACTCCTCTCGTGTACATAGTGCCCACTGTTAGACCCTCCACATTCCTCTCCCTCACCTGCACATACTTCCCACTTGTATACCATCCATACTCCTCCCCTATGCCTCTTACCCACAAAAACTGTTCTTTAAAATTATACTGAATATCCTCAATGTTACCAGTTCTAGAATGGGCACTTTTGTCAGTTCAACTAAAGGAAACCTCACAGTCCTCATATTTGTTCTGCCCCATTATTAGTACTTATTTCATTTTGTAATTACTATTGTGATGTATAGAGGAACACGGGGGATGTCAGCTACTATAAATATAGCACTTGTAAAGAAAAGCGTCCCTGAAAATATTTTTGAAATGTTGACAACTATGCACTTAGGCATTGCCCAAGGGCCACAGGGTCAGTAGGGGGCCCGATGAGAGGCTTGTGATATTAAAGCGGTAGTAAACTTTTCTAACATTACGACTTTTTAGAGGCCCTGGGGTAGGTTATGCCATAATGTACAAGTATGCACAGCATATTAGCACATTAGGGTACACTTAAATTGTCAGACTGAGCCCTCCAGTGCTGTGCTGTGATCAACCGGCGGGGCCCCGGGCACTTCCATCTTCACCCGGTCTTCCTTCTGGGTTCTGTGCCTTCGGTCACTTGCCTTGGCCAGGCTGCGTTGATGTCATTCCCATCCTCTCTCTCTCAACCCCCCTTTCTCTCACATCCTCCCTCCCTTACCCCTCTTTCACCCCCTTTCTCTCTCTCTCTCTCTCTCTCTCTCATCCTCCCTCTCTCTCTTTAATTTAATTTGTTATCACAAAAAATAGTTTGCATTTTTATTTATTTATTTTTTATAAAAGGCCCCACCAAAATCCTCAGCACCAGGCCCATGATGTTCTTAATCTGGCCCTGGCTTCCAACCTTGTAGCAATAGTTTAGGAAAGGCCCTTTTCTAACCTAGAATGACTGTGCCACTGTGTACAAAGTCAACTCCAAATATATATAGCTTAATGAGTTTGATGTGAAGAAACCTGAATGATCTGCACAAAGCCTTGAACACAACCCTTCTGAAAAGCGTTAGGAGAAATTGGGAACACTGGTTGTGAGCCAGGTCTTCTCATCCAATATCACAAATTATCTTTTGCTGATTGGGCTCAAATTCCCACAGACATAATACAAAATCTTGTGGAAATCCTTCTCAGAAGAGTGGAGGCTGTTATAGCTGCAAAGAGACGCCACCTCCATGTTAATGGCCATGGTTGGGAATGGGATGTCAAACAAGTTGATCTAGGTGTGACAGTCAGGGGTGCACAAATAGTTGTAGGCTGCTTAACACACAAAATAGCTGAAACATCCATTTGGGACACAGAATCCTCTTTGTAACAGCTGTGAGAAGTAGGGGCTGGTAGAGGTCTTGCCTTTCCCTGAAGAATAAAGGAGAGTGTAGTTCCAAATGTCTGAATGACAGTGGTGAACAGCGTCATCTAGAGGTAACCCCAGTAACAGGATAATTTTTGCAGTGGCCATTGCACCACTAGCTAAGTAGAGGTATTCACTTTGTATTGATTGGCAGCTACAGAGAAGTGGGTCATATCCACAGTATAGCACCCCTCTGAGCCACATCTACGATAAATGGACTCCTACATCCCATACCAACCTGCACAAATGGTATGTCTGTCCCTGGTGGATGTTTGAAGAACAGTCCTGGGTAGACAGGCCCTTTATTTCATCATTCTATAATCTGTCTAAAAATTCATATGATGCTATAGAGTGCATTTCTTTGTGTATTTTTATAGATCTTTGCCTTGTTATACTAAATATGTTTGATAAGTTTTCCAAATAAAAGATAGGCAATAAAATGTACATTGAACTCTGTCTATTGTAGCTTTTCTATTCTGTGACAGATGTTCCTATTTCTATTCTGCTAGTACATCATTTAGAATTTGTTTTGCAGAAAAATATCAAGTGCAGAAGGGAACATGCCGATATACAATATCTGCTTCTCCAGAACTATGAAAAAAAAAAAGTTTTTGTAAAACAGGATGACATGTACTCTGCTCCCTTTCATGCCGTAGCTGTTGCCAGTTAAATCTTTTTACATTTTGGAAACAGACTATTACTTTATTGTGTCTTGGCCTTGCAATGCTTGATAGGGAAAAAGGCTTCCGCAACACAAACTATCGCACTGTAAGGTCTTCAAAGTGATAGTTCCGCTGCTGAGCTGAATTCAAACACATACCTCTTTTAAAATGCTTCGACTCATATCCTGGATGCTAGCTGTGAAGAAAATGTATTATGTCACAATATTCTAATCATCCACTTGTTGCTATTATGTTTTATACATTTTTATGTTAGCAGATACTTAGTCAAATGTTTTGATGATGAGGGAAAGGTCCTTAAAGTATATGTCCAAGTATTACTAACATTTAGTCGCAATCTCCCTCTTCCCTTTGGAGTGTTTACTTTGTTTCGGTATTGAAAAACAGCTTTTATAAGCTACTATGACAATATGACCAGGCTTGTAAAATTCCTGCAGGGGCAGCTGCTGGGAGCTCAATTCCTACTGATGAAGGTATGCCTCCAGAACTCTGTGGTATAAGAGCCCTCACAGTGTGTGAATAGGCTATTGGGAGACAAGGCACCATCATTGTGGGAGAAGAGATCAACATATGTATGTAGAGTGGTACAGAAAGGGGTGGAAGATAAGCAGAAGTCTGTTAGGTAGGACATCTGTCAAGCAGGGACCACAACACTGCTTGGAATTCCAGTTCAGCCCACACAGGAATTTAGGAACAAACTGGGAACAAAGTTTCTGGAACATCAACAAGTATTTTTCTATTGCATATTATGCATTAGAGATATGTACTAAATGTGTGTTTTTAACCGAGGAACACTTTAAAGCAGCCTTTCTCAAACAGGGTGCTGTGAAACCCTAGGGTTCCTCCAGAGGATGGAGGATGTAGTAATTAGCTATTTTTGCCTCTCAGTTAAGTAATTAATGATAACAATGATGTTTTAGCTATCTGTAAGGTGGAGTATCACCTTAGTGACCACTACAGTATGGTACATGAAAATCACAATAGTGTACAATGAGCTGGAGATATATAATTTATTAGAAAAGGGTTCCCTGTGACTGGAATATCAAAGGGCCCTCAATGTTAAAAAGTTTGAGGCTGTTTTAAAGGATAGCTGTACTTTCTGTACCATTATCCTTTAACAGTTTAAAAAAAGATGTGTGTACTTACCTATTTGCAACTCACTCCAGTCTGGTTCACATTATCCCCTGTGCCAGTGATCTAACATTTAGAATGTTTTGTTAGATATTTAAATTGCCTTCCTGGAGTATTATGAGATTCTGATATGAACGTATTTACTGCATCATAATCCAAGCTTCAAAATTGCAAGCCTTGGTGGGACCCTGTTCTTGGTGGACTTGGTGCAAATGTCATTTAAGTACTTTATTACAATATTCCATTCATCCACACTGGAAAAAATGGTTAACGTTTTGAACCTAACTTTAAAGCAAACCTCCCAAAGAAGTCTTTAGATGTGACGGCTGTATTAGTTATCTTTAAAAATTCTGGATGAGCCCTGCGTACACAGGGATTTTTCTCAAACTACCTAGGAGAAAAATAGACAACCCATCATGGTCACTCTATCACTGGGGAGCCCATCTAATAGATGGAGGCAGGTTCTGGCTATATAAGCCAACTATTTTTTTCTCTTTTCCCCTTTCCTTCCCCATTCCTCTCCTCTTTTGTTTTCTCACTATCCTACTCCGTTTGTCCTTCTGGAGTCTTCACTATTCTCTTCCCTGTTCACTTACATCAAGCTTACAATCTGGTGACCGTTATCTTCTAAGCTGGGGATTAGTGATGGACGAACTTCCGACGGGACGTTTCGCGAAAGCGAAATGCGAACGGACCCAAACGTTCGCGAAACCGAACGTTCGCCGCGGGCCCCATTGACTTCAATGGGAGGCGAACTTTGCAAACCTTCATGTCGAATTTGCGGCCACGTGGTAATTATTAGGGGGTAAAACGTAGTCCCACCATCTGGACAATGACATAATACATGTATGAGGTGAATTTGGGATCGATAACTACAAGCATTTTTATTTTATTTGGGAAATTGTTCTAACAATTCAGGACTATGGAGCTAATGAAGGCAATGGAGGAGAGGGAAGGTCAGGGACCAGGGTAGGCAAAGAAGAGGGTGCAGGAGATGATCACCAGCAGCGTGACATACCGGAATGACACATGCACCGTGATAGAGGCATCTGACAGCAGCACCGTAATACAGAGCACTGACAGCAGCACCGTGACATACAGCGCTGACAGCAGCACCGTGACATACAGCGCTGACAGCAGCACCGTGACATACAGCGCTGACAGCAGCACCGTGACATACAGCGCTGACAGCAGCACCGTGACATACAGCGCTGACAGCAGCACCGTGACATACAGCGCTGACAGCAGCACCGTGACATACAGCGCTGACAGCAGCACCGTGACATACAGCACTGACAGCAGCACCGTAAGCAGCCCCAGGAGGAAGTCAGCACAGCACAGGGATGGTGTGATCCCCTCATAATAAGAACCCCCAGGAGGAAGTCAGCACAGCACAGGGATAGTGTGATCCCTTCATAATAAGAACCCCCAGGAGGAAGTCAGCACAGCACAGGGATATCATAAGCAGCCCCAGTAGAAATATGACACCGCTCAACCTCTTCAAAGAGGAGGGTAGGGGCATATAGTACGGTGTGCTTTTTTGGGTCAAGGAAGTGAGCAGACTGTACGTCAGTCCCTATACCGCTGAAGGACTGCTGCAGTATAGGGCAGCGGTCAGCAGTGGTGCACGTCAACCCTATCTATTGTGGACCTATAGCGGTCCTTACAGAACAGCAGACTGTACCGCACTCAAGCCTATGTACCGTAGCACCCTATACCAAGTTACCAGTCCTTATAAGAACTTTTGTGGACCAAGCAGGTTGTGTATTAGTGTTTAGCAGACTGTACGTCAGTCCCTATACCGCTGAAGGACTGCTGCAGTATAGGGCAGCGGTCAGCAGTGGTGCACGTCAACCCTATCTATTGTGGACCGATAGCGGTCCTTACAGAACAGCAGACTGTACCGCACTCAAGCCTATGTACCGTAGCACCCTATACCAAGTTACCAGTCCTTATAAGAACTTTTGTGGACCAAGCAGGTTGTGTATTAGTGTTTAGCAGACTGTACGTCAGTCCCTATACCGCTGAAGGACTGCTGCAGTATAGGGCAGCGGTCAGCAGTGGTGCACGTCAACCCTATCTATTGTGGACCGATAGCGGTCCTTACAGAACAGCAGACTGTACCGCACTCAAGCCTATGTACCGTAGCACCCTATACCAAGTTACCAGTCCTTATAAGAACTTTTGTGGACCAAGCAGGTTGTGTATTAGTGTTTAGCAGACTGTACGTCAGTCCCTATACCGCTGAAGGACTGCTGCAGTATAGGGCAGCGGTCAGCAGTGGTGCACGTCAACCCTATCTATTGTGGACCGATAGCGGTCCTTACAGAACAGCAGACTGTACCGCACTCAAGCCTATGTACCGTAGCACCCTATACCAAGTTACCAGTCCTTATAAGAACTTTTGTGGACCAAGCAGGTTGTGTATTAGTGTTTAGCAGACTGTACGTCAGTCCCTATACCGCTGAAGGACTGCTGCAGTATAGGGCAGCGGTCAGCAGTGGTGCACGTCAACCCTATCTATTGTGGACCGATAGCGGTCCTTACAGAACAGCAGACTGTACCGCACTCAAGCCTATGTACCGTAGCACCCTATACCAAGTTACCAGTCCTTATAAGAACTTTTGTGGAACAAGCAGGTTGTGTGTTAGTGTTTAGCAGACTGTACGTCAGTCCCTATACCGCTGAAGGACTGCTGCAGTATAGGGCAGCGGTCAGCAGTGGTGCACGTCAACCCTATCTATTGTGGACCGATAGCGGTCCTTACAGAACAGCAGACTGTACCGCACTCAAGCCTATGTACCGTAGCACCCTATACCAAGTTACCAGTCCTTATAAGAACTTTTGTGGACCAAGCAGGTTGTGTATTAGTGTTTAGCAGACTGTACGTCAGTCCCTATACCGCTGAAGGACTGCTGCAGTATAGGGCAGCGGTCAGCAGTGGTGCACGTCAACCCTATCTATTGTGGACCGATAGCGGTCCTTACAGAACAGCAGACTGTACCGCACTCAAGCCTATGTACCGTAGCACCCTATACCAAGTTACCAGTCCTTATAAGAACTTTTGTGGAACAAGCAGGTTGTGTGTTAGTGATTAGCAGACTGTACGTCAGTCCCTATACCGCTGAAGGACTGCTGCAGTATAGGGCAGCGGTCAGCAGTGGTGCACGTCAACCCTATCTATTGTGGACCGATAGCGGTCCTTACAGAACAGCAGACTGTACCGCACTCAAGCCTATGTACCGTAGCACCCTATACCAAGTTACCAGTCCTTATAAGAACTTTTGTGGAACAAGTGAGTTGTGAATGTTTAGCAGACTGCAGCAGAAGGGCAGCAGTCAAGTATAATATCCTTTCTATATTTGGAAGAAAGAATATTATACATGTACAAGCCTATTACTGTACCACTGATACCAGTCCTGAAAAGAACCTTTGTGGAACTAATAATAACAGCAAGTCTTTAAAATTACCCTCACTGCCTGACAACACTGCTTCCTTCCTGTCCCTATACAAATTGGCAAAAAAAGAGAACGATTAGTGGTTACTGGAACAGCTCTTTTGTGGACCTTGATAGTAACAGCTAATGATGATGATGATGATGATGATGATGAAAGACTAATCTGGCTGTCCCTGTAGCATACACCGTCCTTTCCCTTTCTCTAAACTAACAAAAGACACTCAGGCTGCTGCAAGAATCAGCAGCACAGCAAACCTATCAACACCTAACACCTATACCAGTCCTGAAAAGAACTTTTGTGTACCAAATAGCTAGTGGTTTATCTCTCCCTACTCCACACAGGAACCTGTCCCTATCGTAACAGAAGAAAGAATGTAAAATGGCCACCGGATCGGGTGTATTTATAGGTTAGGGGGAATGTCCAAGTGTCCATGTGCTGTCATGTCTCAATTGGCTGTCCTGTATCACATGATAAACGTGTCACCAAAGGTTAAAGTTCTTGTATACATTAAACACGTAAGTCCGCCGCGGCGAACGACGGAAAAAGGCGTTCGAACGTGCGGACCGCGAATGTCGGAAATTCGCCGCGAAACGACCGCCGGGCGAAACGTTCGTCCATCACTACTGGGGATTTCCCACAGTCCCATATCTACTGAAGGGCATAGGCTCAACTATAGATATGAGAAGCTCACCATATTGATTTTTTAGTTTGCTGTTAAGTTTCCCACATGCTAATTCTATTGGAGGTTTATGCCTATCCCTTCTTCATGCTCTTCATTGTATATATAGATATAGAGCATCACTGGAGCGTTACAGATATGCAGAGAGCAGTGTTGCAGAACAAGACACGTTGGATACCTTAACTAGGCACATTTAGCCCAGAAGGTTTAAATGTTGACATTGATATCAACTGCTTTATATCAAATAAAGGGTTAATACAATATCAATACAAGAAGAATAAAAATGATGGGAGTTTAGTATTAATATTGAAATTAACTGATGTTTTGTAAGAGTAAATACAATCTGAGGAGACAACTATGGACTCAGAGTTCATTTCTATTTTTGTATTCATAGCTGTAGTTTTTTTTTAAATGACTCATATGTATATCCTTATATACAATTATTTTAAAATATTTTACCAATAGATCGTGGGCAGGTTCATGTTTGATGTGCTATCCATTTAACCGCTTTACTCAGAAAGGATATTTCGCTATCTTCTTAGCCCACAAGATGGCACTAAGGATTAGAGTTCATCGTTTAAGGCATTTTTTTTATATACATAATTTGTTATTTATAGATTTCTTATGTACTGAGAAAAATTCCCTGATTGTCTTTGCCTTTAATGCATTGAATTTGTGTGTAAGGTGCAGTACCTGGTTATAGTTTTGTATTTAAGATGAATATGCGCACTGTGACTTCCTGCTTCTGAAGAAGGCATGTATTGATGATGACATGCATTAAGGGGAACTTCCAGTGCATAATTTCTGGACCAAGTGGGATGCACGCCAAGAGCCAGACGGCTTCTTCATAGTTTTGCATTACCAGACCGTTAAGTGTAAGTGGATTTCATTTTATTCAGTTTTAAAATGACCAAGCACTTTTTACAGTATAAGAGGACTCCTCTTCTTCTTCCTCTTTTAAACTCCTTTGCCATTTGAGTCATCGGGATATGGATCCAAGTACTAGAAAGGAAAAAATATCCATGGAAGATGCCAACTAGGAGATCTGAATAGGTCCTGAGGTGCCCCGCAAAAGCAAAGCTTACTTCTCTTGTTATACAAGGGGGTAATTTGATTCTGGTGAGAGCAGCTGCATTAGATACAGTATCATAAGTTTATTGTTTTGGCACGATGCTTTTTATACATATATACATTGCTATGCATGTTTAAGCTAGCCAACTCCCTCAAATAATCCCTCTCTGAGTAGTCCCTACTTTTTGTATTGAAATGTTTGCTAGAAAGGGTGTATGGTAGTATGTAGAGGGCTTATCCAGAATTTTGCGTTAACATGTGGTCATACTGCTTTATTATCTAATGGATTATATACATGTGAATGCTATTTTGATTTAAGCACAGGTATATCTTACTTCTGTTGCATTTGTTTTTCATTCTTTTATTTTTTTTTTTTATCTGTTGATTCTGCCAGAAACATATTTTCTGTCCTAGAGTGACACTGTATCACGTATCACGTATCAGGGCAACAGAAACAAGACAAGACTACAGACACCTCCCCCTCTCATCTTCTCCTTAGCATAGATGGTGTCACGATCAGGGGTCAGGCTCTAAGACCAGTTGTTATAGCAGTGGGAAGCTCACACAGTAACCAGCAAGATAGGTACACAGGCAAGTCACCCTTGCAGGTGACATGGACTCACATGAGGTGCAGAATCTAAGTACTAACCGGTGTTCACCAGAGCTCCTGATGGTGGAGATGGCTTTTGCTGTGTGTTAGTACCAGGTCGCAGTCCTCTGTATTTCCCCACCTGGAGGTAAGGAAGCTGGGGGAAAAGGAGCAGATTAGCAGGTAGGGATCAAACAGAAGTGTAGTCAGTAAACAAGCGAAAAAGGTCAGTAATGGGTAGTTGCAGGTTGGGATCAGGCAGAAGCGTACTGTAGTCAACAAGCCAAGTGTCGATAATGAGTGGTAGTAAATATAGACAGCAGCAGGGAGGACGGGAGAGAGATACTGGCTGGAGATAGCACAATAATCTGGCAAACAGGAAGTGCAGAGATATGGCTTAAATCAGGAAGTTCATTGGAGGAGCAAAAAGCTCAAGGTTCAGCAGAAAACAAGGCAAGGATTGTCCAATGGATCAGGCACAAAGCTGTCCAGCATCTCAGGTAGCTCAGTGGGAAGAGTTATAACCAGACACAGCAGAGGGCCCTGACAGTGGGGGAGGGTATGGTAATCCTCACAAAAGGCTGAAACAGTAGCATTTACAGTGTGCACAGATAAAGCACAAAAAGTTATGTCAAAAGGTTTGTCAAGATCAAAACATATTTTTTGTGCGGATTCTGGTTTCCTGACTTCCAGTTTGCACCTGTGAAACGTGTGAAAAACAACCAAAAATGCAGACACAATCCATTGTAAAGCTTTCCCATTGACTTTTAATAGCAGGTGTGCTTTTGAAACACTGTACCAAAGATGCAGTATGTAGGACTTTTCAAAACGTAGCACACTCACAGTGCACGGATGTAAACAGTTACATCGGATTTAATGGGGAATAGTTTCCATTTGCTTTTGTTGCCCTGGAAAAGCGCAGTAAAGTGCACCAGTGTTAAAGGGTCCATAAGGTTTACATACTCTTAATTGAAAATACTTAATGTCATTTGCCTTGGCTTTTATATCAATTGTTAAATGGAATAAAGCCCTGGATTAAATACCAGTGTTGACAACAGATTTTCTCTTTCTTTAATCCTGTCCAAGAAAATTACTTATTTCTAAGTTGTTATGTTAAATTCTAATAAAGGACTCCAATAGATTTCTATGGAAACCAACATCAAAAACTGAGTTGTCACGTGTATTATTTGTCAAAATAAACCTGTCATTTCATGCAACAAGTATCCAATAATGCAACTGTAAGATATAATGAAAATCAAAAGACATTTCGTTTTGTAGGCCCCGTGTTATACAGAAAGTAACATACAATAAACCACGTTTTCTCGTTCAAAAGATTTATTAATTTTAGAAATAATAAATAACAACAAATACAGAATATTTGACAAAACAAAAATATTAAAATATAACATTAAAGTACAAATATTATAAAAAAAAAAATAATTAAATACATATAAAAAAAAAAAAAAAAAAAAAATGCAAATAAGTAAAAATAAACCCACTAAAATAAGAGAGGGGTGCTCCATCATATACAACCTATGAAGATGCATGCAAATTATAACTACAGATATCTAAGTAAAAAGGGAATAAAATACCAAGGAGGAATAATAAACATTCCAAAAAAATAAATAGAAAAAGTGTGGTTATTATATAATCTAGAGAAGACTAGAGTATACAATTATTTATATCTGAAATGTCAGGAGCTCAATAAACTAGAAAAGACAGAAATATATCAATTTTACATATTTGAGCAAAACGAAATCCTGACCTTAGGTATACTTCAATATAGATAACAAATACTGTAGTATAATTAAAGGTTTTTTGAAGAAGTATGGAAGAGAAAATGGTAAAAGGAGATGGGGACAGAAAGGAGGGGGAGAGACAATTATTTAACTCCAGGTATAAATTATAGTTTATATAGCTAAATATTATACCAGAAAGAGAGAGAGAGAAAGAAAATATATACATATACATATAAATTACCATGACAAGAGCGTTCGATTATCAAAATTATCTGACATATAGTATCTAATCCATGGTCTCCATATGTTATTGAATTTTGACAGACGATTCTTATCTAAAGCATCCATTTTGGCATGTATAAAAGATTGGTTCATTCTAGTTTTGGTTTCTGAAATATTCACAACAGATGTTTTCCAAGCATTGGCTACTGTCTGTTTTGCGGCTATCAGGAACGTGAGGAATAGTTTGAATTGGTTCTGTGTGAGGGAATCTGGTTTTAGATTAAGTAGAGCTAGCATTGGGTCTGGTGAAATAGAACAATCGAATAGTTTCGAGATAATCAGAAAGACATTTTTCCAAAATGAGTACACAATAGGACAATGCCACCAGATGTGCATATAAGTACCCTGTTCCGGACAGCCGCGAAAACAGAGGCCTGAATTATCAATTGTGAATTTGGCTAATCTGGCAGGAAATAAACCACGTTTTGGTCTGTACATGAATCTCTGGTGCCAAGTGTACAGTGCAAGCTAATTCCTTGGGAGCATTCCATAACATTTCAGGGTGTGTGTCAGTGCAATCCTAACGACACCCCAAACGCAGATTGCAAATGCAATGTATTTGCCCACAACTAATCGCATGGTACAAAAGTACTATGGGATCCGGGTTCGGTCTGGTTCCAAAATTGGTGCATGCATGATTTTGGTGCGATGCGGTGTGATTTGAGCACATTCAAAATGAAGGGGCTCAAATTGCACCACATTGAATGGCAGGTGAATTGAACAGGAATGTGGTGCAGTTCCTGAGTGATTCACATGTGGTTCATAGTGGGAACTGAGGTTCATGGGTTGCAGTAACAATACATGCACTGCTGCATTTCTATAGCAACCCAATGCACTCAGGCAATTCAGCTCTGAAGCGCACATTTTGCAGATCACCACCACATAAATGTGTATCATGGTGTGCTGCGGCAGAAAAGATTCTCATAAATGGGGTTATGCATGTGAATGTGTAACACAACATGCATTAATGCACATGTTTTATGCCACGTACACACGACCATACATTCCGGCAGAAAAGGTCCGACGGAATCATTTCATCGGATATTCCGATCATGTGTGGGCTTCATCTGACTTTTATTTTTCAAAAATTCTGACGGACCTAGAAATAGAACATGTTTTAAATCTTTCCGACTGAATCAATTCCTATCGGGAAAACCGTTCGTCTGTATGCTATTCCAACAAACCAAAAACAACGCAAGGGCAGCTATTGGCTACTGGCTATTGAACTTCCTTTTTCTAGTCCCGTCGTATGTCATTGCATTCTAAACTAACAGACTTTGGTGTGATCTTGTATAGGCAAGTCCGTTTCAGAGGAACTCTGTCGGAAAGACCGTCATAGTTTATGAACTCTGACGGAAAGTCCGGTCGTGTGTATGCGGCATTAGGCTTTTTTCACACTAGCAGCAGTGTTCACCATCCCCTGAAAAGAGATCCACGATGGATCACTCTGGATGGTGAAAGGAGGTTTGCAATCATTCAGGAGGTGATACTGCTGTCTTCTGCTGCATGTTTTTTTTTCTTGCTTTTTACTAACATGAGGGGCACATTGTCCGCTTGTAGGTAAGCAGTCGGGGACAGTAAAAAACCACCTGCTATTACCGCTCCCTGGCCACCCATGTGAAAGAGGCCATAATACAATGCATAGGAACAGAAAAGTATGCATGGGCCCTAAAGATATTCTTTAATTGACCCCAAGAGGTTACAGACATTACATCCCCAGTTATCTTCAACTGAAAACTGTTTCTTTTAAGAATAAACATGGCCAATAGCTAAATCCAATTGTGGGAAATCAAGTACAGATATCCAGATCACTGGGTTATAATTAAAGATGCAATCCTAAAATAAACAACCTTTTCTGAGACTCAGCTTATTACAGTGCTTCTTAATTATATCCCCGTTCAGTGCACCTTCTCTTTGTGTGAAAAGTCCTGCGTCATCCCCACAGCATTTTATAGATGCAATTGTTTACGAATCATTCATTGCAAGATCTGAAGCCTATTTTTTTTTCCTTCCTTAAAATTGCACATTCCATTAGAATTAATAAAAAATCGCATTTACCATTAAAACATTACTGTACAATAAATACATTTCTGTGTGCACTTAGAAAGTAAACTAGGATAGTGCTTTCTGCAAGCTTTCACATAATTATAGGTATGCAATTGCTTGAAATTGCATTTCTTTTTTTTTATGTCTTGCTTTGATACACTTTTGTGCTGTAATTATCATAGATAGATAGAGATTTTTTGTTCTCTAGAAAACCTTTAAAGTGGTTCTTGACTTTAAAGAGATTTTGTCAGGGAGTCAAAAATGAAAACCTGTTGCAGGGATGTGGTACAGGCATAGTACAGGCATCCGAAGGCCCATGTACACCTGTAGCAACCTCCAAAACCTTTCTGTTTTGGTCAAATCTTGGGATGTCATCTGACTATTTGACAGATAGTTCCCAAAGGTAGCAAAGCTTGCCCATCATGGTTTATGCTACTGCTTGCACATTCCTAATGGCACCCATAATGGATATGAACCAACAGGGATGAGTGGAAAGGTCTTAATGCCTAGCTCCACTATCCATGTTTGAAGCATGCATGTTTCTTTTGTGGGAAAGAGGCCCTTTGTCCCCATCAACAAGGGAGTCCCCCCAAAACACCCTCCCCATGTTGAGGGCATGTGGCCTGGTACGGTTCAGGAGGGGGCGCTTTCTCGCCCCCCCTTTCTTGCAGCCTGCAAGGTAGCATGCTCGGATAAGGGTCTGGTATGGATTTTGGGGGGGACCCCCATGCCATTTTTGTTATTTTGGCGCAGTGTTCCTCTTAAAATCCATACCAGACCTGAAGGGCCTTGGGGGGGGACACCCACGCCATTTGTTTTTTAAATTTTGACACGGGGTTCCCCTTAATATTCATAACACCATTTTTTTAATGATTTTTATCTATATTACCGTGATCCAACAATACATTAAAGCTGCCAGCAGTTTTAAGTGACATTTGTAATTTTGCTGTGGTGCTGTTATAAACACGGGAAAGATGTGCTATTTTACAGTCAGACTAAGGAGACCCCCCCAGAACGATATTTAAAGAAATATTAAATTTTTATTGTTTCACTATAAGCATTATTAAAATCACTGCTCCTGAAAAAGAGGCCTTGTTTAAAACTTTTTTTTGCATTGATACATGTCCCCTGGGGCAGGACTCAGGTCCCCAAACACTTTTTATGGCAATAACTTGCATACAAGCCTTTAAAATTAACACTTTTGATTTTTCACATTCATGTCCCATAGACTTTAACGGTGTTCGCAGAAATTTTTTGCATGTTCGCATGTTCTGCTGCAAACCGACCCGGGGGGGGGGGGGGGGGGGGGGTTGTTCGGCTCATCCGTATTGTCTTGTACTAATAAAATTAGAGCTGTGAAAATTTAAGATTAATTCCTCGATTAATCGTTTTAAATTTTTTTAATAGATCAAAGTTCTTTTTTTTTTTTTTTTGCCACATCAGTAAACTCATTCGGGGAACTCAAATCAACTCTGCCATTCATCGTAGTCCCGACTCATTACGACATCCTTGTAGCATTAATCTCTCATATATATGTGGGTTTTTTTTTTATTAGAAAATTATACCCATTTGCCAGAATAAATTTACCCCCTTTAAACATATATTTACAAAATATTCTCCCGCCCTTCCCCCTCCCCCAACAACAACCCCCCCCGGTCTCCCGTCTATGTCAGGTAACCTACTCGTTCTACTTGTAATCGTTCTACGATACATATGCCATCCTATCAACATATCTTGATGTTTGTTGGTATTTTTCCCAGACATTTAATCTCTTTCCAAATCCCGTTTCTCCAGGTTCTCCACTATACTTTAGATACTCCAGATTGTAGATTTTATTAATTTTACTGAACCAGCTTTTCAAAGAGGGAGTGTCTGGGTTTTTCCACTGGCAAGGGATTAAACTCTTTGCTGCATTTAAAAAACTAGGTATCAATGATAACCTGTATTGTTTAACCACTTGCAGACCGGACCATTTTGCTGGTCAAAGACCAGACCACTTTTTGCGATTCGGCACTGCGTCGCTTTAACTGACAATTGCGCGGTCGTGCGACGTGGCTCCCAAACTAAATTGACGTCCTTTTTTTCCCACAAATAGAGCTTTCTTTTGGTGGTATTTGATCACCTCTGCGATTTTTATTTTTTGCGCTATAAACAAAAATAGAGCGACAATTTTGAAAAAACGCATTATTTTTTACTTTTTGTTATAATAAATATCCCCAAAAATATATAAAAAACATTTTTTTCCCTCAGTTTAGGCCGATACGTATTCTTCTACATATTTTTGGTAAAAAAAATCGCAATAAGCGATTATTGATTGGTTTGCGCAAAAGTTATAGCGTTTACAAAATAGGGATAGTTTTATAGCATTTTTATTAATAATTTTTTATTATTTTATTTTTTACTAGTAATGGCGGCGATCTGCGATTTTTATTGTGACTGCGACATTGTGGGGGACCCATCGGACATTTTTGACACATTTTTGGGACCATTGTCATTTATACAGTAATCACTGCTATATAAATGCAGTGATTCCTGTGTAAATGACACTGGCAGTGAAAGGGTTAACCAGTGGGTGGCAGTGTAGGGGTTAAGTGTTCCTAGGGGTGTGTTACTAACTGTGGGGGGGTTGGGCTTTCATTTAGTGTACACTGATCTCTGCTCCAATCACATGGAGCAGAGATCAGCGTCACTAGTTGCTAGGCAGAATGGAGAAATGTTGTTTATACAGCATTTCCTCCATTCGGCCGCTCCGTGAGACGATCGCGGGGATGCCCGCGGCAATCGAGTCCGTGGGTCCCACGACCGGACTCACGGGGCTCCCGACCAGCGCGGGAGCGCGCCGCCGGCGGCTCGCTCCCGATGGCAGGGCGGCATTGAATATTGGACGTACCTGTATGCCAATATGCCTGCCCGTGCCATTCTGTCGACGTACATCGTCGTGCGCTGGTTGGGAAGTGGTTAATAGGCAAGGTGGTCCCATGCAGCAGGCATACCCTAGGGTCCTCTGGGATATCCAAGCCCGTAATTTCTTTGATTGTTAACAAAACGGTCTTCCAAAAAACTTTAATTTTAGGGCATGACCACCAAATGTGGATCACAGAGCCCGTTTCTGAGCAACCCCTCCAGCATAAGTTAGAGAGCCCTTTTTGATGGATGGATTCTATCTGGGGTTAAATACCAAAGGGCCAAACACTTATAATTCATTTCCAGTAAACTGCAATCCAGAGAGATTGCATGCGGCATCTTGAGTATTTTATTAATCTCTGCCTCCGTACTTCTGGTCCCAATCTCTTCATCCCATTTTTTAATGTATGCAGGGGGTTCCGATATTTTTAAACCACTCAGTATTTTATAGATCTTCACGATCCCTCTCTTGCCTTCAGTCGCCACGCACAGATCTTTTGACCGGTACTCACCTGTCCGCCGGGTTCCGGGTCTTCAGGGAGTTCTGTCAGATACGGTGACGTCACAGATATCAACGTCATCGGTGACGTTGAAGTTCTGATTGAATGTAACGTGTATGGGGGAGGAGCTATGCCTGGCATCACCCGCTGCTGCCCTACGGAACTAACACGATTGCCGGCTTTACATGCTGTGTTTTTTGTTATCATCTTTATGTGAGTAGTTTGTGTTTGAACACAAAAATTAAATCTTTTACTTAAGCGGTGAGTACTTAGATCTTTTCTTTCTACCCATGACCTGGCATCCTTGCTAAGATCTAAGGAGAAGTGAGAGAAGTTTATGGTCCGTGTTAACCCTTTTGCATGACCACCTGTTTGCACAGGGGTTCATGCCATAAGGTGAGAGTGATTAGTTAGACCGCAGGTGGAGGGATTGTCACGCTACTGTGGAAAAAAAATTACTTATGTCAGTGCTACAGTTTGAATTTAAAACATATTTGTGTGAACTGTGAAGTTAAGTCATGGATTGTGGAAACGAACTAGTGTCGGGTGATTGTATATAGTGTATACCACATTTACCACTGGCTAATGCAGAGTTGCAATGCAAGGTGATCAGCTAAAGGTAGTTGGATCTGTATTTGCATTATAATTAATCAAAATTAGTCGATTAATCGATAAAAAAAAATTGAATAATCAAACAGAAACATTTTAATCAGTAATAGCCCTAAATAAAATGAATGACTTTATCCAATGATCGGTTTTTGGTGCCTAAAAATCCTATCTAATCTCCTAAAAAATCCAAACCACTTGTTTCTGATCCACGGTCAATTGAAAGGAACTTGTTATTTCACTCATTTAGATATAGCATCCCCCGTCCCCCATCTATTCATCTGTCAGGGCCCTAGGATAGCTAATAGCCAATATTACCAGGTATCCAGCTTGAGCAACCAGTCACAAAACACACCCAAGGGGAGAATGCCATTAATCCTGTGTAAACTTACCAAGGGATTAGGTGCTGAATGGTGGCAGAGGACTGTGCAGAATATAAGTATCAGGGGTCGGCAGTGACCTATAAAGAATAAATGGAACAAGTGGTCTCTATGTAAGTGCTTAGAACTTGTGCTGTGCCCATGCACTGTACATATAATTAGTCCCTAGGATATGCAGTGCCCAGTTGGGGTAGAAAACAAGTTCATTAGAATCCCAATACAGTAAAACATACAAGTTTTAGTGATCAAGTTTTAGAGTCACATAAAAAAGACCACACTGGTCTCTGTTGGGAATATCATATTATATATACACTACTGTGATGAACCATATACTTATGTGTACAGTGCAAGGGCAAGCAGCCTAGAGCTTACAAAGAGACCACTTGATGCATTTTTATTCCTTCCACCCCTTCCAAGAGTTTTCTGCAGCAGTTATTGGCTTTTTTTTTGTGAAGACCTTCCCTGGGCCTGTTTCTTCCATTTTGGCACCTGATTCTTTGATCCTAAGTTGACACTGTCACTTTGCCCTCTGTTTAGCCACTAGAAGAGGCAAGGACACCACGTTTAAGCTCCAAGTTGTTTCAGTTGGCTCTTACTCTGGGCTGAGTACTCTCTCCCTGGCTAATAATTGATTGCACTAAGCCAATTATTAACACCTAGCACTGTCTAATGAAATAAAGAGAAGTAAATTGCATGCTTCTCCTTACTCAGAAATACCTGTTATGTTCTACAATCCAAAAATGGAGCATCAAGGCAGCAAAGGAAAGGCAACTACTAGCTGTTAAAGTGAAGGACATTAAGGAGCCCCTGTCCCCAATCCATGCCTATTAAGATTAACACTTCTAGTTAAATGAATCACATCAGAATATGCAAGGCTGTTTTTTTGTTTTTTGTTTTAAAAATTCTTTGACCCCACTGTGCTAAAAAACATTTTAGACACCTCCAACACTACCAATACCTTCAGAACATACAAAATAGCAAAAAAGGTTTTTTGAGGTAAACCAAACCTAAAGGAGTGGGATGTTAACGGTGCAATAAGTCAAAAACGGTATTCTTATTAAAAAATTACAAAATTTATTTATACATAATTCATAAAAGCAGAACAATGATCTGTATAATCATACTGAGGTTATATACAACTTTGTGGTCCAATAGATGGTAAAGTTGAGGTAGTTGCGATTGATTTATCCCGACATGTTTCGCTTAATGCTTCATCAGAGGATAAGCCAACTACCAACATAATAAATTCAAAAAGGAGAAAACATAAATTAATTTCACAAAATACATTTCTTTGTACATAATTCATACAAGTAATCGACATATATAGTGTTTAAAGGACACGAGTGAGGTTCAAAGAAATGATGGAAATATGCTCACCCCCATTTTACCGACCCATTCGTACCCCAGGAAAAGTTTTATGACTACCAGATGGATAGAGGAATGCAGGGCAACAAGTACAGCAGCCAGGCAATATAGCTGGAGAGGGCATAGACGGCGGCTAATTGGGACAGAAAAATTGTATCATATCAGCATACTATTTATAAATAAGAGCTATGTTGTTATTATATTTTATACTATAGTCAATATATAGGAGTAATCTGTAGCCTTTTTTTAAAAAAAAGAGAATTATATTTTAATATAGCAATCATTTCAAGATTTTTTGCATTTTTGATTTAATAAATATTTTATACTAGTGGGGCCCAATTACTATTTATTTAAATACATCCACTTACATTATACAAAATAGCAGTTCCAGCCCTGATGCAGCCAAGGTTCTTGCAAAGGCAAAGGAGGATCATCAGAGGCCCTTGCAACAATGGTAATAAATAATGCAATACTGCAAATGGTCAAACCAATTTGTAAGACGCAAAGGCCCTGGTAAGGCTGCTTTTTCCAAACATGCATCTAACTGGGGTACTCAAAATAAGTGCTCATAAAGGAAAAATAGCATAAAGGGTACCAGGAAAAGCTGATTAAATAAAACATTCAAAGCATTTTGGGGATCGAAACACCTCCCCATCTTCTTTAGGGCTTGGATGTTTGATATATTCTTAAAATTACTCAAATAGCACAATAAGCAAACTGGATTTATATGACATTTGTGTGAGTGATACAGTACGGCAGAGGTATAGAATTTTTTTAACAAATACAGCCTTGCATATGCTTACCTGAGTACTTTAACCACTTGGGATCCGCGCTATTGCCGAATGACGGCATTAGCGCGGACCTAGATTGCCGGGACTACGTCTATTGACGTCGTCCCGGTTACGAGCGGCCTGCGCGCCCCCTGAGGGGCGCGCGCGGCGCGCTCTGTGATCGGCGAGTCCGTGAGACTCGCCTGATCACCGATCCGTGTAAGGGGTCGATCCCGACCCCTTATCACGTGATCAGCTGTCAGCCAATGACAGCTGATCATGTGATAAAACGGAGCCGGTAATCGGCTAGTATTCCTCCTCGCGCTGACAGCGCGAGGAGAAAAAAAAAAAGCCGATCGCCGGCGGCCGTGTTCGGGACATCAGTCCTGATCACGGCCAGCAATAAAAGCGGACACCTGCCCCCTGCCAGTGCCCACCTGCCACCCGCAGTGCCATCCTGAAATAAAGTAAGTGCCCCCCTGTCAGTGCCACCCAGCAGTGCCCATAGTGCCCACAGTGCCACCCAGCAGTGCCCACAGTGCCACCCAGCAGTGCCCACAGTGCCACCCACAGTGCCACCCACAGTGCCACCCAAAATCTGCCTCAAAGGTGCTGCACCCCAGTGCCGCCCATCAGTGCCCAGCAGTGCCGCCCATCAGTGCCCAGCAGTGCCGCCCATCAGTGCCCAGCAGTGCCACCTATCAGAGCCACCTATCAGTGCCACCTATCAGTGCCCATCAGTCCCATCTATCTGTGGTACCTATCAGTGCCCATCCGTGCCACCCATCCGTGCCACTTATCCGTGCCACCCATCCGTGCCATCTTATCTGTGCCCATCTTTGCCCATCAGTGCCGCCTTATCTGTGCCCATCGGTGCCGCCTTATCTGTGCCTATTAGTGCCGCCTTAACTATGCCTATCAGTGCCCACCAGTGCAGCCTATCAGTGCCCACCAATGCAGCCCATCAGTGCCCACCAATGCAGCCTATCAGTGCCGCCTAATCAGCGCACTTCAATGAAGGAGAAAAATGACCCGTTTGCAAAATTTTATAACAAACTATTAAAACATGATTTTTTTTTTTTTTTTTTTTGCATCTTTTTTTGTTTGTTTAGCAAAAAATAAAACTCCGAGCTGTAACTAAATACCACCAAAAGAAAGCTCTATTTGTGGGAAAAAAATGATAAAAATTTCATTTGGGTACAGTGTTGTATGACCGCGTAATTGTCACTCAAAGTGCATCAGCGCTGAAAGCTGAAAATTGGTCTGGGACTGAGGGGGGTTTAAGTGCCCAGTAAGCAAGTGGTTAACTTGAGATGCTTATCTTAAACTATAAATATAGGTTCCTGCAAGATAGTCTAAACAAATTTCAAATCAGTTAACTTGTAATGTACAAGGCTCGTAAAGTAAACAACAAAATTCTCTGCTATCTGTGTCTCATACACTACCCCCCTCAGACAGTGCAGCTCACATGAGAGGGTTTCAGCAAAAGAAACAGTGTTGTCAATCCAGAAAGCAGTGGGCAGGACATGGTGTGGCCAAGTGATTTTTCGACAAGCTACAAAATCAGCATGCATAATGCTGATAGCCACGCCCCCTGCCTTTTTTTCCCTCACTGTAGTGCAAATCTTTCAAGAAAGTGGCAACTCTGCTCTAAGTTTAGGAGCAGTGCAGCATCATTGCCACCCCATCACAGGAATTTGCATTAGGTGGAGGTCACATGCAGGATACACAGGTATTTGTGAAACCTTGCAGGGAAAAGAGAAATCTATAAGAAATATTGACTACTTCCCGCCCGTAGGACATCCATGGACATTGTCGGGTTGAAGTAGGTATACCAGGATGATGCCTGCACCTACAGACATTATCCCCATATGTTTTTTTTTTCATCTGGAGAAATCCCCTTTTAGCAGAAATAATTGTTCTGTGGGTGGTGGAAGAGGGTCTCACCCCCCTCCCACCACCCCACTGACTTTTCCAGGCTCTACTGCCCAATCGTGGAGTCCGGGAGGGATGTGGCACGGAACAGAGCGAGGAACTGATGTTGTTCCTCTTTCTCTGTAACCACGAAAACCGAGAGCGAAGAGTATGTCATCAGTTCCGGTTTTGCCATTGTTTACCTGGCAGTTAGCAGCCAGGAAATCAGCCAATCAGACCAATCTGTGTCTGATCGGCTGCATGGGAGGCCAGAGGAGAGATTTGGGGTCTAATAGACCCCTGATCTCACCATCAAGAGGGTTACGGTCCTGTTGTCACAAGGATGTGATGGCAGTAAAATGAATCCGAAAAAAAGTGTAAAAATAAACATTTTGAGCACGTGCAATGAACTTCTTTGCTCGACCATGGCAAGGCCTGTTCTGAGTGGAACCTGTCCTGGTAAACCGCTGTACGGTCTTGGCCACCATGCTGCAGCTCAGTTTCAGGGTCTTGGAAATCTTCTTATGGATTAGGCAATCTTTATGTAGAGCAACAATTCTTTTTTTTCAGATCCTCAGAGAGCTCTTTGCCATGAGGTGCCATGTTGAACTTCCAGTGACCAGTATGAGAGAGTGAGAGCGATAACACCAAATTTAACACACCTTCTCCCCATTCACACCTGAGACCTTGTAACACAAGTCACATGACACCGGGGAGGGAAAATGGCTAGTTGGGCCCCATTTGGGCATTTTTACTTAAGGGTGTACTCACTTTTGTTGCCAGCGTTATAAACATCAATGGCTGTGTGTTGAGTTATTTTGGGGGGACAGCAAATTTACACTGTTATACATTCTGTACACTCACTACTTTACATTGTAGTAAAGTATAATTTCTTCAGTGTTGTCACATTAAAAGATATAATAAAATATTTACAAAAATGTGAGAGATTTACTCAGTTTTGTGAGATACTGTATAATATTTGGGGGGTCTGAGTAATTTTCTAGCAGAAAAAAAAGAAAAAGATTTTACACGTAGGAGCAAAGTGTCAGAATTGGCCCAGATACAAAGTGGTTAAACACTTTTTTTAGACTGATCTGTTTAGGGAGCAAAATTATAATATCCTGCATTATATTGAGCATTAAATATTTTTGCTCAACACTTTGGGAACTTGAGAAAGTGAGAAAACAAAATGCGCCACTGGAACTAGTCATTTGGACAGTACAAGCTCAAGCTGCTGGGAGGAGGGAGGAGTGAGTTGCATTATGTAGGCTTCTGTATTGTAGTGGCATTTTGTAGGCTTCTGTTATTCTTTGTATGTGTGAATGCGTGCAGCATAGGAATATAGTGGGCAGCGCACACACATAGATGGCTTTACAGGAGAATGCAAGGAAGCAAAGGTACCTTGGAAGCAGAAACTCTACATACTGATTTAACAGATACAATTTTGCTACAAAGAATGGCTGCACATAAAAAGGTGACAGGAAGGAAGCAAAATAAAAGCTACACTATCCCATTTATAGTTTTTATTTATAAATAATAAAAATTTATTTTTCAGCAAAATATAATATATGGCATATTATAGCACTTTAAGTATTGCTGCATTTTTTTTTTTTTTTTTTTGAGAGGCCATGGTTCTACTTTAATTGGCAGGTGATGGTGACAAGCTCTCTTTAAAGTACACCTTTGCTCAGAGGTTTTCTTTAAGGTAGGATTAACTTTTAAATAGTTTTTGATGCATTTCAGCTTTACATTTTTTACACTGTACACCAACATTGAAGCTTCTTGTATTAAGCTTTTATAACCTGGAAAAAAAAAATGTAATTCAAAAACAGCACAGCCGTGCGGGACTCCGCCCACATAGCCTCATCATGAATTTGCAGAGTTCTGTGAATGAATGAACTACAAGTACTGTCTGGAACCACGGCAGATGGCTTGTAGTTCTCAATAAACTGCAAGGGCGCTGGCACGCACCCTGTCATAGTTCATTGAACGTCCTTGACTTCAGTAACTGTCTGCCCATATGGAAGATACATCAAGACAGTTATTCCTGAGAGCAGTGCCGGATTTAGAAATTGGGGGGCCCGGGGCATTTCAGGTTCGGAGAGCCCCTTTTATTTTTTGACAAATAAAAAAAAGTGAAGTGAAATGAACGATACACCACATTAGTTCTAAAAAAAAGGTTCTGAAGAAGACATTTGTCAGATTTTTTTCCTGATTTGTAAAAAAATATCTGCCAGAAGCCCTCGTCACTTTCTTTGCCCCAGAAGTCAGGCTTAGCTGTTACGTATTCTGACACCCACAACCACATTGTTATTTTTTTATTTTATTTTTTAAACAAAACAAATTTTGTTGTTATTAAATTTTTTAGGAAGGAAGTCTGGGGCCCCCCTAAGCAAGAAGGCAGGGGAAATTGCCTCTTTTGCCCCTTTATAAATCAGACACTGGCTGAGAGTCTGCAAGAGCTTGACATTGAACTCCGTGATCAGCGCTTTGCAGGTTCCCAATAAAAAAAAAACAAATGCAAATTTTTTTTACTAGCAAAAAATAATGAATTTATTATTTTTGAAGTGAAGTTATCCTTTAGGCTGTAATACAACCATTAATGCTCCTCCTTTATGGTTGGCAGGGGCACCGCACCCCCAAATCCATGCACCAGGCCCCTAATCTACATGCAGGATGCCGGACGCATGTTTTTTAAATTTTTTTATTAGCAGCACAGGATTAGAGCCAGAGGCTCTAATTGGCTTAAAAAGGGTGGGCTTGGGGTGCAGAACACTGCACCCCGAGCCCACCCAGTTGTGTGACATTAGGGAATTAATATTCACTAATGTCTTCCTTTTTCTCTTCCCGACCAATCAGGAAGCGGGTCCTGAGTCCCGATTGGCCAGGAGTCCTAAGACCTGATTTGCCTAAGACCCGAGAAGACCTGAGAAGTCCTAACTCCTGATAGCTGGGAGGAGAAGAGACCGCTGGGACTTGGGAGTAAACGCAGGAGGAGAAGCCGCTAACCTGGATGGGGTAAGTGCAGGGGCTGGCGAGGGGCCTGGGGGGGCCAACGGGTGATCAATCAAGCGATGGAGGGAGGAGTGGCGATAGAGCGAGCGCCGGGGGTGGGTGGAATATGTGGTTGGTTGGCAAGGGGGCCACTCAAGAAAACTGAGCACCAGCTGCCACTTAATACAACAATAAAGTAGAGGTGGACAATTATGCGAAAAAGGTTAAATGTAGAGTTTCCCTTTACATTTCATCATATTGGTAGCAATAAACCAAAACACAAAATCACCTTCAGCAACTTTTTTTGTGCTGAGAAGCCATTTGTCCTTACTGACCCCTCAAAACGATGAGTGACACTCCGTCATCCCAAGAGGCTCTGCGGCAGCTGCCTATTTTGTATACGTATTGCCAGTGGTGGGCAAGGGGTAAAGGTCCTTCCCCAGGCAGCCTGATTTATTAAAATCGCATCAGCCCAAGGCGACAACTGCTCCTATTTCACCTTGGCCACCCAACCCTGATAATTTATAGCGGAGTAATGACTTTTCAGATTTGTTAACGTCTAATGTGAATGTAAGGCTTAGCAAAGACTTTTGCTCCAATGGTCCGGCGGTAAAAACCTGCAGAAAGTTTCAGCTTTATTATCTTTGACAGGTTTGGTTACATTTTATGAAGATATTTGATAGTGTTCCGCTCCATTCAAGATTTCAGCAGGAATGTGGAATTTTGACTGTCTTTATCTCAAGCCCACAAATGTCGCCTGTGCTGCCAAATATATTGTGCTTTCCATCAGAATGAGTGGCATGATATTACCGTGTACTGGAATGCAAATGGAAATTTGTATTGAAAGGATAATTTAGTTTAAGGGAAATACACTACTTGAGAATAAAATCTAAATAGATTATAGTCACTCCAGCTCTACAGCTAGATCTACCCATTTCCATCCTGGCAGATATGCAGTAGATCTGGCTGTCGGTGGTCATGGCAGGGATTTGTTGAAGGTGTAAAATGCCATTCTGTGCCGTGGAAAATAGAAACCAGAGGATCACAGATACTACAGCTACATCTTTTATCCCATAAAACTGGTGCACACAGAATCCCCTCCACTGTGTATAATAAAAAAATATATAATTTTGTGTTTTTTTTCCTCGTTTTTTTAAATCAGTTTTATGTTTATTGTGTGTTGGCATAGTCGCTTGAAATCTCCCCCAGGGGTGCAGGTAACAGGCTGACAATACAGGGGTGTAACTTTGGACATTCACAGAACCTTGTTTAAATTTCTTTAGTTTCTTTTTCGTTTCATTCTGTTTTTTTTTTTCAGATCAGATCATTCGTTATGATTGGCATTCGCTACTTTGGATCATTCGTAACTTCAGATACATTCATATTCGTCCCGTTCTATTCAGTTAGATGTAACGTTTGTTACTTCAGATAATTGGTAAATTTGGATGCATTCGTATTATTTTCGTACCATTCGGATCATTCGTAACTTCAGATGCATTCATATTCGTTCCGTTCCATTCAATTAGATGCAACATTTGTTATGTCGGATAATTCGTAACTTTGAATGCATTCGTATTCATTCCGTTCCATAAGTTTAGATGCGGCATTTGTTACTTTGGATAATTCGTAACTTCGGATGCATTCGTATTTGTGACATTCCATTTGTTTAGACGCAGCATTTGCTACTTTGGATTCGGACATGGGTGGTTGTATTCATAATCGGCCCACCACACCCTGTCTGATCTCTGGATGTAATGCAGTCTGACACAGAAAAACACATAAGGGAATAATGGAAAAGCTCATTGGCCAGAGATAACACACTAAAGCCCCATACACACTATCAGATTTGCTGCTGATTTTGTCTTCAGATTTACCAAAACCATGTAGTGCAAGGGCCTGCTTGATTGCATACAAATTGAAACTGCTAAGGTTTGACCTCATATTATATGGTTTTGTTAAATCTGAAGGAAAAAGCAGCATAAAATCTGATCGTGTGTATGGGGCTTAACACTGCCCATACAAAAATCAAATCAATCTGAGTATATCCAAAAGAAATACAAATATGAATGCATTCATCGATTACTTCAATTATTTATTTAAATGTAACGATAACGAATAGTCAGAAAGAACGAAAATATGGAAAACAAAATTATCCGAGTGTGACTGATTCGGTAAACTCGTAGGTTGAATTGTTTTTTGTTCTTTTGAATTTTTGCATTTTCAGATTTACGTTCTTTTGGATTGTTGTTCTTTCGAGTTTTCGTTCTATCAGATTTTTGTATTTTCGTTCTTTCGGATTTTCGTTCTTTTGGGTTTTCGTTCTTTTGGATTTTTGTTCTTTCTGACTTTTTGTAGGCATTCGTCAAAATTTATAATGAAATGAATTGCACATGTCTAGTTTAAACAAATTAATGGAGTGTCGCTAAATCTTTAGAAAATTTTTATTCCATATTGAAATACAAAAAGGCACTAACTCTCAATTAGTGACATAGAAAAAAAAAAAACACAAAAATAATACAAGGAAATGTTCAGCATAATATGTAAATTATATGTCCAATATAAGCAGTTTGTATCCTCCCCAATAGGTAGTGCATCCAAAATCCAGTGCTTACGTGGATCACACAAAAGGAAAGTTCTTAATAAAGTGCTGTGATAGTTCTCCAAATGAAATGATCAAACATCGATTGCATATTATACTGGATTTTGGCTGGTGTTGAGAAGTGCCCCCCATCGAATAGTACCCGCACATGCGCAGGACAGAGCCACACTTCAGCTGATTTGCCGATCAGCTGGAGTGACGTGACCAGGGCGTAAGCGCACATCGTAGGAGACATCTTTCTACTACCTACCATGTTGATGAACTGACCCTGGCCTGTTTACCGACAGTGTCTTTGCCTGCCAATTTAAACCAAGTTTCTGACTTTCACATGCACCGACCTTGGCTGTTAATCGACCATATTTTTGCCTGCCACTTGGACTGATCTTTTGGTCATCTACTTTAGTACACAGGGGTCTCACATATGTGAGGGGCTTCAGAATAGTGTTCTGAGTAGATAAAACCAATCAGGATCTGGTTGCCCGGAGGCTTCAAAGCAATTTGAGTGGGAGAAGCCTCTACCCCTGTCCCCCTGGCCCTAAACTTGATGGTCCTTCCTGCTGCCTGGACCACTACTTTGGCTGTGCTGACCATATTGCTGCCTGTAATGACCCATGACATTATGGACCATGCAGGGCTGGTGCAAGAATTTTTGACACCCTAGGCGAAACCTCATTTTGCCCCCCCCCCCCCCAATTAGCTCTGCCCCTGTAGATTTTTGCTGCACCTCTCCACCTTTTCTTCAGCCATGATCAACAGACCCACATCTGCATCACTGGACCCGGCCTGAAGACAAACAGTGGTGGTACCGGCTTCCTTCCTCACGCCAGCTGTGGTCTGCAGGTATAGGGACAGGCTAGGGTAGTGTAAAGGCAGCCTAGGGTATTATACGGACAGGCTAACTGTGTAACTACTACACTAACAATGCCTAAATAATAATAAATGCACATTTCTTTACCTGCAAAAAGATCTGCATTTAATATTTCTTTACAAAGGTGAACTTGAACCTCCACGCCTTAAATCACCCCAATTCCTGTATTCTCAGGCCTATGCCCCCGCATATCTGTTCCCTCTGTACCCCCCCACACATCTGTTCACCTCACACACATCTGTTTCCCTCTGTACCCTCCCCCACATGTCTGTTCCCCTCTGTATCCCTCCCCCATATATCTGTTCCCCTCTTTACCCCCCCGCATATCTGTTCCCCCTCTTTACCCCCCCCCACACACACATCTGTTCCCCCTCTTTACCCCCCCACACATCTGTTCCCCTCTTTACCCCCCCCACACATCTGTTCCCCTCTTTACCCCCCCCCCCCCACACACACACATCTGTTCCTCTCTTTACCCCCCCCCCCCACACACATCTGTTCCCCTCTTTACCCCCCTCCCACACATCTGTTCCCCTCTTTACCCCCCACACATCTGTTCCCCACTTTACCCCCCCACACACATCTGTTCCCCACTTTACCCCCCCACACACATCTGTTCCCCACTTTACCCCCCCACACCTGTTTCCCTCTTTACCCCCTCCCACATATCTGTTCCCCTCTTTACTCCCCCACATATCTGTTTGCCTCTTTACCTGCCCCACACATCTGTTCCCCTCTTTACCCCCCCCCACACATCTGTTCCCCTCTTTACCCCCCACATATATTTTCCCCTCTTTACCCCCCCCCCACATATCTGTTCCCCTCTTTACCCCGCATATATCTATTCCCCTCTTTACCCTCCCATATATCTATTCCCCTCTTTACCCCCCCCACACATATCTGTTCCCCTCTTTACCCCCCCCCACATATCTGTTCCCCTCTTTACCCCCCCCCCCCACATATCTGTTCCCCTCTTTACCCCGCATATATCTGTTCCCCTCTTTACCCCCCCCCCCCACATATCTGTTCCCCTCTTTACCCCGCATATATCTGTTCCCCTCTTTACCCCCCCCCCACATATATGTTCCCCTCTTTACCCCCCACATATCTGTTCCCCTCTTTACCCCCCCCCCCCCCCACATATCTGTTCCCCTCTTTACCCCCCCACATATCTGTTCCCCTCTTTACCCCCCCACCATATCTGTTCCCCTTTTTACCCCCCTCCCCCCACCATATCTGTTCCCCTCACACATATCTGCTCCCCTCTTTACCCCCCACCACCATATCTGTTCCCCTCTTTACACTCCCACATATCTGTTCCCCTCTTTACCCCCCCACCATATCTGTTCCCCTCTTTACCCTCTCACACATATCTGTTCCCCTATTCACACCCCCCCCCCACATATCTGTTCCCCTCTTTACCCTCCCATATATCTATTCCCCTCTTTACCTCCCCCCATCTGTTCCCCTCTTTGCCCCCCCCATATATTTATTCCCCTCTTTACCCCCCCCCCCATGCACATCAGTTCCTCTCTGCACCCACCACCCCACCTCTGTTCCCCTTTGTACATGCAATGCAATATAAACTTGACAATGCAATATAAACTTATAAAGCAGAAAAATGTTTTTTTTAATTCAAGTTACTGGATGTGTGGTGCTTGTTTTTTCACTACCTGTGCGAACCGCGTGGTGGCCTCACCTCGAGCAGATCGGAGCTGCTGTCTGTCTTCCCACAAAAGATCCCCGATGGTCCAGGAGGAGGAGGGCAGGGAAATCGCGGCAAGCTCGAAACTTACATGCAGGGTTCCATCTCATCCACCCCGGCCGATTCCATGTGCCCTGCAACTCTGCAAGCACTTCAGGGCCTGCCGGCGCTGCTCTTTGTCCCTGGCTCTCTCCCCTCCTCTTCTTACTGCCTCTGCCAGGGACACACTTCGGGCTGGGGATAGAGTGAAGTCCTGGCAGGGGAGTGCATGGCGTTCACATTGAGAGACCCGTCCAGGAGAGCTTAGAAAAGGAGGCTGACAGAAAGGGGATGGAGAGGGTTATATGTTTGTGCGGGGATCACAGGCACATTTTACCGCGCACCCCCCCAGCCTAGCGCCATTGCTGCTTTATGGTATTACCGGCCCTGCAGGTATTTTAAAAACCGAATCCCCAGCGAGTGGCTAGGGATCCGGATTTTACCGCCCCCACTACCCTGGCGCCCTAGGCAGCTGCCTGACTTGCCTATTGCTAGCGCCGGCCCTGGGACCATGTTTTTTCCTGCTGCTTGGACCAATACTTTGGCTGTATTGACCATATATCTGCCGGCTGCTTCTACTGACTTTGGACAGTATTTTTGCCAGCACACCTCTGCCTGCTACCTGGACCTGTGCTTTGGCTGTGCTTTGGCTGTGCTCTGGATGTGCTCTGGATGTGCTCTGGCTGTGCTGACAGTATCTCTGCCTGTATGAACTATGGACAGTATTCCTGCCTGCAACCTGGATGATTGCTTTTGCTGTCACTGACCTCATCCCTGCCTGCTGTCTGGACCTGTGCTCTCCTCTGTGGACCACTGCACTTCTAAAACCACACGTAATCTTTTGTTATTTGGTATGTACCGGCTATGTGTTAGAAATATGCAGGGCCTTCAAAAATGTGATCGTCGTCAGAAAATGATATGTGTAATTAATGCTTCTAGAATGCCTGGAGGTGCTATTTGGATGTTGGGCCTCTGTATGTGGCCAGGCTGTGTAAAAGGTATAGGGCAGATTAGGGTGGTATAGGGCAGATTAGGGGGGTGTAGAGCAGGCTGGGGGGTGTATAGGGCAGGTTGGGGTGGTATAGGGCAGTTTAGGGGTGTATAGGGCAGGTTAGGGTGGTATAGGGCAGGTTGGGGGGTGTATAGGGCAGGTTGAGGTGGTATAGGGCAAGTTAGGGTGGCATAGGGCCGGTTAGGGGTGTATAGGGCAGGTTAGGGTGTATAGGGCATGTTGGGGTGTATAGGGCAGGTTAGAGGTGTATAGGGCAGGTTGGGTGGTATAGGGCAGGTTAAGGGTGGTATAGTCGCAGGTTAGGGTGGTATAGGGCACGTTAGGGTGGTATAGGGCAGGTTTGGATGGTACAGAGTAGGTTTGGGTGGTGTAGGACAGGTTAGGGGTGTATAGGGCAGGTTGGGGTGGCATAGGGCAGGTTAGGGTTGTATAGGGCAGGTTGGGGTGGCATAGGGCAGGAGTGTTCCTCCGTTCTGCACATGCACGGGCACTTTATGACGGAGAGCACAAATCGATAGAATACTGGCTTGGAACGCTCCGCTGCATGTACGAGCACATTCTAATGAAAACATGTGTTACACATATTGGGTATCAGTGTAGTTTTTGCAATGCCAAGCTGTGGTTTCCAAAGCAAGCAAAGTGGAATAGACTCCCTCCAGAGGTGGTTTTGGCCAGCTCAGTAGGTTGCTTTAAGAAAGGCCTGGATTCTTTCTTAAATGTACATAATATAACTGGGTACTAACATTTATAGGTAAAGTTGATCCAGGGGAAATCCGATTGACTCTCTGGGATCAGGAAGGAATTTTTTCCCCTGATGTAGCAAATTGGATCATGCTTTTCTAGGGTTTTTTTTTCACCTTCCTCTGGATCAACTATGGGTATAGGGCAGTGATGGCGAACCTTGGCACTCCAGATGTTTTGGAACTATATATATATATATATATATATATATATATATATATATATATATATATATATATATATATATATATATATATATATTGTGTTTGTGTACACTATAACTTTACTGTCATTTTTTACTAAAATTACCATTATATTCTCCAAGGTCTCTGCTTTGAGTGAATATATGTAATGTTTGGGGTGGGGCGCAGTCATCTTCAGGCCTAACATGGCCATTTAATATGTGTACATGTCTCTAGTGAACTAGATGGGGTCATGTCTGATCCTTGGCAACCATAATAACTACGGATCGAAACAGTAATGGCACCCCGTGCACCCCCCCCGGTTACCGCACGGCTACATTCAGTCTCCAATTCGGTTCCCATCTTAACTGGTGATTGGTGGGATCAGGTGGGGTGGGGCTCATGACAGCGCTGGACCGCCCCCTTCCGCACCTCTTATCTCCAGGAGGGATACGGAATGCGTGGTAAATCATGGCCAGAGACATCCCGAAGTAAGTGGAGGAATGTGGGCACATCCAGTGTATGTGCAGCACCACAATGTCTGCACCTCTGCCTGCCATAGTGACCGCCGCCAGAAATCCCGTCTGCCCTGTGCCGAGCTGAATCCTGCGTGTCACTGCACACTGCATGTACTCTTCTGTGTGTACCCACCCCCTACAGGCACTTGTCCCTGTGTCTTCCCTCCCAGCAGCCACTGCTCCAACCCCCAATTCTATATTTTTGGATGCATAGAATGCACTTTTTGGTTAAGTTCTATTGGCAGATAGCATGTCTAATTTTATTTGTTTTCTTTTTTTAATGCACAATAAAAACATTGTGGAGAATAATACTTGGCTATGTGTTTTACTTCAAATGACAGTTTGGGAGTAGGCAGTTACAGTTTAAAAAATACAATGTAAAATGAACAAGGGACACCAACATAGTTAATTAAAAACTATGGGATAATGGCATTGTGGTAACTTGCAGCAAAAAACAAACAAGCATAATAATATTATTCTTAATATCACTAGGAAAAAAAAAGCCTTTGAAAATTTGTTTGCAATAACTCCATTAGTATCACCAACAAAGCAGCTTCATTATTATCCCATTAAAGAAGAAGAGAATTGTGCGCTGCATTTCGAGATTTCATAATTTGTCATGTTACGAATGTTAATTCTCCATTACGAACGCTAGTTTACAAGACTGACCGCTTCTGGCTCGTCCTTGCTTCCGAGCCTGAGTGTTTGTACTTTTGTCTGACGGACGGACGAATGGAAAATCCGGCAACAGACATTTGTCCGCAGAAAATGTTAAAGCCTGCAATCCAACATTTGCCCGTGGAAAATCCGACAACAATTTTCCAATGGAGCGTACAAAATCCGATCGTGTGTAAGCGGCTTTAGAGTCTAAGCTCTTTGGCACCGGGACTGATGTGAATGTACAATGTATATGTAAAGCGCTGCGTAAATTGATGGTGCTATATAAGTACCTGTGATAAATAAAAGAGGAAGAAAACTCTGCACATTATTTGTCCAGCCTAAAGCCGGGTACACACGGCCCGAATGTCGGGAGACATTTGCTGCTCCAAAAAAAAAAAAGAGGCTGAGATTCTTCTGTGTGTATGTATCAGCACTCTCAGCCAATGATGGAGATCGCTGACCAAAGTGTTCTGACAAGGGGGGGTCACCCCCTTCTCAGAACACAATAGCTCAGCAGGAGGGGATTAATGTACTTACTTTGCATAGTACCGCAGCCGACAGTTTTTTTTGTTTAACCCACCGATTGGTTTCCATGTTCAACCCAACGGGCTTAAAGGCATCTAAAAGATGCAGTAGAAGCTGGCATTCTATCGGTCGGGGGGCAGCAGACGGACCTGACCACGGACCCCCCGTCGCTCCAGCCGCCACTGTGCACCATACCATACCCCTCCCCGGTTGCCGACTCACATACCTGTACACCTGGTGTACCTGGTGCAGGGAGGATGAGAGCTTCTCTCCCTCGTGTTTGAATCCATCAGCGGCAACTTCCCGGCTTCCCACCTCTGTGTCCCCCCTTCATTTTCTCCTCCCGGCCTATGGGGTCTCAAGGAGGAGAAACAGGAAGACATTAGCGACTATTAATTCGCTAATGTCACACAAGTGGGTGGGCTTGCAGCCCTGATACCACCCTTTTTTATGCTAGAGCCTCAAACACTGTGCTTCCAAAAAAAACCCTATTGAAATCAATGCGTCCCATGCCCCGCATGTAGATTAGGGGCCAGACTCATGGATAGGGGGAGGGGCGGCATCCATGCTCCCCTATGGATGGGCCGCCTCTGAAAAGATGTATGAAAATCAAAAAGCGCAAATAAACACTGGGAGCATCCATTTGTGGAAGGAGGCCACTGAGGGGGGTGACTAGAGATTGAAGTTTGGTTTTAAGTTGATTAAAGTGACTTTTACCCAGCTGCTGCAGGTATTTAACCACCAAAAGTACCGTAATGCGTCCAATACCCTTTCCCCCCACTCCACGCAGCGGTTCTTCCCACTGACTTGTACATTCTGTAGTGACAAATGAGGCGCCAGGAGAAAACCCCATCATTCAGAGGGTGGTTACTTTAACTCACAGCAATGCAGTAATTTATGTTTATTGAAAAAAGATGAGTTCTGTTTGGCTTATGAAGCGCACTACTCCCTTGAGAGCTGCAAAATTGTTCGCTTTCCCACTGGCCATCCCGGACATCTGGAGCTACCCTTATCTCTGACACTTCGGGTTCCATTTGTGTAATAACACCAACTCACTGTTTATGATTACAAATAACAGATTACGTTTACTGAGAAATAAGTGTATACAAGGGGTTACAGCAACTCCACTGCTCCACTAACGTAGTGCAACAGTACAGTGAATACTCACAACAATATGTACAAATAAGTTGGTATTTGGATAAACCTTAAGAATGTGTCTCTAATTAGGACTGGTGCTCAGGAGGCAAATGCCTGGCTGGGCACCTTCCCACTTTCAGCACACTCAAACTGAATACAGAAATGCAGACAACAATTTATGATGCAACACAACTACAAGGGAGCTCCCCCGACTATAATAAAGGTGCAAGGCCTTGCAATATAAGATGCAGTCTTTGATCTTCTTTCTTCTGATAGCTATTTGTGTTTGTAACAAATTTGTAATCCAACAGTGGAATAACAGGGGTTAACTTGAGATGAATACTGAAACTGTTCCTGTAGTGTGATCCACTTGTAATTATCTCTGAAATAATTGCTTAGGAATAACACAGTGTTTAACCAGTTGCCGACCGCCGCACGCCGATGTACGTCGGTAGAATGGCACGGGCAGGCATAAGGACATACATGTACGTCCCTTGCCTCCCGCGGGTCGGGGGCCCGATCGGGCCCCCGCCCGGTGCCTGCGGCGGTCGGTTTTCGTCCGGGAGCGATCCGGGACGAGGGGGCGGCCATTCATTCATGGCCACCCCCTCGCGATCGCTCCCGACGAATAGAAATCCCCGGTGACATCACTTCCTCTCCTGTAATGTAAACACAGGAGAGGAAGTGATGTATTCTCTCCTCCGTGTCGGTATTTTTCGTTCCGACACGGAGGAGAGCGGATCGGTGAGTTGCACCAACACTCTACACACACAGTAGAACATGCCAGGCACACTCACACCCCCCCTTTACCCCCCGATCACCCCCCCAATTACCCCTGCCCCCCAGTCACAGTGACACCAATGTCATTTTTTTTTTTTTTTTTTTTTTTTTTGCATTGGTGTCATTTGTGACTGTAATAACTGTTAGGGCAGTTAGAGTTAGCCCCCTTTAGTTCTAATGTACCCCCCTAACCCCCCCAATAAAGGTTTAACCCCGTGATCACCCCCCGTCGCCAGTGTCACTAAGGCTGGGTTCACATTGCAGCGGTTTATGAGAACGAATGTGATTCGCACCGCACTGCAGTGCAAATCACATCCGATCTCTGTGCGATTCGAGTTCAGCCATTCGCCGCACCCACCGCACCCGCCACACCCGCCGCACCCGCCGCAAATTCGCACGGGACCCTTTTTTTGGCCCGCAGCAGAATCGGATCGCATGGGTGTTCACACCATGCGATCCGAGTTTGCAGATCGCACTGCGATATGCGAACTGATCTGGGGGTGTCAGTAACATTTCACTGACACTCCCAGCAGTTCGCATAGGGCAGTGTGAACTGCCGCCGGGAGGCATGCGATGCGGGAACCCGCCGCGGATTCGCGGCGTTTCCGCATCGCTCCAGTGTGAACCCAGCCTAATAAGCGATCATTTTTCTGATCGCCGTATTAGTGTCACAGGTGACGCTAGTTAGGCAGGTAGGTATTTAGGTTCGCCGCAGCTTTTTATAGCGCCAGGGACCCCCATATACTACCGCATAAAGCCCCCTGATTGCCCCCTAGTTAACCCTTTCACCAGTGATCACCATATAACTGTTACAGGTGACGCTGGTTGGTTAGTTATTTTTTTATAGTTTCAGGGCACCCGCCATTTATTACCTAATAAAGGTTTAACCCCCTGATCACCCGGCGGGTGTCATTTGTGACTAATAACTGTTAGGGCAGTTAGGGTTAGCCCCCTTTAGTTCTAAGGTACCCCCCTAACCCCCCCAATAAAGGTTTAACCCCGTGATCACCCCCCGTCGCCAGTGTCACTAAGGCTGGCTTCACATTGCAGCGGTTTATGAGAACGGATGTGATTCACACCGCACTGCAGTGCAAATCACATCCGATCTCTGTGCGATTCGAGTTCAGCCATTCGCCGCACCCGCCGCACCCGCCGCAAATTCGCACGGGACCCTTTTTTTGGCCCGCAGCAGAATCGGATCGCATGGGTGTTCACACCATGCGATCCGAGTTTGCAGATCGCACTGCGATATGCGAACTGATCTGGGGGTGTCAGTAACATTTCACTGACACTCCCAGCAGTTCGCATAGGGCAGTGTGAACTGCCGCCGGGAGGCATGCGATGCGGGAACCCGCCGCGGATTCGCGGCGTTTCCGCATCGCTCCAGTGTGAACCCAGCCTAATAAGCGATCATTTTTCTGATCGCCGTATTAGTGTCACAGGTGACGCTAGTTAGGCAGGTAGGTATTTAGGTTCGCCGCAGCTTTTTATAGCGCCAGGGACCCCCATATACTACCGCATAAAGCCCCCTGATTGCCCCCTAGTTAACCCTTTCACCAGTGATCACCATATAACTGTTACAGGTGACGCTGGTTGGTTAGTTATTTTTTTATAGTTTCAGGGCACCCGCCATTTATTACCTAATAAAGGTTTAACCCCCTGATCACCCGGCGGGTGTCATTTGTGACTAATAACTGTTAGGGCAGTTAGGGTTAGCCCCCTTTAGTTCTAAGGTACCCCCCTAACCCCCCCAATAAAGGTTTAACCCCGTGATCACCCCCCGTCGCCAGTGTCACTAAGGCTGGCTTCACATTGCAGCGGTTTATGAGAACGGATGTGATTCACACCGCACTGCAGTGCAAATCACATCCGATCTCTGTGCGATTCGAGTTCAGCCATTCGCCGCACCCGCCGCACCCGCCGCAAATTCGCACGGGACCCTTTTTTTGGCCCGCAGCAGAATCGGATCGCATGGGTGTTCACACCATGCGATCCGAGTTTGCAGATCGCACTGCGATATGCGAACTGATCTGGGGGTGTCAGTAACATTTCACTGACACTCCCAGCAGTTCGCATAGGGCAGTGTGAACTGCCGCCGGGAGGCATGCGATGCGGGAACCCGCCGCGCATTCGTGGCGTTCCCGCATCGCTCCAGTGTGAACCCAGCCTAATAAGTGATCGTTTTTCTGATCGCTGTATTAGTGTCACAGGTGACGCTAGTTAGACAGGTAGGTATTTAGGTTCGCTGCAGCTTTTTATAGCGCCAGGGACCCCCATATACTACCGCATAAAGCCCCCTAATTGCCCCCTAGTTAACCCTTTCACCAGTGATCACCATATAACTGTTACAGGTAACGCTGGTTGGTTAGTTATTTTTTTATAGTTTCAGGGCACCCGCCATTTATTACCTAGTCTCACTAGTGTACCCCTAAATTTAGGGGTGTCTACTTTCCAAAATGGGGTCATTTGGGGGGGGTTTGTGCCATCTTGGCATTTTATGGCCTTCAAAACTGTAACGCCCTTAGAAAGCCTGATGGCGGTGCTTGGTTTTCGGGGCCCCGTACGCGGCTAGGCTCCCAAAAAGTCCCACATATGTGGTATCCCCGTACTCAGGAGAAGCAGCAGAATTTATTTTGGGGTGTCATTTCACATATGCCCATGGCATGCGTGAGCAATATATCATTTAGTGACAACTTTGTGAAAAAAAAAAAAAAAGTTTGTAATTTTCCCGCAACTTGTGGCAAAATATAAAATATTCCATGGACTCAACATGCCTCTCAGCAAATAGCTTGGGGTGTCTACTTTCTAAAATGGGGTCATTTGTGGGGGTTTTGTGCCATCTTGGCATTTTATGGCCTTCAAAACTGTAATAGGTAGTGAGAAGTGAACTCAAAAATTTACGCCCTTAGAAAGCCTGAAGGCGGTGCTTGGTTTTCGGGGCCCCGTACGCGGCTAGGCTCCCAAAAAGTCCCACATATGTGGTATCCCCGTACTCAGGAGAAGCAGCAGAATTTATTTTGGGGTGTCATTTCACATATGCCCATGGCATGCATGAGCAATATATCATTTAGTGACAACTTTGTTAAAAAAAAAAAGTTTGTAATTTCCCCGCAACTTGTGGCAAAATATAAAATATTCCATGAACTCAACATGCCTCTCAGCAAATAGCTTGGGGTGTCTACTTTCTAAAATGGGGTCATTTGTGGGGGTTTTGTGCCATCTTGGCATTTTATGGCCTTCAAAACTGTAATAGGTAGTGAGAAGTGAACTCAAAAATTTACGCCCTTAGAAAGCCTGAAGGCGGTGCTTGGTTTTCGGGGCCCCGTACGCGGCTAGGCTCCCAAAAAGTCCCACATATGTGGTATCCCCATACTCAGGAGAAGCAGCAGAATTTATTTTGGGGTGTCATTTCACATACGCCCATAGCATGTGTGAGCAATATATCATTTAGTGACAACTTTGTGTAAAAAAAAAAAAAAAAATTTTTTTTTGTCATTATTCAATCGCTTGAGGCAAAAAAATAAAATATTCAATGGGCTCAACATGCCTCTTATCAATTTCCTTAGGGGGTCTACTTTCCAAAATGGGGTCATTTGGGGGGGTTTTGTACTGCCCTGCCATTTTAGCACCTCAAGAAATGAGATAGGCAGTCGTAAACTAAAAGCTGCGTAAATTCCAGAAAACGTACCTTAGTTTGTAGATGTGACAACTTTTGCGCAAACCAATGAATATACAATTATTGACTTTTTTTTTACCAAAGACATGTGGCTGAATACATTTTGGCCTAAATGTATGACTAAAATTGAGTTTATTGGATTTTTCTAATAACAAAAAGTAGAAAATATCATTTTTTTTCAAAATTTGCGGTCTTTTTACGTTTATATCGCAAAAAATAAAAATCGCAGAGGCAATCAAATACCATCAAAAGAAAGCTCTATTTGTGGGAAGAAAAGGACGCAAATTTTGTTTGGGTACAACATTGCATGACCGCGCAATTACCAGTTAAAGCAGCGCAGTGCCAAAGTGTAAAAAGACCTCTGGTCATTTACCAGCAAAATGGTCCGGTCTGAAAGTGGTTAAGTGAAGTGAAGGATAGGCTTGACCCTGCTTAAACTCAGTCTTTATTAGATTCTCCTCCGTTGAACTACAGGTTCCAGCAACACTGTGTTAGAATCTAGGTGTATGAAAGTGCGTAATAAACTGTGGGCAACAGCCCTCTCACCAAACTGGATCTGAAGAATGTAACAGCTCTGCTCCGGTGCACTCTGTCTTGCTTCTAGCTGGCCGGCTCCGTCACAACACTCCATTCTGCAAGATGAACCGGGTCCCTCTGATGCTCCGACAGGTGTCTCTGGATCCTTCCCGATCTGGTCACTCAGTATCTCCAGCGATCAGATGAGTGGCAAAGTCTGTATTTGTTCCGCTCCACAGTGGCTGTAGGCTGTGCTCCCTGGAGACCTCCTCACAAGTCCTTACAGGCAGGCCATGCATCCAGAAAGAGCAAGAAAATGGCTGCGTGTGTCCTTTTATAGCCTACCCAGCATGCAGTTCAGTACAGGGTGATCATGGGTAGGTCACCTGGCCTTCTGGGTGGTTAGGTCATAGCAGAATGTAAACAGAACACTCACTTCCTGTTATCTTTCTAGTGCTTGGAAAAGGAAAATCATTCAAGTCCATTTCCTATTATTGGCCGCTAGATGGCGCCAATTACTAAAGAATAACACTGTCCATAAGCTTACACGTTAAAGCATTTGTAGGCAAAAATAGCAGCGCTACACTTATTTGAGTTTTATATTCTGCAAATAGCTCTAAGCCTATCAAGTCCGAAAGAGTTCATGTAGAAATATGCAGAAATGCAAACCTTTACTATTAAAGTGGAACTGAACTGTATCTGAGCATCACAAACTGAAAATGCTATTCAATGTATTTTTAATATTCAAAGCAAACTTACCCATCCATCCATGACTCAATGCTTTATTTTGTTGAGAAATAATAACCCTAGCATTTCTAACTGTGGCCATCTTGAGTAAGTGTAGATTGTTCATGTAGAATTTACTTCCTGGAATCCATCTATCCTTAGCTCAGGCATGCAGACAGAATGGCGTGCTTAGCAGAGAAAGCCCCTCCTCCAGATGAAAGAAAAAAAATGAAGACTCCTGGAATGTAAGACATCATTTTGGCCTAGGCCAGAAACCAGTAAACAACTAATGAAACATTAAAAAAAAAAGAACAAGTAAATATAATTTACCTTTCTATCTATTTACTAAGACTAGCAGCATAAGGATTACAAATAGTAAAACTGATACTAAAGGCCCCTTTTTCTTTTTTCTTTAAAAATAACAAACATGTTATACTTACCTGCTCTGTGAAATGGTTTTGCACAGAGCAGCCTGGATCCTTCTCCACCCCGTGGGGCGGGGCTTAGTCATACATTTGGTGGCTATGTAAAAAGAATGCTGGACTCGGGAGCATGCCCACAAGCTAACCCCCAGGAGAGCGGTTATCTGATGTGGGTAGGAACCGCGAGAGCCTCAGAGGGACCCCAGAAGACAGTGTTCAGGGCCACTGTGTGCAAAACGAGCTGCACAGTGGAGGTAGTGAAGTATGATATATTTGTTATTTTAAAAAAAATAATCAAAGCTTTACAATCACTTTAAGGACCGGAAGGATTTGCCGACTTAATGACCAGGCCATTTTTTTGTAATACGGCACTGCGTCGCTTTAACTGACAATTGCGCAGTCGTGCGACGCTGTACCCAAACAAAATGTATGTCCTTTTTTCCCACAAATAGAGCTTTCTTTATGTGGTATTTGATCACCTCTGCGTTTTTTGATTTTGCTATAATAAATATCCATAAAAATAAAAAATGTCTTCATCAGTTTTGTGCAAAAGTCATAGCGTCTACAAAATGGGGAACAGATTTGTGGCATTTTTATTATTTATTTATTTTTTACTAGTAGTAATGGCGGCAATCTGCAATTTTTAGCGGGGCTGCGACATTGCGGTGGACAGATTGGACACTTTTGAAACTTTTTTGGGACCAGTGGCATTTATACAGTGATCAGAGCTAAAAATAGCCACTGATTACTGCATAAATGTCACTGACAGGGAAGGGGTTAACACTAGGGGGTGATCAAGGGGTTAAGTGTTCCCTAGGGAAGGGTTTCTAACTATGAGGGCAGTGCACTGACTGGAGGAGGAGAGAGATTGCTGTTCCTAATCACTAGGAACAGCAGATCTCTCTCTACTCCCCTGTCAGAACGGTTTGTTTACATACACAGATTTCCGTTCTGGCTCTCTGTGGAGCGATCACAGGTGGCTGGCCACATGCTTAGGCTCCAGCATCACACAGCATCGCACAAGCGCAAGCCCCCTATGGCTCTTAAAGTGGCCCACGTCCTATGACGATTCGCACCGCCACGCCAACCTGCCACCATATAACGGCTGCAGCTGGTTGGCAAATGGGTAAAGTGATTGTAAATCTCAATCATGGAATCTAAGCAAAGCACATGTATCTGCAGTGTTTACTTATCGCTCTCCAAAGCTCTAAGTGTAGTTTCTCTCTGGTGCTTTGTTCCTGTTAACAACATGAGTCACTTCTGAGAAGTTTTCCTGACACATGAAATACATTTGTATCAGGAGTGGGGGGTGGGGCTCAGCAAACAGCTTGTCTACTCAAAGCACAGTTCTTCTGCTGTGTGTGTTTGAGTGTGTGTGTGTGGGGGGGGGGGGGGTGTTCCTTTCCTCCAATCAGCTCTCACATATTGTAACTGCAGCCTCTGTGCCCCCTTCTCTGTGTTCCTGACAAATGAAAAAAATATTTTTAACGCTTTACTGCCCTTTTGAAGGGGTGTAGGGAGGAGCAAATTGCAGATATACAATTAAAACTTATGTAGGGAGATTTGTTTCACCTCTGTGTATCAACTGAGGATGTCCACTTCAATGGGTATATGTGAGGGTTTGGCTGATTGGTTTCCATGTAGAACTGCATCAGATTTTGCACACTCCAGCGTTAGTAAATCTCCCCCAAGGAGTTTAGTTCCGTTTAAAAAGTGACTCCGCTTTTGTTGAGAAAAAAATATTCCCCTCTGGGTGATCTATGTACATTACAAGAATTATAACAACCTTTTTTTGCAGATTCCTACCTTTTGTCATTCTGAAAAAAATCCCTGTTTGTTCCTCTGTGCCCATGAGGGAAAATGAATCTAATGGGAGTGGTTTCATAATTATCAATCAGCTGTGGCACCTGCAGGGCTCTAATGAGGAAATCTGCTGGGTCTGCATCCCTTTCGATGTATTTCTATTGGGAGTATCTTACCAAAAATGACATTTTTGTTCCAGGGGATGCCTGAAATCTGACTTGTATCTTAGTGCAGACTTCTAGGGAAATTGGTGAGCCAATCACACAAGCAGGAAATTATGTTTTTGGTTGGAATTCTGTACACATTCTGTACACAGAACACCTCCAGGTAGCCATATTGCATTGCATTTTCAGAAAATTGAAATGGCAGTAGATTGAAAAGGAAAGGTAATTTTTAATAACATTCAATTACAATATGACTTGTGTCGCAATTGTATACGTTATATTATTTCCTAACCACTTGAGGTCCGGGCCATAGTCGAATGTCAATTTCCGGGAGGCCGTCTTAGGACGTCCTCCCCTGTGCACGCTCCCTGCACGCGTCCTGCAGGGCAAGCGGGGAGCGCGCTGTGATCACCGAGTCACAGAGCCTCGGCTGATCACTGATCCTAGTAAGGGGCCGGTCGCGGCCACTTACCATGTGATCATCTGTCAGCCAATGACAGCTGATCACATGATGTAAACAAAAGCTCGGTGATCGTTTTTTTTTCTCCTCAAGCTGACAGCGCGAGATGAAAAAAAAAGCCGATCACCGGCTTATGTTAAAGGGACATCGGTCCCGAAGAGGAAGGAGGCACATTTGCCTCCTCTGTGACATTTAGTACCCCCTGCCAGTGCCACCTGTCATTGTGCCCATAGTGCCCACAGTGCCACATATCAATGCCCATAAGTGCCATCTATCAATGCCCATGAGTGCCACCTATCAATGCCCACAAGTGCCACCTTACCACCAGTGGTGCCAATCAGTGCCACCTAGCAGTGCTGCCTATCAGTGTAAGCAATCAGTGCCCATCACTGCCACCCATCAGTGCCCAGCACTGCCACCTATTGGTGGCCATCACTGCCGCCTCATCAGCATACATCAATAAAGGAGAAAAATTACCTGTTTACAAAATTGTATAACAAAATATAAAAATATATTTAAAAAAATGTTTTAAATTCAGTCTTTTTCAATTTTTTTAACAAAAAATAAAAACCGCAAAGGTGATGGAATACCACCAAAAGCTCTATTTGTGGGGAAAAAAATGATAAAATGTCATTTGGGTACAGTATTGTATGACCGCGCAATTGTCATCAAAGTATGACAGCGCTGAAAGCTGAAAATTGGTCTGGACAGGAGGGGGGTTTAAGTGCCCAGTAAGCAAGTGGTTAATTAGCTATTTTTTTTTCGCCACAAAAGTGGAGTTACCCTTTAACGATTTGGCCTATTAACAGAAGTTAACTATACTCCACCCTGCTTTCTATACAAAGGTCAAGCACAAAATTAAGACATTTGCATAGAAGAAAAATCTGCAATATTCAGGAGGAAATTACAACTGACAGATACTATTTAGTAATAAGGTTATTCTGATCACCACAATAGAAAATCACATTTTCCCACACAACCAGTTTATTAAAAGCCCTTTGGCATACAAAAACACTTGACTCCCAAGGAATGCTGCAGCCAGGGGGGTTTAACGTAACAAAAAACTTAACCCCTAAATAGCATTAGCAGATCTATACATCTAGCTTTCCTATATAAAGTCATATAGTAGATTAAAGTAAGCATTATCAACTAAATACTGGTAAAATATACTAATAGAAGTTGATCTCAGCAGGGCCAAATACATAAGATTGAATACTGATCTGTCAATATATTTATTCATAATTCATTAGAAAGCAATTTTGAGCAACAAACCAAAGCAATCAATAATATTGTAGTCTGGCATGCTGCAGCTATGCTAAAATAAAAGATTTTACTCAATTTACCTGAATCTGGTTTCTCTGTATTCTACTGCATTCACAGCATGCGCACACCACCTCGCATGCCAGTAGAAGGGCAGTGGGATTCTACCTTCTAAAGCCTGTTCTGTGCAACATCCTCTCTTCGCTTTCCACATCACCGAACACATTCAAAGATGGGTTTCTGATTGGTAGCTGAGAGTAACAGGTGAGTACTAACATTATGTTACATCAGGCTTTTTGTATGCAAGAGGTAGCCAAGGGTGGTGCGTCACTATCTCCAGCAGTTGTGTTGCAGAAACATTAGAAAACTAGACATGTGCGATTCGTTTCATATGAATCGAAAAAAAATTGTACGAATTTCCAGAAATTCGTACATTCGTACGAATCCGAAATACAAATTTTTATGCATACGAATTCTGTACGAAATGCTAAATTTTGTTTACGAATTTCAGACCCAAATTCATAACGAAAATTTGTAATTGTTACGAAAAGTTAACCAACCTAAAAGTGGGGAATTTTTATGCTTACGAATTTTATACGAAATACGAAATTTCTGAATTTTGGAACCAAATTAACAGAATTGTGACTCGTGTTTTGTTCACCAATCAGAGGAAGTCAGCACAGCACAGGGATGGTGGGAACCCCTCATAATGGGCACAGCGGGTGTACACTCAGAACCGGGAACTCAGCACAGGGATGGTGGGAACCCCTCATAATGGACACAGCAGGTGTACAGACCTGGGAACTCAGCACAGGGATGGTGGGAACCCCTCATAATGGGCACAGCGGGTGTACACTCAGAACTGGGAACTCAGCACAGGGATGGTGGGAACCCCTCATAATGGACACAGCAGGTGTACAGACCTGGGAACTCAGCACAGGGATGGTGAGGACCCCTCATAATCATATATTCATCATAACGAACATTCGTAATTGTTACGAAAAGTTAACATACCTAAAAGTAAAAAACCCAGGAAGTCAGCACAGCACAGGGATGGTGGGAACCCCTCATAATGATAAATTCATCATAACGAACTTTCATTATTTTTACGAAAATTTAACGAAACTAAAGGTTAAAAACCCAGGAAGTCAGCACAGCACAGGGATGGTGGGAGCCCCTCATAATGATAAATTCTTTTACGAATCTAACAAAAAGTCGCATTTGGTACGAACTCGAATTGAATTTCGTACACGAATTACGCAATACAAAAAAAAATTCATACGAAACTAAATGGAACAAAACAAAACTATTTTTTTAAGGCGTCCATGTCTATAGATTACAGACACAAGGGAGTGGGCATTGGCTAGTGCGCTACAGCAATGCCCTTGTAAACATCTAAAGTTCTTAACAGGCATATTGGGACTAGTTTACTAAAGGCAAATAGACTGTGCACTTTGCTCCAGAGCTTAGTAAATGAGGTAAAGCTTCACTTTGCAAAAAGTACCCAATCACATGCAAAAAAAAAAAATTTTTTTTGCTTTCACGTGATTGGATGATGGAAGTCAGCAGAGCATTTGCTAATTTTACTAAGCTCTGAAGCAACTGCTCTTGCAGAGTGCATCTGCATTTTGCAAAGTGCAGAGTGTATTTGCCTTTAGTAAATCAACCCCATAGACTACGCTCCTTGTATGCATCTTAAGACTTCATCTTAACCACTTGCTGACCACTCGCCACAGATGTACTGTGGCAAGGTGGATTGGCTGCGCAAGTCGCCGTACCCATATGGTCATTTGTGCACTAGCTTTTGAGGGCGCACGGTCCGATTGCCCAGCGGGGATGAGTAAATCAGTAGGTCCAGCACACTGGTTATCCACCGGCCGCCTGCGATTGTTCCCCACAGAGACAGAACGGGGGTCTGCCGAAGTAAACAAGGCAGATCTCTGTTCTTTCAGGGTATGAAACTGAGATCTGTCTTCCTGCTAAGCAGGAAGGCAAATCTGTGTGTTTCCCCAGTCACACAGTCCCCCATACAGTTAGAAAACACAAATAGGGACTACATTTAACCCCTTGATCATCCCTGATGTTAAAGCGGAGGTCCACCCTAAAATGAACCTTCCGCTCATCGGATTCCTCCCCCCCTCCGGCGCCACGATTGCCACCTTTCAGGGGGGAGGGGGGTGCAGTTACCTGGATAATCCAGGTAACTGCACCCACTTCCGGGCTAGCTCTCTGCGGAAAGGGGCGTACATTACGCCCCTTTCCGCAAGTGCCCGCCCCCTTCCGCAAGTGCCCCGCTGCCTGCTGGGAAACACACAGATCCCAGAGGCAGCGGGGACCGTCCTCATTGCGCAGCGCGGCTCGCGCTTGCGCAGTAGGGAACCGGGAAATGAAGCCGAAAGGCTCCATTTCCTGATTCCCATACCCAAGATGGCGGCGGCAGCACTCGAGTGTCGATCTAGAGATCGGCTTCGGGTGCCGACATCGCGGGCGCGCTGGACAGGTAAGTGTCACTATTTTAAAAGTCAGCAGCTGCAGTATTTGTAGCTGCTGACTTTAAAAAAAAAAAAAAACGCGGAGTCCCGGCGGACTCCCGCTTTAACTAACGAAATGTTCCACGCTCCACTTGAATGCTTTTGTTATATACCGCTTCCTCCCAGTCTGAATATAGATATCAGATATTCCAACTGCTAACAACCAGAAAGCAAGACAGTACTCGTTTGGTTGCTGAACATGCACTGTTTATTAGAACAAGAATACAGTCTTATATACAGTTGAAGAGGAGCCCCTCCTGCTCATATTACTCTAACAGTACACCTGTAGCCAGAAACATAAATTAACATGAGCTAGTTATCTAATCATGTTCAGGGTAGACTTGCCGTCTCCTCACTTACAACTTACAATACACATAAGTATAAACACATCCCTCAATCGTTTGCCAGGAGACAAAGGGTTGTTAATGAGCACAATAAACTATTGGGTGAAAGACCTGGGCTTTCCAGATCTCATTAACCACTTCCCGCCCGACCTATGGCCGAATGATGGCCTTAGAGCAGGCGGGTTCCTTCGCCTGGCCGTCCCTGGACGGCCTCGTGTTTACTTCTGCAATGCGCGCCGCCGGGGGCGCGCATCGCGGAAGTTTTGTATTCGCCGTGTCTCCCGGAGACAGGCAAATACAGATCGCCGTGAACGGCCAATCAAAGCGGCCGTTCACAGCGCGATCGCAGCTGCCAATGGGAGATGATCTCATATGTAAACATATGAGATCATCTCCCATTGCCGTGTCTCTCCCTCCTCACACAGAGACAGCGTGTGAGGAGGGAGAGCGATCTGTAAGTGATGAATTGTTACAATGTCAGCCCCAGTGCCAACTGTCAGCCCCAGTGCCATCTGTCAGCCCCAGTGCCATCTGTCAGCCCAGTGCCATCTGTCAGCCCCAGTGCCATCTGTCAGCCCCAGTGCCAGTGCCATCTGTCAGCCCAGTGCCATCTGTCAGCCCAGTGCCATCTGTCAGCCCAGTGCCAGTGCCGCCAGTGCCACCTGCCAGCGCCTGTCGTCAGCCCCAGTGCCATCAGCCCCAGTGCCGTCAGCCCCAGTGCCGCCAGCGCCAGTGCCACCTGCCAGCGCCAGTGCCACCTGCCAGCGCCAGTGCCATCCGTCAGCCCCAGTGCCATCCGTCAGCCCCAGTGCCGTCAGCCCCAGTGCCGCCAGCCCCAGTGCCGCCAGTGCCGTCAGCCCCAGTGCCGCCAGTGCCGTCAGCCCCAGTGCCGCCAGTGCCACCTGCCAGCGCCAGTGCCACCTGCCAGCACCAGTGCCACCTGCCAGCGCCAGTGCCACCTGCCAGCCCCAGTGCCATCCGTCAGCCCCAGTGCCATCCGTCAGCCCCAGTGCTTTGTCAGCCCCAGTGCCGTCAGCCCCAGTGCCGTCAGTGCCGCCAGTGCCACCTGCCAGCGCCAGTGCCACCTGCCAGCGCCAGTGCCATCCGTCAGCCCCAGTGCCGCCAGTGCCAGTGCCGCCAGTGCCACCTGCCAGTGCCACCTGCCACCACCAGTGCCGCCAGTGCCAGTGCTGCCAGTGCCACCTGCCAGTGCCACCTGCCACCTGCCAGTGCCACCTGCCAGCACCAGTGCCACCTGCCAGCACCAGTGCCATCAGACCCAGTGCCGTCAGCCCCAGTGCCACCAGTGCCACGTGCCAGTGCCACGTGCCAGTGCCACCTGCCAGTGCCACCTGCCAGCGCCAGTGCCATCCGTCAGCCCCAGTGCCGTCAGCCCCAGTGCCGCCAGTGCCACCTGCCAGTGCCACCTGCCAGCGCCAGTGCCACCTGCCAGCGCCACCTGCCAGCGCCAGTGCCACCTGCCAGCGCCAGTGCCATCTGCCAGCCCCATTTGCCAGAGCAATTAGCCAGAGCAAATAGCCAGCACCATCTGCCAGTGCCCTCTGCCAGTGCCAGCCCCAGTGCCATCTGCCAGTGACATCTGCCAGCCCCATCTGTCAGCCCCATCTGCCAGCCCCATCTGCCAGCCCCATCTGCCAGCCCCATCTGTCAGCCCCATCTGTCAGCCCCATCTGCCTCCAGTGCCATCTGCCTCCAGTGGCATCTGTCAGTGCCACGTGTTGTCAGTGCCACGTGTTGTCAGTGCCACGTGGGGTCACTTTGTGGGCATTTCCATTGTCCTGGTGCTCCAGGGCCTTCAAAACTGTAATAGGTGGTTGAGAAATAAGATGTGTAATTTATGCTCCTAGAACGCCTGATGGTGCTATTTCAATATTGGGCCTCTGTATGTGGTCAGGCTGTGTAAAAGTCTCACACATTTGGTATCGTTATACTCAGGAGGAGTAGTAGAACGTATTTTGGGGTGTCATTTTTGCTATGTACATGCTATGTGTTGGAAATATCTTATAAATGGACAACTTTGCGTAAAAAAAATGCGTTTTCATTTTTTTTCCACATTTTCCCAAAACTTCTGGAAAAAAAATGAACCATTCAAACGACTCTTTATGCCTCATAGATTATACGTTGGGGTGTTAGCTTTCCAAAATGGGGTCACTTTGTGGGCATTTCCATTGTTCTGGTGCTCCAGGGCCTTCAAAAATGTAATAGGTGGTTGAGAAATGAAATGTGTAATTTATGCTCCTAAAACGCCTGATGGTGCCATTTCAATATTGGGCCTCTGTATGTGGCCAGGCTGTGTAAAAGTCTCACACATTTGGTATCGTAATACTCAGAAGGAGTAGTAGAACGTATTTTGGGGTGTCATTTGTGGTATACACATGCCATGTGAGAGAAATAACCTATTACATTGAAAATTTTGTGAGAAAAAATAAAAAATAAAAAAAAATCTTCATTTTGCAAAGAATTGTGGGAAAAAGATGACAACATCAAAAACCTCACCATGCATCTTAGTAAATACCTTGGAATGTCTACTTTCAAAAAAGGGGTAATTTGGGGGGTATTTGTACTTTCCTGACTTGTTCGGGTCGCAAGAAATGAGATAGGCCACCAGTACATCAGGTGTGATCAATTTTGTGCGATTCGCACCACAGCTTGTAGATTCTCTAACTTTCACAAAGACCAAATAATATCCACTAATTTGGGTTATTTTTACCAAAGATATGTAGCAGTATAAATTGTGGCCAAAATTTATGAAAAAAAAATTATAATTTGCAAAATGTTATCACAGAAACAAAGAAATATGCGTTTTTTTTTCAACATTTTCGGTCTTTTTTCATTTATAGCGCAAAAAATAAAAACCCCAGAGGTGATCAAATACCACCAAAAGAAAGCTCTATTTGTGGGAAAAAAAGGACACAAAATTCATTTGGGTACAGTGTTGCATGACTGAGTAATTGTCATTCAAAGTGTGAGAGCACCAAAAGCTGAAAATTGGTCTGGTCAGGAAGGGTGTTTAAGTGCCCAGTAAGCAAGTGGTTAATCAGCATTCCTTTCACTGACATCTGTCCACTGAGTACCAAGCTGGCAGAGACCATCATGGCCTCCTTAATAATGTCCTTTTGCATTGCATAACAGAATAGCTTCCTAATTGCTTGTAGCTCCCTCAAATGCCAAGGCCCATAGTTGGTAAGAAAGAGGCTAGCATCAGAGTATTTTTACTGGCAGACAGTAAAAACCAGGTAATTTTCTCCTGCTAGTAAAAGTAAAAGGTTGCCAGTACAAAATATGGCTCTGATGCTCAGCTTGGTCCAGAGTTGGCTGAGACCATCCCAGTGCCTGCTACAATGTGATCCGGTGGCTCTGGATGAGGCGGTGCCTGAGCATGTCATGGTGCAATGGAGCCAGGCAGAGTGGCCAGAGCCTCGTGTGCGGGTCTGCGGTATGGGAGCAAGGCAGGTTGGGACCAGGATCGGAACTATCGGTGCTGTTTAGACTGGAGTGGACTGGAGGGACCATTTGGTTTGGAGAGAGACTGTCACTGTGACTCAGGAGGGGATGTGTTGTGTCAGTGATGTCTCATCATCATCTGTGATGCTACACACTGCTGTCAGTGTCACTGTGAGAGTCAATTTTATATGTGTGTGCACCCATTATGATTTCTTGCCCTCCTGAGTCCTGCCCCTGAGCTACTTACTTACTATATTGAAAATAAAATAAGAAATGTGTTTTGTCTTATTATCTACTTTAAATCATATTGCTAATTGCATATTGTATTTGTTTGTAGCCTAAATACTCTCATTTGCACTTAGAACTGTAATTTTGTAACTTTTGGAAATGCCAGTAAAAACTTGGCCATGCCAGTAAATTTTGGGTATTGTGTTAGTAAATTTCAATCTGGTAGGTTGGCAACACTGGCTAGCATTCAGTCCCCTACAAAAGCCTCTCTCCCGGGTGAGTCTTTCACATTCACCCCTTCCCTGCTAGTGTCATTAGTACAATATCAGTGCATATTTTTAGCACTGATCACTGCAATAATGTCACCGGTTCCCAAAAAAGTGTCAAAAATGTCAGTTAGGTGTCCGATCTGTCCGCCGCAATCCCACTAAAAATCACTGATCTCCCCCATTACTAGTAAAAAAATAAATAAATAAAAATGCCATGAATCTATCCCTTATTTTGTAGACGCTATAACTTTTGCACAAACCAATCAATATAAGCTTATTGGGATTTTTTTTACCAAGAATATGTAGAAGAATACATATTGGCCTAAACTGATGAATAAATTCATTTTTATATATTTTACTTTTCGATATATATTATAGCAGAAAGTAAAAAAAAAATTTCTTCAAAATTGGCAGTAATTTTCTGTTTATAGCGCAAAAAATAAAAACCGCAGAGGTGATTAAATACCACCAAAAGAAAGCTCTATTTGTGGGGAATAAAGGACCCCAATTTTTTTTGGGTACAGCGTCTCACAACTGCACAATTGTCAGTTAAAATAATGCAGTGCTGTATTGCAAAAAACGGCCTGTCATTAAGGGGTAAAAGTGTTTACATTTTGTACTTTAAGAACACATTTACTAAAGCTGTATTAAACCCAAAAGTAAACATTTATCATATTGCAAGATAGTCAGTGCTCAATGGGTTAATGGAGAAAATTGTCAAGTCAAAGTGGCCCAAAGTAGATAAAAAAGGATTTATTCATTCATTGCATGTAAAAACACATGGAAAAGTAAAAATACAAGGTGAAAATTATGCAGAGCCTATGATACCGCTGCAGGCTCCATGGCAGTGAGGAGCCAACGACGTCCAAAGTGCCAGCATAACCACTTGCCATCCAAGATTTACTGTATATATACAGTACATTCGCTGGACGGCAAATTGTTAATGACCAGCTTTGATTTCTTTGTATTGGTATTATTGCATTATAAGTGATGCTTTAACTCTTTAGTGTAAATACGACCAACATATGGGAAATTACTGGTGAAATGACATTCCCCTTAACCACTTCAGCGCCGGAAGGATTTACCCCCTTCCTGAACAGAGCATTTTTTGCGATTCGGCACTGCATTGATTTAACTGACAATTGCGCGGTCGTGCGACATTGCACCCAGATAAAAATGACGTCCTTTTTTCCCCACAAATAGAGCTTTCTTTTGTTGGTATTTGATCACTTCTGCGGTTTTTATTTTTTGTGCTATAAACAAAAAAAGAGCAACGATTTAGGGAAAAAAACAATATATTTTACTTTTTTGCTATAATAAATATCCCCAAAAATATATAATTTTTTTTTCTCAGTTTAGGCCGATATGTATTCTTCTACATATTTTTGGTTAAAAAGAATTGCATATTGATGGGTTTGCGCAAAAGTTATAGCATCTACAAAATAGGGGATAGATTTATAGCATTTTTATTATTATTATTATTTTTAAATTAGTAATGGCGGCAATCTGAGATTTTTATCGTGACTGCGACATTATGGCGGACACTTCGGACACTTTAGACACCATTTTGGGCTCATTGTCATTTATGCAGTGATCAATGCTATAAAAATGTACTGATTACTGTGTAAATGACACTGGCAGGGAAAGAGTTAGACACTAGGGGGCGATCAAAGGGTTAAGTGTGTCCTAGGGAGGTGTTCTAACTGTGGGGGGGATGGGCTGCCACTGACATGACAGCAATCACTGCTCCGACGACAGGGAGCAGTGGATCTCTGTCATGTCACAAGGCAGAACAGGTAAATGCCTTGTATACAAAGGCATCTCTCAGTTCTTCCGCTCAGTGACACGATCGCAGGCCCCCCCGGCGGACATTGAGTCCGTGGGACCCATGGTCATGATCACGGAGCACGCAGCAGGTGCGCACGAGTGCCCACGATGCCGGGATTTAAAGAGGACGTACCTGTACGCCCATTTGCCTAGCCGTGCCATTGTGCCGATGTACATCATCGTGCACTGGTCAGCTAGTGGTTAAAATCAATGCTTCTCTTAAACATAAAGCTGGTCATACATCAGTAGAATTTTATTCGATGGTTTGTACAGAAATTATGAAAATGGCTCATTAGAGTATTTGCTATTGCTATCATTGAGTCAACTAATTTCCTTCCTAAACCCTTAAAATGTAATCCAGAAATCCATACATATACACTATATCCTCTGTGTGGAAAGAATTATAATGATAATGAAGAGAATAAATTGTTTGTGTCTCATTCACAAAATATCACAAATGATATGAAATGAATGCAATGAATGCGTCTCATGAATAAAGTTGCCTGTAAGCGAACTTTGCAGATCCTTTGTAAAGGAGAAATAATGCAGCCAATTATAATATATAAGCAATTTAAAGCAGTTAGCTATCATATCTAAATATCTGCTTTGAAATGGGCATAAATATCTTAAAGTATTCAGAACCTTTTAGATACAGATTCCACTGAACTGTAAATATAGAACCTTACAGAGTAAGTCTATTCTGTTTCTACAAATTGAAATGGATTGTTTGGGAATAAGTGGATTAAAGTGTATCTAAATTGTAATAAATGATATAATATAAGAAATTGCAGTTCATAAAATAGTAGTGGCTGTATTAGTTTTCTTTTTTCATTCTTTTTCTCTTAACTTTCACCTAGTGATCCTGCCAGTAGCACATTTTCAGATCTAGAGGGACAATGTTCATTTACTGCACTGTATCTATGGAGGAGCAGCACTGTCATCCTATAACAAGGGGTATTAGGAATATAGAAAACATTCTGCTCTTCTACAAAGGTGAGAGGTGTTCTGTAGTACTAGCACATTTCCTAATAGTATTGACTGACATAATACAGGCCACAGGACAACACTGAATTTTTGTTATGTTCCACACCACTATACTAGTCTGCATCTATTAAGTAAACTGCAATATCATTATACCTAAGTCGGTATGTATTTATTAAAAAAATTTATTTTCTTTAGACAAAACCACTAAAAAGAGCATAACAATAAATACAGAACTAAACCATACTGTAGACCTGAATGCCCAAAGACACAGCATGGTTTTCCCTCTGATGCCGCGTACACACAATCAGAATTTTGGTCGGAAAAAGCTCTGATGGTTTTGCCGACGGGATTTCACTTAAGCTGTCTTGCATACACACGGTCACACCAAATTCCGACCGTCAAGAACACGGTAACGTACAACACGTATGACGGGACTAGAAAAAGGAAGTGCAATACCCAGTAGCCAATAGCTTTCATCTTGTAGTTGAATCTGAGCATGCGTGAGTTTTTGCGTGTCGGAAGTGCATACACATGATCAGATTTTCCGATAGAAAGTTTTTCCTTCAGAAAAATTGAGAACCTGCTCTCAATTTTTTGCTGGCGGGAATTCGGCCAGCTAAATTCCGATGGAGCATACACATGGTCGCATTTTCCCATGAAAAGCTCTCATTGGTCTTTTGCTGGTCGAAATTCCGATCATGTGTACGCGGCATAAGATGAGGGACCATGAAAGAAAAAAATCAAAAACAGAATCAATGAGTTGGAAAAAGGATCACCCCCTTGTGTCAGTATTTTGTCGGACAACATTTTGCTTTATTTACAGTCTTAGGCCCTGTACACACGGTCGGACATTCTGCCAACCAAATCCATTGGATTTTGTCCGACGGATTGTGTCCGAAACTGTTGCTTACACACGGTCGGACCAAGTTGTCGGAAAATCCGATAATTTAGAACGTGATGACGTTATTTCGTTAAGACGGGACTACGTTCAGGCTAGTAGCCAATAGCTTTGGTGTAGGAATTTGATCTGAGCATGCGTGGCACTTTGTCTGATCGGAATTCTCTACACATGATCGTTGTATGTCCGATCGGACCAGTTTGTTGGAAAATATTTCCAGCCAGTTGGAAAATTGGGTCCGACGGATATTTTCTGACTGAATCAGTCCGATGCATACCACACACAGTCGGATTATCCGACAACACGGTCCAATAGGACACATTCTGACGGATTCTCCGACCGTGTGTACAAGGGCTTAGTCTGTTGGAATATGTCTCTACTAACATTGCACATCTAGAGGTTGTAATATTTGCCTACTCTTCTTTGCAGAACTGCTCGAGCTCAGTTAAATTTGATGGTGACCATTTGTGGACTGCAGTCTTCAAGTCATTCCACAGATTTTCAATGGGGTTTAAGTCTGGGCTCTGGCCAAACCATGCAAGGATATTCACCTTTTTCTCCTCCAACCACTGTGTTTTTTAGGTCATTGTCATGTCGGAAGGTAAACCTTCTTCCCATTGACAACTTTGTGGCAGAGGGCAGAAGATTTTCCTCAAGAATTTGATAGTATTTTGCCCCATCCACTTTTCCTTCTATCCTGACAAGTGCTCCTGTCCTTGCTACAGAGAAACACCACCATAACAGGATATTGCGACCTCCATGCTTTATTGTAGGATAGGTGTTATTTGGATGGTGAGCTGTCTCATTTTACAGAAAATTACAGTGCTGCAGAATGAAAAGGAGAGGTCATTTTTATTCACATTATATTACAATATGGTTTCTGTTGCAATTGTATATGCTATATTATTTTATTTGCAATATTTTTACCCTTTTAAAAAAAAATGCATTTATTATATTTTTTCTCAGGAGCCTGCAGAGTATTGCACCCACAATCAGCAGATCACAGGTGCAATGTCCAGCTCCTGCAGATTCTCAGCATAGCTGTCTTCCCTTTCTTTGTACTGGCAGACAGTTAGGGAAGAATCAATGAACCACATGGATGCTCACCAGCACCCTTGCATCTCAATGAAAACTACAAGCCGTCAGCCATACTTGTAGGCATTCATTCACAAAAAACTGTAAATTAATGAGGTGGATGCATGGGCAGATCCCAGCACAGGCATGTTGTTTTCAAATAGCAACAGTGGGTGCTAGGAGAAGATATCTGGCCCGCTGTCACAGGAAGAAGAGCCAGCGGGGGGGGGAGAGATGCAGATGCTGGAACATGTAACATGCCCCCCCCAATAATTGGGGGGGGGGACATGTAACATGTACCAAAAGTGAGCTTATCCTTTAAGGATCTTTAGAACTGGGGTTAAGAACCAATGCTATGGCAATTGAAGAACTAACACCTATGCAAGCTTCATGACTCCAACAATGAGATTATGGGGTTGATTTACTAAACTGGAGATCTGGTGCAGCTCTGTATTGTAGCCAATCAGCTTCTAACTTCAGCTGTTCAATTAAGCTTTGACAAAAAAAAAACCTGGAAGCTGATTGGTTTCTATGCAGAGCTTCACCAGATTTTGCACTCTCCAGTTTTAGTAAATCAAACCCTATGGTGGTTCCACATCTTTTACAACTTCTATCTTGTTCTTGGACAATCAACATATATGCATCCCATAATGATTGGATTAAGGTATATTAGGGTGTCGATATAAATACTGGGGAATCATCCTGCCACTCAGTGAAACTGAAGAAGTGGCATGGAAAAGCTACCGAACATCTTCAACCATATAGAACAAGTCCATTTAAATTTGAGTAAGCAATACCAACTATACAATGACCTGGATAAATCACAAACAACCACTACTGCAACCCTCAAAATAACGATAGCATTCATAATGTTAAACATACTCTAGCCAATATAAATATAAATATCTGCACTTCTAGGCCACAAATAAGTGCCATTGTGAAATTATAATAAAGTATAGACCTTGATTTACAAGAGGAAGAATTATCAAGAACATCCAACTAGATTTTATCTTTTAAATAAAACAACAAATCAAATTGGCTTCTCTAACCAAATTCTTAAATTTTTATATTTATTTGCCCTTGTCTTTGTATATTAGTGTCCATGATGTCAATTTGTCAGCTAAATCTAAAATGATCAATTGTTTGGAAAGCCATGGTAAGCAGGAAAACACAGCTAAAACATATCTGTATTAACCCCCCTGGTGGTATTTCCGAGTGTGACTCGGGGTGAGATTTCAGTACCATTAGCGGTAACCCCAAAGAGGTTACTTACCTTGTCCCCGGGATCCCGCGATGTACTCCCGCTGTGTTACAGCGGCCGAATCTTCCGCCTGATGCACTGTGTGCCCTGGCTTTTGTTCCCTGCGAGTGTTGCGACACAAGGGGGTGGAACCGGAGGCAAATTAAAACAGTATAAAACACAAACACACTGATACATTGTAATCCTATTGGATTACATTACTAAATAAAATAAAATTGACCTTAGTTTGCCCCCCAGTGCTTTATCCAGTGCCCTTGCCTGAAGTGAAGAGTGACCATGGCATCAAAAAAGCGCACCTCTACCTCAAAAGAGGCATATGACCTGCTGGAAAACAGCGACAGCGATACAGAATCGCTTGCAGCATTGAGTGATAGCGATTCATGGGGAAGTTCATCATCAGGCACGGCCCCCAAGATTCCCGTTTACTGGAGCACCCGGTATCAAAGTGGAGGTTAAAGATGACAACCCCTTGGCATATCTCCGACTCTTTTTGACCGATGAGGTTATAGAAAAAACTGTTACGGAGACAAATCGGTACCAGGAGCAACAAGCTGCTACATATCAGAGGTTTGCAAGGAGCAGAAAGTGGGAACCAGTGACCAAAGAGGACATCTAGAAGTTTCTGGGCCTCATAATTCTTCAAGGAATAGTGGGGAAACCCCTGCAGAAGTGGTATTGGACAACCAACAAGTTACTAGCCACTCCTTTTTTGGTCAAGTCGGAGTACACATTTTCTCTGATAATGAAATATTTGCACTTTCAAAATAATGAAGAATTTGATGAGACTTCTCATCCAGCACCAAAACTGAAAAAGATTTGGGAGGGATATCAAATTATTCAGAAAAATTTCCAGAAGACCTATGTACCAGATAGAGACATCAGTATCGACGAAAGTCTAATGGCCTTCAAAGGAATACTCAGCTGGATACAGTATATCTCATCCAAGAGAGCACGATTTGGCATAAAATCATTCATGCTCTGTGAATCCAGCACTGGTTACATATGGAATTCAGTCCTTTACAGCGGGAAAGGAACCAAATTTAACAAAAGATTCAGTAATTATAGAATGTCAACCGCTTTCGATCTTACTTTGATCGAGCCATTGCTGAATCAGGGCTACTGTGTAACCACATAATTTTTACACTTCTCCAGAACTCTATGAGTTCCTTCTACAGCACAAGACAGATGCATATGGGACCGTTGGGAGCGTGACCTGCCGCCAACCTTTGGCAATAAAAAGCTCAAGGCAGGAGAAATAGTTGCCTGGCAGAAAGGCAAAATGATGGCACTGAGATGGCTTGACAAAATATTGGTGCCTCAAGCCCCATACACACTATCAGATTTTCTGCTGATTTTTGTTTTCAGATTTACCAAAACCATGTAGTGCAAGGGCCTACCTGATTGCATACATTGAAACTCCTAAGGTTTGACCTCATATTATATGGTTTTGGTAAATCTGAAGGAAAAAATCAGCAGAAAATCTGATGTGTGTATGGGGCTTAATGAGTACTATTCACAACACCTCTACTGTCATGGTACACACAAAAGGTGTAAAAGACGTAATGAAACCACAAGTCGTGATGGATTACAACAACACCATGGGAGGTGTTGACAGAGCTGACCAGGCCATGACTTTTTATCCAGCCATGAAAAAGCAACAAAAAATAAAAAATACAAAAAAATCTTCAGGCATCTTCTTGAACAGTGCATGTGGTATGCCTTCATTCTTCTAAAAAAAAAAAAAGTGACAAGCCTGTGGTTTATGCAGACTTTGTTTGGAAAGTTGCCAAACTAAGGCCGCGTACACACGGGCGGATTGTCTGCCCAACTAAGTTCGTCAGACAATCCGACAGACAGTCCGTCCAACTTTTGAATGAACGGACTTGACCACACACGATGAACAGACAGTCCGCTGAAAGCTTGCGCGATGACGTGTACAGCACGTACAACGGGACTAGAAATACGACGTCCAATACACTGCAATGCAACCTTCGGCATGTAAATCCTTTCTGAGCATGCGCCATACTTAGTCCGTCCAACTTGCCTACACACGAGCGGACTGTCCGCTGAAACCAAGTTTGGATGGACAAAATTACGGAAATTCCGAAAGACTTAGTCCGCCAGACTGTCCGCTGAAAAAGTCCACTGAAGCCCACACACGAGCGGATTGTCCGAAGTTGGACAGACAGTCCGCCCATGTGTACGTGGCCTTATATTTCTCAAGCACCAAACACCAACTGTAAATAGATCTGGACGTTGTGCTGCTGGCGTTGTGAACCCGGAACACCTGACTGGTCGTCACTTTATGGACCACATTCCACCAATGGAAAAGGAGTCAGCACCCACAAGGATGTGTGTGGTTTACGAATAGAATAGTGCTGCGCTATATGGGAAAATAGGGTGTGGGAGTGGGTAAGGGAGGTATTAGACTATTTAGCAAGAGGCAATAGTGCACAAAAATTATATAAATTAAAATATTACATAAATATTGACTGCAGTGTTTCATAAAATAAACATGAAACACTGCAGTCAATATTTATGTAATTTATGTGCACTATTACCTCTTGCTAAATAGTCTAATACCTCCCTTACCCACTCCCACACCCTATTTTCCCATATAGCGCAGCACTATTCTATTCGTTGATCTTTTGTATTTGGGTCTGGATACCCCTTTCAGTGCATGCAGCAATATCCATCCTCCCCTATCTAATTGGTTGGCGCAGGGATATTTTATTTTATTAGATGTGTGTTGTTTGCTGCTCTAAGCATGACGACACTGGAAGAAAAATCAAAAAATAAACCAGGTTCTATTGTCCTGACTGTGACGCCGGACTTTGTGCTGTACCATGTTTTAAAATTTTCCATACCTGGGATGTTTACTGAAGCAATATGACTACTAATATTGCACCCTCGTTTGGCCAAAAAAAAAGTCAGTGTTTTTGATTATATTATTTACTAAAATGCATTGAATAAAATTATTATTATTATTATATTATTATTTGTTATTACTTATAGTTTACTTATTATATAATAATTTATGATTTTGTGTTTCAAACTTTATCATACCTGAGATGTCTACTAGACTCTGGTTTGGACAGATTTAAGTAAGTTATTCCTAAGAATTACAGGCCTTCAATATAAAACGCCAAATTTCCATGCAAAATAATGATACCGCTTTCAGCATCTAAAATCTGAAATAATCATACCACCAGGGTGGTTAAATACCCACTGAGATTAAGTAGCTGAGAGCCATATGTGGTTCTTCAGCCACAGTTTATGGATCAATGTGTTGACTAACATGTACTGTAGTTGCATCCTAGCCTACTATCCTCCATTTCTACCCTATTTGCCCAATACAGTACTTCAGTATCGTCCTGGGCTGGCATCTCTCTTGTGTCTTACCTAATGTCATTCTTCAGTTCCAACATACCAATATATGTTTCACAGTCTTTATTCAGGTTTGTTTATCCCAATTGCATTACAAATCATTGTAAAAGATAATTTTTACCCTCCAACCCTCTTCCTTCAACATCTTTTTTTTTTTTTTTTTTTTATTAAAGTGATATAGCATATATTTTGTTTCATAAAAAAATGTTCATATGTTTTACATATTTTACATGTTTTTACTATTTTCTACATGCATTATATAATTTTACTTTGCGCAGACAATAATTATTTTATTTTGTCAATACTATTAAGCACTTACTGAAGATTGTGCACTTTATAGAACATGTGATACAAAGCACAATGTGGTTGATTTGCTAACACCAACAATGGGGTATAATTCCTGTTACTGACATCAAAAAAAGGGCACTATTTCTCACATTGACACCAATGATGAGGCGCTATTCCTCCCACTGACAACAATGATGGGGCACTATTCCTCCCACTGACACCAGCGATGGGGCACTATTTGGCCCATTGATACCAATGATGGAGCACTATTCCCCCCACTGACACCAATGATGGGGCACTATTCCCTTGCACTGACACCAATGATGAGGCACTATTTCTCCCCTCAGTGCGCTGTTTACTCCCAATGGCCACAGTCTGGCTCCCCTCAAGTCTAAAAGACAGTAAACTGGCCCTTTGTTTAGAATTTTGGAGACCACGGTGCTAAAGTATTTTACTATTACTAATGTATTTTAGCTTTCAGTAATAATACTATTTTAATTCATTCTAAATGTATATGTTCGCCCTGAAAAAAGAGGAGCCTTTTCCTCTGAAACACACTGGATGTTTTGTTTCTAAAAAAATATAGATTATATTGATTGCTAGTGATGGCCGAACGGTTCGCCCGGCGGTCGTTTCGCGGCGAATTTCCGACATTCGCGGTCCGCACGTTCGAACGCCTTTTTCCGTCGTTCGCCGCGGCGGACTTACGTGTTTAATGTATACAAGAACTTTAACCTTTGGTGACACGTTTATCATGTGATACAGGACAGCCAATTGAGACATGACAGCACATGGACACTTGTACATTCCCCCTAACCTATAAATACACCCGATCCGGTGGCCATTTTACATTCTTTCTTCTGTTACGATAGGGACAGGTTCCTGTGTGGAGTAGGGAGAGATAAACCACTAGCTATTTGGTACACAAAAGTTCTTTTCAGGACTGGTATAGGTGTTAGGTGTTGATAGGTTTGCTGTGCTGCTGATTCTTGCAGCAGCCTGAGTGTCTTTTGTTAGTTTAGAGAAAGGGAAAGGACGGTGTATGCTACAGGGACAGCCAGATTAGTCTTTCATCATCATCATCATCATCATCATCATTAGCTGTTACTATCAAGGTCCACAAAAGAGCTGTTCCAGTAACCACTAATCGTTCTCTTTTTTTGCCAATTTGTATAGGGACAGGAAGGAAGCAGTGTTGTCAGGCAGTGAGGGTAATTTTAAAGACTTGCTGTTATTATTAGTTCCACAAAGGTTCTTTTCAGGACTGGTATCAGTGGTACAGTAATAGGCTTGTACATGTATAATATTCTTTCTTCCAAATATAGAAAGGATATTATACTTGACTGCTGCCCTTCTGCTGCAGTCTGCTAAACATTCACAACTCACTTGTTCCACAAAAGTTCTTATAAGGACTGGTAACTTGGTATAGGGTGCTACGGTACATAGGCTTGAGTGCGGTACAGTCTGCTGTTCTGTAAGGACCGCTATCGGTCCACAATAGATAGGGTTGACGTGCACCACTGCTGACCGCTCACCTATACTGCAGCAGTCCTTCAGCGGTATAGGGACTGACGTACAGTCTGCTAATCACTAACACACAACCTGCTTGGTCCACAAAAGTTCTTATAAGGACTGGTAACTTGGTATAGGGTGCTACGGTACATAGGCTTGAGTGCGGTACAGTCTGCTGTTCTGTAAGGACCGCTATCGGTCCACAATAGATAGGGTTGACGTGCACCACTGCTGACCGCTGCCCTATACTGCAGCAGTCCTTCAGCGGTATAGGGACTGACGTACAGTCTGCTAATCACTAACACACAACCTGCTTGTTCCACAAAAGTTCTTATAAGGACTGGTAACTTGGTATAGGGTGCTACGGTACATAGGCTTGAGTGCGGTACAGTCTGCTGTTCTGTAAGGACCGCTATCGGTCCACAATAGATAGGGTTGACGTGCACCACTGCTGACCGCTGCCCTATACTGCAGCAGTCCTTCAGCGGTATAGGGACTGACGTACAGTCTGCTAAACACTAATACACAACCTGCTTGGTCCACAAAAGTTCTTATAAGGACTGGTAACTTGGTATAGGGTGCTACGGTACATAGGCTTGAGTGCGGTACAGTCTGCTGTTCTGTAAGGACCGCTATCGGTCCACAATAGATAGGGTTGACGTGCACCACTGCTGACCGCTCACCTATACTGCAGCAGTCCTTCAGCGGTATAGGGACTGACGTACAGTCTGCTAATCACTAACACACAACCTGCTTGTTCCACAAAAGTTCTTATAAGGACTGGTAACTTGGTATAGGGTGCTACGGTACATAGGCTTGAGTGCGGTACAGTCTGCTGTTCTGTAAGGACCGCTATCGGTCCACAATAGATAGGGTTGACGTGCACCACTGCTGACCGCTCACCTATACTGCAGCAGTCCTTCAGCGGTATAGGGACTGACGTACAGTCTGCTAATCACTAACACACAACCTGCTTGTTCCACAAAAGTTCTTATAAGGACTGGTAACTTGGTATAGGGTGCTACGGTACATAGGCTTGAGTGCGGTACAGTCTGCTGTTCTGTAAGGACCGCTATCGGTCCACAATAGATAGGGTTGACGTGCACCACTGCTGACCGCTGCCCTATACTGCAGCAGTCCTTCAGCGGTATAGGGACTGACGTACAGTCTGCTAAACACTAATACACAACCTGCTTGGTCCACAAAAGTTCTTATAAGGACTGGTAACTTGGTATAGGGTGCTACGGTACATAGGCTTGAGTGCGGTACAGTCTGCTGTTCTGTAAGGACCGCTATCGGTCCACAATAGATAGGGTTGACGTGCACCACTGCTGACCGCTGCCCTATACTGCAGCAGTCCTTCAGCGGTATAGGGACTGACGTACAGTCTGCTAATCACTAACACACAACCTGCTTGTTCCACAAAAGTTCTTATAAGGACTGGTAACTTGGTATAGGGTGCTACGGTACATAGGCTTGAGTGCGGTACAGTCTGCTGTTCTGTAAGGACCGCTATCGGTCCACAATAGATAGGGTTGACGTGCACCACTGCTGACCGCTGCCCTATACTGCAGCAGTCCTTCAGCGGTATAGGGACTGACGTACAGTCTGCTAAACACTAATACACAACCTGCTTGGTCCACAAAAGTTCTTATAAGGACTGGTAACTTGGTATAGGGTGCTACGGTACATAGGCTTGAGTGCGGTACAGTCTGCTGTTCTGTAAGGACCGCTATAGGTCCACAATAGATAGGGTTGACGTGCACCACTGCTGACCGCTGCCCTATACTGCAGCAGTCCTTCAGCGGTATAGGGACTGACGTACAGTCTGCTAATCACTAACACACAACCTGCTTGTTCCACAAAAGTTCTTATAAGGACTGGTAACTTGGTATAGGGTGCTACGGTACATAGGCTTGAGTGCGGTACAGTCTGCTGTTCTGTAAGGACCGCTATCGGTCCACAATAGATAGGGTTGACGTGCACCACTGCTGACCGCTGCCCTATACTGCAGCAGTCCTTCAGCGGTATAGGGACTGACGTACAGTCTGCTAAACACTAATACACAACCTGCTTGGTCCACAAAAGTTCTTATAAGGACTGGTAACTTGGTATAGGGTGCTACGGTACATAGGCTTGAGTGCGGTACAGTCTGCTGTTCTGTAAGGACCGCTATCGGTCCACAATAGATAGGGTTGACGTGCACCACTGCTGACCGCTGCCCTATACTGCAGCAGTCCTTCAGCGGTATAGGGACTGACGTACAGTCTGCTAATCACTAACACACAACCTGCTTGTTCCACAAAAGTTCTTATAAGGACTGGTAACTTGGTATAGGGTGCTACGGTACATAGGCTTGAGTGCGGTACAGTCTGCTGTTCTGTAAGGACCGCTATCGGTCCACAATAGATAGGGTTGACGTGCACCACTGCTGACCGCTGCCCTATACTGCAGCAGTCCTTCAGCGGTATAGGGACTGACGTACAGTCTGCTAAACACTAATACACAACCTGCTTGGTCCACAAAAGTTCTTATAAGGACTGGTAACTTGGTATAGGGTGCTACGGTACATAGGCTTGAGTGCGGTACAGTCTGCTGTTCTGTAAGGACCGCTATAGGTCCACAATAGATAGGGTTGACGTGCACCACTGCTGACCGCTGCCCTATACTGCAGCAGTCCTTCATCGGTATAGGGACTAAGAGTTTTGTCACAGGGTCATTTAAAAAATGACAGGCAGAGGAAGAGGCAGGCCCTTCCGCAGGGGTGGTAGGGGTAGGGCAGGAGCAACAGGCTTGAGCCAAAGTGGGAAGTTGCAGAAGGTGCGTTCAATTACTTTAAAGGATGCACCAGACTTGGTTGAGTGGCTCGCTCAGCCTTACTCTTCTGCACCCTCCTCATCCTCTCGATCTGCACCCTCTTCTTCACTCTCTGCTATGTGCACCCCCAAAGACACTACCACCAACAACACGACCACCACCACCACCACCACATACCTTCCGCTTGAGTCACTGGAATTATTTTCCGATCCATATCAAGAGGACATTTCTGATGCGCAGCCACTCTTGGTATTGGATCAGGAAGAGGAGGTAGCAACAAGCGCTACTCAGCAGTCTGACGCCAGTACCCAGATCAGCCCAAGGAGGAGGTTGGTCCCCGGTGTTGCTGCCTACTCCGAGATCTCTACTTATAGCGGTGGGGAAGGTGACGTTGATGATGACGTGTCTAGTGATGTCACGTGGGTGCCCACAAGAGAGGAAGAGGAGGGGAGTTCAGAGGGAGATATGGACCAGCAGATAGGGAGGAGAAGCAGCAATGACTTACATTGCACAGCAGGGACAAAGCAGACTGCAAATGTATCAGGAGCGAGTCATCGACCATGTACGGTCACATCTGGCGCTCCCAGGACACCGGCACATGGCTCCGCAGTGTGGGCTTTTTTTAACGTGTCCGCTGCTGACAATAGCGTTGCCATCTGCAATCTTTGCAGTCAACGCGTTAGTCGCGGTAAGCCCAATACTCACCTAGGGACGACCGCCTTAAGAAGGCACATGAGCAGCCATCACCGAGCCCAGTGGGAGCAACGGAACACACAAAGCCACACTGCAGGCTCTCACCGTCCAGCCTCGTCTTCTACTTCTCCTTCTCCTCTCTCCTCACAATTGTCCTCCACTCCACCTTCCATCACGCCAAGCTCACATTTTTCTGCAAAAAGGCAGGCTTCCGTGGGCCTAATGTTTGAGCGTAAAAAAATGATGACGCCGGATAACCCTCTTGCCCAACGGTTGGCGGCTGGCTTGTCAGAACTCATAGCCCGCCAACTACTGCCATATAAACTGGTGGACTCGGAGGCCTTTCGCAAATTTGTGGCCATTGGAACACCACAATGGAAGGTCCCAGGAAGGAAGTATTTCTCAGAGAAGGGCATCCCAGAGCTATATGGCCATGTTCAGCGGCAAGTGAATGTATCTCTGGCACACAGTGTCGGTGCCAAGATACATCTGACCACAGACACGTGGTCTAGCAAACACGGGCAGGGAAGGTATATCAGTTTTACTGCCCACTGGGTGAACCTTCTGACGGCCGTCAAGCATGTAACCCGTGGCACCCGTGTAGATTTGGTTTTACCGCCACGGATTGCATGCAGGCCTGACTCTTCTTCTCCTCCTCCTACTCCATCCTCCTCCCTCTCCTCCTCAGCTGCCTCCTCCTTTTCCGCTGCTAGCGTCTCTTCCACTGCACCGCCCAAGCTCCCCAGAACCTATTCCACATGCCAGGTGAGACGTTGCCATGCCGTGCTGCGTCTGTTGTGCCTGGAAGCAAAGAGCCACACTGGCCCGGCACTCCTTTCAGCTTTGCGTTCACAGGCAGATGAGTGGCTAACACCGCTCAATTTGACAGTTGGTAAAGTGGTGTGTGACAACGGTGCCAATCTGCTTAGCGCATTGAAACAGGGCAAAATCACGCACGTGCCGTGCATGGCACACGTCTTAAACTTGGTCGTGCAGCGATTCCTTGTCAAATACCCTGGGGTCCAGGACATCTTGCGGCAGGCAAGGAAAATCTCGGCCCATTTCAGAAGATCTTACACGGCCATGGCTCGCCTTGCTGACATTCAGCGGCGACACCATCTGCCGGTCAGACGTCTTATTTGCGATTGCCCGACGCGATGGAACTCAACCTTCTATATGCTTGATAGGCTGCTCCAGCAGAAACGTGCAGTTAACGTCTACCTGTATGAACTCTGCGAAAGAAACGGTTCTGGGGAGCTGGGTTTTTTTTCACCGCGCCAGTGGCTGCTCATGCGCGACACATGCAGACTTCTGCGGCCATTTGAGGAGATCACCAAACTGGTCAGTCGCAGCCATGGCGCCATCAGTGACATGGTACCTTATGCCTTCTTTCTGGAGCGTGCATTGCGTCGTGTCATTGATCAGGCTGTGGAGGAGCAGGAGCGGGAAGATGAGGAAGTCGCAATGCTGGATGAATTCCCAGGGGGGGCTACTCTATCTGAGACAAGTCAACAACAGGAGTCTGATGAGGAGTCAGAGGAGGATGGTGCCGGGGCGGATGAGCAGGAGCAAGAAGAGCATGCTTTAAACCTTTCTGGGATCCCTGTTGTGCGAGGATGGGGAGAGGAGAATGAAGAGGACGACATTATCCTGGATGATGAGCAGGAGCCAGGCCACCACACCGCTTCCACTTTAGTGCAAATGGGGGCCTTCATGCTCCAGTGTTTTAATAGGGACCCCCGTATAAAAAGCATGAGGGTCAAGGACCAGTACTGGGTGGCAACGTACTTAGACCCCCGGTACAAACACAAAATGGCGGAAATGTTACCGCCGTCGCAGAGGGCTGTCAGAATGCAGCACTTCCAGGCCTTGCTTCGAGAAATGCTGCATTCTGCTTTTGCGTGCGCTGGCAGAGGAGCAATTCCCACTCCCAGAGAAGGATTTGCGGGTACCAATCCAACAGCGCCTGCAAGAAGAGGCCGGTTTGAAGATGTGTTGGTGACTTCGGATATGAGGTCATTCTTTCAGCCGACCCATCGACAGGTGTCATCCGGATCCAGCATCAGGGAACGCCTAGACCGTCAGGTGTCCGACTACATTGGGTTAACGGCCGATGTGGACGCTCTGAGGAGTGATGAACCCCTAGACTACTGGGTGGGCAGGCTTGACCTCTGGCCAGAGCTTGCCCAATTTGCAATCGAACTGTTGGCTTGCCCCTCATCCAGTGTCCTGTCCGAAAGGACGTTCAGCGCAGCAGGGGGGATTGTGACCGATAAGCGTACTCGCCTAGCTCACCACAGTGTTAACTACCTCACATTTCTAAAAATGAATGAGGCATGGATCTCGGAGGAATTCAACACATGTGACCAGTAGACCATGTATATGTCTATAAACTATTTTTTTAATCAAGCACACAGACCTTCTTAATTCATTTGGCTCACTTCCTTGACCCAAAAAAGCACACCGTACTATATGCCCCTACCCTCCTCTTTGAAGAGGTTGAGCGGTGTCATATTTCTACTGGGGCTGCTTATGATATCCCTGTGCTGTGCTGACTTCCTCCTGGGGGTTCTTATTATGAAGGGATCACACTATCCCTGTGCTGTGCTGACTTCCTCCTGGGGGTTCTTATTATGAGGGGATCACACCATCCCTGTGCTGTGCTGACTTCCTCCTGGGGCTGCTTACGGTGCTGCTGTCAGTGCTGTATGTCACGGTGCTGCTGTCAGCGCTGTATGTCACGGTGCTGCTGTCAGCGCTGTATGTCACGGTGCTGCTGTCAGCGCTGTATGTCACGGTGCTGCTGTCAGCGCTGTATGTCACGGTGCTGCTGTCAGCGCTGTATGTCACGGTGCTGCTGTCAGCGCTGTATGTCACGGTGCTGCTGTCAGCGCTGTATGTCACGGTGCTGCTGTCAGCGCTGTATGTCACGGTGCTGCTGTCAGCGCTGTATGTCACGGTGCTGCTGTCAGCGCTGTATGTCACGGTGCTGCTGTCAGCGCTGTATGTCACGGTGCTGCTGTCAGCGCTGTATGTCACGGTGCTGCTGTCAGTGCTCTGTATTACGGTGCTGCTGTCAGATGCCTCTATCACGGTGCATGTGTCATTCCGGTATGTCACGCTGCTGGTGATCATCTCCTGCACCCTCTTCTTTGCCTACCCTGGTCCCTGACCTTCCCTCTCCTCCATTGCCTTCATTAGCTCCATAGTCCTGAATTGTTAGAACAATTTCCCAAATAAAATAAAAATGCTTGTAGTTATCGATCCCAAATTCACCTCATACATGTATTATGTCATTGTCCAGATGGTGGGACTACGTTTTACCCCCTAATAATTACCACGTGGCCGCAAATTCGACATGAAGGTTTGCAAAGTTCGCCTCCCATTGAAGTCAATGGGGCCCGCGGCGAACGTTCGGTTTCGCGAACGTTTGGGTCCGTTCGCATTTCGCGTTCGCGAAACGTCCCGTCGGAAGTTCGTCCATCACTATTGATTGCAAGTGAGATGGAAGTTTGAAGAAGATACTCCTAGCCACAATTTCTTGAGTTAGAGCATTTTAGTGAAATCAGGTATGAAAGCATTCATGGGGCCTTTAGAACAGCAACAGAAGCAACCGAGCTAGCGCTTACATCTGAAACCATGGTCCTAGTGTAGGCCACCTCTAAAGCTGGCAATACACTTTACAACCTCATTGTATAAGTTCTGTAAAATTTCTCTAGAGTTTCCTTTAAATCAACCAAAAAATATGTAATTTAAGTTCCCCCTAAACAATCCATTTCCTCTTTTTTTGTTTTGCTTGTCTACCGCCAGCCCCAACCTCTTTCTTCTCCCCTACTTGGTTCCTGTTTATAACAGTGTTACATGTATGTGTCTTTGCTGTTCTCCTCTACTTGCTGAGGGTTTGTCTGCAAACTTTAGAGCAGGGTGAACCTTTGAGTCACTGCCTGGGGTCAGCATGCCTCTAAGTCCAAAACGTACATGAGAGGTTCCTAACAGAACCCTGGCTGGTCCTTAGAATCAACACCCCAGGAGGATTTCATGCCACTTACTCACATGTGAGCTTACTTCCTATGGTCTCATGACACCCATAGCACTTCCTTTTTGTTCATAGTTATCATGGTTAAACAAGAGTAGTTATTATGCCATTGTACGCTTGTTGAACTGGTACCCAGAGGAACATAGCTCTACTTCTGCACGAAACTATATCCACTGGAGCCAATTGGAGCAGTAGAACTTTATACAAAAGTTAGCACTCTGTTGCCAAAAAAAGGAATTTATCTATTAAATTATCTAAGCCTATGAATAGACCCTTATTTTGGTACATGCTTACACATTAGATATATAGGAAATAGGACAAGCCTGTTTTAACCCAGTAATTCCTTTGGAGGCCTGTGACATATATGTTTCCTCTTGTTAGACACCTACCATTTGTCTCTTTTATTTTTGCTGCTATATGTTGGAAACCAAAGTACGTGTAGAGTGTATCTTATCTGGGTGGTCAAGGACATGTACTTGTCATGTCTTTGACTAAAAGGGTAATATGGGGGGTGGCTTTCACCACTTCTTCTCCAAGACATGAACCCCAGGTGACAAGTGTGTAAGGTGACTAAGGTCATTTGGTGATTCTGTGTCTTTTTCTTTTTGACTGAAGTGACCAACTGAATCTAAAACAGAAGGCAAGTGACTGTTCCAGGAAGAAACTTCAGAGGATTTTAACTCATACATATAAAGCTTTGATTTGTAATCTTTAAGTGTATATCTATTCATTTTGCTCTGATATTATAGAATCCTTTATAAAACATCTGGTATTACCCATTAGTGTATTTGCTTATTTGAGATGTCGGTTGCAATTTAAAAAAAAATCCATACTTATCGGAAAACCAGACATCATCAATTGTAATTTTATAGCTGTAGGTGCACAGGCTGGAAACTAGCTAAAGAGAGCCTCAGAGTCATGCACGGCTCTACAAAATACCCCAGTGTAAGTTTAAAAAAGGAATATATAAATGGTAATGAAGCATAGTTTAAATAGTTTTTAATGATACAGTTTTCCTTATAGATTTAATTATACTTTAAAGTTGAACTTGAGGCAAATAGCTAATACACAGATGACTACATATATTGAATCGTTTTTCCAAAGGATTCCAAAGGATTTTTAATTTCATCCAGAAGCAAAGAATCCCAGTGCAGGAAAGATGTGCATGCAAACAAAGGGTAAAATAAGGTAGTTTTAGTTTTGGGGTTATAAGAAGGGTTAGTGTGATGGTCAGGGATACAGGGAGGATTACCGTAAAGGTCACAGGCAGGGTTAGCATTGGACCATTTGTGGTTTGGTTGAAAATTTTTAATATCTGAAAACCTTCAAAATGTTAAATTTCCATACTGGAAGTCCCATTGAAGTTAAGGGAAATCTGAGCCGTGATTAAAAAAAAGTGTATACAGTATTACAGAGCAGCAAAATTGTGCAGGTTTAAAAAGCTCCTGGTAGCCTCACCTGATAAGGACTCGGAGATGGAGCCCAGAAGCACCCTGATCAACTCTAAGATAAAAGGGCAGCACATGGTGGCATTGGTAGTCAAGCCCAAGCAGAAGCAGATATAAGGCAGAAACCACCTTTAAAGCGGCCCTTTCTTCCAGAATTCTTTGGGAAACCCAAACCACAAAAAATAACACTGAAATTCAGATTCGAATTTGGCCATCTGAATCCATGAAATTTGGTCTGAATTTAATATCATCCAAAATTCAGGATATACTCTGGTTAGGAATACAGGAAGTATTAGTGTTAAGGTTAATGGGAGTGTTAAGATAACAGGGAATTCTAATGTGAAGTTTAAAGTTACAGTGAGGGTAAGAGAGTTGGGGCCTGTCAGTAAAAGTAAAAGTCAGAACAGGCCCTTATGCCACGTACACACGAGCAGACTTTTCGTCGGACTAGATCCGACGGTCTTTCGACGGAGTTCCGACGGACTTTCAGAATGAACAGACTTGGCCACACACAAACACACAGTTTGTGTGTGGCCAAGTCCAATGGATTTGAATGTGATGACGTACAGCCGGACTAGAATGAGGAAGTTCATAGCCAGTAGCCAATAGCTGCCCTAGCGTCGGTTTTCATCCGTCAGACTAGGATACACACGAGCGGATTTCTCGATAGGAACTGGGTCCAGCGGAGTTCTGGCGAAAAAATTTGAAACGTGTTCTATTTCTAAAGTCCGTCAGATTTTTGGACAGCAAAGGTCCGGTGGAGCCCACACACGATCGAATTGTCCGACGGATTCGCTCTGTCGCAACCTTTGCTGTCGAAAAGTCCAGTCGTGTGTACGTAGCATTAGTGTTAGGGGAAGCTGTCAGAATGCAATGTCCTGACGAGGGAATTTTTTCCATCCACCTGGTTTATGTGGATGTAGCAATCTGAAAAAAACTAATGGTGTATGCCCAACTTTAGTCTTTGGTTTATGCAATATCATTACTGGCACAAGAAGACTGTGCTCTGCTAAGGCTAGATAGTTCACTTCCTTCTATGCCCCTACACCAGATGGCTTAACACATTTGCATCCCTTTAAACACAGATATGTGTATAACAGCATTTTAAAGTGGGAGTAAACTCCCATGGATGATTTTTACCTTAATGCCACGTACGCACGACCGGACTTTTTTGACAGCAAAGGTCCGACAGAACGAGTCCATCGAACAATTCGATTATGTGGGGGTCATCGGACCTTTGCTTGCCAAAAATTCGGTGGACTTTAGAAATAGAACATGTTTTAAATTTTCCCATCGGAAACTCCGCCGGAACAAGAAATCCATTTGTGTGTATGCTAGTCCGACGGACAAAAAACTACGCTAGGGCAGCTATTGGCTACTGGCTATGAACTTCCTTATTCTAGTTCAGACGTACATCATCACGTTCGAATTCTTCAGACTTTGGTGTGATTGTGTGTGTCCAAGTCCGTTCATTCAGAAAGTCCGCTGGAACTCCGCCGAAAGTCATTCGGAAAGACTGTCGGACCTAGTCCATCGAAAAAGTCCGGTCGTGTGTACGCAGCATTAGATAAGCGATGCATACTAGCACATTATGACATTGCCTTGCAGGAGGATTTTTCCTTTCTTTACAGCGTTTACTACTGCTTTAAGACCCAGGGTGCCACTGTTCGTGTTTGTGCTGTAAAGCTTTGATATCTAAAAAGTATGTACTGAGAGAGATCTACAATTGTAGCGTTGTAACTTGGTGTAATCTCCAAAAAAAAAATAATTTTGGGAAAATGGTAACTTGTACCAGTGCATGAAGATAAAAGGATTTAATATGATATGTGACAGGATAATTTAGGAAATAAAGTAACACAAGGTGCACTTTTGTCAGAGCCATTTAACAATGTTATCAGCGGCAGATGTACCTCTGAGAGTTATTAATGTAGATTTGTTAGAGAGAAAAGATTCAAATGCCATAAAGAATGGTTCCCTTGTACATACATTAAATAACAGTATGGACAACCTCACACAGGCAGAGGTATTATTGCTGTAATATTATGCTATAAATATTGAGGGATATTATCATTTTTGCAAAGCAAACTCTGAGGCCATAGCCTGCTGAAAAGCTGTTTAACTAAAATAATTATAAGCAATGATCAGTGTAAAATGATTCTCTTGGCAATGTTCTGTGTAAGAAAATAGAGGCTTAAATGAGATTCTTAGATTAAATGGAAATCTGCTTAGGACATTAGTATGGAATAATATGAAAAAATGTCTGCCTTGCCATAGCCCTCTTACAAGACAATTATGGAACCCTCCATCATGCTTTTAAAGTGGTCATCAGACTGACAAGTCAGATAAATGTCCTTAGAAATAAAACATAGGTTACTATGTCTTGTGTGCAGGCAACAGGTCTGCTAAATGAATATTAAACTGGCCATAGATGGATCTAAATTTCGCATGAGGCTGCTCCTGCTCGATTGACTTCTGTCGCATGGGATTGTTGGAAACTTTTTTCTCGATCAGCAACAACAGAATCCCGGCTGTCAGAATAAATGGTCTCAGCAGGGAGGATTCCTTTATCCACAAAGGATGTGTGGATGGCAGAATCCGTTTGTTTCTTTTTCATTTAGCCCAATGGCTGAACTATAAAAGAAATCTGGCAATGGCCAGCCTTAGACTCACATTAACTACTTTATACCCATTATCCTAATTTCCCATATAGTAATCAATACTAGTCGTTACCAATGAAAAAAAGTGTTCCAAAAACCGTTTTGGGGATCACCTATACTGTGGTCATGAGACTTTCCATCCCTGCTCCTGCCCTGGAAAAATCTGGAAGAAGAACAAGCAAGAATCCGATGAAGCATCTAATATACGCTATCTGAGGAAATCTGAAACGTTTTCCCGTGCCCGCACAGCGCTGACTGGCACTGTTGTGACTGTGTGATGTAGTCCCTTCTAGAGCTGCTCTGTAAGATGATATTATAATACTGTGGTTGGAGAGGAGGAAAGAGGGAGGACTTGTCAATCTAAATTCTTAAGCCACCCCTAAACCTAATAGTCATGTGGGGCAACTTACCTCCACTGTTCCCCGAGTGGCCCCGATCCTCAACTTCTGGGATCCCCCGGCAGCGCTGGTAGCTCTTCCTCCCATCGTAAAACCCCCTAGCAGAAGTGTTCTCCCGGGGGGGTTACCTTGCGGGCATGCTCCCGAATCCAGCTTTTGTGTCCATAGAGGCAGAATGCCAGACTCGGCCCTGCTCCCCAGCGCCCGCATCCTTGGATTTGATTGACTGCAGCGGGAGCCAATAGCTGCGCTGCTCTCAATCTATCCATTCAAGAGCCGAGACAATGGGCAAAGGGAAAGAGTGCTTCTCTGGTATGTGAACACAAGATGCGTAAAACGGGGGGGCTGGGACATCAGTGACAGAAGTGACAGAAGTTTTTTCACCTTAATGCTTAGGATGCATTAAGGTGAAAAAACACAAGGGTTTTATAACCCCTTTAAAGGTAAAGAAAATCATTCTCAAAAAATATTTTGGTACTGTATAATGACACTTTAAAGCTAGCTTGTGCAAGGCTTTAAAAAATTTAATTTCCCTGCAGGAGTTAAAAAATAAATAAGCAGTTATACTTACGCTATCTCCAGTTTTGTCCCCCACAGATTCACCAACTTACCAATCCAGTGCCAGTCCTTTTCTGGCTTAAATTATGCTTTGTGTTTTTCAATCCACGTTCTGTAAGACCAGAATGTCAAGGGACCGCTATCAGCTTTGCACATCTAGAGAGTGATATTTTTGCCCATTCTTCTTTGAAAAATAGCTCAAAATCTGTCGGATGGAGAGTGTCTGTGAACAGCATTTTTCATGTATTCCCACAGATTCTCAATTGGATTTAGGTCTGGACTTTGGGCCCTTCTAACACATGAATATGCTTTAGGTGGAATGTGCTTCCGTTTTATGTGGCCATGTCTTAGTAGGTTTGCAGTTGTTTCATACACTTTTCATTTTTGGATGGTGGATTGAACGTGCTCCGTGAGATGTTTAAAGCTTGAGATATGTTTTTATAACCTAACACTGCTTCAAAATTCTCCACAAAAAATTGGTTGTAACATGATAAAATGTGGAAATTTCATGGGGTATGAATACTTTTTCAATGCACTGTATATTACTTATATGATAGAGATATATGATGTAGTGATTGAGTTTTGATTTACTTTAATTTGGTGAAATCTGCACTAGTGATGTCCTAACGTAATCGTTAGTCTTGCATCCATTTTGACCTCCAGCCAAGTGAGTATTTCTTTGGTGCTTGAGTCTGCAGCAGAATGAGGATGAGGAATTAGGTTGCGGTGACAGAACTGTTCTTGTGGAGGTTTCCCTCGGATGATCTAATTGCTATTATGAACTCTTTTTTGGCTATACCAACTTATTCACTAAAATGCAAAGTCAGCAAAAGGGCAGATTGATTATGCCAGGAAAAGCTGCATTAATGAGATAAACAGGATAATGGATACCCAGGATAGAATAACCTTGTGTTCACAGCCTTATCATTTATTACAATCAGACCTGACGGATGATGACATGACCAAGATTATCTGTAGAAGACATCAGATGATCGTTCTAAGTGACTCCATTAATCATGTTCTATGTGCTCACCTAACGTTTCCGTTTTCTGATGATAAAATGCAGAGACTAAGTTGTTGAAGAACTTTCCTGCTCTAGAATCACTTTTGGCACTTGGAGGAAATGATGCCATGATTAACAGATATCTAAAGAATTTTATTTTATTTTATTTGGATCGAGAAAGGAAGGGTTGGGACCCCTGTTTTTTTATTGATAAGAGAAATGAAGTGCTTATAGGTGCTGGCTACAATCTGTATAAAAATAGAAATAGTAGGCCACTGGCATAAAAATGTAGAGATGTCAAAGCTTTACCAAATGTATATACATGAGGTGGAGCACTCCTTTCGTTTCATTGCAGGTTATTTTGCTCTCTATAATAATTCCCACAGCACATTTTTATTTTCATACTAAATAGAAACTAACCGACGAACCTCAGCCATTGGCTCCTGCTGCTGTCGATCAAATCCTGTGAGCAGGGAGCAGTGGGTGGGGCTGATCTGTGCTGTGTGCATCAATAGATGCACGCAGCTCAGCTAAGGATCGAACCTGCATATGTGTGCCCCCATAGCAAGCGGCCTGCTATGTGGGCACACAACAAAGAGGTGGAGCCAAAAACACCAGTGGAAGGACGTTTGTTCCACCCTGTGCAAAAGCATTGCAAAGAGCAGGTAAGCATAACATGTATATTATTTTAATTTAAAAAAATTACCTTTACAAGCACTTTAACCACTTCCCTACCAGCGCACGCCGATGTACGTCAACAGAATGGCACGGGCAGGCATATTGGCGTACAGGTACGTCCAATATTCAATGCCGCCCTGCCATCGGGAGTGCGCCGGCGGCGGCGCGCTCCCGCGCTGGTCGGGACCCCCGTGAGTCCGGTCGCGGGACCCGCGGACTCGATCGCCGCGGGCATACCCGCGATCGTCTCACGGAGCGGCCGAATGGAGGAAATGCCGTGTAAACAGCATTTTTCCATTCTGCCTAGCAACTAGTGATGCTGATCTCTGCTCCATGTGATTGGAGCAGAGATCAGTGTTCACTAAATGAAAGCCCAACCCCCCCACAGTTAGTAACAGACCCCTAGGAACACTTAACCCCTACACTGCCACCCACTGGTTAACCCCTTCACTGCCAGTGTCATTTACACAGGAATCACTGCATTTATATAGCAGTGATTACTGTATAAATGACAATGGTCCCAAAAATGTGTCAAAAATGTCCGATGGGTCCCCCACAATGTCGCAGTCACAATAAAAATCGCTGATCGCCGCCATTACTAGTAAAAAAAATAATAATAAAAAATTATTAATAAAAATGCTATAAAACTATCCCTATTTTGTAAACGCTATAACTTTTGCGCAAACCAATCAATAATCGCTTATTGCGATTTTTTTTTTTACCAAAAATATGTAGAAGAATACGTATCGGCCTAAATTGAGGGAAAAAAATGTTTTTTATATATATTTTGGGGGGATATTTATTATAACAAAAAGTAAAAAATAATGCGTTTTTTTCAAAATTGTCGCTCTATTTTTGTTTATAGCGCAAAAAATAAAAACCGCAGGGGCGATCAAATACCACCAAAAAAAAGCTCTATTTGTGGGAAAAAAAGGACGTCAATTTTGTTTGGGAGCCACGTCGCACGACCGTGCAATTGTCAGTTAAATCGACGCAGTGCCGAATCGCAAAAAGTGGTCTGGTCTTTGACCAGCAAAATGGTCCGGTCTGCAAGTGGTTAATTAGCAACAAGAAAGCAAGAAAAGCAGATGAGCACAGGCAACCATGCTTCTGCGGGTGGAAGACCAAATAAGACATGAAAAATTTCTAAACTCTGTGTGAGATGCATAGCAAAAGCTAGGCATGTTACTCATGTTTTGAAATTGCCTATAATGTATGTATGTGAATATATATATATATATATATATATATATATATATATATATATATATATATATAAAATAGTCAGTGCGTGAAATTTGCCCTTTTATACATTGCCTGGGCATTCTATAGAATGCCTGATTTCACACACTGCTTGTAACATATATAAATGCAAACAATGAACTTCTCTTACCCTTTTGATCTGTTTATCCAAGGAAAGCATTTTTTACATTACAGCTACCAAATCTAAGGACTGGTAAACTACTACTGATTACATTTTTGCCTCCAGCTCAAGAAAAGAAAGCTATATCTGCCTTTGTTTTGTAAAGTGCTGCGTAAACAGTTGGCACTATATAAATCCTGTATAATAATATGCACGCCCCTGCATGTTAATTCATTGAGGGTCTGGTCTGTTAAAAAATATTATTTGACGTATTTTTATATTGCTTCTGGCAATGCACTCCTTCCTTAGAGATAAACTGTAACATGCATGTAAAAAGCAACTTAAAGCTGAATTCCAGGAATTCAGCTCCTTATAAAAAATAAAGGCATGCTATAAGTTAAGTCCAGCAAGGTGCATGTACTCCAGGAAGACACCTATCACTGTAGTTCCAGAGAGAAACCCATTTACAAAATAAAAAAGGCTTCTGTGAATGGGCAGCAGAGGGAAGGGGCAGCGTAGCTACTCTCTGTGTTTCTCTCCTCTCAGATCCCTAGAGTGTCTCTTGGCAGAGCAATAAACCTGCCAAATGTAAATAACAGATATAAGCCCAGTAGATGTCATGCAGCTTCTTGGACTTAACTCATAGTGTGCCTTCATTTGTTACGAAGTGGTTTCCTGAAATGCAGCTTTAAAACAGAAGTGTGAATGTAGTCTAAGTTTATTTTTTTATTTTTAAATCAGATTTTATTAGGAAAGGAGGCAAAAGAAAAAACATTGCATTGCAACAAAATTGTAAGATAGTAGGACAAACTCCCAAAAATTCTACAAATATATTAATAGTAAAAAGGTCAGGTCTGAACAAGAAGGCCCTTTACAAAATAATCTGGAGTGGGTGACTGGGGACAAAGAGAAGGCAAATGTATTAAATACTTTGGTCAGCTCTGTGTATACAAAGGAGCATGGGGGAGCTCATGTCCATAATGGGGGTGGTAGTGACACAGCCTTAAATGATCCACAATGGTTCAAAAGTGATATGGTCCAGAAATATTTAGACAGATTAAAGGTGGATAAGGCACCTGGACCAGATGGCCTCCACCCACGGGTCCTAAAAGAATTGAGCTCTGTCATTTCAAAGACATTGTTGCAAATTTTTAGGGACTCGTTAATGACTGGAATGGTACCACTGGATTGGCGCAGGGCCAATGTGGTGCCCATATTTAAAAAGAGATCAAAGTATAGTAGTAGTAAGTAATAGTAAGATATAATTTTGCCCCTGCACAAATCATTAGTAAGACCTCATTTGGAATATACAGTTCAGTTTCGGGGGAACCAGTTCTCAAAAGGGATATCAAGGAACTGGAGAAAGTGAAGAGAAGGGCAACCAAACTGATAAGAGGCATGGATGAGCTCAGCTATGAGGAAAGATTAGAGGAACTGAATCTATTCCCTCTTGAGAAGAGGAGATTAAGGGGGGATATGATCAACATGTACAAATACAAACTGTAAGTGGTCCATATCGTGAACTTGGTGTTGAGTTATTCACTTTACAGAGTACTAGGGGGCACTCTTTACATTTAGAGAAAAAAAGATTTCATCTCCAAATACAGAAAGGTTTCTTTACAGTAAGATCTGTGAACATGTGAAATCCAGAGGTGGTTATAGTAAGCTCAGTTGATTGCTTTAAAAAAGGCCTGGATTCTTTCCTAAATGCACACAATATAACTGGGTACTGACATTTATAGGTAAAGTTGATCCAGGGAAAATCTGATTGCCTCTAGCGGGGATGAGGAAGAAACTTCTTCCCCTGCTGTAGCAAATTGCAGCATGCTTTGCTGGGTTTTTTTCCTTCCGCTCGACCAACTGTGGGTGTAGGTTTGTGTTAATGGGATTGTAAGTTTTTATTTGTTTTTTTTTTATTGAACTTGATGGACTTTTTCAACCTGCCTAACTATGTAACTATGTCAATTTGAAACATTTGTTCAAACATCTTTTTCAGGGTACTTACTCCAACATATATTACAGTTGCCAGTGAATAGACATACAGTGCCTTGAAATGGTATTCTTTGAAATTTTCCACATTTTGTCATGTTACAACCAAAAATGCAAATGTAATTTATTTAAAATTAACGTGTTAGATCAACACAAAGTGGCACATAATTGTGAAGTGGAAGGAAAATAATAAATTATTTCCACAAATTTTCCAAATAAATATCTGCATTTGTATTCACCCCCCCCCCCCCCCCCCCCTCTGAGTCAATACTTTGTAGAACCACCTTTCACTGCAATTACAGCTGCAATTTTTTGGGGGTATGTCTCTACCAGCTTTGCACATCTAAAGTGTGATTTTTGCACATTCCTTTTTGTGAAATAGCTCAAGCTCTGTCAGATTGGATGGAGAGCGTCTGTGAACAGCAATTTTCAAGTCCGTCACAGATTCTCAATTGGATTTAGGTCTGGACCTTGACTGGGCCATTCTAACACATGAATATGCTTTGATCTAAACCATTGCATTGTAGCTCTGGCTGTATGTTTAGGGTCATTGTCCTGTAGGTGAACCTCCGCCTAGTCTCAAGTCTTTTGCAGACTCTAGCAGGTTTTCTTCTAAGATTGCCCTGTATTTGGCTCCATCCATCTTCCCATAAGTTCTGACCATCTTCCCTGTCTCTGTTGAAGAAAAGCATCCCCACAACATGATGCTGCCACCACCATGTTTCATGTTGGGGATGGTGTGTTCAGGGTGATGTGCAGTATTCATTTTTCCCCACATATAGCATTTTTCTTTTAGGCAAAAAAGTACACTTTCTTCCACTTGTTTTCAGAGTTCCCCACATGACTTCTCATAAACTGCTTCTTATGGCCTTATTTCAACAATGGCTTTCTTCTTGCCATTCTACCTTAAAGGCCAGGTTTGTGGAGTGCACGACTAATAGTTGTGCTGTGGACAGATTCTCCCACCTGAGCTGTGGATCTCTCCAGAGTTACTATGAGCCTCTTGGCTGCTTCTCTGATTAGCCCGACATACTTGCCCTACGAAGGCCAGTCTTAAGATAGCTAAACCTTTACAATCCCACAATCTAGTTGACGCTTGGAGGGAACTGAACCCTGGCAAATGAGATTATACCCATTTCTCAAGCCCCCACCAATCATATGCCAGAATTGTCTATATTCTGATGTTCCCTAGCCTTATCCCTTCCACACACTCCGCCATAATAGATACTCCTCTATCAGACCAATCGATAGTAGTCCTCTATCTAAGGCCTCTTTCAGCCAAAAGACCCATTTCACACTGGTGTCTAAACAAATCAATTCTAAGGCCGCGTACACACGGGCGGACTGTTCGCCCAACCTTGTCCGCTGAACAGTGTTTGGGCGGACAGTCCGCTCGTGTGTGGGCTTTCAGCGGACAGTTTCAGCGGACAGTTGGACGGACAAAGTCTTTCGGAAATTCCGAAAAACTGTCCGCTGAAACTGTGTTTGAGCGAACAGTCCGCCCGTGTGTGGGCTTGTCCGCTGTACTTTCGAAATGAGCGGACTGTTCCCGCTCGGAAAGTCCGCCCATTTCGAGCGCGTGTACAGGTAGGCGGGGCCCGCGAAGGAGACGTCGCGGGCTCCGCCGCCTGGAATGGGCTTAAAGGGAAACCCCAACGCCGAAAAAAATCAGCGTGGGGGTTCCCCCCAAGTCCACACCAGACCCTTGTCCGAGCACGCTACCCGGCCGGCCAGGAAAGGGGGGCGAGCGAGCGCGCCCCCCCTCCTGAGCCGTACCAGGCCGCGTGCCCTCAACATGGGGGGTGCCTTGGGGAAGGGGGGGCCGCGCGGCCCCCCCACCCCAAAGCACCTTGTCCCCATGTTGATGAGGACAAGGGCCTCTTCCCGACAACCCTGGCCATTGGTTGTCGGGGTCTGCGGGCGGGGGGCTTATCGGAATCCGGGAGCCCCCTTTAAGAAGGGGACCCCCGGATACCGGCCCCCCCACCCTATGTGAATGCGTATGGGGTACAATGTACCCCTACCCATTCACCTGTGAACTAAAGTACAATAAAAAACACAACACAGAGAAAAAATATTTTATTGCACAGCTCCGGGGGTCTTCGGGGGTCTTCTCGCCGGACTCCTCCGCTATGTGTGTGTAGCTCTTTTGCTAGCGGAGGAGTCCGGCTTTCTTCCTCCCCGCCGCCGGCCTCTTCTCCCGACTTCGGGGGTCTTCGGTTCTTCTGCCGGGCCACCGCGCCTGGTCCGGTGGCCCGGTCTTCTGTCGCCGTCTTCCGTTCTTCTGTCGCCGCCTTCGGTTCTTCTGCCGGGCCACCGCGCCTTCTTGTAGCTCTTTTACAGGCGGTGGCCCGGTCTTCTGTCGCCGCTGTCGTCGCCGCCGCCTTCCGTTCTTGTTCTTCTTCTTGTTCTTCTTCTTCTTCTTCTCCTGGAGATGTTGACTCGACGATCTAATATAATAATACTTGAATACTTGAATCGTCGAGTCAACATCTCCAGGAGAAGAAGAAGAAGAACAAGAAGAAGAACAAGAACGGAAGGCGGCGGCGACGACAGCGGCGACAGAAGACCGGGCCACCGCCTGTAAAAGAGCTACAAGAAGGCGCGGTGGCCCGGCAGAAGAACCGAAGGCGGCGACAGAAGAACGGAAGACGGCGACAGAAGACCGGGCCACCGGACCAGGCGCGGTGGCCCGGCAGAAGAACCGAAGACCCCCGAAGTCGGGAGAAGAGACCGGCGGCGGGGAGGAAGAAAGCCGGACTCCTCCGCTAGCAAAAGAGCTACACACACATAGCGGAGGAGTCCGGCGAGAAGACCCCCGAAGACCCCCGGAGCTGTGCAATAAAATATTTTTTCTCTGTGTTGTGTTTTTTATTGTACTTTAGTTCACAGGTGAATGGGTAGGGGTACATTGTACCCCATACTCATTCACATAGGGTGGGGGGCCGGTATCCGGGGGTCCCCTTCTTAAAGGGGGCTCCCGGATTCCGATAAGCCCCCCGCCCGCAGACCCCGACAACCAACGGCCAGGGTTGTCGGGAAGAGGCCCTTGTCCTCATCAACATGGGGACAAGGTGCTTTGGGGTGGGGGGGCCGCGCGGCCCCCCCTTCCCCAAGGCACCCCCCATGTTGAGGGCACGCGGCCTGGTACGGCTCAGGAGGGGGGGCGCGCTCGCTCGCCCCCCTTTCCTGGCCGGCCGGGTAGCGTGCTCGGACAAGGGTCTGGTGTGGACTTGGGGGGAACCCCCACGCCGATTTTTTTCGGCGTTGGGGTTCCCCTTTAAGCCCATTCCAGGCGGCGGAGCCCGCGACGTCTCCTTCGCGGGCCCCGCCTACCTGTACACGCGCTCGAAATGGGCGGATTTGCCTCTGCCTTACGTGGGCGAGTCCGTTCATTTCAAAAGTTGAGCGAACTGTTTGCCCAACCTTGTTCGTCAAACAGTCCGCTCGTGTGTGGGCAAGTCCGCTCATGCAAATTTTGAGCGGACTGTTTGATGAAACTGTTTGCCGAACAAGGTTGGGCGAACAGTCCGCCCGTGTGTACGCGGCCTTAGTGATCCAATTCAAACCCAAATGATTGAGAATGTCCTCAAGGAATATTTTGCGCTAAATGATGTAGATAACATCTCCCCGAAGTCTTTATGGGTGGCTCATAAAGTACAATTAGGGGCAAAAATGATTCAGATTGCAACCCAACTCAAAAGTGAGTCAATCCACCATTGCGTACCTTGACCAGACATATTATACAAGGAAAAAAAGAGCATAAGGAACACCCAACAAAGGAATCCTTATTACATCTAGACAAGGCCAGACTAGAGCTTAATTTTGCCCTTACAGCTGAAGCAGAAAAACAGATCCCCTGGATTGGAGCTAAGTTCTATGCCCAGAAAGACCGTATAGGCTCTATGTTAGCTTCCAAATTTTCTCCCCAATTTAGATCTCACACCATTCCCAAAGTCCCAGTCCCAGGGTGCCCCCCCCCCCTCGCCACCAACCCAAACAAGATACTTGAGGTGTTCCATGAGTTCTACTCCAACATTTACAGCTCAAAATCCAGGGACATAAGACCAAGTATCTCTGACTTCATAAAGGAACTCCCTGTCACACCTCTCCCCTACTCATAGAAAATTGCTAGAAGCCCAAAGAGATTCTGGAGGTCATCAAGGACCTAAAAAAGGGATCCGCTCCAGGTCTAAATGGCCTCTCTGTCCCATATTGCAAGGCCTTTGCAGAAACCTTAGCCCCTTTCATGGCCAAATTCTTCAACCACAAAACTAAAGGCAACCCCCTAGACCCCACATTAAGCACAGCCTACATCACATTGCTCCTCAAACCAGACGAAGAAGTTTGAAATTAAAGATCCATACTCCTTATTAACAATGACCGGAAGATACTCACAAAGATTTTAGTCAACCATCTAGCCTCTTTCATAGGTCACTACATTCATAAGGACCGGGTGGGCTTCATCCCAGGCAGACAGGGCTTGGACCAGACCAGAAGGGCCATAGATGTAATCTCCATTCTTTATTCTAACTGGGATAAGGGTCCTAAACAGAAAGGAATGATACTCTCTCCCGACTAACACAAGGCATTTGATTCCGTTGAGTGGCCATACATTTTTTCACTATTTGAACATTGGGGTTTCGGCCAACGATTCATGGGTATTCTGCACGCGTTATATTCCTCCCCAAAAGCAATAATCCTTATCCAGGGTCATTACTTAGCTCATTTAACCATCTCCAGGGGAACTAGACAGGGATGCCCTCTCTACCCCCTGATTTTTGCGATTAGAATTAAATCACTTGCAATGGCCATTTGACAGAACCCAAATATACAAGGGGTTTCCTGTGGTCTTCAGACCCACAAATGTGCCTTGTTTGTGGATGACATCCTCGTGTTCATCACGTCTCCCTTGACTTCTCTCCCCATCCTGTGCAAAGTACTTAAAGATTTCTCAGAGATATCTGGGCTCCTAGTCATTCTAAATGTCAGGCCCTCAACATATCACTTTCCCTAGAAGAGGTCCCTCCCTTACAAAATTTGTTTGCGTTTGTTTGGAGTAATTCATCCATCAGATATCTGGGAATAACCCTTACTGATAAAATGTAAAACCTATACTCAGCCAACTATCCTCCTATGTACAAAAAACTTGAATCCTACTTGAAAAACTGGTCTAGAGGGGAACAAATCCAGCTAGACAAAATTCATTCAATTAAGATGACGCTCCTCCCTAGACTGCTGTACTTGTTCTGAGCCCTTCCTATTTTGGTCAGGAAGGACCAATTAAAATCATTCCAAAGCCAAATAATTCAATTTGTCTGGGGTGGCTCGGGCTGCAGGATTCCCTGAAAAACCTTTTTCCAACTAAAACTTAAAGGAGGACTAGGTCTACCCAACCTGGTATTTTCATTCAGCTAGATTAGCACAGTTGTCTACGGTTTATTCTAAATTTGAAAAACGAGACTTGATCCAACTTGAAAGACAGGCAGTTCCATCCTTCACTCTGGACTTTGTCCTCTGGGTTCCCCCCAAGGATCAACCGCAATTTTTATCTCCCATTGCAGGCCCTTGCCCTATGGGACAATTTGAGACCCCCCTACCTCCCTGACCTCAGATTACCACCCACTTGTGTACATTTTCCACAACCGCGACTTCCCTCCAGGTTTAGACATTAGGTAATTTAGGTAGTGGTTGGACAAGGGTTCTTTAATTCCATGGGTCCTCTTTTCTTGAGCTACTGTGTGAGCACTCTGGAATTATCAAACTCGGAAAGACACAGACAAATTATCAATTTTTTAAACAAAATTTGGACCAACACCAAATACCCCCTCCCTTACAGCCTATGAATGATGGTGCAGTCATCTAGGGGAGCTAAGGGGTGGAATCACTGTAATCTACCAGTCTCTTGCCAACCCAACTTCAGATACAGTGGAACACTGAAAAGTGGCAGAGGGTTCACTCTAGAGCTTATGCCGGTTTATTAATCGAGGCTAACCTCAAGGTAATGTCTAGTTGCCTGGTATTTAACTCCTTCTAAGCTTGCAGCCATCTCCCCAACAGTGAATGCCCTATGCTTCAGAGAATGCCACCTTTGGGGTTCCATGTCCCACATATGGTGGAAATGCCCACGAATAAGGCAATTTTGGAAAAAGATATTTAACTTGCTCTACAAAATAACTGACTGTCTACTTCCTAGAACCCCAACCATCACCCTCTTGAATGACGACTTGCCAAAGATTGACAAACACACCCGTGAATTAATTCTCTTCATTCTGACGGGTGCCAAAATAACCATTGTTAAAGCATGGAAGCAACCCAGGATCTCCCTTGCAGCTGCCACTCAGAAAATGTCATGGATTATGACCCAAGAAAAATTATCCAGCATATTATCTGACTCTACATCCAAATTTGAAGCTATTTGGGAACCCTGGGCACGATTCGTCATGTTCCCCATTATTACGGTCCCCAGGCTTTCAATTCCTCTTCAACCCCTTCCAGGTGATTGCCACTTCCCTCTCACCTCTTACTTTTCTTCTCTTCTATCTCTATCCTATCAACTCTTCAGTAGAGTTAATCTTGTACAGACAATTTTAACCTAATTCAGTTTTCTAGGTATTACCTTCTGGTCGGTGTTACTAAATGTTACAGACCCACCCCACCTGTCAACGGGAGTGAAGTAATCCCCCCCAGGGCACAGTATGCTCCCATTAGGGGTGCCTCCTGGTGGCCTCCTCTCTTCTCTATCTTTCTTCCATTTCTCAATGATGACAGAGAGTGTGCCTAACTATGCAGTTGTTAGCTAGACTTACCATTTTGCTATCTTTTTTATCTACCGTTCAAGATGTGTCATTTGCTTATGAATATTGTGAATTCTTTCTCTCTCAACTTTTTGTTCATATTAATAAAACTTTTTGAAAGAAAACAAATTGGCTAATGATGGTCTTAAACCTCCCTGGCGGTATGATTATGTCTGATTCTTGAATGCAAGAGCAGTACATTGTTTTGCATGGAAATTTGGCGTTCTATATTGTAGGCCTGTAATTCTTAGGAAAAACTCACTTGAATCTGTCCAAACAAGAGTCTAATAGACATCCCGGGTATGATAAAGTTTGAAACACAAAATCATAAATTATAATACAATAAATAACATTACATAATAGTAAATGTTATTCAATACATTTTATTCAATAATGTAAGCAAATCAAAAAGACTGAAATTTGTCCAAACAAGAATGCAATATTACTAGTCACTACATATTGGTTTAGTAAACATCCCAACAACAAAGTCCGACGTCACAATCAGAACAATGGATCCTGGCTTCCTTTCGGAGTTTCTTTCCACTGTCATCACGCTTCAAGCAAAAAAACATGCACATCCTTGTAGGTGCTGACTTTTTCTCACTTGGTGGGATGCATCCATGAAGTGACAACCAGTCAGGTTTTCCAGGTTGACAACGCCAGCAAGCACGACGTCCGGCTCTATTCACAGCCATTGGTGTTTGGTGACTCACAAAGATCAGTTCGGAAACTTTCCAAATAAAGTCAGAATGAATCACAGGCTTGTCACTCTTTTTTTTAGCAGAATGTAGACATTCCACAAGCATTGCTCAAGAAGATGCCTGAAGATCTTCTTGTAATACTTTTTTTGCTGTTTCCTCATTGCTGGATAGAATGTCATTGCTTGATCGGCTCTGTAAACACCTCCCATGGTGTTATTGTAGTCTATCACTACTTGTGGCTTCATGACTTCTTCAACTGTACTCATTAGGCACACATCTTTCTTTTCATGCAATCGCAGTGCCATCATTTTGCCTTTCTGCCAGGCAACCATTTCTTCAGTCTTCAGCTTCTTATTGCCAAACATTGGCATCGTGTCGCGCCGGGTTAGCATAGGCATCCGTTTTGTTCTGCAGAAGAAACTCATAAAGTCCTGGAAACATATAAAAGTTGTTGGTTGTTCATTTAGCAATGGCTCAATCAGTTAAATAACAGAAGATGTTGCCATTCCATAGTTGCTGTATTTTGGGTTGAATCTTGTTCCTTTCCTAGTGTATAGGACTGAATTCCAAATGTAGCCAGTTGACGACTTGCATAGCATGGAGGATTTTATGCCAAATCGTGCCCCCTTTGATGCCATGTATTGTATACAGCTGAGCCTTCCCTTGTAGGCCATTAGACTTTCATCTATGCTAATGTCTCTATCTGGCACATAGCTCCGTTGTAAAAATGTTTAGAATCATTTGAGATACTTCCCTGATTTTCTTGAGTTTTGGTGCAGGATGAGTACTTTCATTAAATTCTTTGTTGTTTTCGAAGTGTAATTTTAATTATCAGGGAAAATCTGTACTCTGACTGTGCCAAAGAATAGAGTAATTTGTTAGTTGTCCAATACCACTTCTGCAGGGGTTTCACCACCACTCCCTGAAGTATTATTAGGCCCAGAAATTTCCAAATGTCATCTTTGGTCACTGGTTTCCCCTTTCTACTTCTTGAAAACTTCAGATGTGTAATAGCTTGTTGCTCTTGGTACTGGTTTGTCTCCGTAACTATTTTTTCCTTCATCGGTCAGAAATAGTTTTAGGTATGGCAAGGGGTTGTCATCTTCAATGTCCACTTTCATACCAGGTGCTCCAGTAAATGGAAATCTTGGGGGCACTACGTGATCCGTATCACAGTCAATAGAGCACCAAGTTCAGTCGCATAATTGTAGATGTTGTCACTTTCCGTGTCTGATGACGAATTTCCCCACGAATTCCTATCGCTCAATTCTGCAAGTGATTCTAGTTCGCTATCACAGTTTTCAAGCTGGTTACAAACCTCTTTTGATGTAGAGGCACACTTTTTGGATGCCATGGTCGTTCTCAAGTTTCCAGGCAGAAAGAATGTCAGAAAGAACAGTAAAACTGCAGACAGGGCACTTGACAAATCACTGGGGACAAACTGAGGTCAAATGATTTGATACAGTAATGTAATCCAATAAGATTATATAATAATAGTTACCCAGCCTCCATTCACAGAAACACTTTTCATTTCAAGAAACAATAGCATGGCTGTGGGGGTATTAGGGTGTGAGATGAACCAAGATTTCAATGAAAATAGCAGCCACCATCACATTGGACACTTATCATTCAATGTATGTACCTTCCCCCAGGCTAGGATAACACTGTTGCAGGTGGTACCACCACAATGGGCAACCACCCATAGTCAAAACAAACACTGCTCTTTAAAAACTCGTGGAGCTTCCATTCATTCTTAACCTCCCTGGCGGTTTTCTCGAGTGTGGCTCGGGGTTAAATTTCAGTACCATTAGCGGTAACCGCGAGCCACACTTGGGATTGCATTGCAGGATTCTGGTGCGGGTTACTTACCTTGTCCCCAGGATCCCGCGATGTCTCCCTGCTGTGTCGGCGGGGTGTAACCTCCGCTGGATGCCTCTGTGTACTGGGCTCCATTCCATGCGAGCATCGGGACGTACAGGGGCGGAGCCCGGCAGCAAATTAAAAAAATTGAAAATTCATAACACATACAGTACACTGTAATCTTACAGATTACATTACTGTATGAAATCATTTCACATTCCTTTTGTCCCTAGTGCTTTGTCCAATGCCCTGCATGCAGTTTTATATTATATATACTGTTCTTTCTGCCTAGAAACTTGAGATTTTCCATAGCAACTAAAAAGTGTCCCTTTACGTCAAAAGTGGTTTTAGACCAGCTAGAAAACAGCGATAGTAAATTAGAACACTTGTAGAACTGAGTAATAGTGATTCGTGGGGAAATTCATGTCATTATTATTATTATTATTATTATTATATTATTATATTTTAGAATTATTTATAGTTATTTATTATATTATAATTTATGATTTTATGTTTCAAACTTTATCATACCCGGGATATCTACTAGACTCTTGTTTGGGCAGATTTAAGTGTGTTATTGCTAAGAATTACAGGCCTATGATATAAAACACCAAATTTCTATGCAACACAATCATACCGCCAGGGTGGTTAATGACAACCCCACGCATCTAAAAAATGCAGAGCTTTTGCAGGTACAGAAACCACAAGAAAATCGCATGATTATCTGGCTGCTGCCTTTTTAAAATGCTGCAGGACCCTTTTTCCTGTGTGAAATGCAGGCACAGCAGCCCATTCAAATTAATGGACTGCTGTGTCCATGCAAACATGAGCCGCAAACCCGCAAGAGTGTGAACCTATCCTAAATAAATACACTTAACGTTATTTAGGTTGAACACGTAAAAGTCTTGTCTCTCTCCCAGCCTGTCAACGGACAGTGAAAAGAGAAGCAGAAGACAGATAAGCTGCAGTGTTGCCAACCGCCCATATTTTTACGGGCAGCCCGTAAAAACAGGGCACTTTTCTCCTGCTCGTAAAAGGAGAAAAGTGCCAGTAAAAATGGCTGCGATTGGCTCGGGTCAGAACTGCACATGTGCAATTTTGAAGATTCCGAGACAATCCGATCCTGAGCTGTCCCTGCATTCGGCCAACGTGGTGCTCGGCCACCAGGGGGTGGGGGGGGGGCGTTCTGACATGGATAGTGCAGTGGGCTGGCATGTAACTATGGAATGGGAGATGGACAGTGTGGACTTGGTATAAGTTTATAGTTTAAAAATTGATATTTGCACAGTTTAGCACCAAAAATTGCCATTTTAAGTACTTTTTTGCAGTGTCAGTAAAAAAATTGGTGCCGTTTGTAAATTTGACGTCCTGCCAGCAAATTTCACTTCGGGGGAGGGGGTTGGCAACACTGATAAGCTGTGCTCTCCTACCACCAGCAGGTTCCTCATATGAGCACTGCTGTACAACTGATTACAGTTGTACAACTCCTCTACTTTATAAGGGCTGCAAGAGGCAGATACGGGGTCGAATTCAGGTACCTACAGTGCCATTAAAAATACATTTTTTAATTATTAATGAATACAGAGGTGCATTAATTTGAGTCCTTTATTTCTGCCTGATGTTCAATTTTATTTTTTAATGATCACAAGAAAGGTTTAATGTTGAATTGATGAATTTACGTGTGCACTGAGAAATAGCTCCAAAATTTAATCCATGGTCCATGAATTATTTATGCAGCGTGTGCACAAATACATGGTGCAAAATATAGATATGCGAAAGAAAAAAAAATCACCCTACTTCATTATATTCATCCCGTGAAATGGCTGAAAAACGCTGTTTTCTATTAAGTCTGCGGAAAATTATTTCCATTTCTCTGTCATTCACCGGAGAAACTATTAAGGAAACCTTTAGAATTACCGTCACATTTTGTCCTGCGCTGCCAATTCTGATTTGTTTCTCTGGAGACAAAGGAGAGAATACTAAAATAAGATAACATGCTCAACCCTATCAAGTCAGCGTAAACTGGGATCGGAAGTCTCAGGTTTATGAAGGAAAATGAGAATTCACTTTATCCAATTTAGAGGTCTGCCGATTCATTTAGGATAATTGGAATCCTGTTACTCATTCTCTCTGTTTCATCTCACTTTACATTTCATGGGAATTAATTCCAAGTGCACCGAGAAGGATTCACACTAGAATATACCCAGGAACCATGGAAAACAAGTGCAATCACCCAGTGGAACCAAGAAAAACAAGTAACCTCACTCTGTGATCCGCTAATATACTACATAGGAGACCGTGCTGTAAAATTTAGTCCGCTTACCTTCATCTTCACCTCTGTTCTGTATGGGAAGAATACACCCTCAAGGATTCGCCGGAATTCGTCAATGCTTCCATTAGATAACTGATTGAGAATGTAAGCTTGCATGGATTCTGCAATCCATCTTTTTTTTTAATTCTTTATTTAAAGCTGAATTCCAAAAAAAAAGCTAAATAACAGATGCAACACATTGGAAATGTTTTACGTGCTAAAGGTTCTGTATTTATGTCCATCCAATTTGGAGACTGACACAGCTGCGCTGCACAGCACAGCTCTGTCTGCCAGGGAGAGAGACCTGATATTCATCTACTTTAGTTAAAGTGTTACTAAACCCAGGACCCTTAACTATATCTGGTCTCCCACAGTACACAGAGCATGGAAATGCAATAGTTTTGTAACTATAAACTGCTAAATACCTTTTCTCATCAGCAGTATATAGCAGTCTTGTAACTTCTATCGGTGTCCAGCAGAGCACTGGTCAAAGCTTGTAGGAGGAGTTTTCATTCTCCCCTGATTGTCCTATGAGGCTGTAAGACTCCTGACCCTCTGTCTGGACAGTGCTGATTGGCCCTGTGCTGATGACATGCACTCTCCCAAGGAAAAAAACTCTCTAGCAATACACACAAAACTGAGCATGTGCAGGTTGCCCTTAAAGGCTCAGTTCTATCAGGAGATGGATTGAGGACTGTGGAAGAAAGGGAGGTAAAGAGAAGACAGGATCAAACAGCCTATTTACACAATGCAGAAGATTAACCCTTTAGGTTCCACAGTGAGTTTAACAAGCATGCTTTACTGCATATACAGACTGCTTTTACTGTTGTGGGTTTAGTAACAATTGAAGTAAAACATGTATACTCCAAAAAAACAAACAAAAAAAAAGTTTCCTGCCCCTTTAAAAAAAACGCTCAATCCTCATAAATTAAATACACATCAAATAATAAATAAGTATGCAAAATAATACGTAAACACAACCGAGTCCTGACGGACATCATCGCCACAACACCCTACTTCATGGGACCCAGACCCTATCACTGCAACTCCTTCCGGGGATCAGCGGGCCTAGGACAGGTACACAGTGAGACCTATACACCCTTTTTCCTCACCCTGCTCGGCCTTCACCTAAGATAATAAGATTGTTATCGACTCAGAACACCACCCTGACTTTTACCACCTCACAGACAATACAGGACAGGCTCCAATAGGGGGGGGGGGGGCGGCTTTTCTCTCTTGCATCCTGTTACCAATTATAGAAATAATAGAACCTTTCAACAAATAGCTATCTTCTTGCCAGCTTTAGAGTATCGGAAGTAAGTTGACCAACGGGTAGATCCACCCCAAGGCAGTTGTGTTATTGGAATTAAGCGGAAGCACTCCCATTATAATACAAACCTTTCACGAACCCTGCACTTGAAATGGATAACGGATCTTGACGTATATGAGATAGATACAGGGTTTGTATGTTAGCCTGTCGATGTTCATGATAGCTAAATTGTGTAATCCTGTTAATGCTGTAATACGACCTTTCATCCTGGAATGTTGTAATCCTTTTCTTATAATTCTCAATAAACGATTTTGAAACAAAAAAAAAAATAATAATACATAAACACACTCAATGAATGCTTAAAGAGGAAGTAAACCCTGATGAGTTTACTTCCTCTTTCATTCCCTGCAAAGGCAAAGCATAATGGACTACTATGCATCGCATAGTAGTCCATTATGTGTCACTTACCTGACACAGGAGCCAGCGAAGTCACCGCTTTCCCCTGTAGTCCGGCGCATCCATCTTCTCGGTGGGGTCTCGCTGCTTCGCCGCTGTCATTCAGCGAAGCCGCAATGGCGTCACTCCAGCGCATGTGCACGGGAACCGACACGCGCGGCATCTTCGCCGTAGACAGCAGTGCCTGTCTTTCAGCAAATATCTCCTAAACGTGTAGGTTTAGGAGATATTTCTTGGACCTACAGATGAGCCTTAATCTAGGCTTACCTGTAGGTCAAAGTGTGTTGTAAGGGTTTACAACCACTTTAAGTATCCATATATCACTTAAATAAACGCTTAAAGTGAAAAAACGTCCCATGAGTGAATAATGCAACAATAGCTGCGTATATAACATCCTGTAAAGAATTGCTGCGGACACTTGGTGTTGGCACGATAAAATAAACAGTGCTCCATGAGACCTCCTGCTAGTGTGAAACATTCCTTACCAGATAGTAGGATCCCACAAAGAGATCACCATGCGTCTGGTTGCCTTGCAACTATAAAAACTTTCACCTCTGAGATTACACAGTAACCCTGAAAAAACACTCTCAATGAAATACCACTCTTAATGGAGATGAGAGGAAAAATGAACAGATCCCATAGTATAGTATTTCAAACTGAAATATCAGATTTATTAAAATTGCACTTACACAAGCCAAAGAAACAACAGCATGTATACAGAATCGAGCACTGCCTGAAATTGGCATGCGTGATGACATCTATATATGGATTCACACAACGTGTTTCTCCTACTTAGGCATCGTCAGGGGAAGAGGCTGATCAGCCTGTGAGTACACTGAAAGAGTGTTAAACAAAGTGTAGCGCTATAATAAACATAAAAAATAGTCCCAAGTGAAAATAAAATGAAAATAACGATTAAAACAGTCCCAAAGAGTTGATTGGTAAAGGTGAATATCATCTCGGAGGTCCTATTGTGATGAAACGCATAAAGCGGAGCGACTTGTCTACGCTATCACACCAACCCAAAGTGACTGCAGATGCCATTTTGACATGCTAGAATTTTGTTTGTAGATATGGGCATATTCCTTTACCTTTGTGAGTGATTCCCTTATTCAATAAATCAACGTTTTAAGGTTTTACACTATCCAGTGTTTTTTCAGTTTTATATAACGTGTTTGGGAGCCCTTGATGTCCCTGTGAAGCACACCATAAGGCGATATCCTAGTTAGTTTTAGGGCTTATACCAAATGTGATTTAAAGGGGAATTTTCAGATTTTTGGCAAACCTGCCTGTCCTCAGGGGGTCCTGGCCATTTGGTAAGAGTGCTTTCTGTGTGTGTCTTGGTGGTTGGCCTTTGCGGTGAAGGTAGTGTGATGTGACTCACTTATAATCTGTAGCTGCAAGATATCTTCACGATCATCTCTTTGGGATTTGTTTTCATCGTTATTTCCAATTTATTTTATTATTATACAGGATTTATATGGCGCCGACAGTTTACGCAGCACTTTACAACATTAGGGTAGACATTACAATACAACACAATTCAAGACAGGGGGAATCAGAGGGCCCTGCTCATTAGAGCTTACAATCTATTTTAACTTGGGACTATTTGTTTAGCACTTTGTTTAGCAATTATTGTTTGTGATAAATAGCTCACTGATGTGATTGCAGCTTATGCATTATATAAATTGACACAAGCGCAATATTTCTTTATATTATAGATTAAAAGAGTAAAGCGCAATATTTCTTTATCTTACAGATTGAAAGAGTACAAGTAGACTGATGTAGACTGAGTTTTATCGATCTGTTTCTCTGCTCTTCTCTCCTCCTATCAGCAGGCTTCTTGTTAGCACATGAGTACTGCAAAACTGTTGACTATATCCTCAGCCTTTGTGCTGAACTTCTCTCTGCAGATCTGAGCTTTGTTGTATAGGGGATTGCAATGCTAATACATACCTTCCCAACATTTTGAGCTGAGAATGAGGGACACCTATTAGCAAAAGTATATAGGCATAGGACATGCCCCTGCTACACCCCCTTAAAGGAGAATAAACCAAAAAAAAAAAGGTTAGTTAAATCCACAAGGGCTTTTTTTTACTGCTACTATTAGTTTATAATGGCTTTTAAAATGTATAAATGTGGCAGTTTAGTAATTGGATGAAAGGTTTAGTGCTGGGAAACACTTTTTGAAAGATAAAATTGTTTTTTTTTATACAACTATATAGATCAGACCAAAATAAGGGACAAATGAGCAGGAAAGAAGGACATTGCTCCAAATCAGAGATAGTTCCTCGAAATCAGGGACAGTTGGGAGCTATGCTAATACCTAGTCAGGTTTAAGTACTTAAATGGCCTAATTTTAAATTTTTTACTGCCACCGCCGTATGTCTCGGGCCCAGGATCCTCATGGTGGGTGCCAGCAACCAGAGGGGAGGGAGACTAGCAAGCATCCATTCACTGATCTTCCCTGGCTAGTAAGAACCTTTGAAGTGCATATGTGAAATGCTTAAGCGTTGCTATGTGTGGTGGTAATAACTAAACTCACTAAAATGTACGTACAGGGAACAGCTGCAACCATTCTGTAGTGATCTCAAACTAAGAACAACAAATAAATAACCAAATAATGGTGTGCTTACCCAAAAGTGAATAAAAGAGAAAATTATTATTATTATTATTATTAGTATTAGTGGTGCTACTAATCAGGCAATAACTGCTCAAAATCGAAATTCCTCATCAAAGTGTTGAAAAATGCATAGTATGTGAAAATGTAAATAAATGAATACAATCATGTAACAATCATGTGAAAAATCGTAATACTCCAAAAAAGTCCAAAGATATATATATATATATATATATATATATATATATATATATGATGAAGTTGCAGTGACGTCTGTAAAATAATTCATTCAAACACGTGCCACACACCAATATTATAGTGTGTGATTCAAATGACTGCCTGCTCACCTCCACAGAAGACCTCTGGGGGTCAAATTAAGCCTTGATTTTGTGGATCCTGAATAATCCCCAATGGGAACATAAGCCGTGTCCTGGATCCCCAACACTCCTCTCCAGACACCCGGGACTGCTCCTGCTATGCCGCTCAAAGTGAATAAGAGATATTCATAGCACAACAATGCTAGTATATAAACATTTTATTGAACATATAAAAAAGTGCCCACTCACATTTAAAACATCTTGTAAAATTGCTTTGTAATATCAGAAATTTTGGAGAGCTCGCCTACTCACCGTTATCTCTGGGTACACGAGACACTGAAAGTGACATCACCAGCTCCTGCTGCAGCGTTGCGTCACTGGTCACGTGACTTTTTCAAGGGATACTCCCTTGAAAAAGTCACAAGACCAGTGACACAACACGTCTTGAGGAGCTTGTGACACCTCTTCTCGTATCTTATGTACCCGGGGGTAACGGTGAGGAGGCGAGCTCCTTTTTACATTTTCACATACTATGTATTTTTCAACACTTTGATGAGGAATTTAGATTTTGAGCAGTTAATGGTCCCTAATCATTGCGTCCGGCCCCCAATCTACATACAAGGCGCTGGAAATATGGATTTCAATGTTTTTGGGGGTTTTTTAAGCACATGATTTGAGCCTGAGGCTTTAATTGGCTTCAAAAAGAGTGGGCTCGGGGTGCAGAGCACTGCACCCCGAGCCCACCCAATTGTGTGACAATAGCAAATTAATATTCGCTATTGTCTTCCTGCTTTTCCTCCCAGCCAATCAGGAAGCGTGTCTTAATACCCGATTGGCTGAGAGGAGAAGCGACCATATTGACCGGGAGCAGAAGCAGGGCTGAAGCTGCCAAGGAGACACAGGGGGAAGCCACCAAAACTGCCTGTGACCTGAATGGGGTAAGTGCGGGGCTGGTGGGACCGACAGACCAACCAAACGGGGGAGTCGGGTGGTTTGTTTGCTGACCCCCCAAAAATTGTCCAATTGACTTGAATGGATGCATTTGGCAAGCAGCACATGCCAAACATATGTTGAGTTATATTTTGTGCTATCATACAGCACAGCTGCCCCCGCAGTGTGTGAGGACCTAAGCCCTAAGCGGTCACCATGTTATTTTGTAGATGGGCTGTTTTTACTGTCCCATTTGTGTTATAATAATACTATTACCGTCTATTAGCAATATTGATAATAATTATTGTTGTGTCATGGTAAAAATACATATGGCACATTTCTTATTCTCTAATGTATAATTATATCTACAACTTACTGATCACACTAACATATTAATAAGTTGTAGATATAATAATTTCAGGCAGGGGTTTTTCCTGAGACCTAAAAATTATTTCAAGGGTTCCTCTGTGGCAATGTTGGGAAAGGCTGATCATTTTCAGTTTGTATATCAACAATCAAAACAGAGCTTGTTTGAAAGCACTATAGTCAGCGAGGATACATTCACTACCTAATGTAGCGTGGTAATGCCAGTATGTCTGTGCGGTCTGCCCAGATTTCTGAAGCTGGGCATTTGGGAAAAAAAAGACAATTCTTGAAATAAGCTTCTTACGCTAAATCATTGGCTGGTTTACAAGGCAGAGGATGGTAAAAGCTGTTGCCTTCTTGCTCTCACAGAGCAGCGTGATTCTAGTGGCTGCGAATGGCATTTCACGTTTCCGGGGTGGAAAAACATATACAGGATTATTCATTAAAAAAAGTGAGCCTCGGCCTCACACTGCTAGATAAAGCTCATTCAATTCAAAATCAACTATTCTGCTGCTACATTGTAATGACATACCTGCTCGCTGAAGAGCCTTATTGAATGGCAATGTCTCTGTAGCCATGTTAGAAGCTCACAACCCATCCCAATCCAAGTTGTGACATTACACAAGTGGGACGGAATTCAGATGAATAGAATAGGGAGGGAAAAGGATGATTGCTAGAAATTCTATTTGTGGAATGGCAAAAAAGCTGCTTCTCGCTCCTGTGTCTCATCATTTATAATATCTATTTGTAATACATGTGTTGCCACGTTAGGATCTGTCACACAGTTGCTAGCTACAAATGGGTATTATTGATTTTTATGAGAGAGCAAAAACTTGCTATTTCTACATGCTCCATTAGAAATAAGGCAGCCATGTAATGCTGTCACCATTACCCTTGCTCCTTAGAAAAATGTTTCTAACATTACATTTAACATACAGTACATTGATTAACAGACCTTAAAGCCCTGGTGCCAAGCTACGGCCTATGGGCTGTATTTGGTTTACTGTGTGGCCCTTTGGTGCTTACTGGGTGACCCAGCAGCCAGTAGTCTGTGTTTTGCTGGCTTAGGTTCTTACTCAGGGACTTTGAAGAAGAAGAATGTTCATTAAACTTGTCTTTACTATCTAAATTATTCATTTTTTTTCTTTCAAATTTTATTTATTTTATGTTTTCTATCCTGTCCATTCTTTATTCTTATTTTGTGCATATTTTTCCTCTGACTTTTTATAATTGAGCTTGCTGAAACGAATATCAAATGTGGTTTCAGTAATTTTTTAGGGGGCTGTAGGGGGCGCTGAAGCGTAAAGAGGCTGTAAGGACAGTGAGCTCTAGAAGTCTATTTTAGTGCGTCCTCAGCTTCCTGGAGCACGTTTCCAGTATGCATGTCTGCAGTCTTTGACCATCTCCTGTTACATTGCCTCAGTCTCTGATGATCCGATGTAGTATGTCCAATCTCTGACATTTTCTGTAGCATTACATTCTCTGAGCGCTATACGCAGTCCTTTGGTGAAGTTAGGGGCTGCACTTAAGACCCCCTATTTCAAGTAAGTTGACCACAACTGTTTTAACCACTTGCCCACTGGGCACTTAAATCCCCTTCCTAACCATACCAATTTTTAGCTTTCGGTGTTTTCACATTTTGAATGACCATTACTCAGTCATGCAACATGGTACCCATATGAATTTTTTTGTCCTTTTTTTCACACAAGCAGAATTTCTTTTGGTGGTATTTGATCACTTCTAGGTTTTTTGTTTTTTGCTCTATAAATTAAAAAAGACTGAACATTTTGTTTAAAAAAAATGCATTTTTCTTCACTTCTGTTATACATTTTAGCAAATCAGTAATTTTCCTTTAGAAATTTTGGCCAAAATGTATACTTCTATACATCTTTGGTAAAAAAAATAATTCAAATAAGTTTACATTATTTGGTCTTTGTGAAAGTTATAGAGTCTACAAGTTATGGTGCCAATCATTGAAAACTGATCACATCTGATCACACCTGATGTACTGACGGCTATCTCATTTAAACCTTTTTAGAAAATAGACAGTCCAAGGTATTTAGTAAGAGGCGTGGTGAGTTTTTTTAAGTTGTAATTTTTTCTACAATTCTTTGCAAAATGAAGATTTGTTTCTCATTTTTTTTTCCACAAAAATGTCATATTAACGGGTTATTTTCAGTTTTCATCAGAGCCCCCCTCTACACTTGTGTCCCCCATCAGAGCCCCCTTTCACACTTGTGTCCCCATCAGAGGCCCCCTCCCCACTTGTGTCCCCATCAGAGCCCCCCTCCCCACTTGTGTCCCCATCAGAGCCCCCCTTCCCACTTGTGTCCCCATCAGAGCCCCCCTCCCCACTTGTGTCCCCATCAGAGCCCCCCTCCCCACTTGTGTCCCCATCAGAGCCCCCCCTTCACACTTGTGTCCCCCATCAGAGCCCCCCTCCACACTTGTGTCCCCCATCAGAGCCCCCCTCCACACTTGTGTCCCCATCAGAGCCCCCTACATTTGAGTCCTCCTTCACAGCCCCACGCACACTACCCCCCCCCCCATACATGTGTCCCCAGCACATTCCTTTCCTCCTCACTGCTATTTCCTGGTAGATCAGCGTGCTCATTACCTCCTTACTGCTTCTCTGAAGGGCTGGCATTAGAGCAGACCTACTGCACTTCCTGGGTACTGCCCCACTTCTACACAGACATGCTGTTACACAGCAAAATATTACACTGGATCTAATTACAGGGGGAGGAGCTGGAAGGTGCAGCAGGTCTGCACTGAAATAACAGGCTTTGGTGGCTTTCACAAGTCTCAGGACTTGCGCTGCACACCCCTTCAGTGCCTGTCAGAAGGCAGAGCAAGCCCCGCAACTTGAGCAGAGTCTGTCCCCACAGTGATTCTGATGACTGCAGCTGCGGGCCGGACAAAATGTCCTAGCGGGCCGGATGTGGCCCATGGCCATACTTTGGAGACCCCTGATCTAGCCAATCAGGACATGAGACACCAGCTAGAGCTGGTGTGCCTGTCCCTGACGCAAGAAAAAGTGGGTTCAGGTAAGTAAAACGGGCACTGGGGGCTGCAACATTGCAAGAGGTTTGTCACCTCAATGCAAAGAATGCATTAAGGTGAAAAATCATAAAGGTTTAAAACCCCTTTAAGTTGGACATCCCATAAATTCCCTACCCTATCCAAGTTATCACTTGCTAATAAAAACAACAAAAACAAGCCAAGAACTATTCTTTCTGTGTTGGAGTGAATGAAGAAAATGCTAAGTGACTGACTGTGCAGCAGCGGGGAACCCTAACTGAACAGCTCTTATGAGGGCTATGCTACATAAGTATAAGAATATCAGAATACATAGTTGAATAGAATTTATTTTAAAACCAGAGAGTTTAGTGTCACTTTAAAATGAAGAGCTAAAGAGTGCTTTCCATCCTGAATCATTATTCAAAAAATGTTATATTTTTTAAAAGTGAAATACCAAAGGGTTTTGTTAACCACTTATGGAACCGCCTCACGCCGATATACGTCGGCAGAATGGCACGGCTGGGCTCTTAAAGGGCAACGTACCTGTACGTGCTTGTGCCCAGCCGTGCGCACTCGCGGCCAGGTCCTGAGCTCCTTAACCGTGGCCGCATTGATTGCTGTATTAATGCCAGTGGTCCCAAAAATGTGTCAAAATTGCCTGATGTGTCCGCCATAATGTCACAGTCACAATAAAAATCGCTGATCGCCATTACTAGTAAAAAATAAAAAATTATTAATAAAAATGCCATAAAACTATTCCTTATTTTGTAGACACTATAACTTTTGCGCAAACCAATCAATAAACGCTTATTGCAATTTTTTTTACCAAAAATATGTAGAAGAATACGTATCGGCTTAAACTGAGGAAAAAATGTTTTTTTATATATTTTTGGGGGATATTTATTATAGCAAAAAGTAAAAAATATTGCATTTTTTTCAAAATTGTCGCTCTATTTTTGTTTATAGCGCAAAAAATAAAAACCCTAGAGGTGATCAAATACCACCAAAAGAAAGCTCTATTGGTGGGAAAAAAAGAACGCCAATTTTGTTTGTGAGGCATGTCGCCACGACCGGGCAATTGTCAGTTAAAGCAACGCAGTGCCGAATCGCAAAAAGGGGCCTGGTGCTTTAGCTGCAAAATGGTCCTGGGCTTAATTTTATATACTGTATACCGCAAAAACAATAAAACAATCTATAATAACAATAAAACAATATATTTTAATTTTCAATCCATTTAAGTGGCAATTTTTGGCTTTGTTATGGTTTTGTATGTATATTGCACAAAGAGAGTTAACTATATCAATTAACTGACCACAGGCATCTCCAAGAATACCACAACAATAAATTCCTCTGTAGCAATCCTGAGCTGAGCACTGCTTCACTCATAAAGTAGATTATCACTACACAAGCCAAATCTGAGTGCCAGGAAAACAGTAGCAGAGCTCTGACATCAGAGGCACCATTTATGTCACATCATTTTCGAATTAAGTAGCTATTGCAAAACAATGAACAGGTAAACGGCCAAATGCCTGGCAATGAAATTGATAAGTGTGATGTAAAGCGAATGAAAAACCAAAGTGAAGACAACAGCCAGCCTTTCTTCCTTCCTTGGTTGCTTTCTATATATCTGTCTTATGCATGCTGTGCCTTAAAAAATGATTACTAATTCATTGCCAGAAGACTAGCACTCTTCATTTTCATTGCAGGGACTCAAGAACAACATACTCAGAGGCACTGGAAACTTTTAGTTGCATGTGTAGTCAGATGAAGAAAAGCTTCAAACAAGCTCAATAGCTCTAGCGGAAGCCACACAGCAAGGCTTCCCTTGATGGGCACCAAACAGTAGCACAAACCACAGAAATATAGAAAGGAGCACCAGATCAGATAAGAGTCCCAGGCCATGTTAACCACTTCAACACCGGGCACTTAAACACCTTCCTGCCCAGACCAATTTTGAGCTTTCAGCGCTGTCGCACTTTGAATGACAATTGCGCGGTCATGCTACACTGTACCCAAATGATTTAAATTTTTATCATTTTTTTCCCACAAATAGAGCTTTCTTTTGGTGGTATTTGATCACCTCTACGGTTTTTATTTTTTGCGCTACAAATAAAAAAATACAGAAAATTTTGAAAAAAAATATGTTTTTTTTTGTTTCAGTTTCAAAACTTTGTAAATAAGTACGTTTTCTCCTTCACTGATGGGCAGTGATGGGGCTACACTGATGGGCACTGATAAGGGGGCACTGATGGGCACCAATGATGTGGCACCAATGAAGTGGCACTGATGAGGTGGCATTGATGGACACTGATATGTGGGACTGATAGGTGGCACTGATGGGCACTGATAGGCGGCACAGATGGCTGGCACTGATGGGCGACACGGATGGGCACTGATAGGTGGCACAAATTGTCACTGATAGCTGGCACGGATTGGCATGGATGGGCGGCACAGATGGGCATGGATAGGCGGCACAGATGGGCATGGATAGGCGGCACAGATGGGCATGGGTGGGCACTGATAGGCGGCACAGGTGGGCACTCATAGGCGGCACAGGTGGGCACTCATAGGCGGCATTGTATTATGTTATACTGTACTAATGGATGCCAATCAGTGCCAAACAATAATGCATGCCAATCAGTGATGCCCATTGTGGGCACTGATTGGCATCCATTATGGGCATTGATTGGCATCCATTGTGGCACTGACTGGCATCCCTGGTGGTCTAGGGAGGATTACCTTTTGCTGGGCATCCCTGGTGGTCTGGTGGCGTCCCTGGTGGTCCAGTGTGGGCATCCTCGGGGGGGGCTGTGCTGATAATCGATCAGCACAGACCCCCCCTGTCAGAGGAGCAGCCGATCGGCTCTTCTCTACTCACGTCTGACAGACACGAGTGAGGAAAAGCCGATCACTGGCTCTTCCTATTTACACTGTGATCAGCCGTGATTGGACACAGCTGATCACGTGGTAAAGAGTCTTCGTCGGAGACTCTTTACCGAGATCGTAGTTGCCGGGTGTCAGACTGACACCCCGCAACAACGATCGCCGCGATGCGCGCCCCCGTGGGCACGCAGCGGCTCATAATCCTGATCACGTCATATGACGTCCGATCAGGATTATGCAACCACTTTGCCACCATCAATTGCCTATAGGGCGGGCGGCAAGTGGTTAATTGGTGGTAAAAAGTCATAAAAACAGCCAATGCGTTTTGGGGGCAACACCACTCCCTCATCAGGGCTCCACAGAGGATAAATCTTGGATGGACTCAGAGAAAACAGTGACTGCACAGATCTTTATTAGAATCTGTATTGAGCTCTTCATATGAATTAATAACTTGACAGCAGTTGCTGAGCAGCAATGAATGGAGTTTTCATTGCAAGATTTTTCTTTTGGATCTACAGCTTTAGGTACAGAATAAAAGAAGCCTATTGCTATTGTTACATTGGCATTAGGCATTAGGTTAAGCCTGGTACACACTAATAGTTTTTCTTTATCATTCATCATGGTACACAGAGCTTTAAGTAATTACTTAATGGGTTATAGGCCACCTTCAGGTGATGGACACTGGTATACCCAATCCAGGAAATTCACTCCCTATATAACCCCTCCTCCTTCCAGGAGAACATCAGTTTTTTTTGCCAGTGTCTAAGGTGTTGGTCACGAGTGAAGATGTGCTCTGAGGAGCTCCAGGAGGGATCCATGCTGGATTTAAATAGCTTCCATAGACCAGATACATCCCAAGTGCCACTGAGTGGATAGTACCTGGGCCTCGTATCCGAAGCACAAGGTTTTGCCTGTAAAGCCTCTCTTTGTAGGGCTGGACCCCGGGCCTCAAGGCTTTGGTCATGCTACATTACCTAAAGCTTTCCTGGTGGGGTGCTTTTTACAGGTCCAAGCGAGTGAAACCCCCAATATTAAGGGACCCGGTCCTTAAAGATTTGCTAAACGCAGCCCACCGTGATGGGTGAAGGCTGGATTGTCTGTTAATTCAGCAAATCCTGCGGTGGGGATAAGGTAAAGGAAGAAACTTTGGAACTAAAAAGTCCACCTATGCTTTACGCTTGAGTCTATGCACATACCTTAATCTGTTGTCTTCACTGTAAAGCTCAGTCTCTGTGTGGCTGCAGCAACTTGTGCAGGAGGATTTTTCTCAGGTAAAGAAATCTGTAAAATGCTTTCTTTCTCCCCCGTGAAGGGACCAGAGGGTTAAGGGAACATCAGCACTGTACCCCCCTTACATTACCCCCCCCCCCTCCGTCATGGGGGGTGCGGAGGTCCTGAGGTTCTTGCTCAGACTGTTACTGTTATTGTATTTTTTTCCTTGCCTACCGCTGACAGGGCTCTGCCTTCCCCCCCCCCCCCCCCCCCCCACCTCGTGTTGGGTTTGTAGACCCAAAAGCCGCTGCGCATGTGGAACATCTTCAAAAATAAAACAGGGGGGCGGGTTTATGGAGGGGGTGGAGCCTAGGCACAGCGCCATGCAATGTCCACGAGGACGTACGACAGGGTGATGAGGAGGAGTCTATGCCCGTAAGTGGATGAAAATACCTGTCTTAGACAGGTATCTGCACCTCCCTCCCCCCTGAAAGGTGTCAAATGTGACATTGCAGGGGGAGAAGGTTCAGAGAAGTGGACGTACAATTTTTGTGTGAACCTCCGCTTTAAGTGCAATTTAATAGTGCCTTTGTTTTTGAGCTTAAGACTGTGCCTGCCAAAAACAACACCACAAAGACCAAAAAGGTACCAAAGGTTTCACCCCCAGATGCTAGGATCTCGAGTCGCATCTCCACGCTGTCATCCTCGTCTGAATTACCAATTATGGCAAGCCAGAGTTAGCCATTGGAACAAATTGATGGTGCAACTGCTTCTCACATCTCAGTCCCTGTATACATGACTGAAGATGTCCTTTCCTCCCCCCTGCAGGGTCTGGAAGGAAGATTAGCGGCTTTAATTGCATCCTCCATTCAAATGGATAGGAAGCGTGCTAGATCCCCCTCTCCCACTTCAGACCCTTTGCAAGGTGAACAGTGGGCACAGGATGAGGTGTTATCCTCAGGCGATCAGGAAAAAAACAAACCGATGATTACAATGGTAGATGAACCTTTTTCAGCCTCACAATCTGAGAAATTGCTGATACAATCTCTTACGGAGATGGTTCGTTCTACTTTCATGATACCCCTAACGGAGCCTGCAGTCGCTTCAACAGGCGTCTCTCAATCCCTATGGACCAATTTAGACAGGCCCTTAAAGAGGTTACTGCACAACAAGCTCGGGAATTGGCTGAACTAACAAAACCATTATGTCTTGCCATAGATTCCATTAAAGATTCTATTCACCAGACATCCCGCATTACACTTATGCTAGCACATATGCGTGGAATCTTGTGGTTAAAAAATTGGTCAACCAAAGCACAATGTAAAAATCTCATAACTGGGTTCCCTTTTCATGGGGAGCGGCTATTTGGGGAAGATTTGGACAAATATATCCAAACAATTTCTAATGGGAAAAGTACTCTTTAGCCAGTCAAAGGAAAGTATAAATGCCCTTCATTTAAACTGACTCTTTCCCCTGCGCCAGGGGTTTCCACCTCTAGGTAGTGACGACAACTAGTGGCAACCACCACCGTCAAACTCTAGAGTAGGGGTCTCAAACTGGTGACCCTCCAGCTGTTGCGAAACTGTAAGTCCCATGAGGCATTGCAAGGCTGACAGTTACAAGCATGACTCCCACAGGCAGAGGCATGATGGGACTTTTAGTTTCGCAACAGCTGGAGGGCCACTAGTTTGAGACCCCTGCTCTAGAGGAAAACCTCAGGGTCAGGCCCAGGCTCAAAAGAAGTCCTGGGGCTGGAAACCTGCAAAGCAGAATCCTAAAGCCTCATCATGAAGAGGCAACCCCCCTCACCAAGGTCTGGCAAGAGGAAATTCAGGACAGATGCGTTCTCTCCACGGTAATGCTGGGGTACAAGCTGGAATTTCTGGACTTTCCACATTCTCGTTTCCTGAGGTCAAGCGTTCCCAATGATCCAGAGAAAAGACAATCTCTGTTTCAGAAACTAGACCGATTAATATCTCAAGGGATGATCATACAGATCCCCACAAAAGAACAAGGTTTGGGGTTTTATTTAAATCTTTTTACAGTACCAAAACCAAATGGAGATGTCAGACCCATTCTAGATCTAAAAAAATCGAAATCAGTTCCTGAAGATCCGCTTCTTTTGCATGGAGACAATCAGGTCAGTAGTTTTTATCCTTCTAGGAAAACTTCTTGCATTTATCCACAGTAGAGATGCATATCTGCATGTTCCTATATTTCCCGCTCACCAAAAGTTTCTTCGAGTTAGAACAGCAGCATTTCCAGTTTGTATCCCTGCCTTCGGGCTAGCTACAGCACCCCGGGTGTTCACAAAAGTGCTGGCCCCACCTCTAGCCAGGTTAAGGGCACAGGGTATAACAGTCTTGGCGTACCTAGACGATCTATTGCTAATAGACCAGTCGGTGGCTCATTTGGAGCAAAGTGTACGCATTACAACCAGTTACCTGGGGAGTTTGGGTTGGATTCTCAACCTAGAGAAATCTTCCTTAATACCACTAAAAAGGCTGGAGTACTTGGTCTGATCATAGACACAGCCCAGGAAAATGTGTTCTTGCCTCAGGCAAAGATCAACTCCATAAGAGAGGTGGTGCGGATGGTAAGGTCAAAAGGCGATCCCTTTATTCACCTTGGCATGAGGTTGTTAGGAACCATGGTAGCTTCATTCAAAGCAGTTCCCTGTGCCCAGTTCCATTCAAGACTGTTGCAAAACAGTATCCTGTCTACTTGGAACAAAACAATTCAAGCTTTAGACTTGGCAATGCGGCTGTCCCCAAGAGTGTCCCAAAGCCTTACTTGGTGGTTACTAACCCAGAATCTGCTGAAAGGAAAATCCTTTAGACCAGTTATCTGGAAAGTGGTAACAACAGATGCCAGCCTTTGAGGCTGGGGAGCAGTACTAGAAAAGACAACTGTCCAGGGACAGTGGTCAAGAGTCGAAAGAACCTTGCCCATAAATATCCTAGAGATTCATGCAGTGCGTCTGGTTCTGAAGGCCTGGACTTTCAGGTTATGGGTTCTTCCTGTCAGGATCCAATCCGACAATGCTACAGCTATGGCCTATATCAATCACCAAGGGGGCACAAAGAGTCTCAGCGCAGAGAGAGGTGAACCATATTCTAACTTGGGCAGAAAGGAATGTTCCATGCCTATCGGCAGTCTTCATTCCGGGAGTAGAGAATTGGCAGGTGGACTACTTGAGTCACCACCAGTTATTCCCAGGGGAATGGTCTCTTCACCCCGACATATTTTGGCCTGTTTGCCAAAGATGGGGGACTCTGGATGTAGATCTTCTAGCATCCAAGTTCAACATGAAGTTAGTCAACTTTGTGGCCAGAACAAGAGATCTACTCGCATGCGGAACTGATGCGTTGGTGACCCTGTGGGATAGATTCTCACTGCACTGATCTATGCATTTCCCCCTATTCAGTTGCGGCCTCAACTTCTTTGCAAGATCAAACTGGAAAGAAAGCTGATGATTCTGGTAGCGCGAGCATGGCCCAGAAGGTCATAGTATGCAGAAATTGTAAAGATGGCAGTGGAGGGTCCATGGCCCCGCCCACTACGGCCAGGCCTACTCTCACAGGGGCCGATATTCCATCCTACCTTACAATCTCTAAATTTAATGGCTTGGCTATTGAAACCCACGTTCTGAAGAAATGTGGGATTTCCGGGTCAGTTATCTCTCCCCTTTTTAATGCAAGGAAGCCAGCTTCCAGAACGATATATTATAGGGTCTGGAGGGCTTATGTTTCCTGGTGTGAATCCAAGGGTTGGCACCCTCGGAGATATATCAAAGGCAGAATTCTTGCCTTTCTACAATTAGGGGTAGAAATTAAATTGGCCTTGAGTACTATTAAAGGTCAAGTCTGCGCTTTATCGGTCTTATTTGAAAGACTGCTTGCTACACATTCTTTAGTCCGGGGTTTTATGCAAGTGGTGATGCGGCTTAATCTACCAGTCAAACCTCCCTTGAACCCTTGGGACTTGAACTTAGTTTTGTCTGTGTTACAAAAACAGCCATTTGAACCGATACAACATATTCCCTTTGTACTTCTGACAAGGAAGTTGGTATTTTTGGTTGTTATATCCTCAGCAAGGAGGGTTTCAGAATTGGCTGCTCTTTCTTGTAAAGAGCCATATTTGATTATTCATGAGGACAGGGTGGTGTTAAGCCCTCGTCCAGACTTTTTGCCAAAAGTGGTTTCAAGTTTTCACCTGAACCAAGATATTGTCCTGCCGTTGTTTTTTCCAAAACCATGTTCCAGGGAAGAAAAGCCTCTACATTGTCTTGATGTGGTAAGAGCAGTGAAAATATATTTAAAGACAACTGCTCAGATTCGTAAGACTGGTGTCTTATTTGTTCTGCCAGAGGGTCCTAAGAAAGGACAGGCAGCGTCGAAATCTACTGTCACTAATGGATTCGGCAAGTTATAATTCAAAGATAAAAATAAAGGAAAAAACCGCGCTCGACAACGGTGGGAAGTAAGAGAGGATAGTAATAACAGTAGCTACGGCTAAATACTAATTATATCATTAGGTTGCTGCCACCCACAAAAGAAAGAAACTCCAAAAGGTGTTTCTTCCAAGAAATAGAATAATATGATAACCAGGGTAATTGGCGCTACCTACAAGTAAAACTCCTTATATGTATGTATATCAATATATAATTCCGAATATATCATGTATTCATCTAAAAGAATATATATATAATAGAAGGAGGCATAACCCCAAACGACTACCAATCTGCGATTTAAAATTTGCAAGCTACTCGAAAGTCCCAAAAAACAACAAAGTTCCTACTAGAGATTAGTTCCTGGGATTAACAAATAATTCCAATAGGCAAAAGAAAAAGAAAACGAAAACCAAACAACAAACTAGAAACCAAAAGAATTTTTTGTATCTGTATCGCTAAGAGACAGTATTCCCTAAAATCGCATTAATGCCAAAGTGTGGTTTGAGTAGGCAAATTCCCAGTAAGAGGCGTATGTAAATGTGCTAGTGAACTTATTATCCCAAATATGCAAACTGTAAGTGTAAAACGCTAATATAGATACAAATGAAAGAATTTTTGCCTAAAGTCGCATTATCGCCAAGATGTGCAAAGAAACAAGTAGAAGGTGTATGTAAATGTGCTTAATGAGATTAAAAATCACAATGCAAAATTCAAATTATACAACCTATACACGTAATGTGCTAATATAAGCATATATATACGAAAAAACAAAAATATTGATAATATATAGAAATTATGTCAAAAATATATATCAAAAAAGTGCAGGTGAAAAAAACAAAGGACAATAAAATGTGTACAAAAAAGAAGAAAGAATATATATATAAAATATATATATATATATATATATAAAAAAGCAAAGAGTCTCTTAAATAAACAAAATAACAAAAAATACAAAATTAGTGTCCAAATTTCCAAAAAATATCCAAAAAATCTCTTCAACAGTGCAATTACAGAAAGTTCAAAAGATGTGACTAAAGTGCTTCTCGTGCAATCTCCAACGTGACTTCTGTGTTCCCCCACAAGGTCCCCCACTCACCAGAAGAATACACCCCTGCAGGGGTAATTCGCCTTGGAATCAAAGTCTACCGGTAACCAGCTCTTCATTCGCATCCAGAGAGAGTTTTTTCAGTCCCTGCTGATGTCCAGCTCCTCAATCGCAACCAAGGGGGAGATTTCCTCATAGGAAAAAAATTGTAGTCTCCATAGTGTGATTTGTATAAAAAATCAATTTATTGCCACAAAAATATAAACAAATAAAAACATAACAAATAATAAAACGGAAAAAACAATTCTCATATGTTGAGACAAGATGTGGGACCACAGTCCATTAAAAAAACCTTTCAGCCTCCATATATAAATGATAACGTTCCAGGAAAAAAGATAAAAAATCCTAGAACAGGGCTGAAAGAAAGGTAATAACCATACGCTAATGGCAATTTATCCCAGATAATACAAAGGACTATACACCAAAAAATGATAGTAATGTCCCAGGATATAACCTGTTTGTCTGGAGTCACTCCAGTGTTTGTAAGTCCCCCAGGGATAGAGCCCTTCTAGCACGAAAAAAATATAATAATCCGAACGTGGAAGCCGCCCGGTGGACACGCAGCTACGGCTTGCACTCCAACTGCGCTCCAACGAACGGAACTGACGTAATAGGCGTAACTCCGTCGAACGCGTTTCGTCATTGACGTCTTCAGCGGCGGTGTCACGCTAAAACGTCTTGCAACTTAAATAGGAAAAAAGGACCCGATCGAGCAAAATCTGATTGGCCAACGTTCGTAATTGACACCCAAACAGCCACCAATGGGCTATACCCTGTGTCTGAAGGAGTGACAACCACCGTATCCAATCCGCATATTGTTATCACCCAATTCCCAGCCAGAAGGCGAGGGGAGGATATCCAAAAAAAAGAGAAATTTCAAAACTCAATTTATAGTAAAAAAATCGATAAATTTAAAACCCATCTATTGTCCGCCTATTGGGTACACGGCACATAAGGGTGATCTATCCCAAAGGGAACTCAAAAAGACTGTATACATGATGACAATACTTATATGTTAAAAACAATAATAACATCGAAGACCCTTGTAACAAGTTATCATAAACAAAAATATGAAAATGAGTATTTATACAAATAAAAATTGGAAATAGGTCACTCCTGACTAAAATGGCTGAATGCAATAGATTTCATTAACAGAAGAAAAAGAAAAAGAAAAAGAAGAAAAAGGGTCATCATCTTTACTCTATTGCAATCCAGCTATTACCTGGTAAAAGTCTATCTATCAATCTAGTAAAAGTTTTCATCTCTCCACAGTGTTATGTAGTGGGCTGTAGGGGAACGACCAGAACTAGAAATGGTATATCATATCCAAAAAATATATAATAATAAAAATAAATATAAATATAAATTAACCCCTTCCAATTTTTATTTGTATAAATACTCATTTTCATATTTTTGTTTATGATAACTTGTTACAAGGGTCTTCGATGTTATTATTGTTTTTAACATATAAGTATTGTCATCATGTATACAGTCTTTTTGAGTTCCCTTTGGGATAGATCACCCTTATGTGCCGTGTACCCAATAGGCGGACAATAGATGGGTTTTAAATTTATCGATTTTTTTACTATAAATTGAGTTTTGAAATTTCTCTTTTTTTTTGGATATCCTCCCCTCGCCTTCTGGCTGGGAATTGGGTGATAACAATATGCGGATTGGATACGGTGGTTGTCACTCCTTCAGACACAGGGTATAGCCCATTGGTGGCTGTTTGGGTGTCAATTACGAACGTTGGCCAATCAGATTTTGCTCGATCGGGTCCTTTTTTCCTATTTAAGTTGCAAGACGTTTACGCCTATTACGTCAGTTCCGTTCGTTGGAGCGCAGTTGGAGTGCAAGCCGTAGCTGCGTGTCCACCGGGCGGCTTCCACGTTCGGATTATTATATTTTTTTCGCGCTAGAAGGGCTCTATCCCTGGGGGACTTACAAACACTGGAGTGACTCCAGACAAACAGGTTATATCCTGGGACATTACTATCATTTTTTGGTGTATAGTCCTTTGTATTATCTGGGATAAATTGCCATTAGCGTATGGTTATTACCTTTCTTTCAGCCCTGTTCTAGGATTTTTTATCTTTTTTCCTGGAATGTTATCATTTATATATGGAGGCTGAAAGGTTTTTTTAATGGACTGTGGTCCCACATCTTGTCTCAACATATGAGAATTGTTTTTTCCGTTTTATTATTTTTTATGTTTGTATTTGTTTATATTTTTGTGGCAATAAATTGATTTTTTATACAAATCACACTATGGAGACTACAATTTTTTTCCTATGAGGAAATCTCCCCCTTGGTTGCGATTGAGGAGCTGGACATCAGCAGGGACTGAAAAAACTCTCTCTGGATGCGAATGAAGAGCTGGTTACCGGTAGACTTTGATTCCAAGGCGAATTACCCCTGCAGGGGTTTATTCTTCTGGTGAGTGGGGGACCTTGTGGGGGAACACAGAAGTCACGTTGGAGATTGCACGAGAAGCACTTTAGTCACATCTTTTGAACTTTCTGTAATTGCACTGTTGAAGAGATTTTTTGGATATTTTTTGGAAATTTGGACACTAATTTTGTATTTTTTGTTATTTTGTTTATTTAAGAGACTCTTTGCTTTTTTATATATATATATATATATATATATTTTTTATATATATATTCTTTCTTCTTTTTTGTACACATTTTTTTGTCCTTTGTTTTTTTCACCTGCACTTTTTTGATATATATTTTTGACATAATTTCTATATATTATCAATATTTTTGTTTTTTCGTATATATATGCTTATATTAGCACATTACGTGTATAGGTTGTATAATTTGAATTTTGCATTGTGATTTTTAATCTCATTAAGCACATTTACATACACCTTCTACTTGTTTCTTTGCACATCTTGGCGATAATGCGACTTTAGGCAAAAATTCTTTCATTTGTATCTATATTAGCGTTTTACACTTACAGTTTGCATATTTGGGATAATAAGTTCACTAGCACATTTACATACGCCTCTTACTGGGAATTTGCCTACTCAAACCACACTTTGGCATTAATGCGATTTTAGGGAATACTGTCTCTTAGCGATACAGATACAAAAAATTCTTTTGGTTTCTAGTTTGTTGTTTGGTTTTCGTTTTCTTTTGCCTATTGGAATTATTTGTTAATCCCAGGAACTAATCTCTAGTAGGAACTTTGTTGTTTTTTGGGACTTTCGAGTAGCTTGCAAATTTTAAATCGCAGATTGGTAGTCGTTTGGGGTTATGCCTCCTTCTATTATATATATATTCTTTTAGATGAATACATGATATATTCGGAATTATATATTGATATACATACATATAAGGAGTTTTACTTGTAGGTAGCGCCAATTACCCTGGTTATCATATTATTCTATAATTCAAAGATAATTTAAGGGGTAAGATTCCTCCTTTTCAAGTTAAGGCACACTCTACCAGGGTGGTTAGTGCTTCTTGAGCAGTGCATCACCAGGCCTCCATGGCTCAGATCTGTAAGGTCGCAACTTGGTCTTCAGTGCAAACAAATTTTATCCAGTGGATGTAAGGAGGTATAAGGATATCGCATTCGGGCGCAGTGTTCTGCAGGCAGCAGTATAGGTCCTCAAGTCTGGGGGTACCCTGCGGGTTGTGTCTCCCTTCCCACAAGTAGCATTGCTATGGGAGGTCCCATTAAGTAATTACTTAAGGCTCTGTGTTCCATGATGATCCCAAAAGAGGGGAGGGACTTCTGTGTCCCATGATGTACTCCAAGAAAAGCATTTTATAGGTAAGCTGTTATAAAAACCCTATTTTTTTCAACCCAGGTTGAACAAAAAAAGATCCGACATCAGTACAGCGATCTCCCCTACTGAGCTGTTGTGTTCTGACAGGGGGGCGGCCAGAACATGCCGATCAGAGCTCTCAGCTATTGGCTAAGAACCTTGATCGGGAGCCAGTTTTGCTGGTTTTGATGGTTTTCCAGCATGCTCATTCAAAAGAAGCCAGCCAGTTAACATACACGGGCTGTTTTTTATTGAGCCAGCTGATGTCTCCGGACATTCGGCCTGTGTATACTAGTTATTAGGATAGTTGTTTAAGGGCTCTTTCACATAGACAGCCGGGGGGGGGTTTAAACTGAAGGCTGGCCACCCACCAAAACATTAACATCACTAGCATCACTGCTGGACAGGGCTATACACATACCGTGGACAATTTTGCCTCAGCCTGCAGAGTTTGACAGGCGATACCACCTGTCGGACTCGAACCAAGGTCAATAGGAGCATGCTGCAACTACAGGCCAAATGGTTCGCTTTTAGTGTCAGTGTGGTATTTTAACATGAAACCCCCCTTGGAAATGAAAGCATGAAATAGTTGACATTCAAGGAGTTTCAGGATAGCCCCCTGAAATGACAATGTCAGAAAAGTTGTAATGCAGTGCACTACAGAGAATTTTGGCGTGCTGCAATGTGTGTGTATTGCCATAGTGGGAAAATGAATGGCACTGCAACTTTTCGTATTTTTTCGTTTTAAGGTGCACCAAATATTTTCAGTTTGTGAAAAGTCTGGACTGCAGGCAGACTAATTAATAACCTGGACTCTTCTATTACAAAGCCTTGCTATTGTCATAGATGCAGTATGCAGTTTAGCACTGTCCTGCTAAAGTATGTAAGGCCTTCCCTGAAAAAGATGTCTGGGTGGGGGCATATGCTGCTCTAAAACCAGAATACATCCTTAATTATTGATAGTGCCTTTCCAGATGTTCAAGATGCCCATGACATTTGCAGGACTTCATAACCCGGCCTACCCGCCCCCCTCCAAACCCTGTCCCTCTTAACAAATGACTGGACAGATTTCGGAGTAAATGGCCAACAGGTCTAAACTTTATTAACAAGAATATAATCTTTAATAAATACCAACATTTAAATACGGTAAAACTTTCCCAGCCTTTCCAAGGGGTCATGGGTACGTAGCATCACAACATAAAATGGTCACTACCAACAACTTCAACTGTAACCTCTTGACCTCCAGATGGCAACCCCTGTCTCGGAGGCTATAACCAACTGTAGCAGTGACCTACCCATTTTAAACCCTTCCAGGTTAAACCCTCGTAACCTGGAAGTACATAAAACCACCCCCATCCCATGGATGGGTACAACAGGCCTTTTACCTGTACCTCACTTCCTCATCTAAAGCCCCCAGAACCGCCACAGCCCAAAAGGGGTAACCCCTTACCCTTTCGAGCACCTCCACACCTACAGTTGAATGCCGTCCTGAAGGCCCAGCGACCATAGATCAGTACCCACATCATTCAAGTGGACTCCGTCACTCTGCAAATACCGCCAGGTGTCAACTTCCAACTCCCTATGGCGGATAGCCAGGCCCCCATTCCTGATGAAGAACTTGCTGACTTCTTTGTTTACCTTCACCCTGGCCCTGTCAACCTTTTTATCCGATAACGCCCAACGCCAAGATAACCTACCCACCATATCCAACCAGACTATGACCATTCCCGGGTAATCCGACTTCAACCACAGGAAATCACACTTGATATCCCTGATAAGTTGTCTCATAGACCTGGCACCCATGTCATTGCCCCCAACATGAAATAACAAAACATTCAGAGGCCTGTCCAGTCTAGCAAATCTATGGACTTCTCCCAAGACCCTGTTCCAACACATGCCCAGAACCCCGATACACCGAACCTGCGCCTGCTGTCTAGGTATGCGGAGTTGTCTGCCGTTCGGCCGAATGTCCGCTCTCTTCCCACCCCAAAAAACAAAAGAATGGCCCAGTATCCATACCAGGCCAAATTCATAACCTGTAAACGACAAAACAAAAGAGGAGTGGGGGGGGTTAGAACAGCCAGCACCAATGTAAACATACCCCACCACCCCTCACCAATCCCCACAGCCCGCTCAATTACCTAACCATTGCGGGCGGACATATAATTTAAAACGATCCGAATCCCACCTCCCAATCCTACTGACTGCCACAGACCCAAACCTGCCCTGGAAGCCTAGGTAGCCGCCCCAATCCTAAAGGAATGGGAAGAAAAATTCAGCGGGTCAAAGCCTGATTACCTTACGCACTTACGGAAAATCGAAACAAACTGAAACTTGGACAGTGAAGAACCATCCAAATGAATAAAAAAGGGGCCCTCGACCCTCGGCCGCCTTCACTGGGCAAATATCGTCCTCCTCAATCCAAGCCACCTCCACAGCAACCCCCTTCCCGGCTTGGTCAGTCTTGGACCGACAGATCCAGAGGCGAACCCTGTCCCGGCCCAGCTCCACATCCCCCAGCGCCAAACCCCCTACCGCCTCTCTTGACTGGCTAACCAGTTCGCCGACCCTCAACGCCCCAAAGAAAGTGAGGGCGAATGCCGCCCGAAACAGTGTCTGTTTGTACGCTGAACTGCAGACACCGGCTATCGCCCGGCACAAGCCCTGAAGAAGGCCAAAAGAAACAGGCCGCCTCCCATCCCCACACCTGTGTGCCCTCCTGTAGCCTTTCACTGCCTGCCGCAACCAAAACTCCTTCGTATGATTCCGTTGCCCCTGCCATTTGAATAAGAAAGCCAATGCTCACAGTTTTCGGTCAATTGTGGCCGCCGATACCCCTCTATCCATAGCACCACTCAGAAAATAAAATACCACTTGAGCCATGCCCGCGTCGCCCGGGGGCCATGCCGATAGCCTCTAGGCAAGCCGACCACTCTTGCCACACCTTCGAGTAGGCCCTCCAGGTAGCCTCGCTCACAGACTGCTAAATCCACCTTGCCGTTACTCCAGCACAACGCCCCACAACCAAGTGGGGCAGTCGGTCCCGTGACGCTCCGCCTCTGGCGCCAGTCCCCGAAATCTGTCCCACTGAAAACGAGACAGAGCGTCAGCCATCATGTTCTCCACCCCAGGCAAGTGCACAGCATAAATGAAAGCATTCACCTGTAGACACCGCAGTACCAAGTGTCGTAGAAGCCTGACAACCGGCCCAGAGGCCGCCGTCAGCCGATTGACCACCTGAACCACCCCTAAGTTATCACAATTAAACCTCACCTTCATATTTCTGAATGCCTCCCCCCATATCTCCACAGCCACCACGATGGGGAACAATTCCAGCAGAACCAAGTTCTTCAGCAACCCTGCCTCGGACCATTCCACTGGCCAGGGAGCTGCACACCATTGGCCTTTAAAGACGGCCCCAAAACCCGTGGACCCCGCCGCATCGGTAAACAACTCAAGATCCCCATTGCTGATTGGACCGGACATCCAAAGCGCACGGCCATTGAACGACTCCAAGAACCCCTGCCAAACCTTCAGGTCCTCCCTATGGTCCCGTGTAAGGGTCACGTAATGAGTGGGAGCCCGGATGCCTGCGGTAGCGGCTGCCAGCCGGTGGCAAAATACCCGTCCCATTGGCATAATCCGACATGCGAAATTTAGTTTTCCAAGGAGCGACTGCAACTGCCGTAGTTGCAGCTTCCGGATCCCAATGGTCCCACGAATTTCCTCCTGAAGCCGCTCCAGCTTGTCCACCGGCAACCTACACTCCATCTTCACCGAATCGATCACAATTCCTAAGAACACAATGCAGTCCGTGGGTCCCTCCGTTTTTTCCGGAGCCAACGCAACCCCAAAGCGCTCCGCCAAGTGTTGTAGCGTCCCCAAAAGAACTGCGCAGACATTGGTGCCTACCGGGCCAACACATAAGAAGTCGTCCAAATAGTGGATGACCGAATTGATGCCCGACACCTCCCGAACTGCCTATTCCAAGAAGGAGCTAAACTGTTCGAAAAAGGCGCACAAAATCGAACACCCCATCGGCAGGCACCGATCCACGTAAACCCCCCCTTCCCAAAGACAGTCTAACAGTCGAAAGCTGTCCGGGTGCACTGGCAGAAGCCGAAAAGCCGATTTGATGTCCGATTTAGCCATCATAGTCCCTTGGCCATACCGCCGAACCCACGAAATGGCCGCATCAAAAGAAGTGTACGACACCGCACACTCCTCCGGGGCGATGGCATCATTGACGGAAGCCCCTTTCGGGAAGGACAGGTGGTGAATTAACTGAAACTTATTGGGCTCCTTCTTCGGCCCCACCCCCAGCGGTGATACCACCATATCTGGAAGGGACGCTGTCTTAAAAGGGCTGGCCATGTGTCCCAACGCAACTTCCTTTCCCAATTTTTCGCTGACTACCGCCGAGTGCAGCAACGCAGACTTCAAATTGTTAGCCAATGGCAGGATGGCCGTAAGAGAACAAGGGATCTTGAAACCGTACGTAAAACCGTCCTCCAGCAGGCACGCCCTAACCTGATCTGGATAGAAAAAGATAAGAAAAGGTAGCATCCTTGCCACCCGCACCGGAGTCGTCCCTCTTGTTCGCAAGATCTCCGGGACGTCCCTTTCCTTTTCGGAAACATTTTGCCAGAGAGTGGGATCCCCCGGAGCCAGAACACGTGTGCTTGAATCGGCAGTTGGCCCCAAACTTGCAGGAGCCCTCATTAAACTGCCAGCAGAAACCCCAACATTTTTCGGTCGGTTGCCCTGAGGTTGATTAACCTCCGACCCCCGGCTGAAAAAACTGGTTAGGCGCCCACGCCGCTGTCATCAACTTCATCCAAAGGCTAATGTCCTTATGGTCCCAGCGAAGTGACGGTCGGACTGCCATCCTCTGCCTGAATTGCTCGTCATACCGAAGCCATGCTGTTCCACCGTAAGTCCTATGCACCTCACTGATGGCTTCCAAGTACACGAATAGGACGGAACAGTGTTCCGGGGGCCTTTTCCCCAACCACGCTGGCCAAAATGGCGAATGCCTGCAGCCAGTTAGCAAAGGTACGAGGGATCAACCGATACCTACGCTTCGCCTCGTCCTCCTTCTTCCTCTCCTCGGGCTTCAACCTGTCCAGGTTGAACTTTTCCAGCGGCAGCAGGGTGAAGATCTCGATATACTCACCTTTCCAAATCTTCTCCTTCACCTCTGGCTTCAGATGAGCTCCCAACGGTCCCTCATAGCAGACGTAGACCTCGCTTTTTGCCGCGTCCGCCAGCCGCACCGCATTCGCACTCTTCTCCGGCGCCTTAGCCGCCTCCCCGACAGCACTCAAGCTGGCCGGCTGCTCGGCAGGTGCCCCCGAAGCGCCCACTGGCGCCTGCACCCCGGTTACAATCACGCCAGTGGCCGATTCAGCCGCCGGGCGCCACGCCTGTGCCGGACCACTCGCCACCCCTTGTTCGAACTTCCTAACCAGCTCCTTGAGCCCCAGCAGCAGACCCCCCAGGCCACTCTGCCCCACCTGCGTGTCCTTCTCCCCCGACGCCGGCAGGTCCACCTCTGCCCCCCTGGCCCTGTCCCCCCCACGAGAACTACCCTGTGCAAGCAAGTCACATTACAAGGATGTAATAGAAACAGAAGATTCGCACTCACCGGGCTCCCCAGGACCGGGCCTCACAGCCGCCGACATGGGACCCAACGGAGACGACCGACGACGATCTTCATCTCCATCTGACTCCGACAGTTCGCCTTCGGACCTCCCGTCTGCGACCACCTGTTGCTGGCGTGGGGTGTGAATCCCGGACGAGCCTGCTCCTTCATCCTGGGGTCTGGTGCACTGTGAAAGAGAGTCCCTGTTCCTCTGCCCGACAGTCCCGCCCTCACGCCTTGGCGACATTGTCCTGCGTCTCCGGTCCATCCGACTCCCGCTGTTCAACGACTCTGCGACCACCCCGCTGGCCCTCCGGCCGCTCCTCCGCCCAAAGTCATTCTGTCGAGGACTGGGGGCCGTTCCTATTGCCTGGTCCCCCACCTATTGACCCGCCTGACTACGCCGTCCAGGCCGACTGACGTCTGCACCTCCTCTTGCACCTGATGGCCGCCCAACACCCTGGCCACCCCTCCGCTGTCCGCCGACTGGGCTGGGACTGGGGGGCGCGCCTGACGCCCGCCCCCCACCCGCTGAGTCTCCTGCCCCCCGTTGTCCGGATGGACCTGCAGCCCCTGTCCCTCCGGCATCCGTGCTGTGCCCCAAACATCTGTGCCGAGCTGGTGGGGGGAAAACCTGTGACATGCTAGCCTCCTCCACTGCAGTGTTCAGGCCCCTCCTCCTCGCTCCCCTCGTGGCATACCTGCCGCTCCTGACCCCCGATGGGGTGGAGGCTGGGGTGTCCTGCAGCTGGGGGTGAGCCACCGCTCCGATCCCCTCCGATCCATCCCTGCAGAAGCTCCACGAGGGCCCCCCGGACCGACATCCGGGCTGTACCGCTCGGGCGGCTGGGAACGCCACGCCCGAGGTGTCATCTCTGCTCCCCCACCGGCCGTCGCACCTCCATCCGCCGCCATGGCCGCTATTTGTTGTTGTAACCATGCGGCGCCCTGCGTATCTAGTGCCGAGTGCGACTGCGCCAGAAAATACGCCGCCACCGCCGCCATCTTGGATTCTTAATGCACAGAGCGGGAGGGTGCGTCTGATTGCTTCCTCCTCCGCTCTCCAACTGCTAGCATTGTCCCTCCTAGCACGTAATAGACGCCGTGGCTCCGCCCCTGACTCCGCCCACCCCCTAACCATTAAAGCGGCCATACACCCCCCTTAAAACGGCGACTGTGCAGTCCAGCACATGTCATGCCATCCCTATGCCTACCTCCCCCTTGTGGATGCTAGCTGCGGGACTCACTTTCCATACATTCTAGTGCATTCCCATACCATCAGAGATGCAGGATTTTGAACTGAGGGCCAATAACCAGCCAGAACATCCCCCTCCTCTTTAGTCTGGAAGATGTGGTGCCCATGTTTTCCATAAAGAATGTCATTTTGATTTGCCTGAATACAGAACACTTTGCAACTTTGCAACAGACCATTTAAATGAGCTCTGGCCCAGAGAAGACAGCAGTGTTTCCTGAGCATAGTCAGATATAGCTTCTTCTTTGCATGATAGAGCTTTACCTTGCATTTTATATAGCATGGTGAACTGAGTTCACAGGTAGTGATTTTTACAATTATCCCTGAACCCATGCCTGCTTTTAATCTGGTGCCGCCCGAGTGCCTGAAGATCACCAGCATCAAACATTGCATTTTGGCTTTGTCCCTTGCACACAGAGATTTCTCCAGATTCTTTTTGATTATATTATGTACTGTAGATGATAATATATTTAACGTCTTTGCAGTGAAAAGATTAGTGGTTAAGTGTTGAGGTTGAAGTTAATAGCTAACAGTTTTTTGTTTGTTTTTTTGATATTTGAGATCTTCAGATTCAGAGCTTCAACTCTTTTGGGAAGACTGTTTACAAGATTTAGGAGTGTGTCTATGGCAGGGTTATGCAATTAGCGGACCTCCAGCTGTTGCAAAACTATAAGTCCCATCATGCCTCTGCCTCTTGTACTTGTGGCTGTCAGAGACTTGCTATGCCTCATTGGATTTGTAGTTCTGCAACAGCTGGAGGTCCACTAATTGCATAGCCCTGGTCTATAGGTATGTTTGACCATTCTTCCAGAAGCACATTTGTGAGGTCGGGCACTGATGTGGATGAGAAGGCTTGGCTCACAGCCTGGGCTTTAATTCATCCCAAAGGTTGAGGTCAGGACTCTGTGCAGGCCAGTCAAGTTTTTCCACCCCAAACTCGCTCATTCATGTCTTTTTGGATGTTGCTTTGTGCACTTGTCCAAACAAATCATTTGGTGTAGGGGGGATTATGGTGTGGGGTTATTTTTCAGGGGTTGGGGTTGGCCCCTTAGTGCCAGTGAAGGGAACTCTTAAGGCATCAGCATGCCAAGATATTTTGGACAATTCCATGCTCCCAACTTTGTGGGAACAGATTAGGGATGGCTCTTTCCTGTTCCAACATGAATGTGCTGAAGTTGAGCTGAAGTCAGAAGCTGATTGGCTACCACGTACAGCTGCACTAGATCTTGCACTCTCCAGTTTTAGCAAATCAACCCCCATGGCTCCATTTATATCCATGTTGGGGCAACATGCATTATACCACAAAGCGTGGCCTTAGATGTGATGCTGAGTTGCAGTGCCATTAATTTTCCCACTATGGTAATATACACACATTGCAGCACGCCAAAATGCTCTGTAGTGCACTGCATTACAACTTTTCTGACATGTCCATTTCTGGATATTTTGGTGTACTCACGGCTCATTATTTTCAGTGGGCTGTCTTAACACACGTTAAGCAATTGCAAAAATGTAAATAGGCCCTAATTGCCTATCTGATTCTAATCTTGTCTCTAATTACTACACAAGAACTAAATCTGTTATCATTTTCTTTAGATTGATTTTGTCATTATAAACAAATGGTATGCTGGCACAGAAAGTACTTGAAAAATAGATTATAGCTGTGTGCCAAAAAATGTTTCTATGGGAAATGGCACCGCTCCAAGAAGTATGAGATTTTAAACATCAATATACTGTGCGCTTATAACTTGTATGCACATGAAGAATTCCAAACCTTTTTGGATTTCCCACCAAGCCGGATCATCACTTTTCATGCAAATACTAATTTAAGCACACTCCATAAAGGAAATATATATATCACCACTAGGGATGGGCGAACGGTCGGCCCGAGCATGAGTTCGGGCTGAACATTGGTTGTTCGCACGTTTGCCGAACAACCGAATTATCAGGATGTTCAACCGTTTGTTCGACCCGCCGAACGACCACAATGAACTGTGCTGCCGCACAGTGCATTGAAAGCCCTGATTGGCTGAAGCAGTAAAAGCTTTGCCCAATTTAAGGCACAGAACTCTGTCAGAGCCATGATTGGACACTATCATGATGACTTTATCCAATCATGGCTCATTGCTGTTAGTCCCGCCCCACACTATAAAAGTATTCTTTCAATAGTGGCCATTTTCAGTGTGATATAGGCGTGGAGATCTAGGGATAGTTCAGTGTGAGTGTAGTTCAGTGTGCGTGTAGTGTGACCATTCATCTTTACATTAGTGTGAATGCAGGGATAGTCCAGTCAGTGTGAGTGTAGTGACCACCATTCATCTTTACATTAGTGTAAATCTAGGGATAGTTCGGTCAGTGTGAGTGCAGTGCGACCACCATTTTTCTTTACATTAGTGTGAATGTAGTAATAGTTCAGTCAGTGTGAGTGTAGTGACCATTTAACACAGCAAGTTTAAAGCCGTATATTTCAGTGCGTTACCTTCCGTTTAACACACACGCCTAATGCAGTACATTTCCATGTGTTACTGCAAGTTTAACGCCATATATTTCAGTGCTTTATCTTCTGTTTAACGCAGTATATTTCTGTGTGTTACTGCACGTTTGATGCAGTATATTGTAGTGCATCAGTGCAGTTTTACTGCAGTAAATTATAGTGTAGTATTATTAGTGGAGTGTGTCTGTGTAGTGAGTACCGAAGTTAAAGTGCACCAAACACCACTTTCCATTGATTAAAGTGCATCCATGTAATGATGCGAGATTTGTCAGCTCTACCCCCTCCTCCTCCTCCATGCCACCCTCTGCTGAATTGTCTTATGAACCACAAGTACCCCCTAAGCGTTCAAGGGGCTATTTAATGAGACAAAAAGGTGCCATGCAGTTCTTCAGCTGGTGTGTCTAGGGGACAGGAACCATACCGGAGCAGAGATTCTTGCAGCTTTGCAGGGACAGGCCCAGAGGTGGTTCATGCCATGCCAGCTGGAGTCAGGAATGGCAGTGTATGATAATGGCACAAACCTCCTGTCCACCCTTAGGCAGGGAAAGTTGCTATAGAGGCAGTCCAACTACAGCAAAAAATCAACCCAATAGGCACAGAGCATAGTACCTCATAAAATGGATGATATTTACATATTCTCACTTCCATACAAATAAAAAAGAAAGTATTGATTCCCAATTTAATAACTTGTGAGAGTAGATATGCTAATGTCTCAATCAGGCCCTAACATCCATATAGCATGTGTATCCAGCTCTGTTGATATCGTAGATACAACCCAACATTTAGAACTCTTATGCCCCATACACACGGTCGGACATTCCGAAGACAAAATCCGGATTTTGGCCCAAACTTGTCTTGCATACACACAGTTGCACAAAGTTGTCGGAAAATCTGATCGTTCAGAATGCAGTGACATACACCACATACGACGGGACTATAAAGAGGGCAGTAGCCAATATCTTTTGTCTCGTAATTTATTCTGAGCATGCTTGGCACTTTGTATGTCGGAATTGTCTACACACGATTGGAATTTAATCAATCGGATTTTGTTGGAAAATTTTAGATCCTGCTCTCAAACTTTGTGTGTCGGAAATTTCCGACGGAAAAAGTCAGATGGAGCCCACACATGATCGGATTTTCCGACAAGTCCGACCGTGTGTACAGGGCATAAATATAAAATGCTAGGTCCACTTATTCAATATTCGAAAGAGGGAAGGGGGCTCTCAGTGGATCAAAAGATTCTAGTGTGGTGGTCTCATCCCTGATACATTTTAAACAAAAAAATCCCCCTATATAAATGGGATTATAAGTGACCACCAACACCACACACAAATCAAAAACATGAATATTTTATTAACAAATACAGAACAAAAGATACACATAAATACATTAATACCAGAGGGACTACTAAGCAAACAGTGTCCCAATGGTGTAGCAAAATGTTATAAACACATAATTACATTAAAAAAAACAACCAATAAATATTAATCATACTCTAAGCTGATGACCCCACACCCGACGCGTTTCTAGTTGCTGAAAACTTTCCTCAGGGGTGAAGAGCAAAAAGTTGGGTGGTAAGCTGATAATTCTGAGATATTAAATCAAAAATAGATGTATTGGGACCATTACATACAAATGCCTGTCATTGGTTTGTGTGGCTTTGTCCCAGACTGGTATTTGGCCATGACTACTTCCCTTTTGGTCCACCCTTCCCAATCTTCTGTGTAAAAAAAGAAGGGGTTGCACAAAACTGTAGGTGCCTCGATTCTCATATACAAAAGGTTATACTCAAAATAAGCAAAAAGCCTCAATAGGCTCAAGATTTGCAAAGAGAATGTGCCCGCAGGAGAGACTGAAGCCAAGGGGTCGGCAATGCAGCCCATAGATTAATTGACAAGTCACAGAGTGTTTCCATGTATGTGGCAAAGGGATGTAGCCTTTGCCACATACATGAAATATTGATCCAACCCTTCCAACAAAAGCCTCCCACAGGTTATCTGTAGGAAAAAATGCATGCGAAAAAAAGTTTAAAAAATACTTACTTTTCAACCGGCTTAAGTGCAGGAGAGGAAGATGTAATGCTTCTTCCAGCAAGATCGATAAGTAAGCAAAAATAAGCAATGATAAATATGTGATGACTATGGAGTCTCTGGAGGAACAACTTTCCTCCAAAGACTCCCCTCCATCTGTGTGGTGACATAGCACCCCTGAATAGATAGAGGCCAAGTTGCATCTGTTTAAACTCCCCCCTTCTCAATAGACGCAGTCCTCGACATACAAAAAAAAACACACAGAAAGAAATCACAAATGAACGATGAAAACATCACACAACATAATCTGAATATCTAACAGGTAACTGTCCTCTGGTGTTGTCCCGACAGGATGGCTTTCATTGCCATTGTTCATAGCTTCATCAACAGGAATACTTGTAGAAGGAGAAGGTTGTTCGAAGGCCTCAGGTGTCAGACAGAGGGTTTTCACTGACAGACAAATCACCCTCACTTGTGCCTTCAGAAATGCCCACAGCTTGTTCCTTATGCAGCAGTCCTAGTTGGAAAGTCTCCCAGTAAAACACAAGGCCTCAACAGGTTCTAATACAGATATTTATGGGTGTTCCCTTGACCCTCTGCTACAACATCGTAAACTGGAGAGTTCAGAAAAGGCTGCTTTTCCACATGGTATAGGCAGGTCTCCTACCTGGGTTCCAACTTATTGCCTCTTTCATAGTTTGAGGGTAGCAGGTCAACAGCAGCCTCATCCACTAAGTCCTGATGATGCTCCAAAAAGCATTTGTTTGGCTGTTTTCAAAATGACTCCACTGCTGAACCGTCATTTGGTGTATGAGGGGACACAGGCTCTTGCATCCTCAACACCAATTTCATAGGTAGCCGGCCACTACTTCCAGAAGTTAGGAAGAAGGGCGTACACCCAGTAGCTTTGTGCACTGTATGGTTATAAGCCCAAACAACTTATCCTACATACTGGGGTCACATTTTCTATCTTGATGTCCTTGCTGTAATGTCCTAAAGCATATTAAGTAGGATATGCTTAAACTGCTCACAAGCTCTGTTCTATTGAGGGTGATACCTGGTTGTGTATGATTTGCAGATCTCACTCAGCCAACACAGTTCTATGAAAACTTGAGACTCAAAATTGGGCCCTTGATCTGATAAGACTTGCTTCGGACAACCATATGGTTGCACAACATGAGTTCAAAACAGAGTGTTGACTGTAGTTTGCTCACAAGTAGGAACCACTATGGTGAGCTTGGAAAACTGATCCACAAACACTAAAGCATAAGCGAACCCAAATGACATCTCAGCTATGGTTAAAGTGTAACTAAAGGCAAATGTTTAGAGTAGAGCGGGATTAGAACAGTCAGTTTGATTTAGATGATGAATATGATCCTTGAAAGTCTTTGAAAACATAATAATGTCATCCAGATAAATAATAAGGGTTTCTTAATTGGAATCCCCCAAACAAGGCTCCATGAGTCTCTGAAAGGTACTGGGGGCTACCTGCCAGTAGCCACTAACCTAATCCAAAGTTGAAAAGTAATATGCCTATCCTAGGACCATATGGGACACCTCTACTTGTGGCAGAAGATAGGCATCACAGTCCACATAAAAATACAAGCACCCATCTTTCTTCCTGATGAGGAGTATGGGGTCAGCCCACAGACTCTGTCTTTCCCGAAATACCCCACTCTGTATATTACGCAGCAAGTCTTGAAACAAGGCAGATGGTATGCTGCAGTATCGTTTTCTAAAGTGGATCATATCCCCAGTATGTATGGGATGGTCCAAAGTGTTAGTAAAACCGTAATTTTTGATTTCGCTCACAAACACTAATACATGCTTCTCTTGGAGCTCACATAGAAGTTGTTGCTGCAGAGAGAACTTTTAGGTAGAGTCAATCGGTCTAGATGGTGTTGATACTGAGAGTCTTCAAGAGAGTCATGGCAGCTTCTACCCTAGGACAGGATATTTTGATACATCTCTTGAGTACTATGTATACATGAACAATAAAGAGTTGAGCGGGTAACTGAATGGGAATGGACCCCAGGTTGGACACCCACCTTGCCTTAGTGCACTTTGGACAGAGTCCTGGACACTAGAAATTCACTCTTCACTTCCTGACAGGGCTCTACCATGATGGCAACCCCTTTAATTTCCTTTGAGCCCCATGTAGAGGACACACTGTTTATTGCTTTGGGAATAACTGCAACCTACGGAGAAGTGGCAACCACAGTTAGACTATCTTCTTGGGCTGATATCTGGTTTTCCTGGTATTAAGTTTGATATGCATGGACTACTTCTCCCAGTAATGGCTACTGCACCCTAGCTTCCCACCGGGCTTTAGAAATATATATATAAATATAGCTATAAATATATATATATATATATATATATATAATAAAATTTGAGGGGTGTACTCACTTATAAAATTTGAGGGGTGTACTTACTTTTGTGAGATACTGTATCTCTAACCTCCTAAATTCAAGCACACACTCAACCTATGGGCATATCTAGTGCCCAGCTAGGGGAACTACCGTATGCCACAATTTTGCCCTGCCCTACACTTATACACACAATCATTTGCCATGTAAGTATTATTTTTTGTTTTATTACAGATCCTTAAAGAGGAAGTAAACCCTTCCAAACAACTTGGACCTATAGGTAAGCCTAGATTAAGGCTTACCTGTAGGTCCAAGCAATATCTCCTAAACCTATATGGTTTAGGAGATATTTGCCCGAAAATGGGCACCGCTGTCTACGGCGCATGCGCCGTAGACAGCGGCGCGCATGCGCACTAAATGCGGCAAGTCCAAGAATGGATTTGCCAAATTTGTCGACTCCCGTGCGCATGCGCGGGAGTGACGTCATCGCGGCCTCGCCGTATGACAGCGGCGGAGCTGCGAGGCGCGACTCCCGTGCGCATGCGCGGGAGTGACGTCATCGCGGCTTCGCCGCTGTCATTGGTCGGAGCTGCGAGACGCCACCAGCAAGATGGACGCGGCGGACTACAGGGATCAGCGGCGACTTCGCTGGCTCCTGTGTCAGGTAAGTGACACATAATGAGCTACTATGCGATGCATAGTAGTCCATTATGCTTTACCTTTGCAGGGAAAAAAAGAGGAAGTAAACCCATCAGGGTTCAGGGGCGGATCCAGGGGGGGGGCAACGGGTCAATTGCCCCCTCCGAGAATACCGGCAGCTGGTCCAATCGCGGCCGGTTCCGCGGGTACCCGCGGGCCGGTTCCGCGGGTCCAATCGCGGCCGGTTCCGCGGGTACCCGCGGGCCGGTTCCGCGGGTCCAATCGCGGCCGGTTCCGCGGGTCCAATCGCGGCCGGTTCCGCGGGTACCCGCGCGGCCGGTTCCGCGGGTACCCGCGCTGAGTGGACGGGTGAGGGGGGGGGGGCAGCTGGGCGGCTTAGGATGGCTGCTGGCCAATCGGGAAGCCAGCAGGCAGGGGAGCAGGGAGATGACATCATCTCTCACTGCCCTGCATCCCTCCAGTTCCGCCCTCACTTTGTAGGAAGCTGTGTGCAGCAGAGAGATTGCATCATCTCTCTGCTGCCTATCTTCACTCTGGGACCCAACAAAAGACCACCAGTAGGTGACAATCCGCAATGTGTGGCAGGCTACGTGGCATGTGGCAATCCGCAATGTGTGGCAGACTACGTGGCAAGTGGCAATCCGCAATGTGTGGCAAGTGACAATCCGCAATGTGTGGCAGGTGACGTGGCAAGTGACAATCCGCAATGTGTGGCAGGTGACGTGGCAAGTGACAATCCGCAATGTGTGGCAGACTACGTGGCAATCCACAATGTGTGGCAGACTACGTGGCAAGTGGCAATCCGCAATGTGTGGTAGGTGACGTGGCAAGTGACAATCAGCAATGTGTGGCAGGCTACGTGGCAAGTGGCAATCCGCAATGTGTGGCAGGCAACGTGGCAAGTCACAATCCGCAATGTGTGGCAGGTGACGTGGCAAGTGACAATCCCCAATGTGTGGCAGGTGACGTGGCAAGTGGCTATCCGCAATGTGTGGCAGGCGACGTGGCAAGTGGCAATCCGCAATGTGTGGCAGGCAACGTGGCAAGTGACAATCCGCAATGTGTGGCAGGTGACGTGGCAAGTGACAATCCCCAATGTGTGGCAGGTGACGTGGCAAGTGGCAATCCGCAATGTGGGTCAGGCAACTTGGCAAGTGACAATCCGCAATGTGTGGCAGGTGACGTGGCAATCCGCAATGTGTGGCAGGCTACGTGGCAATCCGCATCTGGTGGCAGGCGACGTGGCAAGTGACAATCCGCAATGTGTGGCAGGTGACGTGGCAAGTCACAATCCGCAATGTGTGGCAGGTGACGTGGCAAGTGGCAATCTGCAATGTGTGGCAGGTCACGTGGCAAGTGACAATCCGCAATGTGTGGCAGGTGACGTGGCAAGTAACAATCCGCATTTGGTGACAAGTGACAATCCACATTTGGTGGCAGGCGACATGGCAAGTGACATCCTCAGGGCTCCCACTGATTCTGCATTATGGTGAGTTGAACCATTTAATTTAATATTACAATGTATTAATAGAAATAATGCGCTTCAATCATCCTGACACCATAACAACCATGGTGCCGTAATGATTGAAGCGCCAATACCAGCCATTTCCCATATAAATTGCCCCCCAAAAAACATATTTTATAGCAGTGCCCCTCCCGAGATTAGACTCTGGATCCGCCCCTGTCAGGGTTTACTTCCTCTTTAAAACAATTACACCATCTTCTTGTGGTTCTATCCACAAACTGAATTTGACTCCAATTTCAACAGTCCAATTCAATGTATATACAGTAAGGTAGAATGCATCTCAGGTTAAAGTGGTAGTATGACCTGCATTTGTATTGTTGGAGTACAATGAACTGACACTGTTTCCAGGAGTCTCCAGGCTGCATAGGACAGTTGCTTGTGCTAGATATCTGGCCTCCTGGCAGTTCCCTCTAAAAAAAGGCGTTGAAATAATCTTTACTTTCACAAACATCATAAAGCATAGAAGAGATATGTGAATAATCCTATCTTAAGTAGGCAAATATGTATTTAATGTGTGTCATGATTTGGTTATTAGCAATAAATAGCTAATTTTATTAAAGCTTTAACCTATTTTGATTCTCTGTTGTCAGAGCTATTTGATATAAGCAGGCAGCTTATACATAAAACTGATTTCACCAGCTTAGCCCAGGCATCCCACACAGCCAGGTATCCCTGTCAGGAAGATACAAGAAACTGGCTCATCAAGTCTTAAGTACTTTATAAGCACTCTGACAGACTAGATTAGATCATAGCATCACTCAGTACTTAGTTTGTTTGAAGTTTAACAATACTATAATCTTTGATGCACTCCATCGTCATTAATGCACGAGTAATCCTTCTCTAACCTGCTGACCCTCCTCCATTTCTTCATGTGCTGTAATATCTCCTAAAATATGATCGTTCACTGATGAGATGAAATAAAAACACATGATTAAACATCAGGTAAGGTCCAAATGGCTAAAGCTAACACTGAAATCCGTCTTTGATGTACTTCTCTTTCATATCTAGAAAGGTTTATAAAAGTGGAAAAGAAAGTTGTTTAATCAATTGCTGTTCTTGCATAAAAATGGGTTATAGCGGAATTAAAGTCCACAAATACTCACCTCTGCTCCAGTAGTGTGATGTCCATGAACTCCCTTCCAGGTGTGGGGTCTTCAGACATCTTGATTGGATGGGACAGGAAGACTCCTAAACTAATGCTTATGGGCATGGTGGTTAATTCAGCCTAGGATTGCCCACTAGTATGTCTCTTCTATAGGGAAAAACAAAACCTTCCTGCCCACAATTATTTTTTCAGTGTATTTTCACTTTTGCAGTAAAATTTGAGAAGAAAAAAAAAACACTTGTGCGGGTGCGTTCTTGTGTCCTGCTGCTGCGTCCATTGACACAGACACCAGGACTCTGCCCCGTCCCCCAAGTCACTGGATTTGATTGACAGCAGCGGGAGCCAATGAGTGCTATCAATCTATCTAATCAGGGCCAGAGACACTGTCTGGAGCTGGTGTGCTTGTCCCAGTCGCTGGAAAGATCGAGTTAAGGCAAGTGAAAGGGGGGGTCTGGGGGGGATGCTGGATCACAAGAGGTTTTTCACCTTAAGGCTGAGTTCACACTGGTTTTAAGAGCAGGCATTTAAGAGGCGTTTGACAGGTGTTTGACAGGCGTTAAAAACACCCCTCAAACGCCTATGCACAAGATATAATAGACAACACATTGTGCTGTTCACATGTTAGCTTTGCATCGCTTTACAATTTAAGCCTCATGTCAAGTCAGGAGGTGTTTGAAGCCTTTCCACGCCTCCCATTCAAGTCTATGGTAACGCTCCGCAAACATTCTAGCAGGTGTTTTCAGCATGGTTTTGGTGTGGTTGTGGCACGTTAAAATTTGTTTATTTCTGTCACCTTCCATTGTGGAGCAGTTTTAACGTGCATCAAATTCTACAAAACCGATCATAGGGAGTTTAGGGAGCATTTTTAACGCTTGTAAAATGCCTCATTCTAAAGCTCATTGACGCCTGTCTGATGCCCATACTAACGCCATACAAACGCTATAGAAGCATTTGTTGAGCGTCAGAAATTTAGTCAAGTGTGAACAAGCCCTTAGTGCATAGAATGCATTAAGGGGAAAAACCACAAGGGTTTGCAATCCCTTCAGAATGGTTCTAAAGGCATAACGTTTTTTTTGTTTACCTTAATGCATTCTCTGCATTAGGGTAAAAAAAACTTTGCATATAGCACGTTCCTAATCCCTTATACTTACCTGAGCCTGATCTTGATCCAGTGGGGGGCAGGGCTCAAGAGAAAGCACACATAAGTGCCCCCATAGCAGGTGGCTTGCTATTTTGGACACTCAGCAAAGGGGCAGGTCCAGGAGCACTGACAGGGAACCTGAGAAGAGGAAGATCAGGCTGCTCTGTGCAAAACTATTGTACAGAGCAGGTAAGTATGAGATGTTTGTTATTTTTAATAAATAAAAGCTAAACCTTTACAGTCACTTTAACATACAATGCAAGAAGCCCAGATTTTAAACCTTTAATATCCAATCTTTATTAGGACTATGTTCAAAGGTAATGAAGATCTGCCAACACAGTACAGAAAGGGTTATTAATGGCAAATGCGACTGCCTAGCCTCCTCATAAACAAAGAGAATCATTAGGATTTTAGAGTGCTGGAGTTTCCAGAAAGAACATTTAAGAACATCTAAAAATGGTAAAGGCCACTTGTCCAATACTAGCTGAGTGGTATCGAGAAGTAAACTGCATAATGGACGCTAAACGTTGGGTTTTCACTGTTAAGGACCAGCTAGATCGTTTCCGAATTATTTGGTTGGGGTGGATATACTTTTCTGAAGAGATCCCTGATGTTTAGTTATAGCCCTCCCAGTCTTGGTAGCTACTCCACTAGGCCCTCACTTTAGTCCTTGTTGGAATTAGAGGCCCTCACGCAGTTTTAGATGCAGTGGAAGCATTGCTGGCATTACATGACCACACTTGATTTGGTTCTCAGGTCTAAGCCCCTGTACACACGGTCGGAGATTTCCACAACCAAATCCGTCGGATCTTGTCCGAAACTGTTGCATACACACGGTCGGACAAAGTTGGGGAAAAAATCCGATCTTTCAGAACGTGATGACGTCATTTCGTTACGATTGGACTACATTCAGGCTAGTAGCCAATAGCTTTGATGTAGGAATTTGATCTGAGCATGCGTGGCACTTGGTCCGATCAAAATTCTCTACACATGATCGGAGTATGTCCGATCAGCCCAGTTGGTCGGGAAATATTTCCAACATGTTGGAAAATTGGGTCCGACGGATATTCCGACGGAATCAGTCTGATGCATACCACACACAGTCGGATTATCCGACGACACGGTCCGATAGGACACATTCCGACAGATTCTCCGACTGTGTGTACAAGGGCTTACACTCTGAGGTATTTAACCCCTGACCTTTCTCCCCCCCCCCCCTTTTTATCTATTTTTTGTTTACCTACTGGTGAGTGGTACTGATCCAATATAGTACACCTTTGTATGTGCTGACGATTTCCTGGATAAGCACGATGTTCCTTTTTCTGGGTATGCTTTTTTTTTTTTTACCAAAATTGGTATATATGTGTGTTTTTCTTATTTCATCATTGTTTTGTATAAAAGTTTTAATAAATAAAGATTATATATATATATATATATATATATATATATATATATATATATAAAAGAGAGCATCTAAAACTGCAATTTTTGAATATATTTTTAGGTTATGCTGTGTGAAAGGAAAAGTAAAGTGTTGTCCCAATTTGGCTGCACAAGTGGAAATGCACTTTAAGTTTACATGGGTTTAAGTGTAACTATGAGCAAAATAAAAAATTATGTGTATGATGTTGTATGTCACAAGTATAAACACAGCATTCCCCCTGTAACCTGTTGATCCTACCAGTGGATCCATTTTTTTAAACTTCTTGTAACAGGCCCAGCTGTCAAACAAAAGCATCTACGGGGTTGGACAATAACATAAACCAGCTTTTATTGACAAGGGTGCCCTGAGGTTTCTCCAGTTGTCCTTTGCAAAATACTGGCATCCTAACAACCAATGATGTCATCAGTTGATAAGTAGGATGTCTGTTGCCTCCACTTCATATCCTGGTTTGACTCTCCTCTGTCTCAGAACTGGGGTCACATTATGATGGAGAGAAATTGAGGGAGAGGAGAAACACTGGAATACTAGTCTGTACTAGCGTGCAAAAGTGTATGTGCTTTGGAAGAATAAATCACCACATTGGGCGCCATAGATGTGAATCTTGCTGCATTGTGTAAAACTATTTGTTTTTTACATTTTAGAATGGGGTGCCTCGAGACTGTCCATAATTAAAGGGTGCCTGCAGAGTATCTACAACTTTAAGGGGCACCTTAACTGAAAAGAGGTTGAGGAACAGTGACATACACACTGCCAGGAGTGCTTTTTTTATATGGCTTAAAGTATGTCAGGACCAGCGCTCAAGCCTTGGACCTCTTCGGTGTCTGACATTGACTCATCCCACTGAGCTATCTGGGATGCTGGACAGCTCCTGGCCTGATCAGTTAGACAATCCAAACCTTGCCTTGTGTCTTGATTGCTGTTCAACCTTGAACTCCTTGCTCCTTCCATGAACTACCTATATAAGCCTTGTCTCAGCACTTCCTCTTTGCCAGGTTATTGTGCTTTCTCAACCAGTGCCTTGCTCTTGTCTTCCCTGCTGCCGTCTGTATTTTGCTACCACTCGCGATCGACCCTTGGCTTGTTCCTTGACTACTAAACTGCCTGATCCCAACCTGCAACTACTTGTTACCGACCTTTTGGCTTGTTTACTGACCACTCTGTTGTTTGATTCTTATCTGCTCATCCACTTCTGGACCCTGGCTTGCTCACACCCTTGTGTGGAAAACCTGAGGACCTTGACCTGGTACTAGCATGCAGCTAAATTCATCTCCACCATCAGGAGCTCTGGTGAACACTGGTTAGTACTTAGACTCCACATCTCAGGAGAGCCTGTGTAATCTGCCAGGGTGACTGCCTGTGTACCTATCCTGCGGTGGTAGTCCTGCAACTGGTCTTCAAGCCTCACACCTGATTGTGACAGAATAACCTGGGCTAAAATATGGAGGCCGCTATAGCAAATGGCGTGGCTCCTTTCAGGCAGCAAATTGCAGAGCTGCAGGAGTTTGGTGTCACTTACCAAGAAAAATTTGCCGGACTGGAAAGTGTGGTCAAAGGGCAACACAAAGAGATCTGTGCTCTGCAAAAACAGTTGCTGGACTTACGTTGCCGAGATGATGCTAACGCACATATGCCTCACCCACCCCAGTTTAATGGAGATTGCCGCCATTACAGAGGTTTTCTTAACCAGTGTTGCATATATTTCCAAATGTGACCCGCTGCATTCACTTCTGAAAAACAGAAGGTAATGTTTGTTATCAACCTCCTGACTGGGGAAGCTCTAGCCTGGGTCTCCCCTTCTAAGGAACAAGACAATGCCATGCTGAATAATTTCCAGACTTTTAAGGCTGCAATGAATCAGGTTTTTGATGATCTCAACCGCTGTGCTACTGCTGAAGCAAAGTTTCATCGTTTACGGCAGGGTAAACGTTCTGTTGCTGTGTACCCAGCTGAATTTAGACGTTGGATCACAGATACCACTTAGAACCCAGTAGCGCAAAGGGCTTTATGAACAAGTAAAAGATGAGCTTGCCAGAGTTGAGATGCCTAATGATCTTGAGGCCTTCATCCAACTATGTATCCGAATTGATCAAAGACTTACCGAAAGGAGGAAGGAGATTCTGGGAATGTTTGTAAGCAATGGGTGCAAATTCTCTGTTTCTCTGCTAGTCAATTTGTTCAGAAGAATCCAAGAGTTTCTCCAGATTCTGACACAGCTGAACCTATGCAGGTTGATGCAATTAAGAGATCCATTTCTACTCAGGAGAAAGAGAAAAGACATTCATAAACCTGTGTTTATATTGTGGGGACTCTGGGCATTACGCAGTTAACTGTCCTAACAAGGTTAGAAGAACAATTGCGGCGACTGATGTGATCATGCCTGAACAAATCAACTCTATTACCCAGTCGATCTCCCCATTGATTCATGAAGAGAATAAAGTCAATTCTGTGCTATCTCATTTTATCATCCCTATTAAACTCATCTCTGATGATAGTGAAAGTCCTTGCTCTGCTATGCTGGACTCTGGGGCTCGGAGGGAACTTTATGGACATAGAATTTGCCCACAGTAATAATATCCAAACAAGAAATAAGTCTGCTCCTATGGATATGGAGACGGTTGATGGCTCACCCTTAACTTCAGGACCTGTTACCCATGAAACAGTCCCTTTGGTACTGCAATTTGAGGCTAACCATCATGAGACCATCCGTTTTCAGCTGATTACGTCACCCAAATTTCCTGTCATCCTGGGCATTCCTTGGTTTTCGAACCAGAATTCCTCCATCAACTGGGAAACACAGATTATAAACACCCCCCAATTGCAAGGAATTCTGTAGAGAACCTTGTCAAACAAGTTATTTGCCAGTTAAGGAATCACAGGTGGATGTTGTTAATACGCAGTCATATGAAAACCTGCCTCCGTAATATCACGAGTTCAGGGATGTCTGTGATAAGAAGAATGCCAATCAGTTACCTCATCATCAACTCCAATTCCTCATGTTACCAACAGATTAACTACTCTGCAGGAGATTCAGGAGAAATTGATCGAACGTTTGAGGGAAGCTCAGGAATGTTACAAGAAGGCTGATGATAGACATCGCAGATCACTTCCTACATTTAATGTGGGTGACAAAGTTTGGTTATCATCCAAAAAATGTGAAGGTCCATGTTCCATCTGCAAAGCTGGGCCAGAAGTTTGTAGGACCATTAAGATTTCTGCTCAAATCAATCCAATTACCTTTTGCTTAAAACTTTCTGATTTTCAGGAAATTCATCCTATTTTTTACATATCACGATTGATTCGTGAGGAAACCTCTGGTGGAATTCTCTTGTTAATCTAGGGGCATAAACGTTCCCAGGCTCCCAATAATTTTCTTCTGGCCCATATCCTTAACATTGGACCTGATAGTGTAGCTTGTTTCTAAAGCTCCCAGCTACCCAGATCATGTGAGGAGCCTGTGGGATGCAGTAGAACTGCCAGGACTACATGCCTACGATGAGCTTTACTCCCACTTATATCTTGTAAGTATACTGTTTTCATTTAATGTTTTAATACTACACTTAGACGCGCCCCCCTTGTTTCTTTTACATGTTTTGCAGAGTTGCTGGACACACTCTGGGGATGACTGCCTCTTTTTAAATCACCCCCTTACTGTGGGTCAACCTGGTTTTTACTTAAAGACTGACTAATCATTGTACATTATTACAAACCAAAGGCATTGCCTCCTGGAGCGTTAGATACCCAACTTGCCTCCACATAAAGTAATGGCTGATCAGTGTATATGATGCAGTCTGGCACTAGCAATCATGGCAGTTTTTTTGTTTTTATAGCCTTCACTGTAACATAGTTTTATCTCCTCTTGATTTGACAAGTAGATACTGTATGTTATTTTTGCACTTCCTTTTGGGTCACATGCTGTTTGTTCTGCAGCAAAATCACGCACTAGCATTTTCACCCTATGGACAGGGTAGTCTTATATGGTTCTTGTAAGCCCTGAGGTTTGGGGGCTCCCCTGGGGGGACACGGAGGAGGCACACGAAAGTCAGGGAACATCTGAAGGCAACTGCTTTTAAATCTCCGGTTATGTGAGGTCCATAAATTGAAGGGTAAATATACCATTACAGATATACTGTATGTATGGTCAATATATGATTGTATATATGAAGTAGCATTCTATCTAGAATTATTGTACATTACCAAATGTGAACTATAAGTAGTAAAAAACCCTATTTTTTATGTATTTTCTAGAATATAACCCCCCCCCCCCGAAGAAGACCATGAATGTAGGGGTCGAAATGCATTGGGTTATTCTTATGCATCTAGATTGTAAGCTCTAACGAGCAGGGCCCTCTAATCCCTCCTGTATTGATTTGTATTGTAAGTGTACTGTCTGCCCTCATATTGTAAATCGCTGCGCAAACTGTTGGCGCTATATAAATCCTGAAAAATAATAATAATAATAATCTTATGGTGTAATGCAATATGTAAACATTGTTCCTACGGTGTACAATGTTATCATCAATTATGGCTACTCTGTTTTTATGTCACCATACAATTATTGGTTTTCTGAAAGCAAAAGTTCTGTAGAAAAAGAAATGGTGGCTTTTTTATGTCACACAATATTTCCGCAATATTTTCAGTAAAAAATACACCAAAATAAATGTTTGTTTTTTTTTAAATATAAAAGATGAGGTTGTGTCCTGTAAATAGATACCAAGCATGACTAGACTTAATACTGCACACAGCTGTAAAATGGTGAAAAACTACAGTACTTAAAATTTTGGGGACACTTTAAAAGCCTTTAGCTGTTATCAATTTAGGGTAAACCATGCATTATGGCCATAGAATTATTGCTTTCACTCTGACATTCATGGGGTGCTTTTAAATTTTACTCGTCCTGTTTATCTTTGTCACTTGGACAGAAAGAGATGGGAAATACAATACGTTTTCATCAGAACAGGTGGTGAGAATAAAATCTTCAATAGCTGACAAATGCTCCAGTGACAACAGTCTTAGCCCTTGTACACACGGTCGGACATTCTGACAACCAAATCCGTTGGATTTTGTCCGACGGATTTTGTCCGAAACTGTTGCATACACACGGTCGGACAAAGTTGTCGGAAAATCCGATTGTACATAACGTGATGACGTTATTTCATTACGACGAGACTACGTTCAGGCTAGTAGCCAATAGCTTTGGTCTAGGAATTTGATCTGAGCATGCGTGGCACTTTGTCCGTCGGAGTAGGCTACACATGATCGGAGTATGTCCGATCGGAGCATTTTGTCTGAAAATTTTACGGACAAGTTGGAAAACTTGGTCCGTCGGATACTCCAACGGAAACAGTCCGATGGAGACCACACACAGTCGGATTATCCGACAAAGCGGTCCGATAGGACACATTCCGTCTGAATCTCCGACCGTGTGTACAAGGGCTTAGAGGGCATTTCCCTTCCCCCTGGAGAGAATTCCTCCAACCTCCTAATGTATCTCTGTGACAAGATGTGAAGGAAAATCTCCCCAATGGGACAAAGAGAAAAAAAAGACAGGGTTTTAAAACCATTCAAAACAAAAAAACACAATTTTGATTAAAAAAAAAGTTTTGACTATGCACCCACATTAATCCTAGTACTTGTGTACCTGTGTTCACAAGTATCTTTAAACCTGCAATGGTTTATGAGTACTTTTTAAATTAGCATGCCCTTCCAATGCCTTTACTACTTGTCTACTGCATTTATCAAACCTCCCAAAAAAAGTAGGTCCCATTCACACTTCAAGTAGCAGAAACTCGCTTTCCCACTCGTACTTTTGTGCAAGGGATTTTCACGCAATTCCACATGTCACGCATAGGGCAGCTCATTCACCTATTCATGTTTGTCTTGTCCTGCTCCTTTTTGGGCCGCATGCTGCACGCAATTTTGAAAGTTGCAGTTTCCTGCAATTTCCTGCAAAACAGCATGATTCTGTTGCGAGACAATCAGAGCAAAATCACGTAGGGTGCCATTTAAAATTAATAGCACCCAAACGCACAATGCACATTTTGCACCGATTGTCATACAATTTGGAATTGCAGCCAGGATTACAGCAAGTCTGTCTGCGATTCTAAAATGTCAAGTGTGAATGGGACATAACTGTGTAAGAAAGAGAGATTTGGCTCCAAAAGAAGGACAGTCTTTGGCTCCATTCACCTCTACAATAAACTTAGCTTGCCGCAGGTATGCCACATGTCAACTCAGGACCAAAAATCAGCTGAACACAGTGTTTTCCTATACCACTGGTATGTGGACCCATGCCGAAAGGTAATGTGCCCTGCTGTGTCCACAGTTCATTCCAGAAAATAATGGAGACCCACAAACGCCTGCAAAGTTAGCACAGAGAGCTGGTAGTCAAGATCTTAGATCATGACCACTCATTTCTTCTATTGACTTCAATGTCACTACTGTACCCTGCAATTTTGAGTTCTGGAGGACCAAGGAATCTGACACTCCAAAAAATTTCAGTTTCCGAACAGACTTCCTCAACAGAATGGTGTTTGTAAATGTGAGGAGAAGGAGAGGTACGTATTTACATGATTCTTTAACAAAGCTTTATGGTACTTATAGTAATAGATTTACTTTAAAGTGGTAGTAAACAGAGGCAGTCTACAAAAAAAAACACCTGTAAGGCAATTGTATATTGTGCTAGTATGCATTGCATACTAGCACATTATGAAATACTTACCTTAGAATAAAGCTCTCCAGCAGTGCGCTGTCACCGCTGAGAAGGCTGACATCCTGCCCGGTCTTTCTTCTGGGTTTGCGGGCTCCTGCGGTGTGAGTGGCCGGAGCCGCGATGAGGTCATACATGCGGGAGTCCTCAGATCCGGCACATGTGCCGGTGATGTCACTACCTGCATCTAGGGTAAATATCTCCTAAATGGTGTACGTTTAGGAGATACTGTAATTATTTTACCTACAGGTAAGCCTTATTATACCCGTAGGCAAAAATCACAAAGTAGGCTTTACTGGCGCTTTAAAGTACATCCATAGCCTAATATTATAGTTTAAAAGTTAGGACAGTCAAAGATGGATCAAAATTCGTCCGGTTCAGCAGGAACCAGCCAAATTTTGATCCAGCTATGGACAGGCTGGTTGTACTGAAGTTGATTTATCATCTTGTTGGTTTTTTCATACAATCATTGCCAGCACCAATAGCTGGCAGCAGTGAACACTGTATTCTGATGGTAGGGAAACCTCCCACTGTCAGAATATAATAGTGCAGTGGAAGGGATCCCCCCCATTAACACTGATTATGTTGATGAAGAAATCTAGAAATTTTCTTTTCTTCAGTTCTGGGTTGAAGGGAAAAAAATTGCATAATCTTTGGCCAACTTAAGTTTATGAACCCTTTACTTAGTGTGCACGTAGGTATGAAATAAAGTCAGTACGCTTGCCTGGACTTCTACTTTTATAGATTTCTTTAACGATCAGAACAACTGTGTCAAACACTGGTTTTCTACAGACGGATAGCAACATGTGGAAACATCACAAGTGATTGAGTACATTTTATCCTACTTCAGATGGCTCAAGATGAAAAGCATGAATAAATTCCCATCTGAAACCTCAGAAAACACCAAAGAACATCAATAGCAAGGTTGCAAGTTAGCTGGAATGGTGAAAGTATTAGAGAAGAAATGTTTATGTAAGGAAATTTCAGGATGTAGACACGGCACTCAAGGGTGAGCTTTTCAAATGTTCAAACAGTAAAAAGTAAATAGCTGAATACAGTGTGCTGCTTGTTAAGAGGCCAGCAAATGAAAATTGCAGCATTTTTATAAATAGAAAAGTTTGTAATAACCCTTAGAGATATATAAATAACATCTGCAGACGAGCAGGCCATCCAAAGCCTCTCCAACACCCTGGAAAATGTATTTGATCTTACGAAGAGAAATCAATTGTGACTTTAAGCAAAGGTTGTTAAACTCAATTGAAACAGTTGTCTGAAATGAGTTGCCAAGTGACCATTCCTCACATTTTTGTAAACATTTTATTATATCTTTACATGTGACAACACTGAAGAAATAACACTTTGCTACAATGTAAAGTAGTGAGTGTACAGCTTGTATAACAGTGTAAATTTGCTGTCCCCTCAAAATAACTCAACACACAGCCATTAAGGTCTAATCCGCTGGCAACAAAAGTGAGTACACCCTTGAAAAGTGTGTACTCACACATGAAAAGTGAAAATGTCCCATTTGGACCCAAAGTGTCAATATTTTGTGTGTTCACAATTACTTTCCAGCACTGCCTTAACCCTCTTGGGCATGGAGTTCACCAGAGCTTCACAGATTGCCACTGGAGTCCTCTTCCACTCCTCCATGATGACATCACAGAGCTGGTGGTTTTTAGAGACCTTGCGCTCCTCCACCTTCCGTTTGAGGATGCCCCACAAGTGCTCAATAAGGTTTAGGTCTGGAGACATGTTGGCATTGATGGTTCACCAGTGAGCTGTAGCTCCCCAGTTTCGGCAGCCCTCATGCAGCCCCAGACCATGACACTCCCACCACCATGCTTGACTATAGGCAAGACACACTTGTCTTTGTACTCCTCACATGGTTGCCGGCACACACACTTGACACCATCTGAACCAAATAAGTTTATCTTGGTCTCATCATACCACAGGACATGGTTCCAGTAATCCATGTCCTTTGCCTGCTTGTCTTCAGCAAGGTGTTTGCGGGCTTTCTTGTGCATCATCTTTAGAAGAGGCTTCCTTCTGGGACGACAGCCATGCAGAACAATTTGATGCAGCGTGCAATGTATGGTTTGAGCACTGATAAGCTGACCCCTCCACCCCTTTAAAATGGCTAACTGGGTCCAATTTGGACATTTTCACTTAGGGGTGTACTCACTTTTGTTGCCAGCGTTTTAGACAATAATGGTTGTGTGTTGAGTTATGTTGAGGGGACAGAAAAGTCACATGGCTATACAAGCTGTACACTCACTACTTTACATTGTAGCAAAGAGTAAGTTTTTCAGTGTTGTCACATAAAATATATTATGTGAGATACTGTATATATATGTATTTATTTTTTGTCTGACCTATGAATTATGAAATGTCACAATGTTACACCAGCCCCAGTGACTGATCACTGAGGGGCAGTGACTAGAGGAAACGCTTCATTATATCAAAGTGTAATTTCTTCAGTGTTGTCACATGAAAAGATATAATAAAATATTTACAAAAATGTGAGGGGTGTACTCAGTTTTGTGAGATACTGTACTTACATTGATCCAGCTTGGACCAATGTAACTTTGCATATACCATACCTGTAGGATCCCCCTAGAAGCTGGAATCAGCTCCAATGATCTCCATTTGCTTCCTGGTCCCATGCCAAGCAGCATTGGTCCCAATATGGACCAATGTAACTATGAAAAATATATCCATACCTGGAATTCCTCTTTAATACCTTTCTAAGACTTGGATAGGAAAGAAAAAGTGCCTGGTGTCCAGAAAACTGCAACTTTAGATGTATGGTTGTTCAAAAGATGTTTATTGTAGGGTAAACATATACATTAAACTAATGCGCTTCAGGGCTAACGAGCAAGCAAAAAAAAATTATAAAATATATGTAATATGTACATATATATATATATATATATATATATATATATATATATATATAAAATTAGTAACCACAATAGGTGTGTATTGTTATTAATGTACAAATCATATCTATTTGAACAACACATCTAGTTGCACTTCTTTCCTATTCAAGTCTTCTCGCTGAAACAAGGCCATATCTGAAAGGTAGCAGCCCAAGCCCTTAAGAGGGTCCACCACCACCATCCACCATTGGGCAGGACCCACTGGAAGGGATCGCTTCCCCTTTGCCCACACAATACCCCATCCACGATCAATGACTGATCCAGTCCGTCCAACGCATTCCCTAATTAATCTCTAGTTCTCAAAAAGGATATCGGGGAATTGGAGAAAGTGCAGAGAAGGGCAACCAAACTGATAAGAGACATGGAGGAACTCAGCTATGAGGAAAGATTAGAGGAGCTGAATTTATTCTTTCTTGAGAGAAGGAGATTAAGGGGGGGATATGATCAACATGTACAAATATATAAGGGATCCATATAGTGAACTTGGTGTTTAGTTATTAACTTTACAGTCAACACAGAGGACAAGGGGGCACTCTTTATGCCTAGAGGAAAAGAGATTTAATCTCCAAATACAGAAAGGTTTCTTCACAGTAACAGCTGTGAAAATGTGGAATAGACTCCCTTCAGAGGTGGTTCTGGCTAGCTCGGTAGATTGCTTTAAGGCCACTTTCACACTGAGGCACTTGTAAACTGCCAGTAAAACACTGAGCGCGTTTGAAGAGCTTTTTAGGCGCTTTTGAAGCGCTTTCCATTCATTTCAATGGAGAGGGGTGTTTTTTCACCACCCTGCCAGCGCACTGCCCCAGTGTGATAGAATTCATTGATTTTAATAAAAATCGATTTTCGTGAGCTTTTCAGGCACCTCTTTTTAGCGTGAAAGCGCCTGAAAAGCGCCTCAGTGTGAAAGGGGGTCTAAGAAAGGTATGGATTCTTGCCTAAATGTATATAATATAACTGGGTACTAACATTTATAGGTAAAGTTGATCCAGGGAAAATCTGATTGCCTCTCAGGGATCAGGAAGGAATTTTTTCCCCTGCTACAGCAAATTGGATCATGCTCTGCTGGGGTTTTTTCACCTTCCTCTGGATCAGCTGTGGGTATAGGATTGGGTATAAGGAATTGTATGATATTATTTTTTATTTATTTTTATGGTTGAACTAGATGGACTTGTGTCTTTTTTCAACCTGACTAACTATGTAACTGTTTAACACAAACCATTAATACCAGATAATCATTATAGCACACTGATTGAACATCCAAACTCAAAAGCAAAAATGTAATATGTTGCAGCTTAGTTCCCTAGATATGGTGGCAGAATTAGTTTCCTTTGTTTTCAAGCTATGTTTTTCTTTATTTTAACATGGTGAACTGGCCATTAAGATATTCCCTGCCCTGTGGTGACGACGCTTACTCATAATACTGTATCCATGGAGAAACAATGCTGTCACCTTAGGACTTAGGACTACAGAGCACTTCCTTCTATTCTCTTCTCCATAACATGGGGTGTTCTGTATTCCATGGATATAGCTGTGAAGTGGAAACAATGGAAAGGATAACAGTCCTGCACCATGATAGACAGCATACGCAGTCATCAACTCATAAGATGACTCTTCTCTCGTAAAAATACTCCACCTTTTAGCACTTTTTTAATTTTCAGACTTTAGTTCTGTGTTAAGAGTATACAAATAATTCAGAGCTGCCCTTTTTAACAAGCAGCTAAGACAACAAATTGGATAAATGTCAAAAACAGAAAAATAGATAGTGTAGCGCTTAATTTCAAATGTGATACAAAAAATGGGGCATGCACCCAAATAACACCTGAATATAATAATACGATACAGATTCCTATATACCTGTATATGTAGTGAACAAAAACATATAGTGAATGTCCAAAGTGAAAAACAAACAAATAAATATAAATTAAAGTTCATATACTCCATGTGAAAAAATTATTCATTAGCTGTGGGCTTTGTGGCACCTTCCTACACATTTGGTGGGAGTGCCCGTTGCTGCGGCCTTTCTGGCAGGATATCAGGATACAGATAAAAACTATTTTAGATGTAGACCTTTAGGACTCCCCAATGGAATTCCTGCTGCATGTGCCATCCATTCCTTTAAGCTTTTATCGCAAATCAATTCTCCCACACCTATTGAATGCCGCCCGGCGTCTGATTCCCATTCATTGGAAGTCAACCCAGGTTCCGGGGCGACCTGAATGGGTACGTCTACTGAACTCTATCATGGCAGTGGAGGAGTGGATGGCAAAATGCAAAGATATGTACGATATATTTTATGCTCTATGGGCCTTCCAAAACTCAAACAACATCTGCTGCTACTTTGGGGCAAACAGTTCAGTAGACTGCATATCCTTGAAGAAGATGAGACCAAAACATCCCAATACCCCAAAATTCCAGCGTTAGCTGATGACCCAAGCCTATCACTGTTATGCTATGCGATCAGTCTTAGACATGCCCATCCTTCCCCTCCCCACCCCTTTTTTTTTTCTCCAACTTTTCACTTCGGGTCATGCGGGATGCAATACATGAAATGCTGCACTCCATAAATAAAACATAACCCTGTTTAGCGACTAAAGTCCCTGAAGCCCAACCCCCCTGGGATGGGGGTACAACTTGATGAAGTCATATGAGACGAGCTGTCTAAATGTATCAGGGATCCTCTCTATGCATGTAACCCGAAGACCCTTACTGTTGTTTTCTTTTATTCCTTGTAACAGGTACGTTGCACTCTGTTTTTCTGCTGAAAAAATAAAATAAAGATTATATAAAAAAAAAAGCAGAAAAAAAAAGGGCCACATAGCATAATTCCATTTGGTAAAAAATATGTATCATTTATTGAATAAAACTCACATTTGTTAGGATAAAACAGCACATAAAATCAAATCTCCACTGCCGCCATTTGATTTTATGCGCTGTTTTATCCTGACAAATGTGAGTTTTATTACTTTCATTAAATGATACATATTTTTTACCAAACGGAATTATGCTATGTGCCCGTTTTTGTTTTTCTCCTTTGATTATCCCCACATCTATGGATATCTGATTATTGTCCTATATGAGATAAATCTATAAAGACATCTTCATTCTGATGAGAGCTGGCAGTTTCTATTTAGACATCTGATGGTTCCAGTGTCCATTCCTGAGTTGTGTTTACAACACAAGCTTGTTTGACTTACAGAACATATGTGCTTGTGTGTTCAAACATTCCGGTAAGCCCCCTGTGTTTGTGGTGGTGGTTCTCTTCACTCCAGCTATATTTCCAGGTTCACTGTTGGGATCTATATTACAGAGCTTATCACAAGAAAAATTGATTTATTCACAAGAAAAATGTATTTGTTTGTTTTTCACTTTGGACATTCACTATATGTTTTTGTTCACTACATATATATAGGAATCTGTATTGTATCATAATCAGGTGTTATTTGGGCGCATGCCCCTTTTTTTTTATCACGTTTGAAATTAAGTGCTACACTTTCTATCTTTCTGTTTAGTTCTGTGTTAAGACAAGATGAGAATTCCAAACGCACTTACAATAAAGATAGAAGGTGCAGCAATGTAGCACAGTCATTTATTACAGCTAAATAAGTGTATAGACACTATAAAACAACAGGGTCCCAGCAGTTGGAAGCTTGTAGGTAGCATTGGAATATGTGGCTCCCTGGATCCAAATGTTGAAAGAAAAACATATAGAGGAGCGCCAAGTCAGTGTAAAGCATTTATTTATTAAAAGCAGATAAAAGTCTCACTTACATAAAAATTGAGTGCTGTGCGGGTATACCGTCCGCTTTAGTCCCATTGACAGGCTGTAGGTGGAGATGTCAGCATATCAGCGGCGAAGCGCTGGGAGAGAAGTCAGCTGTGTTCAGCGATCTGTAGAAACACAATCCAGCCAGTTGGGACAGCGTGTGGGGACGCAGCAGCGCGTGACGTCAGAGGGCGACACCAAGACATTTATGGTCTTAAAGCGCCATCACCTTGCATTGTCTTTAATGGATCCTCAAAACTCACCAGACAAAAGAAAGCATGCCCAGGAGAGGGAACCACATGGTGGGTACTTAATTCTTGATTTGGTTGTTGCCAGCTTGTTTTCTAGTTGCTGATCACATATAGGCAGGCCATAGATTATGCAATTTTTTTATGGTTGCAGGAAATAAAATTTATTGATTCCCACATCAACACAGTCAGTGTTTATTGGAGAATCCCTACTGTGGAGCTATTGTGTTCTCCCAGCGGAGGGGCCGTCCCTGCAGTGCATATTGCTAGCAGCTAAGGATGAGCTCAGGCATGTTTGTAAGTCCATGTGCCCACCAGAAAGCTGAGACTCCGCAGCACTAATTACAGGCAGTGAGACATTTCCAGTTCTGTGCAGCCATGGATCATGCCTGAGTTCATCCTTATTAGCGGCTATGGCCACTGGCAATAATTGTATCCTAACATTCCAACATACTGGTTGTACCAAAGTCGATACATGGATTGATTGACTTTTGTATAATCAGTCTGCCCATTAAAAATGGGCTTGGACACTTACAGATCGAACCCATCAGGAAGCCAGCACTGCACACTGCCAATCATAGGCAGCGTGTGTATGTGCAGCTGCGGGTCACAAAATGCCTCACTGCCTATGATTGGCAGTGTGTAGTGATGGCTTCCTGGCGGGTTCAATATAAACATCACTACCAAGATGTGAACCATCTACAGCTGACTTAAATCAGCGTATTCTCCAGCAGTGTTTGCTGAGGCCACCTACAAGCTAGCCATGTCTATTGTAAGCCATTTAATAAACAAAAGCTATACCAGTGCGTGCGTGCGTGTGTGCGTGTGTGCGTGTGTGCGTGTGTGTGTGTGTGTGTTTTTTGTCTTCTGGGTGTATTTTCTATAACTGAATATATTTTGCATGTTAGACATAATAATTTTCCCTAGAGTTGTAACAAAAAATAAATCCTGTCGCAGACAACATACTGCTTCAAAGGATTACAGACACCAGATTAGACATTACACACAATTCATTTCTATTTAGCAGCAAATCCTTCCTCTGCCAACAGGTGGAAAATAACCCCCAGGTGCGAGAAGCTGATTTGTAAATCAGAGTACAGGAACTGATGTGCCTTACAATCAAAGAAACAGCAAGGGCAAGTATTCTGGTGCTTATTGGTTAAAGTTTATAATGACTGTAGTTCTCCTTTAATAAAGTACAAGAAGCACACACGAACAAAAATACAGATGCTTGAGACAGTAAAAATCCATCAGCCTTTGCTTACTCTAGATATACTGAAAAGTGCATTTATATGTGCTAATGCATCTGCATTTTTGATGCATTTTGAAAGTCTCCATTGAATTGACTTCAATGGCTAAATTGTGTTTAAAAGGCCAAAAAATCCTAGGTGCATTGTTTTCTTTACACCCATTAGCCCAGCACTTTAATGTGCACTGGTCCCATTAAATCCTCTGGGCTTTATGGATGGTCTATGTTTCAGATGTGCTGAAATGTGGATACAAAGTTTGTTAGAATGAACAAGGCCTTTAGGTAAGCATTCCTGCAGATCTGCGTTTCTCAACAAAAATATGTTCTTCTTTATAACAGCAAATATCTACCAAGTATGCGTATGTTATATTATCTCAAGTACCCTATAAAGTGCAAAAACATATTGCCAGTACTCTCAGAATGTGCTTTCATGTTTTCAAAGCAAACCCTTCTGATTTTAAACAGCTAGTTTCTTTTTTTAAATCAAACTTGCCTCGAAGTAAAGACTATCAAACCAGCATCAGAAGAGCCGGCACTTAATTATACCTTTTGTTTTCTTATAAGTGTCCTCTTGTACATTCAATTTTTTGCGATACGGCACTACTTTGTTTTAACTGACAATTGTGCGGTCATGTCATTTTTTCCCCACAAATAGAGCATTATTTTGTTGGTATTTGATCACCTCTGCGGTTTTTATTTTTTGCGCTATAAACAAAAAAAGATGAAAATTTTTTTAAATTTTTGCTTGAATAAATATATTCTTCTACATATTTTTGGTAAAAAAAAATTGCAATAAGCGTATATTGATTGGTTTGCACAAAGTTTATAGCGTTTACAAAATAGGGGATAAATTTAAGGCATTTTTATTATTATTATTATTTTATTTTTTACTAGTATTGGTGGTGGTCAGTGATTTTTAGCGGGACTGAGACATTACGGCAGACAGATCGGACACTTTTTTGGGACCATTGACATTTATACCACAATTGGTGCTCAAAAAATGCACTGATTACTGTATAAATGTCACTGGCAGGGAAGGGGTTAAAACTACCGGGCGATCAAGGGGGTTAAATGTGTTTCCTGGGAGGTGTTTCTAACTGTGGGAGGGACTGACTGGGAGTACAGAGAGATTTCTGTTCCTAATCACTAGGAGCAGATGATCACTCTGAACTCCCTAATCACTAGGAACAGATGATCACTCTGAATTTGTCCCTTTGGAAATTATCGTTCGAAATGTCAGACCTGTCGTGTACTGTATACACTATCAGAAAATGGTACAATCGTTCCTCAGACAAAAATGTTCACCCGATTTTCTTATAGTGTGTACAGAGCATAAGTCTAGAAGATACTAACGCTAAATGGTGCATGAGAAAAAGATAGTTCTGGCTTTCTTGGGAGCAAGGTATAATCCAATGTAAAGAGTACTGTGAGTTCTCTGATAGGTAATATTGTACATAACTGTAAGATTTACATTATTATATTACTTAGCATGTATGTCTATAACATAAAAAATAGTGCCACTATAAAGCAGTACTGGTTTTAGAAGCTTCAAAGGGTTCTGGTGAGGTTCAGCACTGTGACCACAAGCTATCAGTGTCAGCTCTGGTTCATCAATCAGCCCTGGGCTTCCAATGAAATAAAAGGTAATTTTTGTTTTTTACACTTCACTTTACACTTCACTCATTTCATTCTAAAACCAGGGGCATTATATGGAGATGGCTATACCTGCCCCCATTCTTCTGGGAACGGTTTCCGCAAGATATTGGCGTGTGCCTTTTGGGAATTTTTCCACCAAAAGACAATTTGTGAAGTTAGGTATGGATGTTGGTCAAGAAGACCTACCTGCCTAGCTTATATTCAGTGGTGGCCCATCCATTAGGGGTGCACAGACCTCCCTATCTATGTATACTACCCCTTGGACTACATACAGGGCCCTGGACTATGGAGGGGGGAGTGTATTTTTGAAGAACCCGATTAGAGCCAGAGGCTCTAATAGGCTTCAAAAAAGGGTGGGCTCGGGGAGCAGAGTTGTGTGACGATAGTGATATAAATAGTGCTATTTTCACACGAAATCTCCTCCCCGCCAATCAGGAAGAAGGTCTCGATTGGCCAAAACATCAGGCGATCCTATTGGACACCTAGCCTAGCCTAGGTGGAGGAGAGAGGAGATGCACAGCGGAAGCTCAAAGAGAGGACACCGGAGCCCCTGCCTGCAGTCCAACCAGCAGACAGCAGGGGAGGGTGGTAGTGCCATGCCACAAGCACTTCAGGGGGGTGCTTGTTCGCCCCTCCAAAGAAAACACAACCAGCCGCCAATGTTTTCAACTCATCTTAATGATGTTCAATAGACCACTTGAGTTCCTCTACATTTTTTTATCCTAATCCCCTCCACCTCTTAAAATAAATAATATACTGATTACGACTACAAGGGTGTAGTGTTATATAGAACAATATTGAGGCATATCCAAAATGGAGAAAAAAATTTCTCTGTCCTTGAAGAAGACAAAGATTGTGGTAAATTTGCATATGTATTTTGAACTGTTGTAATGTCCATGTGCTGTACTTCTCATTTCATACTTTTACAGATTTCAGTTCCTTTTAGAAACTACAAACTGATTCTTCAGACTGATTTTCTGAAGTAGATGTTTTTCTATTTGTTTAGAGTGATGGATTTCTTGAGGGAAAGCACAGTTTACATTAAAATGTACACTATGCCCTGCATAAAAATTGTTTCTTACTCAGACGGCATAGCAAATTACATTTTCATTGCAAGGTGCCTGGAAGAAAAATTTCTTCAGGACATTATGTAGCTTATTTTCTGATAAAAATTATATTCTTAAAACAGAAAATGAAAAAGTTGCCAACTGTATGGTGCACATTCGTAATATCCAATCCCTTTTTTTCTACGTTGAAACAAAGATGAAAGCCATAAAAACTGACAGATAATAGCTTTTTCTTAAAGGTCATTTCTGGTTTTAAAATATCCTTTTAGGATATTTTACACCATCATTGTTATATTTTTTTAGTCATTTTAATTTACATCATGTATTCCTGCTATTTTCATATTATATTACATCTAAACTCCAAGCTATTTTTTTTATTGTAGATTGAGTAGGAGTTGGTTAAAACCCCTGTCCGTTTTTCCCCCTCGGTACAAATCGACTGGTTTCCATGGCTGTACAGACGAAGGCACCCACCTACATATTTGGTGGTTTTGCCCGATGGCTAAATGTTTTCGGACTTTGCTATAGCATCTTCGTTGTTTGATTACCCTATTCAGCCAGATCCAACTTCAGTGCTTCCTAATAAGAAGCCTGCTGAACACATCGACAACATAAAATTTTCCTGCAGGTTACTAGGGCAACCAAACTGATCCTAGCGAAGTCATGGAAAACCCCCTAAACTTTGCATTCTGGCAGTAAAACACATAATAACGCAAGCTATGATTCACACCAAAATTGAGGCTGCTTTCACAGACTAAGTAATCAAATTTGAAGCGCTTTGGAGTCCCTGGATGACCCATTACCTTCCAGTGGACTTTGACGAGTCCTTATTGCTCCCATAATTATGCAACACACTTTCCCTAGACATTGAGATGTTGAAGTCCCCTCCTTCTTTCAGCAGTCTCCCTTGGTTCCCTCCTCCTGCTTTCTTTTTCTACCCCATTATCCTAGACCGGGGTTTCTCAACCAGGGTTCCTCCAATGGTTGCTAGGGGTTCCTTGAGCAATGAACAATTTTTCCCTCTCAGACAAGTTTCCAGTTACACCAATGATCTTTTTAGCTATCTGTAGGGGGGAATTCTTCCCCAAGACCATAGATGTAAGGAGCACTCTTGCACTGACCATTAAACCAATGTATCATGAGTTGTAGATATAGCCATTTTTAACAGGGGTTCCCTGAGACCGAAAGGTTTTTTTTCAAGGGTTCCTCTGTGTTGAAAAGGTTGAGAAAGTCTGTCCTATACCCTTTCTTTCCTACCCTCCTCTTCTTTCCTTTTACTTTAGTTCCATTTTTATGCTATTCTTCTTCTTCTTAGTCCCCTCATCATTTTGTTCAAAAGCCATCATGGTCAATTGCCCTTTTTATGTATAGATATGCTACCGTAATATTTAAATTTCCTTCATTACCATATTAATGTTAGTTAGTTTTTTTTTTTTCAAAATCTTTATACGTACAGTGCAGCGCATTCCAGAATTTTGACCTTTTTTTCTTTTTACACTTACGCGCGGGAACTTTGTTATACAAATGTCATTTCAATGTACCCAGATGGCTGTTTTTGTATTTTATTATAATTAGTTACATTACGATACAATATTAGAATTATTTTGTACCTTGTTGTTACCCAAATAAACAAATTGAACAAGAAAACCGTTTACCACTGGGGAGATATCTGTACATTTGCTGTCCCATAGACACAACAGAAAGTGGGAGGAAAACTCTCCAAAGAGAAGGAAATCCCTTCATAGTCCACCTGCAACCAGAACAAATCTGCCATTGGAAGAATTCCCTTCTATTCCTGTTCTTGCTCTGTGACAAGAAGTGAGGGAAAACTTTCCCAACGGGGTCACTGATGTCAATAAGAACCTGAGCTAAACCTAATCCTATCTATTGAAAATTATATATAATAATTTGTCTGAAGTTGGGATTAAAACAGCCACAGCAATAAAATTTAAATCAGTAAACATCATCACATTTATTTAATTTTATTATGTTAATATAATATTTTATCAGTTTATATATTTCCTTGCTTGGGTTATAGGGTTGTTTTTACCTAGGCATCATTACAAGTGAGTCACTAGCCAGGAACGTATTTGTGTATATTAAAGCAGTGTATCTCAACCTTTTTTCAGTCAAGGCACCCTTTAAAATTATGCACACTCTCGAAGTACCCTATTATAAAAAGTAAAAAAATAAATTGTTTTACACAGGGCTGGGACAAGGGGTGGGCAGTAGGTGGGGCTGCCCTGGGCACTGTGGTAACAGGTAGAAGAGGGGATTTGGGGGAAAATTTGTGCTGGGAAGGAAGGGATTTGATGTGAAGGGGAGAAGATGTTTACTAGGAGTCAAAGTTTGAGGGGTAGAGGATTTGTGCTAGGAGGGGTGATTTTTTTTGGGGGGGGGGCATTGGAGCTAGGGGGATTTGAGGGTTGGAGGGAGATTTGTGCTGAGAGAAGGGATTTCAGCAGATTTGTACTGGGAGGGGTGGAGGGGAAATTTATGCTTATGGGGTAGGCATGCAAATTAATGCTCAGTGTTTTTGTGGGGGGAGTGCAGTTTGGCATGTTCGCCCTGGGCTCTAGATGGCTTTGTCCCAGCACTGGTTTACATAATGCAGCAACATCTACACATGTAGGACACCCAACATTAGAGGTGATTTATTCTTCCAAAGCAAACACACCTTTGCACACTGGTACTGACTAGTATTCCAATGCTTCTCTTTTCAATCAGTTTCTTTCCCTCACTCAGCTAATGTGATCCCAGTGCTTAAGGAGAGGGGCATTATCAAACCAATGACATGATTGTTTGGCAGGACACTGGCAGCTAGAAGTTTGTAATGGTGCACAATGGAAACCGGTGGCTATGTGTAACTAAAAAGCAGTTTGATCCACCCCTACTGGCTTGTATACAATTTTTGGGCAAATTTTTAAGCATTTTGAAAAGGCACCCCTGAAGAAACCTGAAGGCACCCCAGGGCTGAAAAAGGCTGCATTAAAGCATAACTCCAGGAAAAAAAAAGATATTCAAAATGAATAGTCTAATAAAAATAAAAAAAGCAGCTTTTGATACAACACTCACCTTCAATCTTGCACTGTCCCCCATTATACCTGTCCACCATTACATGCCACCAGCCTTACCCTACTTACCCAGAGCCCACATTGTCAAGAACCTGCCCACCAAGAACGCACCATTGTGCAAGCCTGGGCTCGGGATATTACATCATTATGTGTACAACATTCAGTGCAGGAGTAGGGACCACTCACTGCTACCACTATCAAAGAAGAGGCAGTACCTGTGATGTCACAGTGATATATATTACACACATACACACAGTATATACATTTTAATTTTTCATCAAGTTTGTGAGGAAAGACGGTGGGTATTGTGAATCTGAAGATTCACTTTAACTGTCCTACTATAGCTCCAAGGGCTTTAGCATTTAGTAGAGAGCCATTATAAGCACACCAGCAACTGTGACAGTTATCACCAGAGGCACACCTTAAATTATTTTGGGAGGCAGTTAGATCAATAGGTTTTACACATGTGATAAAATGCCCATTCATGAACCAGTCAGACTCCTTATTTCTATCCAGACAAGTTCTTTTTAACAGCTACCTGCTATTAGATAGGATATCTCCAAAAACAAGGCTGGTCTATACATCTGCCTGTTGTCAGCAAGGCTTTATTCAAAAAGTGTACGTTCACTGTGACTGGATTGTTCCCTTTTTCTAGAGAATTAATACAGTTTCAGTTACTGAAAAATGTTGATGCAATTAAACATGTTTGAGGTTCCTTGTCATTCACTAATCAACCCCACACAACACTCTAACCACTGCACAGAACCCTCTAATGAATACTAGTTGTGGCAATTGAAAATATCAGCCTGTAAGGGGCTTGGTCTTCAACACACCTTTACAGATTTTTCAAGAATAATAAAAAATGCAGAACTTCAGTCCTAATGCTCCCCAGTAAACCCACCACCCCCAATCATTAAAAAAACACACTATATACATACCTTTATTGGGGGTGTCTCCTGTCCTTCCCCTTCTTTCTCAATGGCAGTGATAGGCAGTCCCTTGGCATGTGAGCACTACGCAGTCCAAGAGTGCAATGAGCCTGACCACATGGTGCCACCCGCACAGGAGGTATGTCCTTGACAGCCTAGGTCCCTTGGAAGTGAGTTGAATGATGAAGGCCCTTATTCATCCTGGAGGACTAATGGAGTTGAACTTAGGCACGGTAAACCTATGGGAGGCAGTGCCGGAGATAAGGTGGTATTATGCAGCAACATCTGCTTTTTATTTTAAAATAAGGCAGCACATAAAAAAATTGAGCCCTACTTAAAAACCTTATTTTTTTGCTAATACTATACTATCCCATGTAGGACAAGGTGAGTCAATAAAGCCATGGTGGCTCTTACAAGATGCCACCTGACACAAGATCCTTTTTTTTGAGCAGCTGCTCCCTTACTGCCAGCATTCTATGCTTTAGCAGAGTCGTTGCTGCAACGTTGACAAAGAATTGGTTTCCGGATGGAAGCCTGTACATGTATAGGTTTACATTGTGCATGTAAATATATGCAAAATGACATAAGCCTGAAGTTTAGGCTGACTTGTTTTGCAATTAAATCCATTTTATTCAAAATGGCTAAAGTGTACAAAGATAGAAGCAGTCATTGTAAATGAGCTAAAGCAAATATTTTTAACTGCTCAAATAGTGACTGCATTCCATCTGGTCTGTAGGACCCGAGCCATTTCTCTTGCATGATGCACGTAGTATTGATGTGGTAACATAGCTACTGAAAAGTGATATGGGATCTATTGTAAAGAATAATAAGCATGAATAATGGAACTCATCCACTCTCAGAACATACTGCCTAATCTTAACTATGTACAGTCTTTAAGTTGGAGAGATAAATAGTGGGAATGTGTAATGATTTCCAGCTACTGACTTTACAGTTGACCTACCATTTCCTCCTCAGGATTTCTGCATCAGTAACTAGTGTATTGCACATAATTATTAGCAATTTTCTGAAATCCTTAAGGCTCTGACAATCAAAAGCCCCAATACTACAAGCTTGTAATCAATGAGAAGCTTTAAAAAAAAGTATATATATATATATATATATATATATATATATATATATATATATATACATATATATATATATATATACATATATATATATATATATATACATATATATATATATACATATATATATATATACATATATATATATATATATATATATATATATATATATATATATATATATATATATATATATATATACATATATACATATATATAGATGAGCCAAACACCCCTGGATCAGTTCGCAGGCAAAAAATTTGGCAGAACACACAAACACTGTTAAAGTCTATGGGAAAAGAACATGAAAAATCAAAAGTGCTCATTTTAAAGGCTTATATGCACGTTATTGTCATAAAAAGTGTTTGGGGACCCGGGTCCTGCCCCAGGAGACATGTGTCAATGCAGAATTTTTTTTTAAAGTGGAAGTTTTTTCGGGAGCAGTAACTTTTTTAATGCTTAAAGTGAAACAATAAAAATGAAATATTCCTTTAAATATTGTGCCTGGGAGGTTTCTATGGTATGCCTGTAAAGCAGCACATTTTTCCCATGTTTAGAAAAGTACCACAGCAAAATGACATTTCTAAAAGAAAAATTGTCATTCAAAACTGATCGCGGCTGTAATGAATTGCCAGGTCTTGGCAATATAGATGAGTCTCATTGAAAAAAAGAGCATCCACCACCCCCAGTCGATTACCAGGCCCTTTGGGTCTGGTATGAATATGAAAAACATTGCGTGGGGGTCTCCCTAAAATCCACACCAGGCCCTTTGGGTCTGACATGGAAATTAAGGGGAACCCTGCACCAATTTTTTTTTTTAAATGGCATAGAGGTCCCCCCCAAAATCCATACCAGACCCTTATCCAATCACGCAACCTGGCAGGCCGCAGGAAAACCCTTGCCTGGTAGTTGAGGGGGGTCTGTGGGCGGGGGGCTTATCGGAATCTGAAAGCAACGTTTAACAAGGGGACCCGCAGATCCTGCCCCCCCCCTGTGAAATGGTAACGGGGTACAAATGTACCCCTACCATTTCACAAAAAAATTGTCAAAATGTTAACAATGACAAGACACATCTTGGGGACAAGTCCTTTATTTAAAAAAAACGGACCGGAAAAAAAAAATCTCACTTTTGTGAGATACTGTGTGTGTGTGTGTGTGTGTGTATATATATATATATATATATATATATATATATATATATATATATATATATATATATATATATATATATATATATATATATATATTCATATGTGCATCAAGAAGAATAAATTTTTTTTTATAAAGTGATAAAGTGATTGCAACGTTTTTTGTTTTTTTTAAACCACTTAAGGACCGAGCCTCTTTCTGAGATTAGATGTTTACAAGTTAAAAACCGTTTTTTTTTTTTGCTAGAAAATTACTTAGAAAAAATATATATACTGTTTGGGGGTTCTAACACCCTAGAGAATAAAATGGTGGTTGTTGCAATACTTTCTGTCACACCGTATTTGCACAGCACACTTTTTTTGGAAAAAATAAAATTTTTGAATTAAAAAAATAGGACAAAAGGAAAGTTAGCCCCTTTTTTTTCTTATATTGTGAAAGGTAATGTTACGCTGAGTAAATTGATACCCAACATGTTACACTTCAAAATTACGCCCGCTCCTGGAATGGTGACAAATTTTTACCCTTAAAAATCTCCATTGGCGACATTTAATTATAAATTCTACAGGTTGTATGTTTTGAGTTACAGGGGAGGTCTAGGGCTAGAATTATTGCTCTCACGCTAATGATCGTGGCGATGCCTCACATGTGTGGTTTGAACACCTTTTTCATATATGTGCACGTTTAAAAAAATGTTTTTCTCATTTATTTTACCTTTTATTTTTACACTTTTTTTTTTTTTTTTTGAAAAAAAAATTATGTCACTTTTATTCCTATTAAAAGGAATGTAAACATCCCTTTTAATAGAGAAAAAGCATGACAGGACCTCTTAAATATGAGATCTGGGGTCAAAAAGACCTCAGATCTCATATTTAAACTAAAATGCATTAAAAAAATAAATAAAAATTGAATGTCATTTGAAAAAAAAATCCCTTTAAGAGCTATGGGTGGAAGTGACATTTTGACGTCGCTTTCACCCTGCAATGAAATGGAGATGGGTGGGGGCCATCTTCCCCTCACTCATCTCTGCACCAAGCCACTACCGCCACTACCGACGGCTCCAGTAAGCGGTGGAGGGCACCGAAGTGCGGCGGGAGGGGGGGGGGTCCTCTACGATAAAAGTAATCTTGCAGCGAATCCCCCGCAGAGACCACTTTTCTCTGAAAGCGGACTGCCTGCTGAAGAAGAGAATACTGGAGTCATGGTAGCTAGCTACTGCCATAACAATGACGGCGGGAAGTGGTTAAATAACAAACATGTTATACTTATCTGCTCTGAGGAAGGGCTTTTCGCAGAGCAGCCCCTATCCTCCTCTTCGGAAGTGCCCCGGCAGCGCTTCTGGCCCCTCCTATTCATCGAGTGCCCCCACAGAGAGCCGTTTTCCATGGGGGCACCCGTGCAGGCACACTCACGAGTCCCACTGCTGAGTCTATTGACACAGACAGCAAGACTCGGCTCCGCCCCTCGCTCTCATGCACTGGATTGGATTGACAGCAGCGGGAGCCAATGGCTCCCACTGCTATCAATCTATTCAATGAGGACAGAGACAGCAGCTGGAGCCACTGGGCTCGTGCTCATTGCTGGAATGAATGGGTTAAGGTAAGAAAAAGGGGGGGCTCTGGGGGGGGGGCAGCTGCAGCACAGAAGGCTTTTTCACCTTAATGCATAGAATACATTAAGGTGAAAAACCTTGAGACTTTACAACCCCTTTAATGATCATACTGAAGTAGTACTGAACGGCAAAACCTATAAATCAGTAATATTCCTGCCTTTGGTCATTCCTGATGTGCTAAGCTGAAGACCCTATTAAAACATCACCAAAGATTTCAATAATTATCTCTCTGCCAGTGGTAACAGTCACTATGTCTTACAATATTAAAAAGCATTTTAAAGAAAGATGATACATTCACTGAAGGCAGTGCAGACATTAGGATCATGCCTACAGTGATGGGGAATGGTGCAGAGAATACAAAAAGGCAGCCATGATACTGGAAAAAACAGACTGCTAAACACCTAATTAGATTGTAAGCATCTCATGTATCACTAAGAATACCTGAATGTTCAATAACAGCTCCAGGTAACCTCAAACACAGGAGGGTTTGAAATCAATCTCAAGCCAGACAGCTTTGGCAGACAATCTAGAAACCTAATACATATCACAATAGCGCATATACAGACTCATTGGTGCTAGATTCACAATAGGGAAGGCTATGATAACCACATCAAAAGAAACTTCTAGTTATAAAATGACCATTGGCCTTGCCAGGCTTATGTTGGAAATGATGCACCTAGAAACCGACTGAAGGTTTCCCACCCTTTAAGGCAGGGGTAGGGTGAGTTTGCCTACCCCTAAAGCAGGGGTAGGCAACCTCGCCCTACCCCTGCCTTAAAGTGTATGAAAACCCTAACAATGAACGTCTCTTATTTGCATCCTATCAGTCGGTAAATCCACAATTGAGAGAATTTTGTATATCTGGACTTTTTGTCGTGCCTCAAAATAGTTTTGAACCATCTGCAGCTACAACCCCATTGGTTCATAGCTCATAGCTGCCTGAGCTCTCCTGCAAATTAAAGAGCACTTCCCCCACTATGATATGGAAATATAGAGATGGAATGTAATGTATAATCCCAACATACTTCCTGTTTTTGGGTGACCACGCTGTTCATTCAGAAATACAGTACAGTAAGTAAACAATGGGGGGTGATTTACGAAAGCCGTGTGTCATCAGTAGAGGCTCACGACGAGGCACAATTTCATATTTACGAAATGGTGCGCCGTTAACAGAGAGCAAATCCCCCATTTACTATAGTGATCTCGGCGCACGGGAGAATGCAATCTGTGCGCAACTATATGCATTTTATGACATTAACTATATCTCTGCTTTATACTGTCCAGGTTTTGCATCATCTTTTTATTCCATGTCCCTTCGCACAACTTTCTTGGATACTCTTACAATATTGTGTTGTTGCCAGCCCTGCCATTACTACTCTTTTGCATCAGAGTTCCCCGCCACACAGGGCCCCCTGGTGCTTTGGCGCCTCCTCTGGGCTTAGTTCTATATCTACGCTGTGGAACGGCGGTTCATGCCGGTCTGCGAATGCGAGGCTCTGTATTTTCCACTCTGACTCTGACGTACCGCCTACCTCCGTGTTGGAGGTCTTGAGACATCTGACGTCATAAACCCTTACAACCAACTTTGACCTACAGGTAAGCCTAGATTAAGGCTTACCTGTAGGTCCAAGAAATATCTCCTAAACCTACACGGTTTAGGAGATATTTGCCGAAAGACAGGCACCTCTGTCTACGGCGCATGTGCCTTAGACAGCGGCGCGCAGGCGCACTGAGCGCGCCGCGGTCAATGGCGAGTGGCGGCTCCCATGCGCATGTGCAGGAGTGACGTCATCGTGGCTTCGCCGAATGACAGAGGCGGAGCAGCGAGACCCACCGAGAAGATGGATGCGCCGAACTACAGGGGACAGCGGTGACATCGCTGGCTCCTGTGTCAGTTAAGTGACACATAATGGACTACTATGCGATGCATAGTAGTCCATTATGCTTTACCTTTGCAGGGAATGAAACTAGGCTGATTGGCATGGCAAAACAAAAAAAGGTGTGATTTGTCTAAAAACTACTTTCCTGGTGTCTTCATGGTAGCATATGCATGGATTGTGCGTATGCTGCCATGGATAGGCACCAGGAAAGGAAAATTACAGAGAGGTAAGTATTCAATTTTCCATTTTAGAGCAGTGGTTCTCAGCCTCAGTCCTCAGCTAAAATCTAGCTCAAGACAATCCTATTCTAATTGTGGGCATTTGAGGGAAACCAAGTGAGTGTTAGAACCCCTGCTTGTCTTTTTTATGTTGGGCTTTGTGTCCTTTTTGTGAAAATTGGCTTCACTTTCTGTCACATAGCTAAACGGGAAGTGAGGGTAAAACCCTACCAATGTCTTTCCTTGGGGACACACAGGTCAATCTAACTAGTGTCCCCATTAGGAAAATTGCACACACTAGCACTTTGTTGTGTACACCCCAAATTAACCCCCCTGACGGTATTCCCGAGTCTGGCTCGGGGTGGAATTTTCATACCAAAAGCGGTATCCCCGAGCCAGACTCGGGACTGCATCGCTGGATCCAGGAGGAGGTTTACTTACCTTCTCCCTCGGATCCAGCGTTGTCTCCCCGCTGTACGAGCGAGCCGTGTCTCACTCGATCTATCACATCGCCGATCTCCGTGCCCTGCGAGCGTTGCGACGCACGGGGACGGAGATCGGCGCCAAATTCAAAAAGTGAAACAAACAGTAAACATACAGTATAATGTAATCTTACAGATTACATTGCTGTATGTAAATATTTCACATCCCCTTTGTCCCTAGTGGTCTGCCCAGTGTCCTGCATGCAGTTTTATGTAATAAAAACTGTTCTTTATGCCTGGAAACTGGAGATTGTCCATAGCAACCAAAACTGTCCTTTTACATCAAAAATGGTTTTAGACCAGCTAGAAAACAGCGATAATAAAATGGAATCACTCGCAGAGATCCGTCCTCAAATACTGAAAAGTAATGACAGCAACAATTCTGCAACTGAGCAAATTTCAGTGTTTTTGATTTGATTACATTATTGAATAATTTTTATTATTGTTATATTATTATTTGGTACAATTATTTATAATTATTTATTATATTATAATTTATGATTTCATTTTTCAAACTTTATTATACCCGGGATGTCTGCTAGACTCTGGTTTGGACAGATTTAAGAGAGTTATTCCTAAGAATTGCAGGACTACAATATAAAACGCCAAATTTTCATGCAAAATAATGGTACCGCTTTTAGCACCTAAAATCCGAAATAATCATACCGCCAGGGAGGTTAATAGGTATTTTGGGGTTTATTAAAGGCAAATCCACTCTGCAATACAAGTGTACTTGCTGTAAATCTGAGGGGAAGCACTGGTGATATTATCATCCAATCATGTAGAAGCAAAGATGCAGTTTTTTTAGTCTCCTTGCATATCCCCCTCAGATCTCCAGCAACTTCACTTGTAATGCAAAGTGGATTTGCCTTTAGTAAATAAACCCCAAAGTCCAAAATGCCTAATAATTTGGGGTGAACACAGCAAAATGCTAAAGTGCAATTTACCTAATGGGGAAACTATTTAGATTGACCTGTGTGTCCCCAAAAGACTTCCTGTTTGGCTATGTGACAGGAAATTAACCTCCCTGGCGGTATGATTCAGTCTGGAATTAGGTGCTGAAAGCGGTACAATTATTTTGCACGGAAATCTGGCTTTTATTTTGTAGTCCTGTAATTCTTAGGAATAACGCTCTTAAATCTGTTCAAACCAGAGTCTAGCAGACATCCCGGGTATGATAAAGTTTATAATATAATAAAGAATAATAAAAATTATTCAATAATGTAATTAAATCCTAAAACACTGAAAAAGGGACACGTTTTGGTTGCTATGGACAATCTCCAAATTCCAGGCAGAAAAAACTGTATTTATAATATAAAAGTGCATGCAGGGCATTGCACAGACCACTAGGGACAAAGGGGGTGTGTATTTTGTAATACAGCACTGTAATCTGTAAGATTACAGTACTGTGTGTGTTTTGTGTCTTTTTACTTTTTTAAATTTGCCGCTGTTCTCCGCTCCTGTGCGCCGTAACGCCGCAGGGAACGGAGCTCGGCAGCATTCGGCACTGTGAATCGAGCGGAGGACGGCTCGATCACACAGCGCGGAGGACATCGCTGGATCCAGGGGACAAGGTAAGTAAGTCTACCTGTGTCCTCCCCTGCATCCAGCGAAGCGATCCCGAGTCTGGCTCGGGGTTACCGCTTCTATCAGTAAATTCCTAACCCGAGCCAGACTCGGGATTACCGCTAGGGGGGGTTAATACATTTAAAGGAGAAACTGGCAAGATTTGGGAGGTGTCTTCACCCTATCAGGGTGAAAAAGACACCCCTACTTCATGTGTACAGATTCACTTACTGGCCTATGTATATTGTTTCCTGCTTCAGTGTGTGTGTGTATATATAGCTATCTCTCTCTCTCATATATATATATATATATATATATATATATATATATATATATATATATATATATACATACATACATCTATAGATGTAGGTTCTTGTGTTCACCAGCAGAGAGAAGTTGGGTAGATGCCACACTCCCAATTCTGGAGGCATAATAATGGTCTAGCACAGGGGTCTTCAAGCTACAGCCCTCCAGTTGTTTAGAAACTACAGTTCCCATCATGCCTAGTCATGTCTGTGAATGTCAGCGTTTTACAATGTCTCATGGGATGTGTAGTGCTGCAACAGCTGGAGAGCCGTAGTTTGAAGATTCCTGAGCATGTCTTAAAAAAAAGGTGGTTTCTCATGTGCCTTGTATAATGCCCAAGAAATATCGTTTGGAAAATACAAGTGGGTCATGGCACATCTACATTCCAAATATAGCACTTAAGATAGTCATGCACTATGCAATCTGATTGGCCAATCTCTGTACAACTCGAAATTTAGGCAACATAGGTAATAGGAAGACGCACTTAAACAATTAATTCAAATTATAGGAAATCAAACAGGCTCTTGCACTAAATCTAATTTATTTAAGATCTAAATGATTGCAGTGTATGGTCACCTTTAAAGATCAAGATCTGAAAATATTAACTTATTGGGTTTAGAAAAACTTGTCTGTTCTTTGTAATGTATTGAAAGATTTGGGTAAAAAAAAAAAGAAAAAACACATATCAAAGATATATTGGAAGTGATAGGAATGAGATTAGCATTAAAAGGGTTAATTAACTGAGAACACCTACTAATTGCCTAACAAGACACATCCAATGAGATGAAATTAACCAATTGTATTGGGCGTGCGCTATTATCAATGAGAAAACCACAGTTACTCTGGTGACAGTTGCAGTTAACATGTGCGGGTATTTCTTATCGCTTTTTGCGCTTCAGTGTTCGCCAGGTCGCACGTTCAATTAATGACTTTTCCAACGCATCAATTAATGTATGAATTGGTGCAGTGCCTTATTCTTAGTAAATCCCCCCCATTGTCAGCCTAGGACAGGAGGTTATTTGCAGACTCACCAAGTGAAAGGGGATAAAGAAAATGAATGCAGCCACTACATGTACAGATTAAACACATACACAAAAAGTGCCTTGTTTTAAGTGTCTTGTGCGATGCCTTAAGTCAAGGATCTCCAAACTACGGCCCTCCAGCTGTTGCGGAACTACACATCCCATGAGGCTTTGTAAAACTCTGACATTCACAGACATGACTAGGCATGATGGGAATTGTAGTTCCTGAACAACTGGAGAGCCATAGTTTGGAGACCCCTGCAAGTGAATACAGTTTCACAAATTTAAAGGGATATTAATTTTTTTTTTTTTTTAACAAACATGTCATACCTGCTCTGTGCAATGGTTTTGCACAGAGCAGCCACAAACCTCTCAGGTCTCCTGCCAACACCCCTGGCTCCTTCTTCTTGACCAATACCCACAATAGCGAGCCTTTTTCTATGGGAGCACTGGTGCGCGATTGCTCCCGAGCCCTGCTCTATGCATCCATAAGACACACAGAGCTGCGATTCAGCCCTGCACCCCTCGCTTCTCCTCATTGGCTCACTGTCTGTGATTGACAGAAGTGGGAGCCAATGGCTCCCACTGCTGTCTCAGCCAATAAGGAGAGGGAGACCAGGGACAGCAGAGGATCCTGTGCACAACGCTGGATCGAGAGAGGGCTCAGGTAAGTATTAGGGGAGCTGTGGGGGTGCAGCACACAGAAGGTTTTTCTTACATCCATGCATTCTTGCAAAAAGGTAAAATCCCCTCAGCCTTTACAACCACTTTAAAATGTTAAACCCATGAACTATTAAAGCTGAACTCCAGGAAAACTGCAGCTATTTCCAGTACAGTCCCAATGCATTAACAAGGCAAAATGCCTTGTTTTTCTGGTGTGCACTGAGAAGAAGTACTTTAAGTACAGTCTTTTTTCTTTTTCAGTACAGCATGTTGTGACAAGAACCACTGTATCAGAATTTTGCTGTGGTGAACTGGACTGCATTGAAAATATCACTTGTGACATTTCAATAAAGTTGTATAAAAAAAAAGAAAAAAGTTAGGGCATTGGCACTGTGTCTTCCAGTAAACAGTACATCAGTGTCTGTGCATTCAGTGCATCTTGCTGGTATGAATAAACTGAATAATACAATAGTTGAGGACTTGAGGGCAGCATGCTAAATGCATGGCCACTGGTGTGCGCCCAATGCCGATCCTAACATATCATGCTGTTTAATTTGTTTTTTCCCCAGAACTTTATTAAAATGTCAAAGACAAAGTGGCATTTTAATATAAATCTTTTCGCCACAGCACTGTTACACTGAAAAAAGTACAGCAATGCTGTGATGTGAACAACTCCATTTTGCCTTCTCTATGTGTTGGGGCTGCGGTAGAAATAGCCCCAATGCATCTGGTGTGAACGAGACCTAATACTACTTTAAAGGAGAAGTACAGCCAAAGCTCGTTTTGGCTGTACTTCTGTAAATCACAGAAGTGTAGATTCGTTCAGGTTGGGGCAAGATCGTGACAATATGGTCGGGATCTGCCCACATGCCCGGACTGGCTTAGCCTCTCAGCAAGCCACTGAGAGCCTGAACTGGTCTCTCCGACCCTTTCCCAGCCAAAAATGCCAGTAAGCTTAGGGGGGCAAAGCAGAGTCGGTGACTGACAGTCACTAGCTCTCTGCTCAGGGAGCACTGAGAACTGACTGAGCAACTGATGGTGTTTGATTGGTATGATTTTTTTTAAAATGTGAAAAATTACCCCTGCAGCAATCCATTCCTTTAGCCATATATGAATTGTTTTTCCTAAAATTGTAAGCAATTTTGTATGTGCAGCATTGTGTTTAGTAAAGCATTGATACACTACGGAATGCTTTATTGCTTCCTTAGATTTACCGCAAAGAACTTTGAAAGACGCAAAGCAAAGCACACACTAGTGATTCTGTTGGAGACAACAAACTTATCCACTTATCTGCAGGATGTTGCTCCTCTGTTGCTACCTTGGTAGCAATTGGGCTTTTGCCAGCAAGGGAGAGACTTGCTTTAAAGGAGAAGTACAGCTAAAGCTCGTCTGGCTGTACTTATCCTGTGGATCACAGGAGTGCAATTCGTTTGCACTCCTGTGACCTGTTTTCAGCAGAAAGCAGGCTGAAGTCCGCTCTCTGCTGACGTCACAGAGTCGGTCCAGGTTCCAAGTCATCACCACCATGGAGTCAGGATCTACCAGATCCCTGGACAGACACCCGGCACAGCCTCTCAGGGAGCTGCTGAGAGGCTGAGCCAGATACTCCTGCCCCCTCCACCGCCCAGCGCTCCAGTGAACAAAGAGGGGGCAGAGCAGAGAGCTGTGACTGACAATCACCAGCTTTCTGCTCACGGAGATGTGAGAACCGAGCAATTGGCGGTGTTTGATCGCTAGGTTCTGTGTAGAGGCGACGGAGGAGACAGATGCAGCATCAGATCAATGCTGTATCCACCAAGGTAAGTATGAATAAAAAAAAAAAACTAAAAAAAACATACTTCTATTTTACGTAAACTGGCCGCTGCATCTTCGAGATTATGCAGCTAGTGACACCTAAATGGCAAAAACACCAATTTGACACAGGCCCCAGTGATTTCAAGATCTGAATGTAAAGTGTGCTGAAAAATATGTGCTCGACCCTGACAAAATCTGTATTCTGGTAGATGTTTAGGAGACACAAAGGATTTGTAAAGTACATAAGATCATCACCACTCCCAAGTAGACCTCATAGACACATCAGATTTACGGTTCCCAGAGCTGGCTGCAAAGTAAATTGACTATTCAGCTGTATGATGATATTGTTATTTTTTTTAAATTGCCTAGTAGTGTTCTCACAGTGACTTTAGGAGATTTCACTTGGTGATTTTATATATATATATATATATATATATATATATATATATATATATATATAGGTATTCTTAACTTGCTTCCGCTTTCAAAACCTTAGGGCTTCTATGGAATCAGCTGTATTAATGTATACAACCATGGCATCATTTATATTCAGAGCCATGGCCGTGTCACATGAACGTGTCTTTTTATCTCTTCAAACAATCTCAAAGTGCAACTGTAAACTGAGAAATATTCTTGCAAAGCTAACCTTTTCTTTTCATAAATTAATAGATCACAGTCTGCTTTTTACAAGCTTATAAAGCAAAACCGTTTTAAACATTTTTTTTTTTTTTTATGAAGCATGTTTAATCAAAGGAAAGCATCTAATTAAATGCAAAAAGCAATTAATTTAAACAAATACTAATTGACCTGAAAATCTGTTAAACAGGTGAAAAAAGGAAAACAAAATGGTACACCTAAAACAGAAAGCTACCTGCCAACATACATTTAGGAAAGCTGCAATGATTAAAAGATGCAAAATAGATCAAATAATTTTCAACACAATAAAAACCAGAACCAGAATGCAAACTGAGCAATTAAAATCAAATGCAATAAAATGTATCAAAAATGCCATTGAAACATGTTTTGTTGAAGTCCTGACTTTCCCTTTTCTCATAAAAAAAAACCAGTTATAATAAAAAAAGATAACTAAAGGACTCTTGCTTTATTTGTGGAAGCAGTGGTCCCACTGCAGAGATCCAATCCCCCCTTCTGAGTCAGACCTATACAGTAGCTTTTAGGGAATCTGGGGTTTGCTAATTAGAGAGCTCTAGCTTTGACTCAGCAGGAGGCCTGTTGGACCTCCACAAAGTCCACTGCTTTCACACTGAGAGGAAGGGTCCTTCTCTGCAGCATGTTAGCAGGCAGGCTCTTCTTAGGTAGTAGCTGCTTTCTAAGGAAAGCAAACTGTAAGACTTTGAATACCTTTTTTTTTTAAAGCGGAACTTCACACAAAAAGAGAAGTTCCCATTGTTTGCCCCCCCCCCCCCCCACATTCCTTGCTTATTGGGGGGGAAGCAGCTACCTGGTTTTGACAGGTACCAGCTCCCACTTCCGGGTCAGATCATGGCGGCAATCTATGAGGGTGTTCGGCCTCTCCTCCTTCTTCCTGGCAGCTGCGGCATGGCTCACGCATGTGGGGTAGGAAATCGGCTGTTAAGCCGGAATGCTTCACTGCTGGTTTCCCTAACCCAAGATGCCAGTCCCTGCACCTGAAGCTGATTGAAGAATCAGCTCGGGTGCAGACAATGCTGGATCCTTGGATGGGTAAGAGCCGGTTCACACAGGGGCAACTCAGGATCCAACTTCAGGTCGCCCCTAGTCACTCTACATGTAAAAAACAATGTAAGTGAATGAGAGCCATCTTAATGCACACTACTGAAGTCGCTCCGACTTCAGAAAAGGTTCCTGTACTACTTCTATCTGACTTCTAGGCGACTGGTACCCATTGATTTCAATGGAAGTCGCCTCCAAGTCGGATCTCCATCTATATTGAGGCGACAATGTCACCTCTCACAGAATAATCAGCTCTTGAGAGGGAACTCCAAGCCAAATTTTAAATAAATAAACAGCATGGGTTCCCCCTCCAGTAGCATACCAGGCCCTTAGGTCTAGTATGGATTTTAAGGGTCCCCCCAAAATCCATACCAGACCCTTATCCGAGCATGCAGCCTGGCCAGTCAGGAAAGGGGGTGGGGATGAGCGAGCGCCCCCCCTCCTGAACCGTACCAGGCCGCATGCCCTCAACATGGGGGGGTTGGTGCTTTGGGGAAGCCCCCCTCCCACCGAAAAGCACCTTGTCCCCATGTTGATGGGGACAAGGGCCTCTTCCCAACAACCCTGGCCGTTGGTTGTCGGGGTCTGCGGGTGGGGGGCTTATCGGAATCCGGATCCCAGCATGCCCCGGGACTGTGACATCATAAAGGGACGGGGTCACCGGGTGACATCACCCGGTGACCACGCCCCATACCTATATAATTTGCCGCACAAGCCATTACAGAGGAAGAGAGCGGCGTGTCAACATAGGAAGAAGAAAGAAGAGAGAAGAGGGAAGAAGGAAGAACGGAGGAGACCGGGCTCCTCCGCTAGTAAAAGAGCGGCAAGAAGACAGCGGAGGAGTCCGGAGCAGGAGAAGAGGCCAGACACCGGGAGAAGAGGCCGAACAGAGCGGAGAAGTCGGAAGAAGACCCCCGATGTTGGAAGAAGACCCCCGGAGCTGATAATTTAAATTTCCCCACCCCCTTTCCTGACCGGCCAGGCTGCGTGCTCGGATAGGGATCTGATATGGATTTTGGGCGGACCCCCACGCTGTTTTTTCGGCGTAGGGGGGCTTCCCCTTAAAATCCATACCAGACCTAAGGGCCTGGTATGCTTCCGGAGGGGGAACCCATGCCGTTTTTTTATTTAAAATTTGGTGTGGAGTTCCCCCTTGAGAGCTCATTATTCTCTGATTGGTCACGGCCAAAGTCGCCTGGCCTGGGGAGACTTCAAGTCATGTTGTAAGTCGCCCCAAGTCATGTTGAAGTCACTCCAAATCGCGCTGTTATTCATACTCAAGTCTTGTCCAAGTTGCCTCCAAAAGTTGCGCTGGAAGTCGTGTTGCCCCTGTGTGAACCGGCTCTAAGTGCCCTTATATTAGAGGAGCTGTTGACTTCCATTTTTTTGGAATGCATTTATCTGATTTAAACTGAGCTTTAAAAACAAGCAACTTTACCTTTTACTCCAATCATACTGTGCATTGTGAGATCATTTTATGATCCTGGCACACACCCTAAGCCAGGCATGTCCAAATCCCAATCAATTGCGGCCCACGTTCCGGTTTAATACGCCCCCCCCACCCTGGTAATTTGGATATATATGTACACCCTATTCTACTCTATGGGAAGTTGAAGCATGAATTTAGGCAGCCTGGTATTGCATTTTTACCAGCCAGACTGCAGGAAGTGCAGGCCATGGCTGTCAGGTGATATAACTATAGACCTGCAGGAGGGATGGGGGCCACATACCCGTATGTACAGAGGAACCTAGGAATGGTGTCCGGGTGATTTTTTTTTTTTAAAAAGGTAAACATTTACTTTAACCATTTCAATACTGGGCACTTTCACCCCCTTCCTGCCCTGCACAATTTCCAGCTTTCACTGCTGTCGTACTTTGAATGACAATTGCGCGGTCATGCAACACTGTACCCATATACAATTGTTATTTTTTTTTGAGACAGATAGAGCTTTCTTTTAGTAGTACAGTATTTAACCACCACTGGATTTTTTATTTTTTGCTAAACAAACAAAAAAAGTTAATTTTTTTTGTTTCTATTATAAAATTTATCAAATAAGTAATTTCTCTTCTTCACTGATGTGTGCTGATGAGGCGGCGCTGATAAGCTGCACTGATGAGGATGCCCTAATGAGGTAGCACTGATGGGTACTGATAAGCTGCACTGATAATTAATAGTTAAAGCGGTGTTTCATCTGTAAAAAAAAATTTTTTCAAGTCAGCAGCTAAAAAAAAGTAGCTGCTGATTTTTAATAAGGAGACTTACCTCTCCAGGGCGCCCGCGATGTCGGCCGCCGAGGCTGACATGTCCCTCGGCTCCCAGCACCGCCATTCGTACTAAAGAAAACAGGCGGTGGAGCCTTGCGGCTTCACTGCGCGTCTCCTACTGCACATGCGCGAGTAGCGCGGCGCTTTGTGAATGGGATGCGCTATGTTAGGGAACACACAGTTCCCAGAACACAGCGTGCCCCATTACCCAGAAGACCGAAGATCACCGAGGAGCAGGAAGAAGGCAGATTACGAAGACTGCCTAGCAACAGCGATTTGTGACCTGGTAAAAAAAAAAAAATGTTTTAAATGTTATTTTTTACATTTTTTTAATAATATTAATGCTCTTTTTTTCAGGGTGACCCTCCACTTTAAAACAATTTAACTCTTACCAGTTATCAGCTCTCCTTTCCTCACACAGACACAGAGCAAGAGGAAAAGACTGCTGATAACGACAGGTCTGTTTACATGTGATCAGCTGTGACTGGACATGGTAAAGGGCCACTGTGATTGTCCCTTTTCCCTGATCTGTGATAATCTGTGTTCAAAGGACACAGCAGTTAAAAAAGTGTGCCCGATGTGCACCCCCAGGGGAGGGGTTCTTGGAGGACATCCATTGACGTCCTCCCAGAACTTGACGACTTAGCTCTAGCCGTCATTTGGCTACAGCGTGGACGGCAAGTAGTTAATATAATCCCTGGTGACCTTCCCTTGAATGTCCTTGTTCCAATTGCACTCCTGTGCTAACACACTATGGGGTTGTTGATTTACAAAAACTGAATCATGCAAAATCTGGACCAGCTGTGTATGGTAGCCAATCAGCTTCTAACTTCAGCTTGTTCAATTAACCCCTTGCCGACCGGCTCACACCGATATACGTCGGCAGAAGGGCACGTACAGGCATGTTAACGTACCTGTACGTTGCCCTTTATGATGCAGCATTGTGGGCGCGCGCCCCCGCCCCGACCTCCGTGAGTGTGATCGCGGGTCCCACGGACTCAATGTCTATGGGGACACCCGCAATCATGTCACAGAGAGGAAGAACGGGAAAATGCTGATGTAAACAAGCATTTCCCCTTTCTTCCTAGTGACAGGACACTGATCACAGCTCCCTGTGATCAGGAGCGGTGATCAGTGTCTTGTCACACGTAGACCATCCCCCCCACACTCCCTAGGACACACTTAACCCCTGCAGCTGCCCTACTGGTTAACCCCTTCACTGTAAGTCACATTTAGTACATTTTTAATTGCACTGATCGCTGTATAAATGTGAATGGTCCCAAAATAGCGCCAAAAGTGTCCGATCTGTCCGCCATAATGTCACAGTCATGATAAAAATCGCAGATCGCCGCCATTACTAGTAAAAAAATAAAATTATTAATAAAACTGCCATACAACTATCCCCTATTTTGTAGATGCCATACATTTTGGGCAAACCAATCAATAAACGCTTATTTAGATTTTTTTTTTTTTACCAAAAATATGTAGAAGAATACGTATCGGCCTCAACTGAGGAAAAAAATAATTTTTTATATATTTTTTGGGGATATTTATTATAGCAAAAAGTAAAAAATATTGAGTTTTTTTCAAAATTGACGCTTTTTTTGTTTATAGCGTAAAAAATTAAAACCGCAGAGGTGATCAAATACCTCCAAAAGAAAGCTCTATTTGTGGGAAAAAAGGACGTAAATTTTGTTTGGAAGCCACGTTGCAGAACCGCGCAATTGTCAGTTAAAGCGACGCAGTGCCGAATCTCAAAAAGTGCTCTGGTCTGCTCTGGTCTGCACCAGCCAAATGGTTCGGGGCTGAAGTGGTTAAGCTTTGACAAAAAAACAACCTGGAAGCTGACTGGTTGCTATACCATGTCAGGAGTAGGAGAATTTGTTTTGGGTTGTTCTTTGGTGATAGGTTGTGGTAATGAGATATATAAGAAACATAGAGCTACATTTCAAAACATTTATTTTTTACTATTTTGGGACAGTTTTTGATAATAGAAAGATAAAAAGGATTTGTCATAAATTTACCACCAGATGAAAGTCCAATTAACCACTAGGCATCCGCGCTATAGCGGAAAGACGGCTACAGTGCAGCGCCCAAGTGCTGGGAGGGCGCCCTGGACGTCCTCCTGTTTATTTCCACTCTGCGCGCCACCGCGGGTGCGCATCAGGGAAATTCTGTGTTGGCTGTGTTCCTTGGACACAGCCAATCACAGATAGTGCTAAATGGCCAATCACAGCGGCCATTTAGCACTCGATTGGAGTGTCCAATGAAAGATGGTCTCAAATGTAAACATATAAGAAGATCATCTCTCATTAGCGGCTCTCCCTCTTCACACAGAGACCGTGTGTGAGGAGGGAGAGCTTCCGTGCTGCAGATCTGTGAGTGCCAGCCCTTTTGTGAACATCAATTACAGTGAAAACACACAAATCAGCCCAAATAGTGCCCATACAGTGCTCATCACTGTTAGTGTCACAGTGCCATCTGTCATCAGTGCCATCTCTCAGTGCCATCTGTCGTCAGTGCCATCTGTCATCAGTGCCACCTGTTAGTGTCACTTGCCACATCAGCGCCACCTGTGTAACCTGACACATCAGTGAAATGTGTCCTCAGTGCCACGTATCGGTGCCATCTGCCAGTGTTACGTGTCATCAGTGCCACGTATCAGTGCCATCTGTCAATGTCATGTGTCATCAGTGCCATCTGTCATTGCCGTCTGTCTTCAGTGCCATCTGTCATCAGTGCCACCTGTCAGTGTCACCTGCCACATCAGTGCCATGTTTCATCAGTGCCATCTGCCAGTGTCACATGTCATCAGTGACATGTATCAGTGCCATCTGTCACAAGTGCCATCTGCCAGTGTCACGTGAAATCAGTGCCACCTGTCGTCAGTGCCCTCTGTCATCGGTGCCACATCAGTGCTACCTGTCAGTGTCACCTGCCACATCAGTGCCACGTTTCATCAGTGCCACATCAGTGCCATCTGTCACCAGTGCCACATCAATCATTCCTACACTACAATGATAATACCCAGTGCCCTCCCCTAAATTACCCAAATTTTGACAAGCAGTGGCGGAATTATCAGGGTCGCAACAGTGCTCGGTTGGCTCCGCCCCCGCCTCCCTTACAGTCGCTCTGGATAGGCGGGGGCGGAGCCAACCGAGCACTTCTCTCACGCTGGTGAAGGACGGCATGAACCTGACATTAATAACACCGCACACGCACACCCCCGGCCGGACAGTCAGGTGGGCCCCTCGGGCGGCGGGCGGGCTGCCGGTGGGCCCCCTGAAGTGGCCGAGAATTACAGGGCCCAGTCGCACTTGCGACTCTGCGACACAAAAAAACCTTCAGCCAATGCAGTGAAGGCACTCTCTGAAGCAAGGAGCAGCGGAGGCACGCTTCGTGGAGGAACTTTACGTCACTCTGCAGGATTCTGAGGAGGGGGAATCGAGGGGGAATCGATCATCATCATCGACTGATTGGCGGTAAGTCACCACCCCCCCTCCAGATTGTGCCAGCCTGCCACCCCCCTCCATTGCCACCAGCCCACCATCGCCCCTCCAGTACCACCCCTCCAGACTGTGCCACCCCCTGCCCTCCAGTGCCACCAGCCCACTACCCCCCCCTCCAGTGTCACCAGCCCCCCCCTCCAGACTGTTCTACCACACCCCCCAGACTGTTCCACCCCACCCCCCCCCAGACTGTTCCACCCCATCCCCCCCTCCAGACTGTTCCACCCCATCCCCTCCTCCAGACTGTTCCACCCCCCCCCCCCCCGACTGTCCCACCCCATCCCCCCCTCCAGACTGTTCCACCCCATCCCCCCCCTCCAGACTGTTCCACCCCATCCCCTCCTCCAGACTGTTCCACCCCATCCCCCTCCAGACTGTTCGCCACCACCGCCCCTCCAGACTGTGCCACCCCCTCCCTCCAGTGCCACCACCCCCCCTCCAGTGCCACCAGCCCACCACCCCCTCTCCAGTGCCACCACCCCCTCCAGTGCCACCAGCCCACAACCCCCTCCAGTGCCACCACCACCCCTCCAGACTGTGCCACCCGCCCTCCAGTGCCATCACCACCCCCCTCCAGACTGTTTCACCACCCCCCTCCAGACTGTGCCACCACCTCCCTGCAGTGCCACCCCTCCCTCCAATGCCACCACCACCCCTCCAGTGCCACCATAGTGCCACCAGCCCACCACCCCCCCTCCTCTGCCACCACCCCCCTCCAGTGCCACCACCACCCCCCTCCAGTGCCGCTACCCCCACCTCCCTCCAGTGCCACCACCCCCCCTCCAGACTGTGCCACCACCACCCCTCGAGTGCCACTAGCCCACCACCCCCTTCCAATGCCACCACCACCCCCTTCCAGTGCCACCACCCCTCCAGACTGTGCCACCACCCCTCCAGTGCCACCACCCGCCCTCCAGTGCCACCAGCCCTCCACCCCCCCCCTCCAGACTGTGCCACTACCACCCCCCCTCCAGACTGTGCCACCACCACCCCCCTCCAGACTGTTCCACCACCACCCCCACTCCAGACTGTTCCACCACCCCCCCTCCAGACTGTGCCACCACCTCCCTGCAGTGCCACCCCTCCCTCCAATGCCACCACCACCCCTCCAGTGCCACCATAGTGCCACCAGCCCACCACCCCCCCTCCTGTGCCACCACCACCCCTCCAGACTGTGCCACCCCCCTCCTGTGCCACCACCACTCCCCTCCAGTGCCGCTACCCCCACCTCCCTCCAGTGCCACCACCCCCCCTCCAGACTGTGCCACCACCACCCCTCGAGTGCCACTAGCCCACCACCCCCTTCCAGTGCCACCACCCCTCCAGACTGTGCCACCACCCCTCCAGTGCCACCACCCGCCCTCCAGTGCCACCAGCCCTCCACCCCCCCTCCAGACTGTGCCACCACCACCCCCCCCTCCAGACTGTGACACCACCACCCCCCCTCCAGACTGTGACACCACCACCACCCCTCCAGACTGTTCCACCACCCCCCCTCCAGACTGCCACCACCGCCCTCCAGTGCCACCCCTCCCTCCAATGCCACCATCCCCCCTCCAGTGCCACCACCCCCCCTCCAGTACCACCAGCCCACCACCCCCCCTCCAGACTGCCAACACCACCCCTCCAGACTGTGCCACCACCACCCCCCCTCTAGTGCCTCCACCACCCCTCCAGACTGCCACTAGCCCCCTCTAGTGCCACCACCACCCCTCTAGTGCCACCACCACCCCTCCAGACCCCTCCAGACTGTGCCACCACCCTTCCAGACTGTGCCACCACCACCACCCTTCCAGACTGTGCCACCACCACCATCCCTCCAGACTGTGCCACCACCACCACCCCTCCAGACTGCCGCCACCCCTCCCTCCAATGCCACCATCCCCCCCTCCAGACTGTGCCACCACCACCACTCCTCCAGACTGTGCCACCACCACCACTCCTCCAGACTGTGCCACCACTCCTCCAGACTGTGCCACCACCACCACCCCCCCAGACTGTTCCACCACCCCCCTCCAGACTGTTCCACCACCGCCCTCCAGTGCCACCCCTCCCTCCAATGCAACCATCCCCTCTCCAGTGCCACCAGCCCACCACCCTCCCTCCAGACTGCCACCACCCCTCCAGACTGTGCCACCACCACCCACTCCAGTACCACCGCCACCCCCTCTCCAGTACCACCACCATGCCACCCACCTCCAGTACCACCGCCACCCACCTCCAGGACAACCATGCCTCTCCAGTACCATCGCCACCCTCCTCCAGTACCACCACCCACCCTCCGGTACCACCGCCACCCCTCTCCAGGACCGCCACCCCCCTTCAGTACCACCACCGCCACCCACCTCCAGTACCACCGCCACCCCCTCTCCAGTACCACCACCATGCCACCCACCTCCAGTACCACCGCCACCCCTCTCCAGGACCATCATGCCTCTCCAGTACCATCACCACCCTCCTCCAGTACCACCACCCAGCCTCCAGTACCACCGCCACCCACTTCCGGTACCACCGCCACCCCTCTCCAGGACCGCTACCACCTTCAGTACCACCACCGCCACCCACCTCCAGTACCACCATCAGCCCCCCTCCAGTACCACCACCACCACCCACCTCCAGTACCACTGCCACCACCTCCAGTACCACTGCCACCCCTCTCCAGGACCACCACCGCCACCCACCTCCAGGACCACCATCCCCCTCCAGTACCACTGCCACCCCCCTCCAGTACCACCACTGCACTGGTGACACAGGTTTCACTCCCTTCCTGATTTCTTGCATCGGGGCCCTGAGGTTTCTAGTTACGCCTCTGTTGACAAGCTTTATAAATTCGGCCACTACTAATAATAAATAATAATAATAATAAAATAATCAAATTTTCTAGCAGGCTGGGCATAAAACAATGTATTCTCACCAAAATGGCCAGCTATGGGGTGAAGCTTTATAAATTGTGCGACCGAGCCACAGGGTATACCTAGGCCTTCATGGTATATGAAGGGAAAGACACTCAGCTGCATCCCCCTAATTGACCAGACTACATTGGATCAAGTGGGAAAGTCTTTGGGAGCTCATAAACCCACTGCTGGAGAAAGGCTACCATTTGTATGCGGACAACTTTTATACTAGTTTGCCCCTGTTCAGCAATCTTCACAGAAAGAACACTCCAGCATGTGGCACCGTAAGGATGAACCGGAGGGGCTTTCCTCAAAGCCTCGTCAACAAGAAGCTAAGAAGAGGGGAGGCGGCAAGCTTACGGAATGAGGAAATTCTGGCTGTGAAGTGGAGGGACAGAAGGGATGTCTAAGTGCTTTTGTCGATCCACAACAATACATTCGTTGAGATCACCAGGAGGAATAGCCCAATCCAAAAACCAACATGTATCCACGCATACAATATGTTCATGGGGGGTGTCAACTTCAAGGACCAAATGCTCGAACCCTACCTTGCCACAAGACGAACATACCAGTGGTATAAAAAAGTTTCTTTATTTGTTATTTGTTTAATTTGGCCATATACAACAGCTACGTTATTTATCACAAATCCACTGAAAGCCCCAAATCCTTCCTTGGCAACCAGCAGGAAATCACCACTGCCCTTGTATTCCCGAACGGCCCACCAAAAACCATTCGATCCGATATGATTAGCAGACTCTCCAAATGCCACTTTCCAGAATCCCTCCCAGACCCACACACCAAAAAACGTCAGAAAAAATGCCGGGTGTGCACCAAAGGAGGAGTGAGAAGAGACCACTTTTTACTTTTTATTAAAAACCCTGGGAATCCATCTCTCCTTCACTGAGGAGCTTACATTGGCTAACCGTAAAAAATCGGATCACGTTCAAGACCCTTTGCCTCACCCACAAATGCATGCATAGAGAAGCTCCGCAATACCTAATGGAGAAAATAAATCATTACACACCAAACCGCAGTCTTCGATCAGCCAACAAAAACCTCCTCCTTGTGCCTAAAGCCCGGTATAAATCCAAGGGTGATCGGAGATTCGCTGTCCAAGGGCCTCGGCTATGGAATGCTCTACCAATCAACATCCGCCTGGAAGAAAATCACCTGGCTTTTAGGAAAAAACTCAAGACCTTCCTCTTTTAGCAGACGATCAAAGCTCGCCACAGCGCCTAGAGGCGATTCAGTTTGCATTGTGCGCTATACAAGTAATTCATTCATTCATTCATTATTGTCCCCAATGTCCTTCCCAACCAGGTCTCTGCATAGTTTACTGTTTCCGCCATTACCATACTTCACTAAATTATTAGTGAAGTATGGTAAACATAACCCTCACTTCCTGCCATTTGCCTTCACACCCCTTATGCCTCTACGTGGCTCTGTAACTGACCCTGGCTTGTTATTCTACCACGCTTCTGCCTACCGATTCTGTTCATACCTCTGCTTGATCTGGAACTGACCCTGGCTTGTTATTCAACCATGCTTCTGCCTATCGATTCTGATCATACTTCTGCCGGATCTGGAACTCACCCTGGGTTCTTATTCAACCCCGCTTCTGCCTACTGATTCTGTACATAGCTCTGCCTGATCTGGAACTGACCCTAGACTGTTTGATCATGCTTTTTGCCTGCCTCTTGGACTGATCTTGTAAACTGCCACTGGACTAATGGGATTCACATATGTGAGGGGCTCCAGAATTGTTTTTCTCGATGAAGAAAGCATTTTTTTTCCTCTTTCCAAGATTAGGGTCTGGAGACTCGGAGGATTCAAAGAGATTTGGATGGGAGAAGCCTCTACCCCTGTCCCCATTCTGAACGAGCCCTGCTTTTGCCTGCTGCCTGTAAGACCTATGCCATCATGTCTTTGCCTGTCGCATGAACTGACCACACCACATGGATGGACCATGATCCTGCCTACTACCAGGACCAATATTTTGGCACTGCTGACAATCTCTGCCTGCACTGACCCTGGACTGTATATGGACAGTATCCCTGCCTGCTGCCTGTACTGACTATGGACAGTGTTCCTGCCTGTTGCCTGGACAATTGCGTTCGCTTTTACTGACCAAGTCCCTGCCTGCTGCCTGGACCAGTGATATCCTCCTGTGGACAACTGTGCTACTAAAACCACAGGTAATCTTTTGTTTACCCTTTGCTCAGCAGAATGTATTTTGGGGTGTAATTCTTGTTATGTGATTGCTATGTGTCCCTAGAACACCTGATGGTGTCCCTTGTGAATGGCCAGGCTGTGTAAAAGTCTTACACATGTGGTATCGCCATACTCAGGAGGAGTAGCAGAATGTATTTTGGGGTGCCATTTTTGCTATGTACATGCTATGTGTTGGAAATATCTTATAAATGGACAACTTTGTGTAAAAAAAAATTGTTTTAATTTTTTTTCCCACATTTTCCAAAAACTTCAGGAAAAAAATTAACCATTCAAAAGACTCTTTATGCCTCATAGATTATACGTTGGGGTGTTAGCTTTCCAAAATGGTGTAATTTTGTGGGTGTTTCCATTTTCCTGGTGCTCCAGGGCCTTCAAAAGTGTAATAGGTGGTTGAGAAATGAGATGTGTAATTCATGCTCCTAAAACCCTTGAAGGTGCTATTTCAATGTTGGGCCTCTGTATGTGGCCAGTTTCACACATGTGATATCGCCATACTCAGGAGGAGGAGCAGAATGTATTTTGGGGTTTAATTTTTGCTATGTACATGTTATGTGTTGGAAATATCTTATAAATGCCCAACTTTGTGTAAAAAAAAAAAAAGGGGGGTGTGACCGGAAGTGCTCAGCGGTGGACGCTTTCTGAGGGAGCTCCGTGTAACCCGAGCTCCATCCATCGCCATCCTCCCTTATCCAGCACCGTCTGGTGACTAAATTAACAGCAATCTACTCCCTGGAGTGCCCTGCAGCGACTGGTGGCATTATTTGGTGCACATACCCCTCCACTCGGCCGCGGGATAGCCGACACCGGGAGCTCGCGGCGGCCATCTTGCCGCTCCGGAGGCCTGCCGAATTTTCGGGATTTTAGCTGCATCAAGCGGTAGGGGACGACCATCCACCCTCCAACCCTTCTGATCTTCCCACCCTGAGTGCTCCGGTGGCTCGTTCGGGCCTCGGGGGTGAGCGAGGAGGCCGTGGCTGGGTCCGGCCTAGTGCGGCCTAGTAAAGCCTGTGGATCCCCGGACTTTCCTACGGCGGACGCCCGCGGAAGAGCATCGCACCCGGACCACTACCCAACTACCCGCTACTTTTGACTGCAGGGCCCCCCCCTGGACAGCATATACCTCCCAATCCCCCCCACACTGCATCTTTCGTCAGGCCTGACCCTGGACCAGGACTGTGCTGACTGAGGTCAGCCATCTTGCTACACCCAAAGGCCTAATAGTCCTCTTTCCACACGCTGCTGCTGTGGTGGGGGAGGGGAGTCTCCTGCTTTTTCCTAGCTCTGCCCCCAGAGGGCGCATGCACGGCAGCTCCGAAGATGGCTGCATAGACCTGGAGCCCCGTCCCGCCCTGGCGGATCAGGACTGATGACGGTGCCCAAAGAACCAACGCTCACTCCACAACTTGTCCACTGAGTAGTAAATATATCAGGGATCTCCCCAATGTATTCCGGGGCTGTCAGGAGAAATCTCGAGCCGACTTATGAGACGACCCGTTCTTCCCAGACAGAGGTGAAATTGGCGGCCGGACCTCACCGTTCGGACGCGGCTTACATGACCGAGGCACAGCTGGCGGTTTCTTCCTCATCTGCTCTGCAACGACGGCCAAGCACCGATTGTCCTGAAATGGCTTCCCCAGCCTCCACAGTATCTCTTCTGGAGCAATCATTCCCAGACATGGATTTCCCACCCTTGGGAGCTAACCTCCCTCAACCCCAACTTCTAACACAGCCTGGGGACTTGGGCCTACTGCAGCCGATCAATGTGACTGAACTCTTTGCTAAATTTGCAGAACTCCTGGACAGGGGCCTACAAAACACGGCTACCAAAATCACAAGTGACATCAAAGCAGACCTCCAGAACATCGGATCTCGCATTGAAACTATTGAATCCAACCTGGATGCGACGATTTCCAGAACAAATCAAAACTCTGCTTGCTTACAAGTCTTACAAGAACAACTGGAAATTGCCAACGCCAAAATAGATGACCTTGAAAATAGAAATAGGAGGTGCAACTTTAGGGTCAGGGGACTCCCTGAATCCTACAAGGACATTCCTGCGACAATACAGGCTTTCATTAACCACTTGCTTACTGGGCACTTAAACCCTCCTCAGTCCCAGACCAATTTTCAGCTTTCAGCGCTGATGCACTTTGAATGACAATTGCGCGGGCATACAACACTGTACCCAAATGAAATTTTTATCATTTTTTTCCCACAAATAGAGCTTTCTTTTGGTGGTATTTAGTTACAGCTCGGAGTTTTATTTTTTGCTAAACAAACAAAAAAAGATGCAAAAAAAAAAAAAAAAAAATCATGTTTTAATAGTTTGTTATAAAATTTTGCAAACGGGTCATTTTTCTCCTTCATTGAAGTGCGCTGATAAGGCGGCACTGATAGGCTGCATTGGTGGGCACTGATGGGCTGCATTGGTGGGCACTGATAGGCTGCATTGGTGGGCACTGATAGGCTGCACTGGTGGGCACTGATAGGCATAGTTAAGGCGGCACTAATAGGCACAGATAAGGCGGCACCGATGGGCACAGATAAGGCGGCACTGATGGGCAAAGATGGGCACAGATAAGATGGCACGGATGGGTGGCACGGATAAGTGGCACGGATGGGTGGCACGGATGGGCACTGATAGGTACCACAGATAGATGGGACTGATGGGCACTGATAGGTGGCACTGATAGGTGGCTCTGATAGGTGGCACTGCTGGGCACTGATGGGCGGCACTGCTGGGCACTGATGGGCGGCACTGATGGGCGGCACTGGGGTGCAGCACCTTTGAGGCAGATTGGGTGGCACTGTGGGTGGCACTGTGGGTGGCACTGTGGGGTGGCACTGTGGGTGGCACTGTGGGTGGCACTGTGGGCACTATGGGCACAGACGGGGGGCACTTACTTTTACTTTTAGTTATACTTCAGGATGGCACTGCGGGAGGCAGGTGGGCACTGGCAGGTGGCATGTGGTGCCTTGCATTGCTGGCCGTGATCGGGACTGATGTCCCGATCACGGCCGCCGGTGATCGGCTTTTTTTTTTCTCCTCGCGCTGTCAGCGCGAGGAGGAATAATAGCCGATTACCGCCTCCGTTCTATCACATGATCAGCTGTCATTGGCTGACAGCTGATCACGTGATAAGGGGTCGGGATCGACCCCTTACACGGATCGGTGATCAGGCGAGTCTCACGGACTCGCCGATCACAGAGCGCGCCGCGCGCGCCCCTCAGGGGGCGCGCAGGCCGCTCGTAATCGGGACGACGTCAATAGACGTAGTCCCGGAAATCTAGGTCCGCGCTAATGCCGTCATTCGGCAATAGCGCGGTACCCAAGTGGTTAAAGATCTACTCCCTGACGTCCCACAACACCATCTAGAGCTTGATAGGGCTCACAGGGCCCTCAGGCCCCCCAGGGATGATGGCCTGCCTCAAGATATTGTAGTAAAGCCTCACCACTATACAGTGAAAGAAGCAGTCATGAAGAAATCCAGATCCATGTCCAAAATCGTCTTTCAGGGACACCAAATACAAGTCTTTGCTGATATATCTCCCTCCACCATTCAAAAGAGACGCACCTTGAAACCGCTACTTCAAATCCTTATGAATAAGGACATCAAATATTGGTGGCTCTTTCCATTTCAATTGAAGATGTTATTCAATGGCAAACCCTACACCTTTAGTTCTCTTCCAGAAGGGGAGCAGCTTTTCCTACGACTCGGCCTCATCTCTCACGACCCAATCGCTATGCAACAGGAGCCCTCTCCTCACTCGGCTAAAAGGCAACTTCCCTCCAGTCCATCCAGTCCACTGAACTCGATGTGGAAACCCGCAAGACACAAGAAATCGAAGGACAACGTCCCTCCTTGACTCACTATGATCTACCTACAGTACAAGTTTTGGGACTTTGGGGGGATACTAGTCCCCTCTCGGGGACCTTGAGCAGGGACTTTGCCTAGATTATACCTCACCATGTAGGTGGGAACAACACTCAAGGTCTCCATCTGTGTTGGGGGGAACTAGCTAACCCTTTTTTTTACCAATTTTATGTTGCCACACTCAAATATTTTTCTTCTCCTGATTTGTATTTCTTTATTCTCTCCTGGTCCTTGGGGAGATTTAAACGATTTCTAATGTTAACGTTGGTTCTGGGGCCCTTTTTTTTTGACAGTTATGTATTGTTTAAATGTTTAGATGGTCCTTCTTGCTAGGGCGGTGCTCATGCACCCCTTCCTGCCTAGTGAACTCGGTATTGACCCTTCACTCGTCAGGATTACTCCCTATCTTCATCCCCTTTGGGATTGAGATTGGGGAGGTGTCTGAATTTTTATTTGCAGGTGGTATTTTTTTCCGCCCGCATCGGGGGTCATGTTTGTCCCCCTTCTTACCTTCTCTGCTCCTCTCTATCCCCTTTTCTTGCTCATTCTCTGCTCTTTCTTTCCCCTAGAGGTCATCTGGAGAAGGAGGACACGGTCTTCATCCATGCTAGTTGAATCACTCACCGGTCTGCTTTTATCCTGGTCTATAAATCTTCTACGGGTAAGTGCCTTTGTGTATCGGGGTATTCCCACTCCTCTGCTCGATGGCGGTAACTGATCCAGACAAAATTCCCCTTAAGCTTATTACTCACAATGCCCAAGGCCTAAACTCCCCGGCCAAACGTCGGAAAATGTTTCAACATTTTCACTCCCAAAAAGTTGATGTAGCACTCATACAAGAAACCCATTTCCCTAAACGCTTTCATCCTACTTTTATCCATTCCAAATTCTCAAATTTTTCACTGGCCAATGCAGACGATAAAACAAAGGGGGTGGGTATTTTTATTTCTAACAGATGTACGTTCTCTCTCAAGTCAGAACTTAAAGATCCAGAAGGCAGATTTATCCTAGTGATTGGAGAGCTGGATGGTCATCTCTACTCATTCATCTCATACTACGCCCCCAATAGAGGCCAATATGCCTTCTTTAAGAATCTTCTAGACACCGTGTCACCTTTATTGGAGGGGACTGTAGTTTTTGGGGGTGACTCGAATACGGCCTTTGATGCGGGCATGGACAAGGCACGTCCTCTGGGTAAACGCCTTGTTCGACCCACTAAACAAAGTCTGCGTATAGCCAAACTAATCTCCCAACATGGGCTGATTGATATCTGGAGGGAAATTAATCCATCCCTGAGGGATTTTACCCATTTCTCTAATCCCCACCAATCTTTCTCGAGAATAGATCACATATGGGTTACCTCCCATACCATACCCTTAACAAACAGAGCTTTCATTAAAGACGTAGTCTGGTCGGACCACTCTATGGTGGTGATAGTCTTCCGCCGCCCTGGAGTGGCTCGACCCGGTAGGAGATGGCGCCTCAATGAATCTATTTTGAGAGACCCGGGCAGGAAGGCGGAGATTGAAACCAAAATTAAAGCTTATTTTCAAGTCAACGACACCCCGGAGGTTGGACCCTCGTGCCTTTGGGCTGCTCATAAGGCGGTTCTCAGAGGACACCTTATCCAAATTGCTTCTCAAATTAACAAAGCACAAAAATCTGATATTGTCAGATTGGAGCAGGACTTTGCGGCCCTATCTAAAAGGCACAAGGCTCGCCCCTCCGAGGTTCCCATCTCGGACCTGGATGCAGCTTGTACTTCTTTGAATCTAGCACTCACTACTAGAGCTGAAAAATGGATCCGCTGGAATCAATCCCGTTTTTACTGCCAGGGAGATCGGATAGGCACACTTTTAGCTCGCCGACTTTCTCCAAAATTCAAACACACTGCTCTCCCTAAAATCAAAATAAATGGTAGTACCCTCTCCCAAAATCCGCAACACATAATGGAACAATTCCATTCTTTCTACCAATCCCTCTATAGTAATAAAGACTGCCCAACGCAAGCGCAGGTCGATAGGTTCCTCGATACGGTACAAAACCCAATTTTGAAATCTTCCCATCGCCAAATCTTAGATGCCCCTATCTCACAGGAGGAAGTCTGTGCTGTGATCAAAAAATTAAAACCCCACTCTGCTCCTGGCCCAGATGGTTTCTCTATACCTTACTACAAATCCTTTTCCACCACTCTAGCCCCATACCTTGCTCATTTTTTCAATGAGCTCCGGAGAGGGGGTACCTTAGAAGCTTCTTCTAATATGGCATATGTAACGGTTATTCCTAAACCTGACAAGGACCCTAGTGCTGTCTCCAACTACAGACCAATTTCCCTCATCAACAATGATCTAAAGATTCTGACTAAGATCCTTGCAGACCGCCTGGCCTCTTTCATTAGTCTGTATATCCATAAGGACCAGGTAGGCTTTATCCCAGGCCGAGAGGGCTCTGACCAGACGCGTAGAGCCATTGACCTGATTTCTATCCTAAACTCCAACTGGGATAAAGGAGCTCCTCGACAAGGCTGTTTGCTTTCCTTGGACCTACAAAAAGCATTTGATTCTATTAACTGGTCGTTCATCTTTTCCACTTTACAACGTTGGGGCTTTGGTGAGCATTTTCTCAATGTTCTGAGGGCCCTCTACTCAACCCCTTCGGCCCAGGTACGTCTGCGGGGATTTTACTCTGAGTCTTTCCCTATCTTACGGGGGACGAGACAAGGCTGTCCTCTATCCCCTCTTATCTTCGCTATAGCGATTGAATCCCTGGCGATTTCTATTAGGAGCAACCCCAATATCAAAGGTATATCTTGTGGCTCCCAAACTCACAAATGCGCACTGTTTGCGGATGACATCCTACTTTTTGTATCCTCTCCCCTCACAACGCTCCCTAACTTATGCCGCCTACTAGATGACTTTGGCTTGGTATCTGGCCTCAAGGTTAACTACAGCAAATCTCAAGCACTTAACATTAATCTTGCAGACTCACTCATCTCTAGGCTTCGAGATAGCTTTAAACTCTCATGGACCAACTCATTTATTACATATTTGGGAATAAAACTAACACCAAGGATAGATCTCCTCTACCAAGCTAATTACCCGCCGCTGTACAAAACATTAGAGAAAGATCTCCTAAAGTGGTCGGGTCTTCCCATGACTTGGCTAGGAAGGATCAATGCCATCAAAATGACCTTACTCCCGCGTATCCTTTACTATTTTAGAACCCTTCCGATACCAATAAATAAAAACCACCTTGGGCTCTTCCAAGCCAAAGTCATCAAATTTATTTGGGGGAAGGGTGGACGCAGACTGGCTAAGTCAGTCCTATATCGATCAAGGACAGAGGGGGGACTGGGCCTGCCAAACTTGCTTTGGTATTTCCAAGCAGCTTAACTTTCACAGCTCTCCAGAATCTACTCCCGATGGGAACACCCTGACTGGATACACATTGAGAGATTGGCAGTCCCGCTTCATACCCTCGATTTCCTTCTATGGAGCCCCAAAAAATCTAGACCCCCGATCATGTCGCAGACGCTATCCCATTCATTCACTTTGTGGGACTCCATCAAAGGAAATGCACACCTAATTTCTTCTTTAGAACCCCTGAAACACTTATTTCACAACCCAGACTTCCACCCGGGCCTAGACATCAAAGCGTTCCAGTGGTGGCTAGACAAAGGGCTCTACAGAATAGGTCACTTTCTCAGACCTTTAGGCCCCCTAACGAAGGCCTATTGTGTCAGCAAACTGGACATGCCCAGATCTGAATTCTTCAGATTTACACAGATATCCGCATTTCTTCACAAAAAATATAGATCCCTCCCAGACGGTCCACAAATTACCCCTTATGAACAATGGTGTGGGCAAGGCATCGAGCAGAGGGGTGGGATCTCACTGGTTTACAGGGCACTCTCGGGTAAACAGTCCAAAACCTCTTACATGTTGGCCTGGGAAGATGACTTAGCCCAATCTTGGGACCTGGAGACTTGGCAAAGGAATTTTTCCTACTCATACTAGGGCATCATGAATACCGGTCTCATAGAAGCGAGCATTAAAGTACTTACCAGGTGGTACTTAGTACCCACGAAACTTGCTCACATCTTCCCGTCCACATCCCCTCTATGTTTCAGGGGCTGTAACCTTAAAGGTGATATGCTTCATGTTTGGTGGTCCTGCCCCAGAGTGCGACATTTCTGGCGTAAAAATTTTTCCTGGATAAGCACTATTACCTCACAGACTATCGTACCATCCCCCCTCATTGCACTTCTCAACTTCCCAGTCTCGGGAACGCCCAGGATTACACAACGCCTCATCCACTTTATTTTACTGGGTGCCAAACTCACCCTGGCAAAAGCCTGGAAAACGCCTAATGTTTCACCCAGAGCAGCAAAGAAAAAAATTTGCTGGATCATGAATCAAGAAAAAATGGCCGGTGTAATCCTGGATCGTTCTGAGAAATTCTATCACACTTGGGAACCTTGGGCATCTTTTGTTGGGATCACCCTTCCACATTGAAATAGCTGTACTACTGGCTGTCGCTCACTTCTCCAGATGACCTTCTACACCGCCCTCTACCTCCTTTTATACTCTTCTACGCTACTTGTCCTTTTCCTCTACTTTTCCTCTACCTTTCCTGCTCTTATTTTCTTTGTCTATTCCTTTTTCCTCCTATACTCCCTTTTCCCCTTCCTGTGGGGGATGCTCCCTTTGATTGCAAATATTCTTTGTGATTAGTTAACAATTCACTTATTGGATTTCCTAGTCTATACACTGCAAGGAAATTTTCTTTTGTTCTACTACGTTCTTTTGCTCTCCCTCCCAGAAATTGAGTATATATCGCGTGTGCCTTATTCAGTTGCATAATTCAAAGTTCTCACTTGTGCTATTTCGTTTACAGAACCAATGTAGTTTGTTGGCCAGTCCCTTTTGCTGGGGGGTGGGGGGGGGCCCTGGGGAGGTGCCCGGTCGCAGTGTGATCCCATTTGGGGCGGCAGGGCGATCTTCCCTGGGCCCGCCTCGGCCTCTGGTGGACGGTGCTATGGAGGGATCTCCGGGTCCCCGTGACTTAAGGTGGGGCCTAGTTGACCCTTTGTTCTCGAACGTATCTTTGCTATCTCGCGCTCTCATTCTCGGGCTGGTCAAGGTTTATTCTCTTATCTCCTATATTGCAACCCTGGTCTGGGGGGGATATGTTTTTCTTACTTGTTTTCTCCTTATATGCTTTACCAGTATGATGCATATGTTTTTTAGGGGGCGTCTTGCCCTACTATCACTTATTATTGACATGTTTTGTAAACTGTTACTATACTTAATAACAATAAAAAGCTATTGAAACAAAAAAAAAAAAAAAAAGGTGTTTTTATTTCTTTTGCACATTTTCCCAAAACTTCTGGAAAAAAATGAATCGTTCAAAAGAAGAAATTGGGTAATTTTGTGGGCATTCCCATTGTCTTGGTGCTCCAGGGCCTTCAAAAGTGTAATAGGTAGTCAACAAGTTAGATGTGTCATTTATGCTCCTAGAACACCTGATGGTGCTCCCTGCATGTTGGGCCTCTCTATGTGGCTAGGCTGTGAAAAAGTCCCACACGTGGTATCGTAATACTTAGGAGGAGTAGCAGAATGTATTTTGGGGCATAATTTGTGGTATACACATGCCATGTGACAGAAATAACCTATTACAATGACAATTTTGTGGGGGAAAAAGGAAATCTCATTTTGCAAAGAATTGTGGGAAAAAATGACAACTTCAAAAACCTCACCATGCATCTTACTAAATACCTTGGAATGTCTAATTTAAAAAAAAAGGGTAATTTTGGGGGTATTTGTACTTTCCTGGCTTGTTCGGGTCGCAAGAAATGAGAGGCCACCAGTACATGAGGTGTGATAAATTTTTTATGATTTGCACCACAACTTATAGACTCTATAACTTTCACCAAAGATATGTAGCAGTATAAATTATGGGCAAAATTTATGAAGAAAAATTAATAATTTGCAAAATGTTATCATAGAAACTAAGAAAAATGTGTTGTTTTTTTTCAACATTTTTGGTCTTTTCTCATTTATAGCGCAAAAAATAAAAAACCCAGAGGTGATCAAATACCACAAAAAGAAAGTTCTATTTGTATGAAAAAAAGGACAAAAAAAATCATTTGGGTACAGTATTACATGACTGAGTAATTGTCATTCAAAATGTGAGAGCACTGAAAGCTGAAAATTGGTCTGGTTTAAACGCCCAGTTGTCAAGTGGTTAATCCTGAAAAAAACAAAGTATTCACCTGGATGAAATATGTAGTTGTGGTGATATGTTACTAACACATACCAAAGCGGTAATAGCATTTGCTTTACCTTCCTTATGAAGAGGTAACAAATAGTTTACAGGGAAATACTTATTTTATTGTGCAGAATGTGTTAAGCTAAAAAATGCTGAGAGTTTAATACTACTTTAACCACTTCTTGCCCGGTCTATAGCAGAATGACAGCTGGGCGGTGGGTCAGTTATCCTGAATGGGCGTCATATGATCTCCAGCAGGATAACAGCCGCTGCGTGCCGTGGGGGCACGCATTGCGGCGATCGCTGGTGCGGTGTGTCAGTCTGACACACTGCTACACTGATCTTGGTAAAGAGCCTCTGACGGAGGCTCTTTACCACGTGATCAGCCATGTCCAATCACGGCTGATTACGATGTAAACAGGAAGAGCCAACACGAGTAGAGGGGAGCCGATCAGTGGCTCTCCTGACAGGGAGGTTCTGCACTGATTGTTTATCAGCGCAGCCCCCTGCGGATGCCTACACTGGACCACCAGGTACGCCACAACAGATAGATGTCCAGGGGTGCCACCCTAGACCGCCAGTGATGCCAGTAAGTGCCCAAATAATGGAAATCAGTGCCCACACATCTTGCCAGTCGTCTCATCAGTGATGCCCAGCAGTGCCATCTATCAGTGCTCATCTGCGTCCACCTATCAGTGTCAATCAGTGCCCACCTGTGCCACCTATCAGTGCCACCCATACGTACCCATCAGTGCCACCTATCAGTGCCGCCTAACAATGCCCATCAGTGCTGCATACCAGTGCCCCTCTCAGTGCCCATCAGTGCCAACTCATTGGTGCCACCTCATCAGTGCCCATCAGTGCCACCTTATAAGTGCCCATTAGTGCAGCCTCATCAGTGCCTGTCAGTAAAGGAGAAAACTTATTCACAACATTTTATAATAGAAACAAAGAAAAACTTTTTTTTTTTTTTATTTGTTGCACAAAAAAAAAAATGCCAGCAGTGATCAAATACCACCAAAAGAAAGTACTATTTGTGGAAACAAAATGATAAAAAATGCGTTTATGTACAGTGTAGCATGACCGCACAATTGTCATTTAAAGTGCGACAGCACTGAAAGCTGAAAACTGGCTTGGGCAAGAAGGGAGAAAACAGCCTGGTATTGAAGTGCTCCCGAAAATTTACCCCCCTTTATGGCCAGGCCATTTTTTGCAATACGGCACTGCATTACTTTAACTGACAATTGTATGGTCGTGCGACGCTGTACCCATAAAAAAATTGATGTAAAGGGTTACTCTGGCTATAGTGGGTGAAGTGGCATATATATATATATATATATATATATATATATATATATATATATATATATATATATATATATGACAGGAAAGACGCTCTAAGGGTGGGACTACGTGGGCACTAAGCAGAGGTCAAATTGATAAAAATATAACATTTATTGGTACAAAAGATTAAAATCTTATAGGACATACAGAGCATTATGTAAATGTATATGTAATGGTACAAAATGATCATAAACAAGTTATGACACCTTTCCAAATAAAATGTATGTCCTTTTTTTCCCCCCAGAAATAGAGCTTTCTTTTGGTGGTATTTGATCACCTCTGTGGTTTATATTTGTTGCACTATAAACAAAAAAAGACCGACAATATTGAAAAAAAAAACAATGTTTTTTACTTTCTGCTACAAAACATATCCAATAAAAAAAATAAAAAATATATAATTTCTTCATCAATTTAGGATAATATGTATTCTGTTACATATTTTTGGTTAAAAAAAAATCCAATAAGCATATATTGATTGGTTTGCACAAAAGTTATAGCATCTAGATGAGGCTGTACCATGTCATGAGCTTTAACTTAATTGTGAATTTGTGAGTATAATACTTACCATTGTTAATACTAAAATTGTGGTTTTAGGATAATGCACTAGGTCATGCGCCCTTTCTTTTTCTCGTGGTTCCATAATATCAGACTACCTCAGTCTTTAGAGGGCAGCAAGACTTGGCTTATTCCTATTGAACCAAAATGGAGTTGGTGATATAGGGGGTTATTTACGAAAGGCAAATCTACTTTGCACTACAAGTGCACTTGGAAGTGCAGCTGCTGTAAATCTGAGGGGAAGATCTGAAATGAAGCTCTGCTGATTTTATCATCCAATCATGTGCAAGCTAAAATGCTGTTTATTTTCCTGGCATGCCCCCCCGGATCTACACCGACTGCACTTCCAAGTATACTGCAAGTGCACTTAGAAGTGCACTTGTAGTGCAAAGTGGATTTGCCTTTAGTAAAGGACCCCCATAGTATACTCCTTCTGAGCGTGCTCACTCCCAAGCGCAGGGGAATTTGTGTCAAGCCCCTACATACTACATAATACACAAGATCCTACGTTAAAGTTTTTCATATGCTGTAAACATGTAATTTTTATACTATGATTACATGCATACTGTGCAAATGTGTGCTACTGACTGCCACTGCTGCTTGAGGCTGACTTACCAAAATATATGTAAGCCAATGCCACTGATTACACACTATTGATGTTTATATTTTATCCCTGAATTATTCAGTCATAAAGCACATGCGCAGGATGACCCCAGCAATCATTTATGAATGAGTAAGGGCTGGTCATTCTCCACAGGTACCGCTGGCTATGCATTGTTGGTGCGGGCAATGCAGAGCATTACTCTGCCCATCATAGCTGCCTGAATGGACCCTTAGGCCCCTTTCAGATGGGCCAGATCCATTTTTTCTCAGCAGAGGATTCGTCCGCTGATGCCTTGCTGAGTTGAGCAGAGTGGGTGGATGACAGGTCCGTGCCCACTCCAATCCGTTCCAGCCAGCCGGAGGGCAACGGATCCCATTTCATTTGTGTTTTTTTTTTTTTTTTTTGTCGGACCAGATCGGACCCGGAGGTAGCCAGATGTAAACAGACACAAGTCCATTTACATCCAACTGCTCATAGAGGAGAATGGAGGATCTGATCGGATCTGTCGTGTGAAAGGGGCCTTATATTTGTATACGGCTGCATACAAAATTAGATGCTATATGCATATGCTTGCAGCGTTTATTTGTATCCATGTGAATGAACGCAAATTTCTCTGGATTTACCTATTTTGATTATTTTAACTGATTGCAGCTTGGCTTGTGCTTTTTTTTACATTCAGTCTAATTTATTTACCCACTTGAAGATTTACTCCCCTTCATGACCAGGCCATTGTTTGTGATCCGGCACTGCATTACTTTAACTGACAATTTTCCCACAAATGGAGTTTTCTTTCTGTGGTTTTTGATCACCTCTGTGGTTTTTCATTTTTTGCGTTGTAAACAAAAAAGACCAACAATTTTGCTAAAAAATAAAAAAATAAAAAAAACAATAATTTTTACTTTCTGCTATAAAACATATCCAATAAAAAAATTGAAAGAAACAAATTTCTTCTTAAATTTAGGTCAATATGTATTCTGCTACATATTTTTGTTAAAAAAAAAAAATCCCACCAATCGTATATTGATTGGTTTATGCAAAAGTCATAGCATCTACAAACTATGGGATATTTTTTTTTTTTTTTACTGGTAATGATGGTGATCGGCAACTGATAGCGGAACTAAGATATTGCAACTGACAAATTGGACACTAACTGCCACTTTTTGGGGATCAGTGAAACTAATAGTGATCAGTGCTAAAAAAATATGCACTGTCACTGTGCTAATGATACTGGTGGGGAAGGGGATAACATCAGGGGTAATGAAAGGGTTAAATGTGTGCCTGACTGGTGTTTCTGTGTAGTGGGGGAGGTGCTTTGACTAGTGGAAGGCAGGGATTTGTGTTCCTGTGAAGCAGGAACAAAGGATCCATGCATTCCCTACTGACAGAATGGTGATCTGCTTTGTTTACATACATTCTGCCTGTGTACCAAAGCATCAGCAGGTAGTGGCGGAAATTGAGTCTGCCCTACCCACCGGTCAGCTCCGGCTGTGTATAATTACAGCGGGAGCAGGCTGCTGGCGGGACACGTGCGTGTGTCCCAGACTCAGAAGTGCAGGATCACATACTAGGTAAGTCGCCTTGCCGCCGTATATATAACTTATACAGTTGGCATGTGGTTAAACAAAATATAGTTTTGTTTTTTTCCCCAAATATGTTTAAAATGAAGTGACAAAGGCAGTCTTCTTCTACATACACTAAAAGCGGAAAGGTCACATATAGTGACACAGAGTATAGCAATATGTTACCTTCCATGTAAAGCAGTGGTAAGACGAGTAACATTTTTGTCTTCTCTAAGAAACATACACGGCATTTTTTCAGTGTACAGCAAATGAAAGCATTTTAAGAATAAAGGCATTGGTAACAAACATACTGCAGAATAGATTTACGGCTTTTGTGCCTCAGGCCTCTTTAAAGGCATAGTTCACCTTCTGCAAAAATGTAGTCGATGCACCCGCATTAATAAAAGAAAAAATGTGTATTAACTATATTTTTACATGGAAACCCTCATAGTATTGCAACCACAGTCAGAGCATTATGTGTGCAATGCACAGGCTTCTGCACAGTTTACATCCCAGCCCTGGGCTCTGTATGAACCAAACCTACCATTATGGGGCTGGAGAAACTAATCAATGGATTACAAGTGTGGTGACGTCACCGCGCTTGTGCTCCCTCCATTGAAATTTGTGCATTTGTCTGCCACATTGGAAATAGGACTTGTAGTCATTCTGTTCACATATCCCTCTGAATAGATGACATGGCTGTGGGGGCAAAAATGAAACAGAAGACTGCATGGAGGAGAAGTGAACCCTTCATGTGGGGGGGATTTGGGGGGCAGATGGCTTGGGGAATGTGACCATGTTATAAACTAAATATAGGTGTAACATGGTCGCAAAGGTGGACTATGCCTTTAACGTATTTTTTTAAATTGCATACAAGTCTGAGAATACCAATAGAATAAAATAAAACATACATGAAAAGACTCCAGGAGTTTATCATTACACCACCTTCATAAAACACATAAAAAAAAAAACAGATCATGAAAAGATAGACAAGCAAAACTAATACTTCAGACTCTCAAAGGGCACACAATGTAAAATATTGTACTGTGTAAGATTTAAACATATCTCCAATCTGTGTTTCATTTATTCTTCCCACACTTCATCAAAAACCTGTAAACCTTCCAACTCTTTTCATGGCCAAATTCAACACAGCAAACCCTCGGTGATCATTTCATTCGTTCATGCTGATATACTATATCTGCTAAAACCACAAACATTCTGAGTCAGTCACATCAGTATAAGAAGAGTCATTTTGCTATTTAAGAAGGCCCTGATGGAAACAATCTGCCAGTTCACTTATGACTATGACATGAATGTGTAGGGCAATGCCAGTAGCAGATTGGAACATTTCTAAGACCCTTATAAACAGGCATTTTGTTAGATACATTTGTTTGCTCTCATTTTTCTGAGGTGATAAATGTATAAATGTGTTGAAGTTTAATAGCTCATGTCTCATGTACACGGGTGTCAGATCTAGATGCAAGTCAAATGAAACCACAAAAAAAAAAAAATCAATCCTTTGGGTGATTTTAAAAGAGAAGTATTGTTGTTTTTTCGGGGGGTTTTTTGGTTCATACTTACCTAGGTGGATGCAGCATCGGTGGGATGCTGCATCTGTCCCCCAGCACATCTACCACTGAGAACCGAGCGATCAAACATCTCAGATTGCTCAGTTCTCACAGCTCCTCCATGAGCAGAGAGCTGCAGATTGTCAGTCACAGCTCTCCGCTCTGCCCCTCCTCACTCACTAGAGTGCTGAGCTGTGGAGGGGCGGCCGGATCAGGCTCTCAGCGGCTCGCTGAGAGGCTGAGCTGGGTGCCGGGCCAGGGATCTGGGCGGATCCCGATTCCATGGTCATGATGACGCTCGAGCCTGGACCGACACTGTGACATCAGCAGAGAGCAGACTTCAGCCCGTTCTCTGCTGAAAACGGGTCACAGGAGTGCAGAACTAAATGCACTCCTGTGATCCATAGGAGAAGTACAGCCAGACGAGCTTTGGCTGTACTTCTCCTTTAACTGCTTTCCACCCAGGCTGATTCTGACATTTCTCTCCTACGTACAAAAATCTGTATTTTTTTGTTAGAAAATTACTCAGAACTCCCAAATATTCTATATGTTTTTTTTTAGCAGAGACCCTAGAGAATAAAATGGTGATAGTTGCAATTTGTTAAGTCACACAGTATTTGTGCAGCATTTTTTTGGGAAATAATACACTTTCATGAATTTTAAAGCAGAGTTCCGCCTGGGAAAAAAAATTAAAAGTCAGCAGCTACAAATACTGTAGCTGCTGACTTTTAATATTAGGGCACTTACCTGTACAGGGAGCCCGCAATGTCGGCACCCCAGCCGATTTTCAGATCAGCTCTCGGGTGCTGCCACCGCCAATCGTTGTGAGGGAACCTGCCAGTGAAGCCTTTATGCTTCACAGCCAGTTTCCTACTGCCCATGCGCGATGTGCGCTGTGCTTTCTAATTGGCCGGTGGCAGGGGAAGGAGGAGGCGGGACTTTTAAATTTTTGTTTACAGGGTGAAGATTCTCTTTAGGGAAAAAGGACAAAAAACTGAACAGAATTTCTTTGGTAAACAGCAATAAAACTATTTTTTTTGCAAGGGAGCATCTCTCTTAGGTTTTGTGCTGTGTTCCCTCCCACTGGAGAGATTCCGATAATTTGCCATGTACTTGCCAATTCAGGAATGAGGATGAAGTATAGGGGCACTTACGCCATTTATCCCTTTCCCCCGACTTAAACCATTTCATCACCTACAGATACGTACTTTCCTAGATCTGATGCCCGCAGCCTCTATTTATTGTTTACATTCTGGCCACACCTGCTCATTACAATCTCATCTATAGAACGGCTCTGGCCCGAGGCCATAGGAGTCTATGTGCAGGTGCAGCCAGGACAGCGAGACTTGCATCTCTTAGTAAAACTAATACCAGAGGCTGCGTTCGTCAGGTCCCAGTAAATATACATCTGTGGAGGAAGAGGTGAGTTAATTTAAAGTGATACTAAACACACACTGTTTAATTTACATTGTCCATTCTTTCTCTGTATATGGATGATGGCACTGTAATTATTTTAATAAAAAATAAATAAATTAAAGTACCTTTTATCTAATCGATAAACAGCTGTCACATGGCCCAGCTCTTCCCAGCCTGTCTGCAGGGAAACATAAGCAGAAGGAGCTTCTAGTCCTCTGCTGCTGGTCACATGTTAAAAAAAAAAAAACAGCCTTTGGGATACAGAGTAAGAATAAACAAATAATATAAATAAACTGTATAAATTGACATACAAATATATATTTGAAATCAAATATTTATTATTTTGTGGAAATATTGTGTTGTGGGTGGATTTCTGCCAGTTACAGGCTGTGTCACTCCCTTCCAGCCTGTGTCTTGGGATAAGAGGGAGGGGAAGCCACCGTAAATCTACATAAAACATCCCACCCCCATTGTTCTTAGCGGTGTGGTTAGTGGGCATTGTGGAGGAGGGAAGGAGTGGGCTGTCAGTTACCATTGTGCATACACCCACATGTGTTACTCTATAATCAGATGGGCTGCTCAGATTGTGATAGGGGGGAAAATCTCAGCATACAAACTCACTCAAAACTGAGCATGTGCAGAGCTACCAACACTGCTCTGCAAAACCCCTAGCTAAAGTGGGGACATGGACAGAAGATGGAGAGTAGCAGGATCAACCAAGTTTTTTTGCAGACTACAGAAAACGAATCTCATAGTGACTGAGTGAGTATGAATAGCATGTAATACACCATTTATTGGTAGTTTTTTAAGATGTAAATTTAGTGACACCTTAGGCTTCATTTACACCAGATGCGGTGAAACTGTACTGGGAAAGTTTTTCCAGTGCAGTCCCACAGCATGACAAGGCAAAATGCCTTGTACCCGACTCACCATGTGTTGCAGTGGTGTGCGGGTACTGAATAAGATTAGTGCATGCACTGCTTTTTTATCACACCGCAGCGGCCAACTGAACTTTATGAACCATCTGTGTGACACTTCAATGATGTTTGGGACAGTGTAGTACCCAGTGATTCCCTCCGCACCGCACACCAGTCACTGCATTATAAAGCGCTGGCTTGTGTGAAAAGACCCTAAATCAGAGCACAAAGAATATGTGCACTTTGTTTTAAACTGCACTTATTCTTTAGATGAAGAAAAGAATCACAGAGGCAGCCTTGGCTGACCTAATTCTATAAAATACTAGTTGCCTGGTTGCCTTGCTGACTATCTTGCCTCAATACAGAATAATTAACTTGAATCAAAAATGCATTTAAGGACATTTGACTTTCTTGACATGCATACTGGTTTCTTGTCAGTGACTCAAGATAGTAAAGATATAGGGGTTGAGTTACTAAAACAAGTGCAAAATTTGGTGCAGCTGTCCATAGTAGCCAATCAGCATCCAGGGCTTTTTGTCCAAGCTTAATTGAACAAGCTGACATTAGAAGATGACTGGCTACCATGCATCATATTTTTAACTTTCTAGTTTTAGTAAATCAACTCGATGGTGTCAGCATAACAGCCAGTTAACTAGCAGTGTAACCAATTCAGATCTTTGGATGCACTACATTCATCCAAAGATTGAACCTTTAGGCTGGGTTCACACTAGGGAACGCAGCGGATCACAGCAGGGGGCCGGTGCGTCTCCATTCACTGTTTCAGGTCTAATTTCAGCCTGAATTTGGACCTAAAATGGACCAAAAGACGCACAGGACACCATAGAGAGCTGGTCACAATCTACTGCTATGCGAATTAGATGCGGTGAAAGCTGCATCCTATTCACAATAGTGTGAACCCAGCCTTAATCACAAGCTGATGGCTGCAGACGTAGCCATGAGCTTGTGTGGGTTTTGTTTAGCTTGCTCCCAGCTTGAAAGTAATACGGCAGCTCCATAGCTGATCACTTTCACAGAGCCGGCAGCATGGTACCTCTCCGTCTCTCCCGCCAGCAGCCCCCTCTTCCCGTGGTTCCCAGGCTCTCCCGCTCTTACTGGCGCCCGTGAACATAACCACCGGCTAAGGAAGAGAGATCGCTGTGAGGCAAATCCATACTTCGATCTCATATGCAAACAATGAAACCAGAAGTGATGTCAAATAGTTTCAGATGCACCCTTTCCTGGCCAGTACAGCCAGGCGACACATCTAACCAAGCTGTCTGTGCTTGGTTAGATGGTGTGAAGGGCAGGGGAGACATTGGGGGTCTATTAGTCCCCTAATGTCTCCAGAAAGAGTACCCGTCACCTGCCCAATGCTACCACATAGGGGTTTATTAACCCATTGTGATATCATTAAAGTAAAAAGAAATGTAAACAGAAAAAAGTTTTAAAAAATACAATTGTTATAAAATATATTAAAGTTAAAAAATGTTTTGCCATAACCCCCGTTTCACCACACACCTGCGCAAATGCAAGCCCAGGGTGCGCACGCACATGCAGTAAACCGCAGTTGCATCACACGTGTGACACATCGCTGCGAACATCAGAGTGAGAAAAATAATAATTGCACAAGAGCTCCTAGTTAACTCTGATGAGCTATAAATGCTTTTAAAGCGTCACCTATGGAGATTTTTGGGCACCATCGTTTTTTTTAGATATTGCAGGCGCACCCAATTTTAAGACACAGAATGTTTGATATCTATTTACTCCAGGCAAGCTCATCTTTTATATTTTACCCAAAAAGAGGTATTATATTGTGTGTTTTTGCACTAAAAATGTATTATATTGTTTCATAAAAATTTGCGTTAAATAAAATTTTGCGCAAATATCACGTGACACAAAAATTTTCAAATATCGCCTTTTTATTCTACAGGGCCTCTGCTTTGAGAAAATATAAAATGTTGTGGGAGATTAAGCAATTTCTTTTTCCAAAAATGAAGATTTTTACATGTGTGCGAAAAAAAAAAAAATACTCTGGCACTGACCTGGATAAGTGCCCCATTTCTCTTAAAGAGGAAGTAAACCCTGATGAGTTTACTTCCTCTTTCATTCCCTGCAAAGGCAAAGCATAATGGACTACTATGCATCGCATAGTAGCCCATTATGTGTCACTTACCTGACACAGGAGCCAGCGAAGTCGCCGCTGTCCCCTGTAGTCCGCCGCATCCATCTTGTTGGTGGGGTCTCGCAGCTCCGCCGCTGTCATTCGGCGAAGCCATGATGACGTCACTCCCGCGCATGCGCACGGGAGTCGACACGCGCGGCAGCTCCATTCTTGGAAATGCCGTGCTCAGTGCGCATGCGCGCCGCTGTCTACGGCGCATGCGCCGTAGACAGCGGTGCCCGTTTTCGGGCAAATATCTCCTAAACCATATAGGTTTAGGAGATATTGCTTGGACCTACAGGTAAGCCTTAACCACTTGAGATCCGCGCTATAGCCAAATGACGGCTACAGCGCGGATCTCCTTTTCTGGGAAGACGTCAATAGACGTAGTCCCGTGTACGAGAGGCCTGCGCGCCCCCTGAGGGGCGCGCGCGGCGCGCTCTGTGATCGGCGAGTCCATGAGACTCGCCTGATCACCAATCCGTGCAAGGGGTCGATCCCGACCCCTTATCACGTGATCAGCTGTCAGCCAATGACAGCTGATCATGTGATATAACGGAGCCGGTAATCGGCTAGTATTCCTCCTCGCGCTGACAGCGCGAGGAGAAAAAAAAAAGGCCGATCACCGGCGGCCGTGATCGGGACATAAGTCCCGATCACGGCCAGCAATGCAAGCGACCACCTGCCCCCTGCCAGTGCCCATCTGCCCCCTGCAGTGCCATCCTGAATAAAAGTAAGTGCCCCCCGTCAGTGCCACGCAGCAGTGCCCATAGTGCCCACAGTGCCACCCACAGTGCCCACAATCTGCCTCAAAGGTGATGCACCCCAGTGCCACCCATCAGTGCCCAGCAGTGCCGCCCATCAGTGCCCAGCAGTGCCGCCCATCAGTGCCCAGCAGTGCCACCTATCAGTGCCACCTATCAGTGCCACCTATCAGTCCCATCTATCAGTGGTACCTATCAGTGCCCACCCGTGCCACCCATCCGTGCCACTTATCCGTGCCACCCATCCGTGCCATCTTATCTGTGCCCATCTTTGCCCATCAGTGCCGCCTTATCTGTGCCCATCGGTGCCGCCTTATCTGTGCCTATTAGTGCCGCCTTAACTATGCCTATCAGTGCCCACCAGTGCAGCCTATCAGTGCCCACCAATGCAGCCCATCAGTGCCCACCAATGCAGCCCATCAGTGCCCACCAATGCAGCCCATCAGTGCCCACCAATGCAGCCTATCAGTGCTGCCTAATCAGCGCACTTCAATGAAGGAGAAAAATGACCCGTTTGCAAAATTTTATAACAAACTATTAAAACATGATTTTTTTTTTTTTTTTGCATCTTTTTTTGTTTGTTTAGCAAAAAATAAAACTCCGAGCTGTAACTAAATACCACCAAAAGAAAGCTCTATTTGTGGGAAAAAAATGATAAAAGTTTAATTTGGGTACAGTGTTGTATGACCGCGCAATTGTCATTCAAAGTGCATCAGCGCTAAAAGCTGAAAATTGGTCTGGGACTGAGGGGGGTTTAAGTGCCCAGTAAGCAAGTGGTTAATCTAGGCTTACCTGTAGGTCAAAGTGGTTTGTAAGGGTTTACAAACACTTTAAGTATAGTTTAGAATTTAAAGTATATGGCTAGTAAAAGGTAAGTTTTTTCGGGTAGGTGGGGGTAGAGTGGGGGAGGATTAGAACCTCTGTCATGTTTATACTGCTATCTAATTGTTATGGGGAAAATGGTTTAAGCAGACAGCAAGTAAGGGAAAATCTCTAACAGCACCACAGATATAAATTAAAATGAGTGGGGGCAGAGGGGAAGCTATCAGGTTTTTATTAGTGTGTGTCCCTGTTGTAAATGTTTCCTCACTTTTTCTCTGGTCAGTATATGAGTCACCATGACAGTAGCTGAGAAAGAATCGCTTAGTCCCAGATACCAATAAAATCATAATCCTTCCCTTGTCTATATAAAATAAAAATAAAAGTTATGGCTAGACTGGCACTTTGAAAAGATGGCTGCTTTAACAATAAACATACATACTTGTTTTGGCAACCAAAGTTGAGAGCAGCTTTCATTACTGGGAAAATGCAGCTGAAAAATTAAAAAGGAAAACCTTTTACTCCGTCTTTCTACCAGATTAACAGAAGCACTAAACGCATCTAACAAAATATGCCTGTGTATGAAGCCTAATTCTGGCCACACACTGCACTTTTTTTTGTTTTTGTTTTGTTTTTTAGGAAATTTTCAACTAACGTTTTAAATACAAAATGACTAAACATATCCCTGGAGCCTGCCTGCAAAACCTTGGTGGTAAGGTTGCCCTGATCCAGTCTAGGGCTGCAACTAATTATTATTTTCATGATCAATTAGTTGGCTGATTTATTGTTTCGATTAATTGGATATCATAAAAAAAAAAAAGAATATGCACATTTTTCATTTATTTCGAATACTAATGAAAAAACGGAGTGTTACACTCAAACCGCATCACAAATGAACTGCTAAAGTAAATTCCTCATTCATTACTGACAAGTGAGGTGCAGTGAGGGGGCTGGCCCTGAATGGGAGAGGGGACCATACTAGAGGGTGGGAGGGAGTTAGCAAGTTTGGAGACCAGGCGTTAGAGGAAGTAGGTTGGGAGGGAGTTTGGAAGAGAGGAATGTGGGAGAGCAACCGGACCAGAGGGGATTGCAATAGAAAGGGAGTTTGGTTGGACAAGGGACCACACCCAAAAGGGGGGGGGGGGGTGGGTTGGGGCAAGGGACCGGACTAAAGTGGGCTGGAGGAACCGGACTGGAGTGTTGGAGGAGAGGTGGCGGCTCCGGACCTGAGTGTGGGTGGGAGAGGTCTGTGTATTCCTCAAACTGACACCAATGATGGAGCACTATTCCTGCCATGATGGGGCACTATTCCCCCCAGGAACACCAAAGATGGGGCAGTACCCCCCCCCAGGAACACCAATGATGGGGCACTACCCCCCGGGAAACACCCATGATGAGGCACTACCCCCCCAGAAACACCAATGATGGGGCACTACCCCCGGGAAACACCAATGATGGGGCGCTATCCCCCCCAGGAACACCAATGATGGGGCACGATCCCCCCCAGGAACACCAAATGTGGGGCACTATTCCCCCTCCCCCCAGGAACACCAAGGATGGGGCACTATTCCCGCCCGGAACACCAATGATGGGAAATTATTCCCCCCCCGGAAACACCAATGATGGGAAACTATTCCCCCCCAGAACACCAATGATGGGGCACTATTCCCCCGGAACACCGATGGGGCAATATTCCCCCCCGGAACACCAATGATGGGGCACTATTCCTCCTCCCCCCAAGAACACCAATGATGGGGCACTATTCTCCCCCCTGGAACACCAATGATGGGGCACTATCCCCCCCGGAATACCAATGATGGGGCACTATACCCCCCAGAAATACTTATGATGGGGCACTTGTCCTCCCAGAAATACCAAAATGAATGCTTTGCCAAGTTCACTCACTATATTTAAATAAGCAAGGCAAGCCGCTACCTTATATCGCAGCTCGACACTCACATGTCCGGCTGCTTCTCTCATCTTTTCTCTTGAGGCAGCAAAGCGGGCAGGGCTGAGAATACTGCGCTGATGTCAGCAGAGAGGAGAGGAGGAGAGAGCCGGACGTGCCCGGTCACATGAGCGCCGCTATGAGAAAGGTATACAGCAGTGCCGGCTTGTACACAGGGAATTGTATTGGGGACTGTAACACTCGGACAGAGGCAGGACTAAAAGGCAAGGAGGAAGGTGCATGCCGTTAGCAGCTCAAAATCAATAATGAAAATCGTTGACAAAAGATTTTTGTTAATGATTATTATCAATTTTATCTATTAATCGTTTCAGCCCTAATCCAGTCAGTTGTTTGCACACTCACAAGTAGACATAAAATGGTTAACACTCCCTGAAAACCACCACGTTTATGGCCGTTATTAGAAATAAACATTGACCCTGATCTGCTAAGATGAGAGCATGTTCACTTATAAAACAAATGTTCACTTAACAAAGCTATTTTTTACTCTAATTAGTGAATGAGGTGAAAATTCACTTTGCAAAGAATACTTAATCATATGTAAGGAAGATGTAAACAAAACGTTTTCATGTAAATGACTGGATGATTGAGGTCAGCATAACTTCACCTAATTCACTAACTAAAACCTGCCATACATACATGGAATTTAGATTCCTGCTGACGTGGCCAAAATTTGAGTCATGGGTGACCCTGTTGGCATAACCCAGCTCCAATGGTGTCAAAGGAACTGGGTGGAAAATTGTCATCTGCACAGTGACTACATACTATCAGATTTGGTGACTGTTCGGGTATTCTGACAGCCGTGGGTGCTGGATGTCAGAATACGATAGCCAGGAGAGGAGATTTTTGTATGTAGTCTGTTTATCATGGATTGAGCCTAGGTTCACACTGGTGCAATGTGGGGAACCGCATGTGATTCGAACAGGAATCACACCGCATTCCTGTTAAAATCACATATGATTTTATGCAGTGCGATTTGATCCCAGACATTTTGTATGGCTCAAATTACACCAAATCCGCACCAAAGCTGTGCAGGACCTTTTTTTTTGCCACACCGAAATCACATCAGATGGGTGTTCACACACATGCAATCCGATTCAAGCAATCACACTGCGTTTTGCAAGCTGTTTCAGGGTATTATTAATTTAACATTGACGCCCGCAGCAGACTGCAATTTCAATGCAGTGTGGAAAACGCACAGGATTACCTGCATTTCTCACATCACATTTATATAAACCAGGGCTGAAGACTCTATTAGATTTCACTTGTTCAGTCCATGGCCAGAATGGGAAAAGTCTGTTGGGTTGATTTACCAAAGGCAAATAGACTGTGCACCTTGCAAGTGCAGTTGTTCTAGACTAGAGCTTAATAAATTAGGTAAAGCTTCACTTTGCAAAGATTACCCAATCAAATGCAAGGGGGAAAAAAACAGCATTTTTGCTTGCACATGATTGAATGTTGGAAGTCAGCAGAGCTTCACCTCATTTAATAAGCTCTGGAACAACTGCGCTTGCAAAAGTGCAGTCTATAGGGCTGATTTACTGAAGGCAAATAGACTGTGCACTCTGCAAGTGCAGTTGCTCCAAAGCTTAGTTAATGAAGTAAGGCTTCACTTTGCAGAGAATACCCAATCACTTGCAAGGAAAATAAAATAAACAGCATTTTTGCTTGCAAATGATTGGATGATAGAAGTCAGCAGAGCTTCTGCTCATTTACTAAGCTCTGGAGTAACTGCACTTTGCAAAGTGCGCCGTCTATTTGCCTTTAGTAAATAAACCCCTGTGTGGCTATAGAGAGCCTAAGTGAAAATTTGCTTTAAAGGCAGCATTTATTTTAAAAGTGAACATGTTTTACTCCATTAGTAAATCAACCCCATTGAGTCACTTTTTTTTTTTTTAAATGATATCTCTACTGTGAAGATTAACAAAACTGCAATAAATATATTTCATTGGAGACATTGCTTTAATTCCATTGTAATCTAGTTTGCCTGCAATGCATGATTGCAACATGACAGTGTACACTTAAAAAAATAAAAAAAGAGAACAATCTCATTCATGATTAATCTCCAGTTCTGTTTCACATACAATTGTATTTTGAGATGAGGCTGAAAAATAAAATGATACATACCAAATTGAAAATCTGCTGTTAAATTAATAAAAAAAAGCTGTACTTACCCAATATCCACCAATTTTAGTTATCAATGGAAATTTATTAAGAATCATTTCACAAAAAAGCATGTTTGCAGAAACTAGCATTCACAAATATGAAAGGTTTCCACACAGTTGTGAAAAAGAGGAGCTTGTTGGATTAAGATGAACATTGAGTACCATTTTCATTACATGCAGATATGTATTTTGCTTGTAAAAACCCATATTGCAGAGATGGCAGCATGAGCTTCTCTTAAAAAAAAATGTCCACAATATTTCTCTGGATCCAAATACCTCATTTTATTTTACCTTTTAACTGCCAGGGAGGGTGGCGATGCAACACATCTGCAAAGTTGCAACAGCCCCACCTAGTAGCAAAACTGGCTCCAGGATAAAGTGGCTCTGATGTAATATAGGACTAATAGTTCTGAAAATATTCCCAAATTGCACTTTGCATATATTTGGAATGCTTCGTTTACTCTAAACAATGAAACTGGATAGAGATTTTTGTTTAAATAATCTGGTGGTTTTCATATAAAACCACCTAATTATGCATAAAAACTCCGCCAACTGTAAACCAGAACTAGACAGAATGGGGGGGGGGGGGGGGGATTTACTAAAACTGGTGCACACAGAATCTGGTGCAGCTGTGCATAGTAACCTATCAGCTTCTAACTTCAGCTTGTTCAGAGAAGCTTTGACAATAAGCCCCTGTTCACATTGGAGCGACTTGTCAGGTCAAATCGCATGACAAGTCGCAACCAATTGCTAGAAAATCGGTGCGCCGCCAACTTTGCGGTGCTGCACCAATTAGAAAAAGTAGTTCCTGCACTACTTTTGGGTGCAACTTTCATAGACATCTGTGCAAGAAATTGCACAGATGTCTTCCAAGTCGCACTGACATGTGGCTTGGAAATCGTGCGATTTCAGATGAAGTCACACGATTTTGAAGCCGCAGTCAATGTGAACAGGGGGCTAAAACCTGGAGGCTGATTGGTTACTCTGCACAGCTGCACCAGATTCTGTGTGCACCAGTTTTAGTAACACCCCCCTCCCCCTAGTGTTAGACACATGCTCACATTTATCCTATACCAAAAATAATATAAAATATACCTAGAAGGGCAGATTAACAGTTACTGATAGAAGAATTTATTTGTGGTCTATGAACAACCGACTACATTACACCAAACTACTTTAAAAAATAAAACCAACTGTTGAGTTGGAGGTAGCAGCTTTCCAGCACATTTTACTTTCTTTGTTTCCTCATAAACTGCAGTAAAACTTGTTTGGGCTTTGGTATGTATCTGTTTGAAATATTAAGGCCTGCCATTCACAATGCAGCAATAATATGGCAGAAAAATAAATATATTTGTAATATATATAGATAATCGATCATTAAGATAGTAGGATTAACTTCACCTTGTATAACTAACTCCTACATGAAGCAATCCTCTGCAGTAAATATATAGCATCCCATGTGTTGCTGCCTGTATAAAAATAATAATAAAGCTGTCTTAAGAATTGCACGTTTCCTTTTTACGATGTGTTAAACACGCTTCTTTAAAAGCAGCATCAATACTTTACAATGCATTGTATCTAAAAGGGTGCTACGGAGATCATATTGTAACGATTGTCCTTAAGGTTTAAAGTTACACAAATGGTTCACAGTACGAAGTCTCTTTAGATATTATGTATCCAGATTAGACTGTAGTGCAAAGAAAGCATTCCCTATCACCGATCAACATGCAGATGTGGAAGTAACTCCTTAGTATCACCCAGTAAATGCTCTGCTAGCTGTAGTTGTAGGTTGGCAGCCCTTACAGATTGCAGGTTTGTAATGAATTATTTGTAGAAGCCATCGTCAAACGAATGAATAGGCAGGAATTTCTAACATCGCGTACTGAATTCGGCTTTGTTAAGACTAGTTTTACTGAACCGGAGAATCAAAATTACTGAGCTTGTCAAAAAGCACGCCAATGTTGTATTTTCGCTGGCTCAGTTAAAACGCGATATTCACTGTAAATGCAGTAATGGCTACTAAAAATATAGAGTACCTTATTTTTATTTTATTTTTTTTAAAGCCTTTGGGGTTGTTTTTATTTTTATTTTTTTTAAAGCAAACAGGCACTTAGCAAGGGAAGTTTCATTTTGCAAGGGAATTCTCCCCAGAGCTTAGTGAATGTGATGATGTTTCACAGGAGCTGATTTACTAAAAACCTGCAGGGTGCAAAATCCGGTGCAGCTGTGCATGGTGGCCAGTCAGCTTCTAACTTCATCTTGATCAATTAGGCTTTGGCTGGCCAAACATTATACCATTTTCTTCATCAATTTTCCAAAACCATATAATATGAGGTCAAACCTAAACACTTTCAATCTGTATGCAATCAAGCAGACCTTTGCAGTACATAGTTGAGGAATAGCCTAAAGGAAATTGATCAAGAAAATTGTATAATGTATGGCTAGAGCGTTTTTTTTTTTGTTTTTTTTTGCATGCTAGTCTCATATCGAAAAATGAACCAATATATTTCTTATGATTTTCTGACTGTGTGTACAGGCCTTAAGACAAAAATATTTGGAAGCTGACTGGTTTAACCAGTTGCCGACCAGCTGCCGTTGTTATACAGCGGCAGGTTGACTGCCCTGCATGAATCATCGTAGCTGTACAGCGGCGCTTCAAGGAGTATAGGCGGCGATGTCCGCCGCGCACCCACGATCGCTTTTGAGAGACACAGAACGGAGGTCTGCCAATGTAAACAGACAGATCTCTGTTCTGTCAGGGGTGAGGAGATAGATCTGCTGTTCATACTAGTTATGAACAGCAATCGGTCTCCTCCTCCAGGCAGTCACATCCACCCCCACAGTTAGAATCACTCCCTAGGACCCACATTTAACCCCTTTATCACCCCCTAGTATTAACCCCTTCCCTGCCAATGACATTTATACAGTAATCAGTGGCTATTTTTAGCTCTGATCGCTGTATAAATGTCAATGGTCACAAAAAAGTGTCAAAAGTGTCCGATCTGTCTGCCGCAATGTTTAAGTCCTGCTAAAAATCGCACATCCCCGCAATTACTAGTAAAAAAAAAAAAAAAAATTTTATAAAAATGCCATAAATCTATTTCCTATTTTGTAGACGCTATAACTTTTGCGCAAACCAATCAATATGCGAATTTTTTTTAACCAAAAATATGTAGAATATATATCGGCCTAAACTGCTGCAGAAATTATTTTTTTTATTATTTCTTTTGGATATTTATTATAGCAGAAGTAAAAAATATTGTTTTTGTCACACTTTGTAGTGCAAAAAATAAAAAAAACACCACCAAAAGAAAGCTCCATTTGTGGGAAAAAAGGACATAAATTTTGCTTGGGTACATCATCGCACGACCGCGCATTGGTCAATTAAAGCAACGCAGTGCCGTATCTCAAAAAAATGGCCTGGTCATTAAGGGGGCAAGTCCTTCCGGTGCTGAAGTGGTTAATGCACAGCTGCACCAGATTTTGCACTCTCTGGTTTCAGGCTGGCCATACATTATACAACTTTCTTGTACAATTTTCTTTTAAATTTACAAAAACCATATAATATGAAGTCAAACCAAAACACTTTTTGTATGCAATCAGCCAGGCCCTTGCGCTACATAGTTGAAGGTAAATCTAAATTAAACTGAACAAGAAAAATGTATAATTTATGGCCAGCATTATGACACCCATACACGGAAAAAAAAAATGTAAAATCTGACATTTGGACAGTTTGTTCGTTTTTCGGCCGCGTAATGGGCAAAAATCGGTTGTGACATTTTTGAGCCCAAAAAAAAAAAAAAATCGAAGGAAAAGTCTGGAAAACTTCTGCTGATAAATTTAAAGGTCATTGGGGGTTATTTACAAAGGGCAATTCCACTTTTCACTACAAGTGCAAAGTGTACTTGAAATTGCACTGAAGGTGCACTTGGAAGTGCAGTTATTGTAGATCTGAAGGGGACATGCAAGGAAAATAAAAAACAGCATTTTAGCTTGCACATGATTGGATGATAAAATCAGCAGAGCTTCCCCTCATTTCAGATCTATCCCTCAGATTAAAAGCGACTGCACTTTCAGTGCAATTTCAAGTGCACTTTGCACTTGTAGTGCAAAGTGGATTTGTTTTTCGTAAATAACCCCCATTGTGTTTCTCACCTGTTAAAAATTGAACTGTTGCTACTGGGCATATGTCACCCAGAAGCAAAAAACGATGGCAATATCGTTTGCTCTCACAACCAAGTGTTAGTTTTTCGGAAACGGGTTTGAACGATTTTTTCGACTAGTGTATGGCTAGCATTAGACAAAAAATAAATAAATAAATAAATCTGGAAGTTGATTGATTTATATGGACAACTGCAGATCTTGCACTCAACTCTACTGTATAAGGCTGGCCATACATTATACATTTTTCTTGTCCTTTAGATTTACCAAAATCATATAATAAGAGGTCAGACCTAAACACTTTCACTGTGTACGCAATCAGGCTGGCTCTTCCACTACACAGTTGAATGTAAATCTACAAGAAATTGAATTAGAAAATTGAACAATATATGGTCAGCCTAAAGAATACTCAACAACAATACAAAAAACAAAAAAAAAAACACAATTTTCTGCTCATGATTGGATGTCAGAAGTCAAAACAACAGCACCTTATTCACTAAGCTCTGGGGCAAATTCCCCTTGCAAAATGCAATTTCCAATGCAAAGCAAATAGACTATTTGCTATTATCAAATCAACTCCTTTTGTGTCACCTTTGAGAGCAAATATCACATCAAGTTAAAAACAGCCCCTTAGTTCTTATCTGTGCAAAACAATTGCATTCTATTAAAAATATATATATATATTTATACTTTAATACCCTTTTTTTTTTTCTTTTTTTTTAGTCTACTGTTTTCCTTTGATATGTTAAGCATGATTGAAAAAAAAAAAAGAACAGTTACAGTGGACTCCACATATAAGAATTTAGTTTACACAGTTGGTAAATTCCTCTTCTAAGAACATTCAGTCAAGTTATGGTATGCCCACCACCAGAGATAGCGTTTATACCACAACTGAAGTTAACGTGATCCACCCTGAAATACACCATAGGCTAAAATCCTTGTCATGTGGAAATTTGAGAGCACAAAAAAATAAAATAAAAACAAAATACACAGTATCTGGACAGACAAAAAAAAAAAGTAAACCTTAAAGTTGACTGGGCACCTGTAATCCACTGCAGTCACACACAAAAATAAACATATTAATAGTTCTCTCTCTCTTTCTCTTAAAAGAATATAAATGCCCCGCAGCTACAAGGCATACAGATTCGCTCTGTATTGTATTTTTTTTTTATACATATATAAAAAGGCTTTACAACGCTGCGTGTACACCTACCGCACGCGTTTTATGTGGGTTGCTTTAAAAAACAAAGCCAAAGCACAGGCACTAGAATTCCTGTATGAGAATAATCATTCCGTTTGCGTCTGGTCCCGAGGTTGGATGTTCTTACAAGAGGAAGCCACTATATTTCATATCTAATCAGAAACCTATTCTTTTGTTTGTTTTTCTGATTAGATTTGCATATTTCGGTTTTAGATCACTGCACTCATCAATGCATAAACTTTTTAAAAGTTCCAGGAAAAAAAAAAATACACATCTCACACATCAGTTTCCAGAGTCTTTAAATTCACACAGTTATACTTAATGGTCTCGTTGCCATTCCCCGTGCTCTGGCTAGACTTGTCTCTGACACATAAAGACTCTTTGAGCCCTTCCTCCATCTCTAGATAATCCGACTTGTCCTGCAGAGAGGAAGAGGTGGAACTCTTTAACTTTTTGAGGAGATTGGTGGGCAAGTAGGGGCAGCTGGAGCCGTTGGAAGTCAGCTGCGTCTGCTCATCGTTCTCCGTTTCCCTGTGGTAGAAATAGTTAAAGTTGGAGACTATCACGGGCACAGGGAGCGCAATCGTCAAAACCCCTGCTATGGCACACAGCGACCCCACAATCTTGCCCCCCACAGTGATGGGCTTCATGTCCCCGTAGCCCACCGTGGTCATGGTCACCACGGCCCACCAGAAGGCGTCGGGGATGCTGTGGAAGTGCGTGGTGGGCTCGTCCGCCTCGGCAAAGTACACGGCACTGGAGAACAGGATGACCCCGATGAAGAGGAAGAAGATCAGGAGCCCCAGTTCCCTCATGCTGGCCCGCAGGGTGTGCCCCAAAATCTGCAAGCCCTTGGAGTGCCTGGAAAGCTTGAAGATGCGGAAGACCCTGACCAGGCGGATGATCCTCAAGATGGCAAAGGACATGGCCTGCTGCTGCTGCCCCGGTTGTGGCTGTGGATAGTTCTGGGCAGGCGGCTGCTGGTTGCCCAGCTCGGTGCCCAGGGTGATGAAGTAAGGCAGGATGGAGACGATGTCAATGATGTTCATGATGTTCCTGAAGAAGCCCGGCTTGCTGGGGCAAGCGAAGAGCCGCACTGCGAACTCAAAAGAGAACCAGACGATGCACACCGTCTCCACAATGAAGAAGGGGTCGTTGAAGGCGGTTTGGCTGCTCTCGGGGGCCCCTAGACTCCTGTTGTGGTAGTGGTGACCGTCCCCCCCATCGAACCCTCCAACCCCATCCTCCTCCGGGGGCAGCAGGTTGTCCTTGTCGTCCCTAAACTCGGGCAGGGTCTCCAGGCAGAAGATGACGATGGAGATGAGGATGACGAGCACGGATACGATGGCGATGCCCCGGGCCGGCCCGGAGCTCTCCGGGTACTCGAAGAGCAGCCACACCTGACGTTTAAACTCGTTGTCCGGCAGCGTCTTCTCCTCCTCCTTGACGAAGCCCTCGTCCTCCCGGTACTTTAGCAGAGCCTCGTCGCCCAACTCGTAGAACTTCACCTCCTCCGAGAAGATGTCGAAGGGCACGTTGACCGGCCGCTTCAGCCTTCCCCCGGACTGGTAGTAGTAGAGGATGGCGTCGAAGCTGGGCCGGTTGCGGTCGAAGAAGTACTCGTTGCGCAGCGGGTCGAAGTACCTCATGCGTTTCTCGGCATCGCCCAGCAGGGTCTCGGGGAACTGGGACAGGGTCTTCAGCTGGGTCTCGAAGCGGAGCCCGGACACGTTGATGACCACCCGCTCGCAGCACTCGAATTCGCTGTACACCGGGTGGTACCCACCGCCTGCCGGGCTCCTCTGCCCGCTCCGCTGCTCCTCATCACACAGGTAGAACTTTTTGCCCCCCACCTCCTCCTCCTCCTCCTCTTCTTCTTCTTCCTCCTCTTCTTCCCTCAGCATCATCTCCTCAGAGCCGCACGGAGCCAGCTCCGAGGGGAACGTGCCTCCGTCTCCTTCTCCGCCTTCGCCGCATTCGTTGCCCGCTGACTGATGCCGGCTCCTCCACCTGCTGCAGCCGCTCAGGGGCCAGTAAGACTTTGCGCGCCGGTGCTGCTGCTGCTGCCCGGCTCCTCCGACTTTCTTCTTCTGAAGCGGCTGCTCCGACTGAGGAGACAGAGGCGCGCGCTTCGAGCTGCCCGCGCCCCCGCCGCTGTTCCCTTGGCCCGAGGAAGCGGACACGCCCCCTGAGTTCCCGCCCTCCTGCTGCTGCTGCTGTTGCTGCTGAACGGCCACCGCGCGCGAGTGGGCCAGTCGCTCCCGCTCGCGGGCGCGAGCCTGCGCGTAGCCGTACGGCAGGTGGCTGCTGCAGCCGGAGCTTTCCGCGCTCACCATGGCAACCTCCATCTCTCCTCAGAGAGAGTGTGCGCGGGAGCGCGCTTGGGATGAGGGTGACGCTATTACTGTTCGTTACTAGTAGCTGAGGTGCCAAGTTATGGGCACTGGAGGCTTCACAGGAGCCATGCCATTCATCCAAAGTTTTTACACAGGGCTTGGGGGGTAAAATATATCCCTAGGTTAGTCAGTGGTGGACTTTTCCCCTCATATTGTATTAACCATCCTGGCTGGTAAGGGTTAATCGAAGAAAACAAACAAAAAAAAAAAGCGGCGGTGGCTGCCGTCCAAAATCCCCTGGGGGTATCGTGTGTCCGAGAAGACGGGAGTGCCCGCCAAACTGCCTTAATCCACGAGGGGGGTCGCCATCCGATATCAACAGGTAAAAACGATTGCCAACGTAAGAAGAAGAAGAATGTCAATGTTTGTGTTTTATTTGTTGTTTCCTCGCAGCGTCACAAGAAGAGCCGCCGCCGCTGCCCGCCCATTCATTTCACCACAGTCAATCTGATCATGGAGGTCGGAGGAGGCGGGTAGGTGGGTGCCATCACTGTGTAGACGGAGGAGAGCTCCTCATGGGCGATCCGGGATCCGGCGTCACTGAGGAGAGCCGGGCGCCGTCATGGGTCTCCATGGACAAGGCAGAAGAATGAAGCCTCCTGTCAGCCTGCAACAAAAAGAGAGAGAAAATATTTTACTATCAATAACATTACAGGTCACCTCACACTATACAGTCTGATTGTACAATCAACCTTATGCCCGCTTCGCACCAGATGCAGTCCAGTGCGTTTTTATTCTGCATCCAAAAACTCACTGGACAGTGTTTAACCACCTCAATACCGGGCACTTTCACCCCCTTCCTGCCCAGGCCATTTTTCAGCTTTCATCGCTGTCGCACTTTGAATGACAATTGCACAGTCATGCTACACAGTACCCAAATTAATTTTTAATCATTTTCTTCACACAAATAGAGCTTTTTTTTAGTGGTATTTAATCACCACTAGGTTTTTTATTGTTTACTAAAAAGAACAAAAAAGGTTCTTAGTTTTTCTTAGTTTCTGTCAGTAAACATTGTAAATATAATTTTTCTCCTTCACTGATGGGCACTGATGAAGGAGGTACTCTTATGTCGCACTGATGTGCACTGATAGGTGTCACTGGTGGGCACTGATAGGCAGCACTGGTGGGCACTAATGGGTGGCACTGATGGGAATTGATGGGCAGCACTAATGGGCAGTAAAAGACAGCACTCACTGGCACCAGTAATGGCCACTGATTTGTGTCACTCATTGGCACTGATTTATGTCACTCATGGGCACTAATGAGCGGCACTGAAGGGCAGTAAAAGACAGCACTTACTGGCACCAGTAATGTGCACTGATTTGTGTCACTCACTGATGGGCACTGAATTGTGTCACTCATGGGCACTAATAAGCGGCACTGATGGGCAGTAAAAGTCAGCACTGACTGGCACCAGTAATGGGCACTGATTGGTGGCACTTCTGGGGCTTTACTGTAATCAATGCCCTGATTACATGCCCTGTTCTCCCCTGCGAGGAGATCGGCTCCCCTCGCGGTACACTCTGTCAGTGTGAGGCGAGGAGAGCCGATTAACAGCACTCCCTGTATTTACATGTGACTGGCTGTGATCGGACACAGTCGATCACATGGTTAAAGAGCCACACCAGAGATCGGGGGTCGCGCCGTGTCCTAGCAGCACAGCACGGGCGTGCGGGAGCGGGCGTTCGGGTGCGCTGTCTTATGATGTCCACCCAGAACGAGAGCCGCACCATCCCTCCGTCATTTGACGGTGGGCAGATGGCAATATAGAGTCCAACGAACCAAGTTTACACCAGTGCAATGTGTACAAGTGCAGTCAACAAAAGTACAACAGGCTGCATTTTTTCTGTATGGACGGCAGCACAACTCATCAAAAACTCAGCGGAAGACACAAGGGATAAATAAGGATGAGCTCAGACATGTTCGCACACTCCACGTGCAGAGCCGCCAGGAAGTCGGCACAGCACTACGCTAATCACAGGCAGTGAGACATTGCCCCGATGCACGGCTGCAGAGATCGTGCAATGTTTCACTGCCTGTGATTAGCGCAGTGGGCTCTGCACGTAGAGTGTGCGAACGCGCCTGAGCTCATCCTTAGTCCTCAACTGATAAGAAGAAAAAGGGAGAAAAAAAACGCACCAGAACACGTTAAAAGTGTGCATGCAGAAACACATCTGGAAGGCAGACATTGTGCTGTGAACCAGCCAATTAAGCAGCCCATAGATGACTCGATTTTCTTTACTTCCATCACAGGTGAAAGGAAATTAAATTGTCTAATTCCCCTAGTTCGCCCTCGTTCACACTGAATGTCGCTTTGAAATCGCGCAACTTCATCTGAAATCTCACGATTTCAAAGCCGCACATCAGTGCAACTTGGAAGACATTTGTGCGGCTTCATGCACAGATGTCAATGCCAGTCGTAGCTGAAATCGGCAGAAGTAGTGCAGAAACGACTTTTTCAATGAATGCGGCACTGCAAAGTTGATGTCACACCGATTTGAGCACTGTCATTTTTTTCGGCAATAGGGTGATACTTGTCATGCGATTTGTCCTGTCAAATCGCATGATAAGTCACTCTGGTGTGAACAGAGGCTTAGCGTTTATGGGAGAGTGCCTCCCGAAGCGCTATTGTGTTCTGCCAGCGGTTGTGGGGGGGGGGGGGGGGGTTGGCAGGGAGCATTTCCATCTGCCAGAAAACAATGATTACTGTTAGCAGCTATAGTCACTGGCAGTAAGTCCAGCAGGCCGGTTGTACCCAAGTCAAACGATGGATCAGCCTATCCATACCTGATTGAAAAAAAAACAACGTTTTTGATTAGTCAAAGGGCTGGAGAAATCTCCCTGGAACCCTCCACCCCCCAGTGTGCCATTGTATTCTGACAGTGGGACCCTCCATTGTCAGAATACTCTGATCAGCAGCTGCAGCCAATCAGCTGCATGCATGATCAAGCAAAGTTTTCTAATGCAGGCCATACATGGTCGAATTTCGAACAAATTTTCCTTTCAAAATCAGAAAATTCGTTTTTTTTTTGTGATCCGATGATGCCACTATTGATTTTCGAAATTCGGCCGACCAAGCCTTCAATTTCACCTCATGTTGTTACAGAAAATAATTTTCTTGGCCGGGAATCTTCTTTTCTCTCCGTAAATTTTCTTTTATCTCCGTAAATTTTCTTTTCTTATTACATTTCTCGCACGATTCTCCAATCATTGATTAGAAAATCGTTTGTTTTTCAAAAAATTTCCAACATGTCCGATTCCTCAAATTTTATTTCCGCATGAAAATCGGCTGTTGCTGCAGCCCACTAATGGTGCGAAATTCATACGAAAATTCTTAGATACGACTTTCAAAAGAAAATTCTTTCGAAATTTGAACCGTGTATGACCGGCATTACAAGCCCGCTCAAGAGAAAGTACTCATTAGATTGACTTATTTTGAGCAGGAACATCCATACATGGATCAAAAGCAAAGTTTCGACCCATGTATGACCAGCTTTGGGGTCACCATGCCCATTACAATCTCTATAAATCAGTTTTAACCACTTGCTTACTGGGCACTTAAACCCCCCTCCTGCCCAGACCAATTTTCAGCTTTCAGCGCTGTCACACTTTGAATAACAATTGCGCGGTAGTACAACACTGTACCCAAATTACATTTTTATAATCTTCTTTTCCCACAAATAGAGCTTTCTTTTGGTGGTATTTGATCACCTCTGGGTTTTTTATTTTTTGATAAAAAAATACCGAAAATTTTGAAAACAAAATACAAAACCATTTTACATTTTGTTATAACATTTTGCAAACAGGTAATTTTTCTCCTTCACTGATGTACACTGATAGGCTGCACTGATGGGCACTGATAGGCTGCACTGATGGGCACTGAGAGGCAACACTGGTGGGCACTGAGAGGAGGCACTGGTGGGCATTGATAGGTGGCACTGATATGCGACACTGATGGGCAGCACTGAAGGGCACTAATAGGTGGCACTGATAGCTAGTACTGATGGGCACTGATAGGTGGCAGTGATTGACACTGATGGGTGGCAGTGATTGGCACTGATGGGTGGCAGTGATGGGCACTGGTAGGTGACACTGATAGGCAGCACTGCTAGGTGACACGGATGAGGGTTTGATTGGCACCACTCGTGGGCATTGATAGGTGACAATCCTGGGCATTGATATTTGGCACTGATTGGTAGCACTGATTTATACTGGTGGGCACTGATATGCACTGTGTGGGCACTGGTTGGCACAGATGAGTCGACTGTGCCTCTTTTTTTTTGGGACCGATGTCCCTTACACAGAAGTCGGTGACCGGCTTTTTTTTCTCCTCACACTGTCAGCATGAGGGAACACAAAAAAGATTACCAATCTTCTGTTTAGATCACGTGATCAGCTGTCATTGGCTGACAGCTGATCACATGGTAAGGGGCCGATCTGTGATCACCCGAGTCTCTTCAACGCGGTGATCACAGCGCACGCCCTGCTGGGGGGCACTTGGGGAGCTTGCAAAGGGCTGGACGTCTATTGACGGCCTCCCGGCAATGTAGATCCATGCTGTAGCTGACATCTGGCTATAGCACGGATGGGAACAGGTTAAAGTGATTGTAAACCCATGGGTGGAAAAAAAAGCAACCTGCAAGGCAAAGGCATAATGAGCTAGTATGCATAGCATACTAGCTCATTATGAATAACTTGCCTCAGAACGAAGCCCCCGAAGCGGTCCTCCGTCTTCATGTCCACCGCTGCCATGGATCCCGGAGTGACTTCCGGGTCTCGCTGCTTCAGCGCTGTGATTCGCCGGAGCAGTGATGACGTCAGTCCCGCTTATGCGCACAGGAGCCGACACTCGCGGCATATCGCCGCGATCTGTGGCCTGCCCAGTGCGCCTGCATGCCGCTGTCTACGGCACATGTGCCGTAGATAGCGGTGGCTTTCTTTTTGTAAATATCTCCTAAACCGTGTAGGTTTAGGAAATATTTCTTGGACCTACAGGTAAGCCTTAATCTAGGTCAAAGTGGTTTGTAAGGGTTTACAACCACTTTAAGCTGGGTACACATTGTTCATTATTTTTCTTCATTCAACCAGCAGGCTGAATGGAAAAAAATGAAGGCTCGGCATAGATGGGTTGTTTTTTTTAATTAGCCAGAAGGCTGAATCAAAAAAAAAAAATGGATTACCCATCCAAACAAGCAATGTGGAAGGAGGCACCTTCCCTGCTGTGCCCATGTATCCTGATAGCAGAAACCCTCCAGTTTCAGAATGCACTTAGCAGCTGCAGCCGGTCAGCTACATGTGAGATCACAGCAAGGTTTTCCAACAAGCCTGTTCAAGATAAATTGATCATTAGACCGAATTCTCTTGAGCAGGAATGGCCATAGATGGATTGCAATTTGGCAAGTCTCTGCTGAACCAGCTGATTTTCAATCCATCTACGGCCAGCTTAACTGATCCCTCTATCCACACAAGCCCCCCACAACCCCTTCAGGGACTCCTCTGCTGTCAGAATATACTGGTCAGGGCTGCAGCCACTGTCTGCAGACTGCTGATCAATAAAGGTTTTCCAGCAGCACTGTTTGACATCAGCCAGTCTAAGGCTGCCTTCACACCTGAGCGTAGCTTTTCAAGCATTTTTTGGGGCGTTTTTTACCACGATTTGCAGCGGTTTTTACCGCGTTTTTACAGCGATTTGCCGCGAATTTGTGCAGGGCAAAAGGTCACCAATGTTAAAAGAAGAAAAACGCCCAAATCAGCCCGATTCGCGCGACAAAAAAGGGTCCGGAACTTGTTTGAGCTTCAGGCGTAGGGCTTCAGGCGACTTGGAGTGGAGATGTGAACCATCTCTATTGAGAATAATGGATTTTTTCCCCTCCAGCGTTTTGTAGCTTCAGGCGTCAAGCTACAAAACGCTCAGGTGTGAATGGGGTCTAACAATCAGCTTCTGTAGAGAGGATCCACTGAACTACCAAATATCTATCACCCAGCCTTAGATGTACTGAAATTATTTCATATGAGGGCCTACCTAATCAATTTGTATGCAGTCAGGCTAGCCCTTGTACCTACATAGTTGTTGGTAGAGCTCATCACACACGTTACAGTCTGATTGTACAATCCTTAAAGTGATTGTAAACTCTTCCATATACAGAAGTGACTGCTCTCAGGTGATACACAGAGATGAAACAAATCCTCCTACATAAGTTGTATCTGTTTATCTGCAGTCTTCTCTTCTCTACAAAAGTCTAGCATTTACAAAGCTTATCTGAATTGTCCTAAAACAGGGGGTGGAGAGCTGAAGTTACACTCTTCAGAGGTCAGTGAGGAGAGCTCTGAGAGCTGATTGGAGGGAAGTGACACACCCCCTTCATACAACACAAAGGAACAGAGATGAGGCTGTCAATCATCTGGAGGTTCCTCCCCTGTCACCATTTATCTCTTGGTGTCAGGAAAACTTGGCAGAAGTGATTCATACTGATAGCAGAGCAACAAAGCAGCAGACAGAAATTGAACTTAGTGCTCAGGTAGAGACAAGTAAACACTATATAGGAATATGCTTTATTCATATTTTATGTCTGAGGATTACAACCACTTTAGATCTTTTCACACTAGGTGCACTGGGCACCGTTACCCAGTAAAGTCCCAAGAAAAGACAAGGCAAAAAGCCTGTTCCCCATGAGGCCGGCTCACAGCACTGTGCTTAAATAAATATAGCATGCAGTACTTTTTTTTTCAGCACACCGTGGTGCAGCACAAACCACCACATGGTACTCAGCTGTGGGCCAATAGAATGTATGAAATGTCATTTGTGAGATGTCAAGTTCTGAGCAAAAGTAGAAAGTGAACAGTGTGATGTGCCTGGATTGGTGCATTAACACTGTATCCTTCCAGTACACACAGCGGCCATGTGTTCAGCGTGGTGTGAGAGAGTCCATGTGGTGGCTGTTAGGTTGCTCGTCTTCTGTAAGTAACCCCTGGTAGCCTAGGCTAGGATGGAAGAGAGGAGGTCCCTTTCACCGGTGGACAAAACATTACACATACACACGATTTGTACGTGAATAATGAATGTGTATATTGAAGCACACACAGCAGTTTTATTTAGTTTGAGCTAAAGGACAGCCCTGTGGTTTAGCCAATCAGGGACTGCCACATAAAATATGCAAGATAGTATATTTTACTACGTCATCTTGGTTTTTTGTACAAGCAATTTCTGCCTAGAAACAAAAAGCTAAATATATACATTTTTATACAGTTTAAAATGTTTCTTAGGTCTGGTGCAAGACAGGCTTGTGGTTTAACGCCATAGAGTTACTTCTGCTCTCAAAAAGGGAAGTAGCTTAACCACTTGCTTACTGGGCACTTAAACCCCCCTCAGTCCCAGACCAATTTTCAGCTTTCAGCGCTGATGCACTTTGAGTGACAATTGCGCGGTCATACAACACTGTACCCAAATGAAATTTTTATCATTTTTTTCCTACAAATAGAGCTTTCTTTTGGTGGTATTTAGTTACAGCTCGGAGTTTTATTTTTTGCTAAACAAACAAAAAAAGATGCAAAAAAAAAAAAAAAAAAAATCATGTTTTAATAGTTTGTTATAAAATTTTGCAAACGGGTCATTTTTCTCCTTCATTGAAGTGCGCTGATTAGGCGGCACTGATAGGCTGCATTGGTGGGCACTGATGGGCTGCATTGGTGGGCACTGATGGGCTGCATTGGTGGGCACTGATAGGCTGCACTGGTGGGCACTGATAGGCATAGTTAAGGCGGCACTAATAGGCACAGATAAGGCGGCACCGATGGGCACAGATAAGGCGGCACTGATGGGCAAAGATGGGCACAGATAAGATGGCACGGATGGGTGGCACGGATAAGTGGCACGGATGGGTGGCACGGATGGGCACTGATAGGTACCACAGATAGATGGGACTGATGGGCACTGATAGGTGGCACTGATAGGTGGCTCTGATAGGTGGCACTGCTGGGCACTGATGGGCGGCACTGCTGGGCACTGATGGGCGGCACTGCTGGGCACTGATGGGCGGCACTGGGGTGCAGCACCTGAGGCAGATTTTGGGTGGCACTGTGGGTGGCACTGCTGGGTGGCACTGTGGGTGGCACTGTGGGCACTGCTGGGTGGCACTGTGGGCACTGCTGGGTGGCACTGTGGGCACTATGGGCACTGCTGGGTGGCACTGACAGGGGGGCACTTACTTTATTCAGGATGGCACTGCGGGTGGCAGGTGGGCACTGGCAGGGGGCAGGTGTCCTTTTAAATTGCTGGCCGTGATCGGGACTGATGTCCCGAACACGGCCGCCGGCGATCGGCTTTTTTTTTTTCTCCTCGCGCTGTCAGCGCGAGGAGGAATACTAGCCGATTACCGGCTCCGTTTTATCACATGATCAGCTGTCATTGGCTGACAGCTGATCACGTGATAAGGGGTCGGGATCGACCCCTTACACGGATCGGTGATCAGGCGAGTCTCACGGACTCGCCGATCACAGAGCGCGCCGCGCGCGCCCCTCAGGGGGCGCGCAGGCCGCTCGTAACCGGGACTACGTCAATAGACGTAGTCCCGAAAATGTGGGTCCGCGCTATTGCCGTCATTTTGCAATAGCGCGGGTCCCAAGTGGTTAACCACATCCAACTGTTCTGAACAGATAACTAACCTTGTGATAAAATACCTTGTACAAGCAAAAAACACATATGACCTTAAGCAATAGGTTTCTATGTCATGCTAACAGTAATTTTCCAATACCCAAAATGGATGTCTCTTAACAAGATGGTTCCCTCATTTACCTTATAGTGGCCACACACATTTTGATTTTTATGAACCAATAAATGTCGGATTCAATCAAATCTGTGAATAATCAAATACCCATAAATGCCCTTTGGATCAATTTAGATTGTATCCATCTAAGTCGATTGGCCAGGGTGGAATATCATCGTATGTGCTGCATTGATTGGAGTGCTGAGATTATAGAGGAACCAGACATGTAATAAATAATTTGCGATTGTAAATTACAGTCATGGCTTACCAATCAATCAAAATCCACTTCACCTTGTGTGTGGCATATCGATTGAATGGGTTGTTGACTTTAGTTTGATTATTCCAATCAGGAGCAATCAATCTGAAAAGAAATCCATAATTTATTGAAATGTGTATGGACACTATTATGCCCTGTACACACAGTCTGACTTTCTGACGGAAAATGTGCAATCAAATCCGATTGTGTGTGGGCTCCATTGGACTTTTTCCATCGGAATTTCCGACACACAAAGTTTGAGAGCTGGATCTAAAATTTTCTGACCACAAAATCCGATCGTTTAAATTCCGATCGTGTGTAGACAATTTCCGACGGACAAAGTGCCACACATGCTCAGAATAAATTATGAGACGAAAGCTATTGGACACTTGCCCGTTTATAGCCCGGTCGTATGTGTTTTACGTCCCCGCGTTCAGAACGATCGGATTTTCTGACAACTTTGTGCGACCGTGTGTATGCAAGACAAGTTTGGGCCAAAATCCGTCGGAAAAAATCCGACTGATTTTGTCGTCGGAAAGTTTGACTGTGTGTACAGGGCATAAGACCTACCAATGTAGTAGGAGGACCAGCTTGCTTGGATACAGAATGATTGGATAGATTGGGTTGGTCCTCATATTCCATTATTTTGGTAACTCTAATGCCCCGTACACACGAGCGGACTTTTCAACATCCAAAGTCCGACGGACTGATTCCGTCAGACTATTCGATCGTGTGTGGGCTGCAACGGACTTTTGATTCACCAAAGTCTGACGGACTTTAGAATATGGAACATGCTTCAAATTTTTCCGCCGGACCCGGTCCCTTCGAAAAATTTGCTCGTGTGTATGTTATTCCTGACGGACTAAAACCGACGCTAGGGCAGCTATTGGCTACTGGCTATGAACTTCCTTATTCGAATCCAGTCGTACGTCATCACGTTCGAATCCGTCGGAGTTTAGTGTGATTGTGTGTGGCCAAGTCCGCTCAGCCGAAAAGTCCGTCAGAACTCTGTCGGAACTCCGGCAGAACTCGGGCAGAACTCCTTCGGAAGTCTGTCGGACATAAGTCCTCTCGTGTGTACGGGGCTTTAGGATGTATAGAGATTGTAAATTCAGACTATACTCTGTATGGTTACCCTACGGGAGATTGCACAATCAGGTTGTAAGGTGTGCTCAGCTTTAGCCCTTGTACACACGGTCGGAGAATCCGTCGGAATGCGTCTTATCGGACCGTGTCGTCAGATAATCCGACTGTGTGTGGTATGCATCGGACTGATTCCATCCGAATCTCCGTCGGACCCAATTTTCCAACATGTTGGAAATATTTCCCGACCAACTGGACCGGTTGGACGTAATCCGATCATGTGTAGAGAATTTTGATCGGACCAAGTGCCACGCATGCTCAGATCAAATTCCTACATCAAAGCTATTGGCTACTAGCCTGAATGTAGTCCCATCGTAACAAAATTACGTCATCACGTTCTGAAAGATCGGATTTTTCGACAACTTAGTCCGACCGTGTGTATGCAACAGTTTCGGACACAATCCGTCAGATTAAATCTGGCGGACAAAATCTGACGGATTTGGTTGGCAGAATCTCCGACCGTGTGTACAGGGGCTAAGGCTGACCATACTCTATACAATATGATTGTGCAATCTCTTTAAAGGTGGCCATACATGCTTTAATAAATATGTTTCTCTTTCAATCGACCTTCCCTGATCAAAAAAAATAACAGACAGTAAAGTGGATTTCAATTGATATTTGGAGGATATGATTGTAAGTTATCGTCATCTCTGTTTTCACCGTGTAATCTGAATTTTTTTAATCAAAATACGATTCAATGCATGAATAGAATATCTCAGTGCTGACGATTGATGAAACATAATCAATCATTTTCCACCCATGCCAATCCACTCAGTTTAATCATATCTGATCGAAATCGATTAGAAGGGAAGTTTTGCAGAATTAATTGCTTTTATCGCATCGCATGTCCTCTAGATAAAAACAAACAAACCTGAGGTGTGTATGGACACCACTGGATCTATGTAGTGAATGGGCCAGCTGGATTGGATGCAACTTGATTGATTGGATTAGGTAGGCCCTCCTATTAGACAGGTTTGGTAAATCTAAAGTTTATTGTACAGTCAGATCATCATTATTATACAGGATTTATATAGAACCAATAGCTTGCTTCGCACTTTACAACAGTAGGGCAGACAGTACAATGACAATAAAATTCAATACAGGAGAACTCAGAGGGTCCTGCTCATTAGAGATTACAGTCTAATTGTAACATGTGACCCTAGGGCTGTCCACACACTATACAATCTTATTGTATCTTCTCCTTTATGGTGGCCATATACATAATGATCCACAGAATCGAAAAAACGATTACATTTACAAAGTACTGAAAAAACAACTACTGTGTCATCGATAGATTTTGAGCAAAACCAATCAATTTGATTGGACATATTGTGATCGGTGTAGACAGAAAGTCTGATGGTAGGAAAGTAGTTAGATCCATATGATTGGTAAATGTAATCTTCTGTTTGTAGACAATAAATCATTCAGCAATACAGTCATATAAAATCGTTCTGCGTATGACCACCATTCTGTGTATGACCACCATAAGATCTACCAACAACTATCTAGTATAGGGGTTGTCTGATGTGATAATATTAGTGGATTGGTTAGTTTTGTCCTCATATTACATGGTTTTGATGAATCAAAACGGAAATTGTACTCTCAGATTTTATCGTGTATGGACAGCTCAAGGGTCCATTTACATTTATGCGGTACGATAACGCACATGTATGTGGTCACAGGTTACCATCCATTGCATTAATGGAGACCAATCAGATCAATGGACTTCCAGCGCAGCAAAACATCCCACAAAGTTTTTAGCACATTGTAATGCAATATAATGCTTTGCAGCACATGTGCGTTGTCCTAGTGCACTGGGGTGCTTTCAAAATGAATGTGCCACAATGCAACAACGCACGCAACAACGGAAGTCCACACAGGTCTTGAGACTTCTATTAAGGTCCCCATCACATTGGTGCAGGGCACATTGGTGCAGGGCATCCGCATGGGATATGTCACAGGTTACTGTGCAATCCATTAAGGCAGCTCATTGAAATCAATAAGCTTCCAACGAATGTTCCACAACATTTTTGCAGCAATGCAGTATGATGCGTTGCCATGCGCTGCAGCATCTGTTCATTGCCTAGACAGTACAGTGGCCTCCAAACCTCACCCGCGGGCCAGATGTAGCACTTTTTTTGCATTATCTGGCCTCTGGGGCACCATTCAATCCACTGGCAACAATGATGGAGCACCATTGCTCCTATGGATACCAGAGATGGGGCACCATTCTCCTTACAGACACTAGTGATGGGGTACATTACTCCCATGGATACCAGTGATGGGGTAGCATTGCCCACTTGGATACCAGGTGTGGGGTACATTACTCCCATGGATACCAGTGATGGGGTACCATTATTCCCATGAATACCAGTGATGGGGTACCATTACGCCCATCGATACCAGTGATGGGGTACCATTATTCCCACGAATACCAGTGATGGGGTACCATTACTCCCATCGATACCAGTGATGGGGTACCATTACTTTCATGGATACCAGTGATGGGGTACCATTATTCCCATGGATACCAGTGATGGGGTACCATTATTCCCATGGATACCAGTGATGGGGTACCATTATTCCCATGGATACCAGTGATGGGGTATCATTACTCCCATGTATACCAGTGATGGGGTACTATTACTCCCATGTATACCAGTGATGGGGTACTATTACTCCCATGGATACCAGTGATGGGGTACTATTACTCCCATGGATACCAGTGATGGGGTACTATTACTCCCATGTATACCAGTGATGGGGTACTATTACTCCCATGTATACCAGTGATGGGGTACTATTACTCCCATGGATACCAGTGATGGGGTACTATTACTCCCATGTATACCAGTGATGGGGTACCAATACTCCCATGGATACCAGTGATGGGGTATATTACTCCCATGGATACCAGTGATGGGGTACGATTACTCCCATGGATACCAGTGATGGGGTACTATTACTCCCATGTATACCAGTGATGGGGTACTATTACTCCCATGGATACCAGTGATGGGGTACCAATACTCCCATGGATACCAGTGATGGGGTATATTACTCCCATGGATACCAGTGATGGGGTACGATTCTTCCCACTGGCACCAATGATGGGGCACTAATGCTCCCTTGAATACCAACAATGGGACATTATTCCTCCCAATAGAGCCAAGGACGGGGCACTGTTTACTGCCACGGTCCGGCCCCCCTAAAGCCTGAAGGACAGTGAAATGTGTTTAGAAAGCTTGTAGACCCCTTTCCTTAGTACATTGCTGTGCTACTTTAACAAATGAATGGCAGTGCAATGTGTCCGTACATTACTAGTAATGATGACATACTAATAATGTATTACAAATCAATAGCCATGTCAGCTGCCACGTGTAGCTGCAACAGGCATGGTAACCTGTGCGTCCCTGCAACACATAGATGTAAACGGGCCCGTCTCTTGCTGTCCATGAAGCACATGTGTGGCGGCGGAAAATAGGGTGGACTTTTATGCTCATACACCATACAAATGTGTACATGGACGTCCGAGGTTCTGTGCTGACAGCCTGCTTACTTCAAACTCCCAGCACAGTGACTGAGCTGTCAAAGACACGATCGAGTGCCAGAAGGAGGTGGTCCTGATCATGTGATCACTGTAGCAGCCAATTGCAGTAGTCAGATGATTGTGCAGTCCTTCCTGCCTCCAGGGTGTAAATACCCATTTAAAGGTATAGTAGGGGTTAACCTAAAACACCTTAGGCCCCTTTCACACGGGCGGCTGTTCTGCCGCTGTTAAAAGCATGTTTTGTTATTTTGAAATTCAGAGAATCCTGGCTCAGCGTTCACTTGCAATTGTACATTGCGATTAGCTGCGTTTAGCTGCGTTTACATGCGGCTGCGTTTAGCTGTGTTTGGAAAATTCTTGCAATTTCTGATGTTCTTCCTATTGTTTTTCTTTCCTTGTTGCCGCTGCTATCTGCAGAAGAAATAGTATACTGCGATTACCTGCAGTTATGTGCAGATAGCTGCAGCAAATCGTTCCTGGACGCAGTCAACTTTATTTTTTTCTATCTGCACAAAACCGCATATAACAAAATGGTCACTAAACACAGTGTGTGAATGGGGCCATAGGAAAGCATTGTGTGCATTTAGCTGCGGTAGATAACATCATCTGTCCGCAGCTAAAAGCACGATTCTATCCGCCTGTGTGAAAGGGGTCTAATACCCATTGCAGTGATTGATATGTGTGTGTACAGATTTCTTCCTCTGGGGAAAATAAACTGAACAAAGCCATGTCCTCCTCTACATAGCACTGTCATATTCCGAGCTGTATGTACAGATCTCTGGGGAAAACCAGATAGATAGATGACACTAAAGCTCCATACACACTATCAGATTGTCTGCTGAGTTTTTCCTTCAGATTTACCAAAACCATATAATATGAGGTCAAACCTTAGGAGTTTCAATGTGTATGCAATCAGGCAGGCCCTTCACTACATGGTTTTGGTAAATCTGAAGGAAAAACTCAGCAGACAATCTGATAGTGTGTACGGGGCTTAAGGCCGCTCATACATTGTGCAAGTGTCTTTCCTGCAACCCACTCTCTCACTGTGAAGCCGTGCCCACCAGGAGAACACATTGATTCTTGCTAGCAGCTATACCAGCCACTAGTGATATTCGTATGCAAAATCCAGCAGGCTGGTTGATCAATCAATCAACTTGGGTATATGCAGCTTGCCCATACATGGTTCGAATGCCAGCTGATTCCTGCTAAACCGGCCAAGATTTGGACCATCTATGGCCAATCTAACATCTTTCCCAACCGAATGCTTTGGCTGTCCTTACACTATACAATCTGATTGTACAATCTCCTTTAGGCCGCGTACACACGCGGGGACTGTCTGCCGAAACTAAGTTCGTCAAACAGTCCGCTCAAACTTTTGAATGAACGAACACGCCCACACACGGCACATTTTGAGCGGACAAATACGGCAAACTTTGTTCGTCGTACTAAGTCCGCGCAACTTTTGAAATGAGCGAACTCGCCCACACACGAGGCAACAGTCCGCTCATTTCGAGCGCGTGTGCAGGTAGGCGGGGCCCGCGACGGAGACGTCGCGGGCTCCGCCGCCTGGAATGGACTTAAAGGGGAACCCCAACGCAGAAATAAATCGGCGTGGGGGTCCTCCCAAAGTCCACAACAGACCCTTGTCCGAGCACGCTACCCGGCCGGCAAAGGAAATGGGGGCGAGCGAGCGCGCCCCCCCTCCTGAGCCGTACCAGGCCGCGTGCCCTCAACATAGGGGGTGCCTTGGGGAAGGGGGGGCCGCGCGGCCCCCCCACCCCAAAGCACCTTGTCCCCATGTTGATGAGGACAAGGGCCTCTTCCCGACAACCCTGGCCGTTGGTTGTCGGGGTCTGCGGGCGGGGGGCTTATCGGAATCCGGGAGCCCCCTTTAATAAGGGGGCCCCCGGATACCGGCCCCCCACCCTATGTGAATGAGTATGGGGTACAATGTACCCCTACCCATTCACCTGTAAAATAAAAGTACCCAAAAAAAAACACAACACACGAGATAAAATATTTTATTGCACAGCTCCGGGGGTCTTCCGTCTTCGGGGGTCTTGTCCCCCTCTTCGGTTCTTCTGCCGGGCCACCGCGCCTTCTTATAGCTCTTTTGCAGGCGGTGGCCCGGTCTTCTGTCGCCGCCTTCCGTTCTTCTGTCGCCGCCTTCCGTTCTTCTGCCGGGCCACCGCGCCTTCTTATAGCTCTTTTAGAGGCGGTGGCCCGGTCTTCTGTCGCCGCTGTCGCCGCCGCCTTCCGTTCTTGTTCTTCTTCTTGTTCTTCTTGTTCTTCTCCAGGAGATGTTGACACGTCGCTCTCTCCGGCCGGAATGCCAGAGCCGCGCTGAGCGGCCACTTATATAGTGACAATGGGGCAGTGTCACATGGTATATGTCACATGGGTTGGTCACATGGTGACCCCGCCCCCTTACGATGTCATAGTCCCCATGTGACATCAACCCATGTGACCAACCCATGTGACATATACCATGTGACACCGCCCCATTGTCACTATATAAGTGGCCGCACAGCGCGGCTCTGGCATTCCGGCCGGAGAGAGCGACGTGTCAACATCTCCTGGAGAAGAACAAGAAGAACAAGAAGAAGAACAAGAACGGAAGGCGGCGGCGACAGCGGCGACAGAAGACCGGGCCACCGCCTGCAAAAGAGCTATAAGAAGGCGCGGTGGCCCGGCAGAAGAACCGAAGAGGGGGACAAGACCCCCGAAGTCGGGAGAAGAGGCCGGCGGCGGGGAGGAAGAAAGCCGGACTCCTCCGCTAGCAGAAGAGCTACAAGAAGATAGCGGAGGAGTCCGGCGAGAAGACCCCCGAAGACGGAAGACCCCCGGAGCTGTGCAATAAAATATTTTATCTCGTGTGTTGTGTTTTTTTTTTGGGTACTTTTATTTTACAGGTGAAAGGGTAGGGGTACATTGTACCCCATACTCATTCACATAGGGTGGGGGGCCGGTATCCGGGGGCCCCCTTATTAAAGGGGGCTCCCGGATTCCGATAAGCCCCCCGCCCGCAGACCCCGACAACCAACGGCCAGGGTTGTCGGGAAGAGGCCCTTGTCCTCATCAACATGGGGACAAGGTGCTTTGGGGTGGGGGGGCCGCGCGGCCCCCCCTTCCCCAAGGCACCCCCCATGTTGAGGGCACGCGGCCTGGTACGGCTCAGGAGGGGGGGCGCGCTCGCTCGCCCCCCTTTCCTGGCCGGCCGGGTAGCGTGCTCGGACAAGGGTCTGTTGTGGACTTTGGGGGGACCCCCACGCCGATTTTTTTCGGCGTTGGGGTTCCCCTTTAAGTCCATTCCAGGCGACGGAGCCCGCGACGTCTCCGTCGCGGGCCCCGCCTACCTGCACACACGCTCGAAATGAGCAGACTTCCCTCCGAGCGGGAACAGTTTGCTCATTTCGAAAGTGGCCTACACACGGGCGGACTGTTCGCTCAAACCAAGTTTCAGCGGACAGTTTTTCGGAATTTCCGAAAAACTTTGTTCGTCAAACTGTCCGCTGAAACTGTCCGCTGAAGCCCCACACACGAGCGGACTGTCCGCTGAAACACTGTTCAGCGGACAAAGTTGAGCCAACAGTCCGCCCGTGTGTACGCGGCCTTAGAGTTACCAAAATTATGTAATATGAGGACCTACCTAAATCATCTATTCAATTAGCATCAAAATCAGGAGGGCCCTTGCACTACATACAGTATTACTACTATACTAAGCAAGTGCAAAGTGTAATGATCAGCTGCCAATTAAAAATCACTATTCAGAAGAGAGGATCAAGAAAGATAATTTATTAATTGGTAATCTCAGAATACTACATTTTCCTATTAATTCAATACAAAAAGTGTGGTTTCTACTCAGCAGGCTTCAGCTGGAAAGCTCCATAGATGGATAGAATTTTGAACAAAAAAATCAAATCTGGTAGTGTTTACTATTTTATCCCATTTTCATAAATCAGTCAGAGCCTCTAAAGTTGCCCATACACTATACAATCTGATTGTACAATGTCCTTAGGCTAGGTTCACATCTGAGCGGGAAATTCCTGCATTCATTAACCACTTCAGCCTAAGGACCAGAGGTCTTTTTACAATTTCGCACTGCACTACTTTAACTGGTAATTGCGCGGTCATGCAATGTTGTACCAAAACGAAATCTGCGTTCTTTTCTTCCCACAAATAGAGCTTTCTTTTGATGGTATTTGATTGCCTCTGCGATTTTTATTTTTTGCGATATAAATGGAAAAAGACCGAAAATTTCGAGAAAAAAATATATTTTCTACTTTTTGTTATAAGAAAAATCAAATAAACTCAATTTTAGTCATACATTTAGGGCTAAATTTATTCAGCCACATGTCTTTAGTAAAAAAAAATGTCAATAAGCGTATATTTATTGGTTTGCGCAAAAGTTATAGCGTCTACAAACTAGAGTACATTTTCTGGAATTTACACAGCTTTTAATTTATGACTGCCTATCTCATTTCTTGAGGTGCTAAAATGGCAGGGCAGTACAAACCCCCCCCCCCCCAAAATGACCCCATTTTGGAAAGTAGACACCCCAAAGAAATTGCTGAGGGGCATGTTGAGTCCATTGAATATTTTTTTTTTTGTCCCAAGTGATTGAATAATGACACAAAAAAAAAAAAGTTTACAAAAAGTTGTCACTAAATGATATATTGCTCACACATGCCATAGTTATATGTGGAATTGCACCCCAAAATATATTCTGCTGCTTCTCCTGAGTATGGGGATACCACAATCACTGCCTTCAGGATTTCTAAGGGTGCAAATTTTCCATTTCACTCCTCACTACCGATCACAGTTTCGAAGGCCATAAAATGCCAAAATAACACAAAACCCCCCAAAATGACCCCATTTTGGAAAGTAGACACCCCAAGGAAATTGCTGAGGGGCATGTTGAGCCCATTGAATATTTTTTATTTTTTTTGTCCCAAGTGATTGAATAATGACACAAAAAAAAAAAGTTTACAAAAAGTTGTCACTAAATGATATATTGCTCACACATGCCATAGTTATATGTGGAATTGCACCCCAATATATATTCTGCTGCTTCTCCTGAGTACAGGAATACCACATATGTGGGACTTTTTGGGAGTCTAGCCGCGTACGGGACCCCGAAAACCAATCACTGCCTTCAAGATTTCTAAGGGTGCACATTTTTGATTTCACTCCTCACTACCTATCACAGTTTCGAAGGCCATAAAATGCCAAAATAGCACAAGTAGACACCCCAAGCTATTTACTGAGAGGCATGTTGAGTCCATGAAGTATTTTATATTTTGACACAAGTTGCAGGAATATTACAGTTCTTTTATTTTTTTGCACAAAGTTGTCACTAAATGATATATTGCTCACACATGCTATGGGCATAAGTGAAATTACACCCCAAAATAAATTCTGCTGCTTCTCCTGAGTACAGGGATACCACATGTGGGGGACTTTTTGGGAGCCTAGCCGCGTACGGCACCCCGAAAACCAATCACTGCCTTCAGGATTTAAATATAAAACGCTACCAAAAAAAACTGTTAGCGATCGCAGGGATCAGGCCTGACTCTGCGAACGCTGCAGTTATGTGTTTAGTGTTTTGTAAGTGACAGTGATCGATCGATACTGCACTTGGGTGGGCTGGGCGGAGGAGCAAAACACAGGTGCTAGCAGGTATTTGGGCTGATCCTGCTAACAATGCGTTTTTTTGGAACCCTAAACTGCTGAGGACGCTAGTATAGATCTGATCAGATCAGATATTGATCTGTTCAGATTCTATACCACTACGGGAGGTTTATGCTTTGCACGTGGGTGTTAGCGGTACTGGCACTAACCTAGCGCTGCCTGGGGCGACGCAGACCCTGACCCTAAAACCTAATTGATTTCACCCGCTGGGTGATCAGGGGGTTAAACCTTTATTGGGTAATAAATGGTGGGTGCCCTGATGCTATAAAAAGCAAACTAACTAACCAGAGTCACCCGTAACACTTATATGGTGATCACTGGTGAAAGGGTAGTATATGGGGGTCCCTGGCGCTATATAAAAACCTGACGGGGAACCTAAATAACTAACTGGCTAACCAGCGTCACCAGTGGCACTTATACGGTGATCGCTGGTGAAAGGGTTAACTAGGGGCAATCAGGGGGTTAAAACCATTATTGGGTAGTATATGGGGGTACCTAGCGCTATAAAAACCTGGCGGTGAATCTAAAAAAATAACCAGCTACCTAGCGGCACTAGTGACACTAATGCAGCGATCAGAAAAATGATCGCTTAGTGACACTGGCAAAAGGGGGTGAAAGGGTTAACTAGGGGCAATCAGGGGGTTAAAACCGTTATTGGGTAGTATATCGGGGTACCTAGCGCTATAAAAACCTGGCGGTGAACCTAAAAAAATAACTAGCTACTTAGCGGCATCAGTGACACTAATGCAGCGATCAGAAAAATTATCGCTTAGTGACACTGGCAAAAGGGGGTGAAAGGTTTAACTCTAGGGGCAATCAGGGGGTTAAACCTTTATTGGGGGGGTAGGGGGCTACCCTGGACCTAACACTAACTGCTCTGACAGTTTTTACTGACACTAAATGCAGTGATCAGTAAATAAATGATCACTGCAATCAGTGACACTGTGACTGGGGGGGGGGGGGGGGGGCGATCGGGGGTGATCGGGGGGGGGGGGGGATTTGTGTACATACATGTCAGTGTAGTTTTGGTGCACACTTACTTTCTCTGTTCTCCTCGCAGTCCGGTCAAAAAGACCGCCCCGAGGAGAATGACATCACTTCCTCCCTGCCTGTGTTTACTATACACAGCGGGGGAAGCTTCTCATTCGCCAGGAGCGATCAAGAGGGGATGACCAGAAACCAACGGCCATCCCCTCATCCCGGATCGCTCCTGAAGCGAAATGGACCGCCGCATCCAGCGGGAGGGGGTTCGGTCGGATCCCCCACCCGCTGGAAGGCGAGCACGTACATGTATGTGCTTGTGCCTGTCGGTGTCATTGCACCGACGTACATTGCCATGCGGTGGTCCTTAAGTGGTTAAAGTATAACTATAAGCCAAAAGGCTTTTGGATAGAGTGGAGAGAAATTAGAACCACTGTCAGTTTTTATTGCTGTCTGTGCCCCCGTTAGAAAGATTCACCCTCTCTATTTGTCCTGTTTACCATTATCATTAAAAGTGAAAGTAAAAGAAAATCCAAATTTTGTGTTGTCCCCAGTAAAGTAATAGAGGAAGAATCTTCCAATGGGGACACTAGTTCTGGAGATCTGGGGGTCCCCAGTGTTTTCCCTTTATAGTGATTTCCTCTCACTTTGTGTTTGACTATGGGACAGGAAGTAAAAGGAAATCTTGGCAATGAGACACATATGGCAAAAAAATAAATTGACAGGGGTTATAACCCTCCCTTACTCTGTTCAAAATGAAAAAAAAAGTTTTGCCTACAGTTCTACTTTAATCCTAATGGCACACCCCATGCGCTGGAAATTGCACCCGCACTGCAATTGCAGTTCCCGTGTGGGCTGCGATTTCTGAAAGACTGCAGGGATATTTTTCCTGTGTTTTAGGCTAGGTTCACACCATAGCGATGCGGGAACGCCGCAAATCCGCGGCGTTTTCCCGCATCGCATGCCTCCCGCCAGCAGTTCACACTGCCCTATGCGAACGGCTGGGAGTGTCAATGAAATGTTAATGACACCCCCAGATCCGTCCGCATATCGCAGTGCGATCTGCACACTCACACAGGAATCGGATCGCATGGTGTGAACACCCATGCGATCCGATTCTGCTGCGGACCAAAAAAAGGGTCCCGTGCGAGTTTGCGGCGGGAGCGATGCGAATTCAGCCATACTATCTGTATGGCTGAACTAGCATCGCTATGGAGATCGGATGTGATTTGCACTGCAGTGCGGTGCGAATCACATCCGGATCTCCCACCCGCAGCAGTGTGAACCGGACCTTAAGAGGCACGGCAGTCCATTTAAATAAATGGGCTGCTGTGCCCATGCAAAACGCGGCTTGCAGGGCTGCATAGGTGTGAATCTACGCTTAGAGGTCAATGCTAAACAAACAAAGTTATATCCAGTCAGGCGGATCCTTGCCCTTCATAGCTGATGGTAGGTCTAAATTTCACCAAATGCGTTACAATCTGATTAGACAATCTCCTTTAGATCAACCAACCAGTATGTAGTGCAAGGGCCTGCCTGACTGTGTAGGTAGGTCCTCATATTACATAAATGTGGTCGATCTAAAGTTGATTGTACTGAAATTGGTGGTCAGGTTGTAACATTTATGGTGAGCCTTAAGAAGCTTGTACAGATTGTCTAATATAGTGAACCTTTAAGTGTAAGAAAAGCCTGACTGTAACTATTCTTAAAAATGTTTCCTCCCACCTCCTCTTACCTACCCTGCCTACCCTGTATAAAAAAAAGATCTCTGTAATTACCTATTTTTAATCTGATCTGGTCCAGTCACATGATCCCACAGCTCTGGCTCCCCTGTGTGTGGCTTCCAAAGGGGAGAGGTGGGAACACCGACAACTGCTGGGCCATGGGAGCCTATGAGTGACGTCACAGCCCCAGGAATTCACAGCCGTTGTCAAGCGTTCCCTTACACCAGGGAGCTGGAGCTGCAGGATCACGTGACCAAGCCAGAGAGGATTAAAAATAGGTAAGTACACAGATCCTTTTTTTATACAGGGTATGCAGGATAGGTAGGAGGAGGGGAGAGGGAACATTTTTTAGCAATAGTTAGTGATTCTAAACTGGTTGTAATTAAAAAAATATATAACAAATATGTTATATTTACCTGCTCTGTGTAATGGTTTTACACAGAGCAGCCCTGACCCTTTTTTTTGTGTCCCCCACCAATGGTCCTGCCCCCCCCCGCCAGGTGCCCCCAATACCAAGCCTCTTGCTATGGGGGCACTACAGCAGGCTCACTTCCATGAATTGACACTGTCCATTCACATACAGAGCATTGCTTGGCCCCGCCCCCCCCACTCTCCCCTCAGTGCTTCACTGGCTGTGATTGACAGCAGCAGGAGCCAATGGCTCCCACTGCTAGGTGAGCCAATGAGGAGAGAGAGACCCAGGAGTGGGGCCTGGGGCGGCTTTGCTGCACCCAGAAGTTTTTTTTTACCATAATGCATGGATGCATTCAGGTAAAAAACCTGCTGCCTTTACTACCACTTAAAGCTTACCATACACTATACAATCTGATTGTACATTCTCCATCAACTGGATTTACATTGAATGGATTATTTAGGTAATAAATAGATTTTACAATGAGATTGTATAGTGCATGGCCAGTTTAAAGGTGACCATACACTATACATTCTGATAGTAAAATCTCCTTTTAGATATATCAAAACAATGTAACATGAGGGCAAACCGTAACAATGTATTCATTTTGGACTTCTACTTATAAGTAAGCCTAGAATAAGGCTTACCTATAGGTAGTGGAAATATCTCCTAATTGTGCGCAGTTTAGGAGATATTTCACTTGCAGTCCGCCGAAAATTCCAACGGCGCATGTGCGGGGAAGAAACAAAACTAAGTGGAGTTTCTTTCCTAGCCTGTGCCGTTAATCGCAGCTCCCGTTCGCATGCGCGGGAGTGACGTCTTCTTGTGACAACACATATTAGCCCATTATGCTTTTCATTTGCAACGAGCAAACGAGGAAGTAAAACCCATCAGGGTTTACTTCCTCTTTAATCTATCCAATCAAGTTGTATCCACTCAGGCAGACCCTTGTACAGCATAGCTGAAGGTAGATTGAAAGGAGATTGTACAATCAGAAGGTATAGTTCACCATTAGTTTAAAGTGATTGTAAACCTCAGACATGAAATATGAACAAAGCATCTATAGTGTGTACTTGTCTATCTAGAGCACCATTTCTGTCCACTGCCTTGTTCCTCTGCTATCAGTATGAATCACTTCTGACAAGTTTTCCTAACACCAAGAGAAACACAGTGATAGGAGAAGGATTTCCAGCACACCGCCTGTGATTGAGAGCCTTAGTTTTGTTCCTGTGTGCCGTGTGAAGGAGGGTGTGTCCCTTCCCTCCAATCAGCTCTCCTCACTGCCCCCTTTTTATGACAGCTCAGACAAGCTTTATAAATTCTGCACTTTGAATGGATGTAGCCACTTCAGATCCGGAAGGTTTGCCCCCTTCCTGACCAGAGCACTTTTTGCAATCCGGTACTGCGTCGCTTTAACTGACAATTGTGCGGTCGTACGATGTTACATAGTTACATAGTTAGTCAGGTTAAAAAAAGACACAAGTCCATCCAGTTCAACCATAAAAAAATAAAAATAAATAATAATATCATACAATCCCATATATCCAATTCTATACCCACAGTTGATCCAGAGGAAGGCGGAAAACCCCAGCAGAGCATGATCCAATTTGCTACAGCAGGGGAAAAAATTCCTTTCTGATCCCCCCCGAGAGGCAATTGGATTTTCCCCGGATCAACTTTACCTATAAATGTCAGTACCCATGTTGCACCCAAACAAAATTGATGTCCTTTTTTTCCCACAAATAGAGTTTTCTTTTGGTGGTATTTGACCATCTCTTTTTAGACCCCTTTCACACCACACCGCACCTTGCATTGGCGGTAAAACGCCGCTATTTTTAGCAGCGTTCTACCGCTGGATTTGCGGCGGATTTGCGGCTCATTTTGGCCGCTAGCGGGGTGCTTTTACCCCCCGCTAGCGGCCGCGAAAGGTTTAAAACCGCCGGCAATACGCCGCTATAGCGGCATTCTGCCGGCGGCATTACAGCGCTGCCCCATTGATTTCAATGGGCAGCAGCGGTGGAGGAGCGGTAAACACACCGCTCCTTCACCGCTGCAAAGAAGCTGCTGGCAGGACTTTTTTCTGACGTCCTGCCAGCGCACCGCTGTAGTGTGAAAGCCCTCGGGGCTTTCACACTACACACAATGGTGCAGCTTCTTTAGGGCGTTTTGCAGGCGCTATTTCTAACGCTATAGCGCCTGCAAAACGCCCTGGTGTGAAAGGGGTCTCAATGTTTGCACTATAAACAAAAAAAGAGGGACAATTTTGAAAAAAAAGCAAATATTTTTTACTTTTTGCTATAATAAATATCCCCAAAAAATATATAAAAAAACACATTTCTTTCTCAGTTTAGGCCGATACGTATTCTTCTACATATTTTTGGTAAAAAAAAATTGCAATAAGCGTTTATTGATTGGTTTGCACAAAAGTTATAGCGTCTACAAAATAGGTGATAGATTTATGGCATTTTTATTATACATTTATTTATTTTTTATTAGTAATGGCGGCGATCTGAGATTTTTATCGTGACTGCGACATTATGTTTGACACATCGGACACTTTTGACACTATTTTAGGACCATTGTCATTTATACAATGATCAGTGCTATAAAAATGCACTGATTACTGTGTAAATTACACTGGCAGGGAAGGTGTTAAACACCAGGGGGCGATCAAGGGTTTAAGTGTAGGGAGTGATTCTAACTATGGGGGGGGGGGTTGGGCTACCACTGACATGACAGCGATCACTGCTCCCGATGACAGGGAGCAGTAGATCCCTGTCTTGCTACTAGGTAGAACAGGGAAATGCCTTGTTTACATAGGCATCTCCCCGTTCTGCGGCTCTGGGACACGATCGCAAGTTACCGGCGGACATCGAGTCCATGGGACCCACGGGCATGGCCACGTAGTACGCAGCAGGCGCACGCGTGCCCACAATGCCGCGATTTACAGGGGATGTACCTGTATGCCTATTTGCCCATCCGTGCCATTGTGCCGACGTACATCATCATGCGCTGGTCAGAATGTGGGTACAGAAGACTGCAGATAAACAGGTGCAACTTATGTAGGAGGATTTGTTTCATCCTTGTGTATCACCTGAGCCCAATCACTTCACTGGGTATATGGAAAGGTTTTACAACCACTTTAAGTGCCAGTTCACACTAGTGAGATGCCAGACATCGCATGTAATTCGCAGCACCACTGCTGTTCACATTACATGTGATGTCTGTGCGGTGTGATGTCAGCCATACAGATAGTATGGCTGATATCGCACCGCATTCAGTCCAAACACGCACAGGACCCCCCACACACATTGCAGTCTAATGTACAATCTCTATTAGATCTACTGACAATCCCAAAGGGCCTGTCTGATTGGATCCAGTTTGATCGGATAGATTAGAAAGGTCCTCCTATTACATAGTGTGGGCAGATTAAAAGTTGGTTGTACTGTCAGATTGCACAGTAATCTTTGGAATCTATGGGTCTGTTTATCGATGTTTCCCCCCAAGATTCAGACAATTTACACTGAAGATTCACCTTGAAGCCTGGATTAGAATGGGGTGAACGTTGTGTGACCCCGAAGGTCTCCCCTGTGAGTGATTTGTGGAGGTTCCCTCTATCTGTCCACACATCAGATTTCTCATCTCTGCCGCTTCCTAAATACCAGACAAGGACATGGCGGGGCCGGGCCTGTGCTCAGGGCTCCTCTACACCGCAGTCTCAGTGTGCGCTTCCAAGCGCATTTGTAAAGCGTTTGCGTTGAGTCTTTTTTTTTTTTTTTAAACTGGGATGCATTTGTGCCAATCACATGTATTTCATTGTGTTTAATGACAGCAAAAAAATAATAATAAAATGCAGCATGATGTACTTTTTTTAAAACGCACCAGAAGCATCGCAGTGGTGTAAACTAGGCTCATGGAAACAAATGAATTTATCTTCCACGTGTTTGTAATCCGTTTAAAACGACATCCGACTTCATTTGGCATTATGGAGCCCTTAGGACTCCTTTACACCACAAGTTGACATGCATTTGTCATGTGTTTGTGGTGCGTTTTTGGGAACTTTTCTTTTTTAGCCCCGGTTCACACAGATACGATGCGAGTAACACAGCGATTCCTGTGTGTTTCCCACACCGCATAGCAATGGCACCGTGTTCATGCGATCTGCAGCATCTATCAATTAAACGTTAGCAACACCCCCAAAGAAACTCGCCAAGCGCAGTGTGTTTGCCTGAACCGGATCACATGGGTATGAACACGTATTCACTCCGGTTCCAGTTCATATCGCACCGCATAAAATCATTTGTGATTTGAACAGGAATGCGATGTGACAGTGTGAACCGGGGCTCACAGGGTTCTATTTTCATACATTTGCCATGTGTTGACATGCATTCATATCTGTTGTGTTGCGGTTCCATGCACATAAATTGCAGCATGCTGTACTGTTTACATCACATGAAAGTAGGACAATGACGGAAGTTAGGCTCATTGGAATACATTTGTTCCTTTTTTTTTTTTTGCATGTGCAACCGTACTGCGTTTAAAAAGTGTCTGACTGCATGTGATGTAAGTGCTCACTTACATCACAATCCCTGTGTTAAGTGTGACACTCCGCATGTGCGTTTACAGGTGTTTTTGTATCATTTACATGCGTTTGTGGCAGGTGCGGCGCCAGATGGGTGCTTGTGTGTGCTGAAGCCCACCCCCCCAAAAAAATCTTCAAACACCCTCATAGCACCCCCAAAAATTCCACTGAGGTATTGGCATACAATTCACACTATTTTTTTAAAATAATATAGTAGCTGCTGTGAATCCTGTCTGATACTTGGTTGGGGACTCTTTTATGACGAGGAGGGATACACTCGCATAAGTCGCTGATGCTTAGGCTGAGAGGGGCGGATAGATTCAGAATGCTGTGCAGAGGTGTGACTTTTAAAAGCCCCCTGTGCCTCTGCATCTGGCGTATTAAAGAAAGAGGAAGGAAGAAAGAAGAAGAAGAAAAAAGAAGGAAGAGGAAGAAAGAAGAAGAAAAAAAGGAGAAGGAAGAAGAAAAAAAGAAGGAAGGAGGAGGGTGGAGCACAGAGTGAGATTCCAGAAGCAATGAAGGTATGATGATGACAGTTGAGCTTCTGTTTCCTTGGCAGACCGCGGGGGAGGGAGCAGAGACCACGGGGGAGGGAGCAGAGACCGCTGGGGAGGGAGCAGAGACCGCGGGGGAAGGAGCAAAGACCGCGGGGGAGGGAGCAGAGACCGCGGGGGAGGGAGCAGAGACCGCGGGGGAAGGAGCAAAGACCGCGGGGGAGGGAGCAGAGACCGCGGGGGAAGGAGCAAAGACCGCGGGGGAGGGAGCAGAGCTGCTGTAGGCAGAGAGCTGACTGAGTGTGCAGTGCTCTTCATCTGACAGGAGAAGGAGGGGGAGGGGGGTTTCTGCTGTGCAGGCAGGTTGTGGTTCAGGAGGAATTAGGATGGATGATGGCTGTTATTTTTATAAGGGAGCTGCTGCTGAACTTGGGGAGGTGGACGGTGATTCCACTCTGTAGTCCTGTTATTTGATCTGTAGCAGCAGACAGTCTGATCTGCTGCAAGAGGAATCTTGTCCTGTGATCTTGGCACTCTGATTTGCCTTCATCAGAAATGCCTGATTTACTGTTACACAAACAGAGCCAGTGCTAGACTACACTGTGCCCTAGGCAAGCCAACACCACCTTAACCGCTTCAGCCCCCGGAAGATTTTACCCCCTTCCTCACCAGAGCACTTTTTGCGATTCGGCACTGTGCTGCTTTAACTGACAATTGTGCGGTCGTGTGACGTGGCTCTCAAACAAAATTGACGTCCTTTTTTCCCCCACAAATAGAGCTTTCTTTTGGTGGTATTTGATCACCCCTTCGGTTATTAGTTTTTGCGCTATAAACAAAAAAAAGAGTGACAATTTTGAAAAAAAATCATTATTTTTTACTTTTTGCTATAATAAATATCCCCCAAAAACTTTTTTCCCCCTCAGTTTGGGCGATATGTATTCTTCTACATATTTTTGGTAAAAAAATTGCAATAAGCGTTTATTTGGTTTGTGCAAAAGTTATAGCGTTTACAAAATAGGGGATGGTTTTATGGCATTTTTATTTAAATTTTTTTTTTACTAGTACTGGTGGCGATCAGTGATTTTTATCATGACTGCGACATTATGACGGACACATTGGACATTTTTGACACATTTTTGGGACCATTATCATTTATACAGCAATCAGTGCTATACAAATGCAGTGATTCCTGTGTAAATGACACTGGTAGTGAAGGGGTTAACCACTAGGTGGCAGTGTAGGGGGTTAAGTGTGTCCTGGGGAGTATTTCTTTTTTTGTTTAATAAATGTTTATTAAAGATAAACAACAAACATATACTGTTAAATCCACATACAGCACCCAGTCCCATACACCAGGGGACAGGATTAGTAATTAGCATCAGAGCATCTTAGGGCAAACACAGTAAAGCAATAACGGAAGTGCCAGTGAAGAAAAACAAACAAAAAAAAAAAAAAACGAAAAACATTCAAGAGATAATGAGCAAAGTACACAGCCTTGATTCAAGGACCGGGTATCATGTCGTCTATCACAGAAACTGAGAAATAACAGAAAAAGGCAAGAGAGTGTAAAAAGGGGGGGGGGGAAGAGAAGAAGAGGAGGGTCAAGGAGGGGAGAGAGAGGGTGGGGGTACGGTGGCTCGCGTGGTGGCATGTAGAGGCTTAGTTTGCGCTGCTCAGTGGGGCTGCGCTAAGATATCTGCGTAGAATGTAGTGGAGGTAAATTCTCTCCAACAAGACCAAGTCAAGAGGGTTTTTTGCGAGGAATTCTTATTGGCATGAGTAATGTCCTCCATGAGGTGAACTGCCTCGATTTTACGCATCCAACTTTTCAGTGACGGAATCTTTCTGGGGAGTGTTTCTAACTGTGTGGGGGCGTGGCTACCTGTGGCACGTCACTGATCTCTGCTCCCGATCACAGGAAGCAGAGATCAGTCACAGTGTCACTAGGCAGAATGGGGAGATGCTTGTTTACATTAGCATCTCCCTGTTCTTCCTCTCTGTGACCCGCGACCCGACTCAAGGAGGTCCCGGCCGGCATGCGCCACCTGCAGAGCACACGGGATGGCACAGCGGCAAATTTAAAGGGACGTACAGGTACTCCCATTTCCCCAGCCCTGCCATTCTGCTGACATACATCAGCGTGCCCCTGTCGGGAGACGGTTAAAAAAAATCACAACATTTTTAAAAACAGCAGAAAAATTATCTAAAATAAAGATGCTCCATGCATTCCACACACCTCCTATACTCGCAGCACACTCCATGCATTCCCCACACTCCCTATACTCACAGCACACTCCATGCATTCCCCACACCCCCTATACTCACAGCACACTCCATGCATTCCCCACACCCCCTATACTCACAGCACACTCCATGCATTCCCCACCCCACACTCCCTATACTCACAGCACACTCCATGCATTCCCCACACTCCCTATACTCACAGCACACTCCATGCATTCCCCACACCCCCTATACTCACAGCACACTCCATGCATTCCCCCACACCCCCTATACTCACAGCACACTCCATGCATTCCCCACACCCCCTATACTCACAGCACACTCCATGCATTCCTGATACACCTTCTATACTCACAGCAAAATCAGCCAACTGTCCTCCATCAATTGCAGCCTTTGTACCTGTAATATGCAGCCATTGTGACCGCCTGGCACTTACCCCATTGTGGTGGCGTGTCAGGCAACTGGTCAGGCGACGAGCTGTGGGACAGTAGCACGGTGATGGATGCTGTATTCTCTGGCTCCGTGCGTGTCTTCTTCCTGTATTCCTTGGCGCTAATCGGATTGCCTCTGCCCTCAGCCAATCTATTGAGCCCATATAGATGCACAATACCAGCTATATTGGCACAACATGGCATGTGTACACCTTTGGCTGCTGCCTCTGCAGCTAAAGGGGGTAGGGATTGGGGAAGGTAAAAGTGTGACTCGACCACCGGGTTTTACCAACCCCCAATCTCACGTATAACGAAGCCCTTAGGGTACTACAGCCAAATGCAGCTAAGGCCTGCTTTACAAGTGGAACAGGCACCACTGTTCCACTAAAAAGTGATCTAAGAATGTTTGACAGGTTGTGAAAAGGCTGATTTAGGCTGGGTTCACATTGCAGCGATGGGGGAACGCTGCAAATCTACTGCGGGTTCCCGCATCGCATGCCTCCCGGCGGCAGTTCACACTGCCCTATGCGAACTGCTGGGAGTGTCAGTGAAACGTTAATGGCACCCCCAGATCAGTTTGCTTATCGCAGTGCGATCTGCAAACTCGGACAGGAATCGGATCGCATGGTGTGAACACCCATGCGATCCGATTCTGCTGCGGACCAAAAAAAAAAGGGTCCTGTGCGAGTTTGGGCTGGATGCGATGCGAATTCAGCCATACGATCTGTATGGCTGAACTCGCATCGCACAGAGATCGGATGTGATTTGCAGTGCGGTGCGAATCACATCCGATCTCATCACCGCAGCAGTGTGAACCCAGCCTCAAAGTTATAACTGCCATACAATGCAGGCAATTGCAGTTTGGTAGTACAACCACTGTAGGTTTAAACCAGGCGGTGAAGAAGTAACATATCGCCTCCTCACCACCCGCTATACACCTCTGAAAAGCAAAATGCACGTAAATCAGTTTTCAGAGGAGCTTGCTCCAGGTTTCTGTGCAATTCAGTGTGGTGCGATTCTGCAGCCTATTATTTGAATGGCTGCAAATCGCATATGACTGCGCAAAAAATCGTTTTCAAAAATGCACTGTGCCACATAACATGATACTGCACTACCTTACCTTACCCTCTGGTGAGTTCTCACCCAGTGGGTGATGGTGCACGGAAGTAGCTGCTAATAGCTTGCAGAGGATTCAATCTGCTTGCAGACAGTGCTAATGAACTTTGTTGATGTGAAATTCTTATAGGGGTCACTTGTGTTGTACTTTATATGTATGCAAAGATTACACTTTTATCGTTTTTATCACATGTTTAATTTATATATTTATTGATAGTTTTTATGCTTTTACTGCTTTCTTTGAATTATTATGGTGTACATTGTGGTGATAATTTACCTTTTTACTTTTACCTTTTGTAGTTTTTTGGGGTATGGGACAACGTGCCCAACTGCATGGCATGATATAATTGTGTGACTGAGTCTTTAGATGGCTCTCTGGCTTCTTTGTGGCTGTTGAATTTTAATACTTAACTACTTCCCACTGACTTGAGGTTATTGCTGGCCCTGACATATACTGGGGGCTAGAATTGGCCTCAATTGAGCTTATTTTACTTCACAATCTCTTCAGTGTACCTCCAGGCTCTTTTTAGCTATACAAAGAGGGAAAGGTGGCACACTACAAGCTATACAGTAGATCGGGAAGAATTGCTGACATTTGGCCACACCCATTTAGCCACACCCATATTTTGGCCACGCCCACAAACACACATTTTGCTTCGTGCGCCACATCACCCTCTATTTTTCTTACAGCACTTGCACAGCACACCCAACTTTTTTGGCCTGGAGCCGCCCCTGGTTTGCGGTGCATTCACATTCATTCCCAAAAAATCCAGCATGCTATACTTTTTTAAACACACAGGAAATCACCATAAATTATGAACATTAGGCCCATTGATATGCACTCATTTTTCTTGCACATGAATTCCTACTGTGTTTAAAAATGCATCTGGCGCAAAGCGTTTATCATGGCGTTGCATTTTTGTCGCATTTGCAGTCAATTTGCTTGGATTTACAATTTTTTTTTAAATTCTTACTACGTGCATCTGATGCGTTCACATTCTTTCAGATGCCTTTACATGCAACATGCCGTTCTTTCTTTAAATGCACCGAAAAGTGCCACAAATGACATCAACTAGGCTCATTGACACATACATTTTACTTGCATGTGCATTCCTACTACATTTTAAAATGCATTCGACTGCATTTAGTGTAAGAGCCGGTTTACACCATACGCAGTCTAGTGCGTTTTTTTCCTGCATCAAAAAAGCATGGGCAATAGGTTATATGTATTCCAATGGCATAGTTCACATCAGTTTTATTCTGCACTGAACTGTACTGGAACATGGAAAAATGCATTAAAAACATACTGGAGTGCATCTAAACAAATCAAAAATGCACCGAAACGCATTACAGCAAAAAAACAAAAAAAACAAGAGGTGGAAAAATGCACTGGAATAATGCACTGAAACAGATTGAAAATACATAAAAAATGCACTGGAACGCATCTAAAACCATCAAAAACACACTGGATTGCATTACAGAAGAAAAAACTGAAAATCTTGGAAAAGAAAGAACAAGAGGAGGAAAAACGCACTGGAAAATATTGGAATATACATCAAAAGTGCACCAGAACACTACATGCATCAAAAATGTATGGGAATGCGTTATATTTTGTAAAGCGCTGCGCAAAATGTTGGTGCTATATAAATCCTGTATTATAATAATTACAGCAAAAAAGAAAAACACAGGAAACTTTAAAAAAAAATAAAACAAGACGGGTAAAAATGTGCTGGATTGCATTACAGCAAAAAAAAAAAAGGGAAAAACAATAGGGGGAAAAACATACTGGAGTGCATTGAAAACGCATGAAAAACACGCCTGCAGAAACGCATCCAAAGTGAGTTTTTGTGGCGTGGACAGTAAGTAAAAATGCATCTGGAGTGCATTTTTGTGGCATAAACCAGTCCTAAGAGCTCATTTACAGCGCAGCGTGTGCAATAAAATGCACTTTTACATGCATCCGCGGTGCGTTTTTTAGCCATTTACATTTTTTTTGTTAGTTGCATTCACATGCATTTGCAGTGCATTCACATGCAATCTGTTTATGTATAGAAAAATGCAGACGTCTATACTTATTTTAAATCCACATAAAAGCCCCACAATGGTGTCTCATTGACACACATTCATTTTTCTTGCATGTGCGCCGTATCGCGTTTAAGGTGAAGAAAAAAAGAGGGGGAAATGGCACCGTAACGCATCAAAAACGTGAATGCAGAAACCAATCTGGACTGCGTTCCTATGGTGCGAGCCGGCCCTAAAACCACGCTTGTCTGCGTCTCAGCTGGTTTGCACTACAATCCCAATGTTGTGTGCAATCCAAGGCATGTGTGTTTACATTTATTTGTCTTGCATTTGCATCACATTTTATGGGGGGTTTTTGTTTCGGTAACAATATTTTCATGCCTTCTTGGTGCGTTCAGGTGAGTTCAGATGTGAAATAAATGCAGCATGCTTTACTTTTCATAAACAAACATTAAAGCCCCATAAATGATGTACACTAGGCTCATTGAAATACATCCATCTTTCCTGCTGCTGCGTTTGAAATCCGTGTGCCGCTGCCTGTGCGATCCGGAGGAGGATTGCTTCCTGCAGTATCTACAGGTTTGCCTGGACTAGTGAAAGCAGCATTAGCCCTGGGAGAGAGGGATCTAGGAGAGAGGGATCAGCTCTGGGAGAAAAGGATCTAGGAGAGAGGGATCTAGGAGAGAGGGATCTGGGAGTGGGATCTAGGAGAGAGGGATCTAGGAGAGAGGGGTCTGGGAGTGGGATCTAGGAGAGAGGGATCTAGGAGAGAGGGGTCTGGGAGAGAGGGATCTGGGAGAGAGGAATCAGCTCTGGGAAAGAGGGATATGGGAGAGAGGTATCTGGGAGAAAGGGATCTAGGAGAGAGGGATCAGCTCTGGCAGAGAGGGATCAGCTCTGGGAAAGAGGGATCTGGGAGAGAGGGATCTAGGAGAGAGGGATCAGCTCTGGGAGAGAGGGATCAGCTCTGGGAGAGGGGGATCAGCTTTGGGAGAGAGGGATCTGGGAGAGAGGGATAAGATCTAGGAGAGAGAGTTCTGGGAGAGAGGGATCTAGGAGAGAGAGCTCTGGGAGAGAGGGATCAGCTCTGGGAGAGAGGGATCAGCTTTGGGAGAGAGGGATCTGGGAGAGAGGGATAAGATCTAGGAGAGAGAGTTCTGGGAGAGAGGGATCTAGGAGAGAGAGTTCTGGGAGAGAGGGATCAGCTCTGGGAGAGAGGGATCTAGGGGAGAGGGATCTGGGAGAGAGGGATCAGCTCTGGGAAAGAGGGATCTGGGAGAGAGGGATCTAGGAGAGAGAGTTCTGGGAGAGAGGGATCAGCTCTGGGAGAGAGGGATCTAGGGGAGAGGGATCTGGGAGAGAGGGATCAGCTCTGGGAAAGAGGGATCTGGGAGAGAGGGATCAGCTCTGGGAGAGAGGGATCTAGGGGAGAGGGATCTGGGAGAGAGGGGTCAGCTCTGGGAAAGAGGGATCTGGGAGAGAGCGATCTAGGAGAGAGGGATCAGCTCTGGGAGAGGGATCGAGGAGAGAGGGATCAGCTCTGGGAGAGAGGGATCTAGGAGAGAGGGTTCTGTGAGAGAGGGATCTGCTCTGGGAGAGAGGGATCTAGGAGAGAGGGATCAGCTCTGGGAGAGAGGCATCTGGGAGAGAGGGATCTAGGAGAGAGGGATCAGCTCTGGGAGAGGGATCTAGGAGAGAGGGATCTGGGAGAGAGGGATCAGCTCTGGGAGCGGGATCTAGGAGAGAGGGATCTAGGAGAGAGGGATCTGGGAGAGAGGGATCAGCTCTGGGAGAGGGATCTAAGAGAGAGGGATCAGCTCTGGGAGAGGGATCAGCTCTGGGAGAGAGGGATCAGCTCTGGGAGAGAGGGATCAGCTCTGGGAGAGAGGGATCAGCTTTGGGAGAGAGGGATATATGAGAAAGGGATCAGCTCTGGGAGAGAGGGATCAGCTCTGGGAGAGAGGGATCTATGAGAGAGGGATCAGCTCTGGGAGAGGAATCAGCCCAAGCACTTCAGTGTCACACAGGGCCAAGCAGCAGAATAAATAGAATACATCCAAACCCATCACACCAGCCCCCCACAGATCTGGAGTATTTATTATGTAATAATAGAGCCATGCAAAGGTTAAAAAAAATCACTATCTTCTTCTGATCTGCATCCCCAGACTAATGATATTGTGATGTACCAAGAAAAAAAAGCTTAGATTATTTTCTCCCCTTTTTAATCTGGATTTTCTCCACCTCCCCCCTAAAACATGTACTTACAGCTCCATTCTTGTAGGCATCTGTTGGCTGGGAGGTCACTATGCTGGGTAGTTGGGAGTGATGCTTCCTTATGCATTAGATTGTTTATTTTTATTTGTATTTAATCTCGCACACAGGTCTGATGATGAATAGGAGTTGATGGACACAAGGCAGAGAAGAAGAACTGTAAAGCCCAGGTCTGCTTGCTTGTCTTGCTGCTGCTGCTGCTTTGCTTTTGGTCCACCTGTTCTGTTTGTTTTCCCATGTCCTCAGCTGACTGTCATATTGACAAAAAGGGGATGATGACTGTTTAGAGATTTCTCTCCCTCAACAAGCATTTAATGCCTCTCTGTCTGAACCTCTCTTGTATCAAGCTGGACCAATCTACAGGCTAAGATGATCCTCAGCAGCATCCAGTGGATTTGCAGTGCAATTGCTAGGATCCAAGGCATACAAAAAAATATATTAAAAAATCCAATGATCAGCCCCCAAAAAAATGAAAGAAGCTTCACAGAATTCAGACCGTGCTAGGAGCAAGTGTTGTGTTCTCCCTACGAAGTCTCCAATTCCCAATTGTGTGTTGTGTACCACTGAAGGACAAACGAGTGAGCCCAGCCTGATTTATTCCCAGGGCTCGCAAGCTCCATGTCGGCCTCTAGTGGGCTCAAGTCAGAACTGCGCCTCTGTCTGGAGCTGCCATTGACATTCTCTCTTCCCCCCTTTTTGCTGTAAAAAGAAATATTAATTATTGAAGTAACTATTTCAAATTTAAATTATGCATATCCCTCTAATAAAACATTTTGCAGGAGGGGATGCTGCTGTGAATCAAGAGTCCAAAAGAAGGAAAGGCAGCCTTGTGAGAGGAAAGAAAAAAAAAAAAGAGAATGATGACCTGTTTAATAAAGTGGCCTCTGCTGAAATTTTTAAGCAAGAGTGATTCAGTTTTAAAGGATGTAATATTATCTTACGGCATTCAAATATCTGGTTAAATAAAAATATACCATGCTGCAAGGTAGCCCACTGTCAATAAATTTACAGTTTGTAAAATCTGTCATTTTTGCATCTGTCCATAAATGTCCAATGCTGAAAACGAAAAACAAAAACCGCTAAAGTGGTTGTAAACCCTTACAAACCACTTTGACCTACAGGTAAGCCTATATTAAGGCTTACCTGTAGGTCCAATAAATATCTCCTAAACCTACACGGTTTAGGAGATATTTGCCAAAACACAGGCACCGTAGACAGCGGCGCGCAGGCAATCGATGCCGCAAATGGCGGCTCCCGTGCGCATGCGCGGGAGTGACGTCAGCACGGCTTCGTCGAATGACAGCGGCGGAGCAGCGAGACCCACCGAGAAGATGGATGCTCCAGACTACAGGGGACAGCGGTGACTTCGCTGGCTCCTGTGTCAGGTAAGTGACACATAATGGGATAGTATGCGATGCATAGTAGTCCATTATGCTTTACCTTTGCAGGGAATCAAAGAGGAAGTAAACCCATCAGAGTTTACTTCCTCTTTAAGTGCACAAAAAACTTGTGCACACTAAAAGAAGCGCTTAAGGGTGTGCTTTGTCCACCCCCCCCCCTCCCCCAGGGATGGGCCTCTCGCTGATCCCCTGGGGTGAAAGGCTCCTGACAGGGACATAGGGTACAGCTTGGTCCACCTAGCCTACAAGGCCAGCCGAAGCCGACCACCGAGTACTAGGTCAAGACATTCATGGACTGATGCAAAAATTATGGATTTTATAAACTGTTCATAAATTTATTGACAGTTGGCAACCCTGCCATGCTGGCTCTATGAGGTTGATTTACGAAAAATGGAGAATGCAAAATCTGGTGCAGCTGTGTGTGGTAGCCAATCAGCTTCTAACTTCAGGTTGTTCGATTAAGCTTTGACAATAAAACCTGGAAGCTGATTGGTTTCTATGCAGAGCTTCATCAGATTTTGCACTCTCCAGCTTTAGTAAATCAACCCCAGTGTATTGTACAAACACATTGGTGGAGATTTACTAAAACTGGAGCACTCTGAATCTGGTGCAGCTGTGCATGTTAGCCAATCAGCTTCTAACTTCAGGTTGTTCAATTAAACTTTGACAAAAAAAAAAAACAAACGGGAAGCTGATTGGTTTCTATGTAGAGCTGCACCAAATTTTGCACTCTGCAGTTTTAGTAAATCCAGTGTACATTTCTGAAAATAGATGTAAACCCCTGGGAATAGTTTATAATTGCAGGTGTGGGGTAGTGCAAAATAAGCAGTATAGCCATGTCTTTACTGTTCCCCAACTGCCCTCTCTTAGGGCTGATTCACATCTGTGCAGTCCGCATACTTCACAAATTTTTGAGATAGGAACAAGGGACACCTATTAGCAAAAGTATGTAGGCATAGAACACACACCCTACTATGCTCCCTTAACCACTTCCCTACCAGGCACTTACACCCCCTTCCTGCCCAGGCCATTTTTCAACACTGTCGCACTTTGAATGACAATTGCGTGGTCATGCTACACTGTAACCAAACAAATTTGTTATCTTTTTCTTCACACAAATAGACTTTCTTTTGGTGGTGTTTAATCACTGCTGTTTTTTTTTTAATTTTTTACAAAAAAATACCAAAAATTTTGAAAAATAAATGTTTTTTATTTTTTTTCTGTCAGTAATTTTTTGCCTTCACTGATGTGCGCTGATGAGGCGGCACCGATGGGCACTGATAGGCTGAACTGGTGGGCATTGATGAGGTGGCACTTATGGGCACTGATGAGGTGGCACTGATGAGGAGGCACTAATATGCCACACTTATGGGCACTGATAGGTGGCTCTGATATGTGGTACTGATGGGTACTGTTTGGCGGCACTGATGGGCACTGTTAGGTGGCATTGATGGGCACTAATAGGTGGCACTGGTGGGCACTCATAGGCGGCAGTGGCAGGCACTGATAGGTGGCACTGGTGGGCATGGATGGCGGCACAGATAGGTGGTACATATGGGCACTGATGGACATTGATGGGTGGCACTGATGGGTGATACTGATGGCCATTGATGGATAGCAGTGATGAGCATTGACGGGCGGCACTGATTGCTAGCACTGACTGGCATGGCTAATGGGCACTGATTGGTGGCACTTGTGGCCAGTGGTGGGCACTGATTGTTGCCACTGGTGGGCACTGTATGCTGGCATTGGTGGGCAATGGTGGGCACTGTTTGTGAAACTGTATTTATTTATTGTAATCAGGGCACTGATGATCAGTGCCCTAAATTACATTTCTACATGTCCCCCTGTGAAGAGATGCCGCTGATTGGCTCTCCTCTCCTCACACTCTGACAGTGTGAGGCAAGGAGAGCTGAATACCGGCACTTCCTTGTTTACATGGGACCAGCTGTGATTGGACTTTGAATTAGACAAACTATTAGTTAAACCCACAAGTGCTTTTTTTTTTTTTTACCACTACTATTCCTTTATATTGGCTTCTGAAATTTAAAAATGCAGCAATTTAGAAATTGGATGAAAGGTTTAGCACCAGGAAACACTTTCTGAAAGATAAAAAGTGTATTTTATATACATCTATATAGCTCAGACCAAAATGAGGGACAAATGAGGAGGAAAGAGGAACATTGCTCCAAATCAGGGACCGTCTCTCAAAATCAGGGACAGTTGGAAGCTATGCAGAAAGTGTGCACAGCCTACTGTATTAGGGTGTGCACCCCAAAGCTCAAACACACGTGCATGTGTGTGTGTGTGTATATATATATATATATATATATACACACACACACGTAGACACCCACACTGTTATAAATAAATGTAATAGAACCGTAAACATATGTGATTAATAAATGTTAAATAAAACCAAAATTGGTTTTATTTAACATGTATTAGTCCATTTGTTAACCACTTAAGGACCGCCGTATTGCCATTGTACGTCAGCACAATGGCACAGGCAGGCACAATCACGTACATCTACGTGATTGCCTTCCAGCGGGTGGGGGGTCCGATCGGACCCCCTCCCGCTGTTTACGGCGGTCCGATTCGGTCCAGGAGCGCTCCGTGATTAGGGGATGGCCGTTGGTTTTCGGCCACCCCCTCTGGATCGCTCCTGGCCAATGAGAAGCTTCCTCCCCTGTGTATTGTTTACACAGGAAGGAGGAAGTGATGTCATTCTCCTCGGGGCGGTCTTTTTGACCGGACTACGAGGAGAAGAGTAAAAGTAAGTGTGCACCAACACTACACTGACATGTAGGTACACACAGGCACACAAACCCCCCCCGATCCCCCCCCCGATCGCCCCCCGATCCCCCCCCCCGCCCCCCCTCCCCCCCCAGTCACAGTGTCACTGATTGCATTGATCATTTCTTTACTGATCAATGCATTCAGTGTCAGTTGTGACAGTAAAAACTGTCAGGACAGTTAGTGTTAGGTCCAGGGTAGCCCCCTATCACCCCCCAATAAAGATTTAACCCCCTGATTGCCCCTAGAGTTAACCCTTTCACCCCCTTTTGCCAGTGTCACTAAGCTGCATGTGTCGCTAGGTAGCTAGTTATTTTTTTAGGTTCACCGCCAGGTTTTTATATCGCTAGGTACCCCGATATACTACCCAATAATGGTTTTAACCCCCAGATTGCCGCGAGTTAACCCTTTCACCCCCTTTTCCCAGTGTCACTAAGCGATCGTTTTTCTGATCGCTGCATTAGTGTCGCTACAGTCGCTAGGTAGCTAGTTATTTTTTTAGGTTCACCGCCAGGTTTTTATAGCGCTAGGTACCCCGATATACTACCCAATAATGGTTTTAACCCCCTGATTTCCGCTAGTTAACCCTTTCACCCCCTTTTGCCAGTGTCACTAAGCGATAATTTTTCTGAACGCTGCATCAGTGTCGCTAGTGTCGCTAGGTAGCTAGTTATTTTTTTAGGTTCACCGCCAGGTTTTTATAGCGCTAGGTACCCCGATATACTACCCAATAATGGTTTTAACCCCCTGATTGCTGCTAGTTAACCCTTTCACCCCCTTTCACCAGCGATCACAGTATAAGTGTCACTGGTGACGCTGGTTAGCCAGTTAGTTATTTAGGTTCCCCGTCAGGTTTTTATATAGCGCCAGGGACCCCCATATAATACCTAATAAAAATTTGAACCCCCTGATTGCCCCTAGTTAACCCTTTCACCACTGATCACCGTATACGTGTTACGGGTGACTCTGGTTAGTTTGTTTTTTATAGCATTTTATATTCAAATCCGGAAGGCAGTGTTTGGTTTTCGGGGTCCCGTACGTGGCTAGGCTCCCAAAAAGTCCCCCACATGTGGTATCCCCATACTCGGGAGAAGCAGCAGAATTTATTTAGGGGTGTAATTTGACTTCTGCCCATAGCATGTGTGAGCAATATATCATTTAGTGACAACTTTGTGCAAAAAAAAAAAAAAGTTTGTAATATTCCCGCAACTTTTGGCAAAATATAAAATATTCCATGGACTCAACATGCCTCTCAGTAAATAGCTTGGGGTGTCTACTTTCCAAAATGGGGTCATTTGGGGGGGTTTTGTGCTATTTTGGCATTTTATGGCCTTCGAAACTGTGATAGGTAGTGAGGAGTTAAATCAAAAATTTGCACCCTTAGAAATCCTGAAGGTGGTGATTGGTTTTCGGGGTGCCGTGCGCGACTAGACTCCCAAAAAGTCCCACACATGTGGTATCCCCGTACTCGGGAGAAGCAGCAGAATGTATTTTGGGGTGTCATTTCACATATGCCCATAGCATGTGTGAGCAATATATCATTTAGTGACAACTTGGTGCAAAAAAAAAAAAAGTTTGTAATATTCCCGCAACTTGTGGCAAAATATAAAATATTCCATGGACTCAACATGCCTCTCAGTAAATAGCTTGGGGTGTCTACTTTCCAAAATGGGGTCATTTTGGGGGGTTTTGTGCTATTTTGGCATTTTATGGCCTTCGAAACTGTGATAGGTAGTGAGGAGTTAAATCAAAAATTTGCACCCTTAGAAATCCTGAAGGTGGTGATTGGTTTTCGGGGTGCCGTGCGCGACTAGACTCCCAAAAAGTCCCACACACGTGGTATCCCCATACTCGGGAGAAGTAGCGGAATATATTTTGGGGTGCAATTCCACATATAACCATGGCATGTGTGAGCAATATATCATTTAGTGACAACTTTTTGTAAAAAAATTTTTTTTTTTTTGTCATTATTCAATCCCTTAGGACAAAAAAAATAAATATTCAATGGGCTCAACATACCCATCAGCAATTTCCTTGGGGTGTCTACTTTCCAAAATGGGGTCATTTGGGGGGGATTTGTACTGCCCTGCCATTTTAGCACCTCAAGAAATGAGATCGGCAGTCATAAATTAAAAGCTGTGTAAATTCCAGAAAATGTACTCTAGTTTGTAGACGCTATAACTTTTGCGCAAACCAAAAAATATACGCTTATTGACATTTTTTTTACTAAAGACATGTGGCTGAATAAATTTTGCCCTCAATGTATGACTAAAATTTAGTTTATTCGATTTTTCTTATAACAAAAAGAAGAAAATATCTTTTTTTTTCAAAATTTTCGCTCTTTTTCCATTTATATCGCAAAAAAAAAATCGCAGAGGCAATCAAATACCATCAAAAGAAAGCTCTATTTGTGGGAAGAAAAGGACGCAAATTTCGTTTGGGTGCAATATTGCATGACCACGCAATTACCAGTTAAAGCAGCGCAGTGCGAAATTGCAAAAAGACCTCTGGTCCTTAAGGTGTTTATTGGTCCGGAGCTGAAGTGGTTAATGGTTCTATTACATTAATTTATAAAAGTGTGGGTGCCTATGTGTGTATGTGTATTTCATTAAGGTTTAACAATGCAAAAAAAAAAAGTACATGGTAGCTCAAAACTCAAAAGTGCTACAGGGCATTATCATTGTTAGTGCTCTAAAGTGCCAGTGCAATAACTAACAATCAAAAGAAAATTAAAATTTCATAATAAAACATCCATCAAAAATATCCTCCGTGAGTAGCAGAAAGTGTGTGAATCCACCACTGGCTCTTTTCATTGACTTCAGTGCACCTCCATCAAACAGATAAGCACACCAGCTACTTACTAGAGCCAGAGGCATTACATAGAAAAAAGGCCATACATGCCTATTCACACGGCAACCACCACCTCTGCCAGACTGAACCCTGAGGGTTAATACTCAACGCTTTGGACAAAAAGTGCGGCTGTATAGCAGATGATCACTGCTAGATCAGATGCAACTGCAATGACAAGTATTCCAATATGTAAGAAATGAAGTTTGCTATAGTGCATTACCAGGCATACAAATGATTAGTGATGGACGAACTTCCGACGGGACGTTTCGCGAACGCGAAACGCGAACGGACACAAACGTTCGCGAAAACGACCGTTCGCCGCGGGCTCCATTGACTTCAATGGGAGGCGAATTTCGCAAACCTTTAGGTCGAATTTGCGGCCACGGGGTAATTATTAGGGGGTAGCACGTAGTCCCACCACCTGGACAATAGCATAATACATGTATGAGGTGAATTTGGGATCGATAACTACAAGCATTTTTTTTTTATTTGGGAAATTGTTCTGACAATTCAGGACTATGGAGCTAATGAAGGCAATGGAGGAGAGGGAAGGTCAGGGACCAGGGTAGGCAAACAAGAGGGTGCAGGAGATACAGAGCACTGACAGCAGCACCGTAATACAGAGCACTGACATCAGCACCGTGACATACAGCGCTGACAGCAGCTCCGTGACATACAGCGCTGACAGCAGCTCCGTGACATACAGCGCTGACAGCAGCTCCGTGACATACAGCGCTGACAGCAGCTCCGTGACATACAGCGCTGACAGCAGCTCCGTGACATACAGCGCTGACAGCAGCACCGTGACATACAGCGCTGACAGCAGCTCCGTGACATACAGCGCTGACAGCAGCTCCGTGACATACAGCGCTGACAGCAGCTCCGTGACATACAGCACTGACAGCAGCTCCGTGACATACAGCGCTGACAGCAGCTCCGTGACATACAGCGCTGACAGCAGCACCGTGACATACAGCGCTGACAGCAGCTCCGTGACATACAGCGCTGACAGCAGCTCCGTGACATACAGCGCTGACAGCAGCTCCGTGACATACAGCGCTGACAGCAGCTCCGTGACATACAGCGCTGACAGCAGCTCCGTGACATACAGCGCTGACAGCAGCTCCGTGACATACAGCGCTGACAGCAGCTCCGTGACATACAGCGCTGACAGCAGCTCCGTGACATACAGCGCTGACAGCAGCTCCGTGACATACAGCGCTGACAGCAGCTCCGTGACATACAGCGCTGACAGCAGCTCCGTGACATACAGCGCTGACAGCAGCACCGTAAGCAGCCCCAGGAGGAAGTCAGCACAGCACAGGGATGGTGTGATCCCCTCATAATAAGAACCCCCAGGAGGAAGTCAGCACAGCACAGGGATGGTGGGAGCCCCTCATAATAAGAACACCCAGGAGGAAGTCAGCACAGCACAGGGATGGTGGGAACCCCTCATAATAAGCAGCCCCAGTAGAAATATGACACCGCTCAACCTCTTCAAAGAGGAGGGTAGGGGCATATAGTACGGTGTGCTTTTTTGGGTCAGGGAAGTGAGCCAAATGAATTAAGAAGGTCTGTGTGCTTGATTCCAAAAATTGTTTATAGACATATACATGGTCTACTGATCACATGTGTTGAATTCCTCCGAGATCCATGCCTCATTCATTTTTAGAAATGTGAGGTAGTTAACACTGTGGTGAGCTAGGCGAGTACGCTTATCGGTCACAATCCCCCCTGCTGCGCTGAACGTCCTTTCGGACAGGACACTGGATGAGGGGCAAGCCAACAGTTCGATTGCAAATTGGGCAAGCTCTGGCCAGAGGTCAAGCCTGCCCACCCAGTAGTCTAGGGGTTCATCACTCCTCAGAGCGTCCACATCGGCCGTTAACCCAATGTAGTCGGACACCTGACGGTCTAGGCGTTCCCTGATGCTGGATCCGGATGACACCTGTCGATGGGTCGGCTGAAAGAATGACCTCATATCCGAAGTCACCAACACATCTTCAAACCGGCCTCTTCTTGCAGGCGCTGTTGGATTGGTACCCGCAAATCCTTCTCTGGGAGTGGGAATTGCTCCTCTGCCAGCGCACGCAAAAGCAGAATGCAGCATTTCTCGAAGCAAGGCCTGGAAGTGCTGCATTCTGACAGCCCTCTGCGACGGCGGTAACATTTCCGCCATTTTGTGTTTGTACCGGGGGTCTAAGTACGTTGCCACCCAGTACTGGTCCTTGACCCTCATGCTTTTTATACGGGGGTCCCTATTAAAACACTGGAGCATGAAGGCCCCCATTTGCACTAAAGTGGAAGCGGTGTGGTGGCCTGGCTCCTGCTCATCATCCAGGATAATGTCGTCCTCTTCATTCTCCTCTCCCCATCCTCGCACAACAGGGATCCCAGAAAGGTTTAAAGCATGCTCTTCTTGCTCCTGCTCATCCGCCCCGGCACCATCCTCCTCTGACTCCTCATCAGACTCCTGTTGTTGACTTGTCTCAGATAGAGTAGCCCCCCCTGGGAATTCATCCAGCATTGCGACTTCCTCATCTTCCCGCTCCTGCTCCTCCACAGCCTGATCAATGACACGACGCAATGCACGCTCCAGAAAGAAGGCATAAGGTACCATGTCACTGATGGCGCCATGGCTGCGACTGACCAGTTTGGTGATCTCCTCAAATGGCCGCAGAAGTCTGCATGTGTCGCGCATGAGCAGCCACTGGCGCGGTGAAAAAAAACCCAGCTCCCCAGAACCGTTTCTTTCGCAGAGTTCATACAGGTAGACGTTAACTGCACGTTTCTGCTGGAGCAGCCTATCAAGCATATAGAAGGTTGAGTTCCATCGCGTCGGGCAATCGCAAATAAGACGTCTGACCGGCAGATGGTGTCGCCGCTGAATGTCAGCAAGGCGAGCCATGGCCGTGTAAGATCTTCTGAAATGGGCCGAGATTTTCCTTGCCTGCCGCAAGATGTCCTGGACCCCAGGGTATTTGACAAGGAATCGCTGCACGACCAAGTTTAAGACGTGTGCCATGCACGGCACGTGCGTGATTTTGCCCTGTTTCAATGCGCTAAGCAGATTGGCACCGTTGTCACACACCACTTTACCAACTGTCAAATTGAGCGGTGTTAGCCACTCATCTGCCTGTGAACGCAAAGCTGAAAGGAGTGCCGGGCCAGTGTGGCTCTTTGCTTCCAGGCACAACAGACGCAGCACGGCATGGCAACGTCTCACCTGGCATGTGGAATAGGTTCTGGGGAGCTTGGGCGGTGCAGTGGAAGAGACGCTAGCAGCGGAAAAGGAGGAGGCAGCTGAGGAGGAGAGGGAGGAGGATGGAGTAGGAGGAGGAGAAGAAGAGTCAGGCCTGCATGCAATCCGTGGCGGTAAAACCAAATCTACACGGGTGCCACGGGTTACATGCTTGACGGCCGTCAGAAGGTTCACCCAGTGGGCAGTAAAACTGATATACCTTCCCTGCCCGTGTTTGCTAGACCACGTGTCTGTGGTCAGATGTATCTTGGCACCGACACTGTGTGCCAGAGATACATTCACTTGCCGCTGAACATGGCCATATAGCTCTGGGATGCCCTTCTCTGAGAAATACTTCCTTCCTGGGACCTTCCATTGTGGTGTTCCAATGGCCACAAATTTGCGAAAGGCCTCCGAGTCCACCAGTTTATATGGCAGTAGTTGGCGGGCTATGAGTTCTGACAAGCCAGCCGCCAACCGTTGGGCAAGAGGGTTATCCGGCGTCATCATTTTTTTACGCTCAAACATTAGGCCCACGGAAGCCTGCCTTTTTGCAGAAAAATGTGAGCTTGGCGTGATGGAAGGTGGAGTGGAGGACAATTGTGAGGAGAGAGGAGAAGGAGAAGTAGAAGACGAGGCTGGACGGTGAGAGCCTGCAGTGTGGCTTTGTGTGTTCCGTTGCTCCCACTGGGCTCGGTGATGGCTGCTCATGTGCCTTCTTAAGGCGGTCGTCCCTAGGTGAGTATTGGGCTTACCGCGACTAACGCGTTGACTGCAAAGATTGCAGATGGCAACGCTATTGTCAGCAGCGGACACGTTAAAAAAAGCCCACACTGCGGAGCCATGTGCCGGTGTCCTGGGAGCGCCAGATGTGACCGTACATGGTCGATGACTCGCTCCTGATACATTTGCAGTCTGCTTTGTCCCTGCTGTGCAATGTAAGTCATTGCTGCTTCTCCTCCCTATCTGCTGGTCCATATCTCCCTCTGAACTCCCCTCCTCTTCCTCTCTTGTGGGCACCCACGTGACATCACTAGACACGTCATCATCAACGTCACCTTCCCCACCGCTATAAGTAGAGTAGGCAGCAACACCGGGGACCAACCTCCTCCTTGGGCTGATCTGGGTACTGGCGTCAGACTGCTGAGTAGCGCTTGTTGCTACCTCCTCTTCCTGATCCAATACCAAGAGTGGCTGCGCATCAGAAATGTCCTCTTGATATGGATCGGAAAATAATTCCAGTGACTCAAGCGGAAGGTATGTGGTGGTGGTGGTGGTGGTCGTGTTGTTGGTGGTAGTGTCTTTGGGGGTGCACATAGCAGAGAGTGAAGAAGAGGGTGCAGATCGAGAGGATGAGGAGGGTGCAGAAGAGTAAGGCTGAGCGAGCCACTCAACCAAGTCTGGTGCATCCTTTAAAGTAATTGAACGCACCTTCTGCAACTTCCCACTTTGGCTCAAGCCTGTTGCTCCTGCCCTACCCCTACCACCCCTGCGGAAGGGCCTGCCTCTTCCTCTGCATGTCATTTTTTAAATGACCCTGTGACAAAACTCTTAGTCCCTATACCGCTGAAGGACTGCTGCAGTATAGGTGAGCGGTCAGCAGTGGTGCACGTCAACCCTATCTATTGTGGACCTATAGCGGTCCTTACAGAACAGCAGACTGTACCGCACTCAAGCCTATGTACCGTAGCACCCTATACCAAGTTACCAGTCCTTATAAGAACTTTTGTGGACCAAGCAGGTTGTGTATTAGTGTTTAGCAGACTGTACGTCAGTCCCTATACCGCTGAAGGACTGCTGCAGTATAGGGCAGCGGTCAGCAGTGGTGCACGTCAACCCTATCTATTGTGGACCGATAGCGGTCCTTACAGAACAGCAGACTGTACCGCACTCAAGCCTATGTACCGTAGCACCCTATACCAAGTTACCAGTCCTTATAAGAACTTTTGTGGACCAAGCAGGTTGTGTATTAGTGTTTAGCAGACTGTACGTCAGTCCCTATACCGCTGAAGGACTGCTGCAGTATAGGGCAGCGGTCAGCAGTGGTGCACGTCAACCCTATCTATTGTGGACCGATAGCGGTCCTTACAGAACAGCAGACTGTACCGCACTCAAGCCTATGTACCGTAGCACCCTATACCAAGTTACCAGTCCTTATAAGAACTTTTGTGGAACAAGCAGGTTGTGTGTTAGTGATTAGCAGACTGTACGTCAGTCCCTATACCGCTGAAGGACTGCTGCAGTATAGGTGAGCGGTCAGCAGTGGTGCACGTCAACCCTATCTATTGTGGACCGATAGCGGTCCTTACAGAACAGCAGACTGTACCGCACTCAAGCCTATGTACCGTAGCACCCTATACCAAGTTACCAGTCCTTATAAGAACTTTTGTGGAACAAGCAGGTTGTGTGTTAGTGATTAGCAGACTGTACGTCAGTCCCTATACCGCTGAAGGACTGCTGCAGTATAGGTGAGCGGTCAGCAGTGGTGCACGTCAACCCTATCTATTGTGGACCGATAGCGGTCCTTACAGAACAGCAGACTGTACCGCACTCAAGCCTATGTACCGTAGCACCCTATACCAAGTTACCAGTCCTTATAAGAACTTTTGTGGACCAAGCAGGTTGTGTATTAGTGTTTAGCAGACTGTACGTCAGTCCCTATACCGCTGAAGGACTGCTGCAGTATAGGGCAGCGGTCAGCAGTGGTGCACGTCAACCCTATCTATTGTGGACCGATAGCGGTCCTTACAGAACAGCAGACTGTACCGCACTCAAGCCTATGTACCGTAGCACCCTATACCAAGTTACCAGTCCTTATAAGAACTTTTGTGGAACAAGCAGGTTGTGTGTTAGTGATTAGCAGACTGTACGTCAGTCCCTATACCGCTGAAGGACTGCTGCAGTATAGGGCAGCGGTCAGCAGTGGTGCACGTCAACCCTATCTATTGTGGACCGATAGCGGTCCTTACAGAACAGCAGACTGTACCGCACTCAAGCCTATGTACCGTAGCACCCTATACCAAGTTACCAGTCCTTATAAGAACTTTTGTGGAACAAGCAGGTTGTGTGTTAGTGATTAGCAGACTGTACGTCAGTCCCTATACCGCTGAAGGACTGCTGCAGTATAGGTGAGCGGTCAGCAGTGGTGCACGTCAACCCTATCTATTGTGGACCGATAGCGGTCCTTACAGAACAGCAGACTGTACCGCACTCAAGCCTATGTACCGTAGCACCCTATACCAAGTTACCAGTCCTTATAAGAACTTTTGTGGACCAAGCAGGTTGTGTATTAGTGTTTAGCAGACTGTACGTCAGTCCCTATACCGCTGAAGGACTGCTGCAGTATAGGGCAGCGGTCAGCAGTGGTGCACGTCAACCCTATCTATTGTGGACCGATAGCGGTCCTTACAGAACAGCAGACTGTACCGCACTCAAGCCTATGTACCGTAGCACCCTATACCAAGTTACCAGTCCTTATAAGAACTTTTGTGGAACAAGCAGGTTGTGTGTTAGTGATTAGCAGACTGTACGTCAGTCCCTATACCGCTGAAGGACTGCTGCAGTATAGGGCAGCGGTCAGCAGTGGTGCACGTCAACCCTATCTATTGTGGACCGATAGCGGTCCTTACAGAACAGCAGACTGTACCGCACTCAAGCCTATGTACCGTAGCACCCTATACCAAGTTACCAGTCCTTATAAGAACTTTTGTGGACCAAGCAGGTTGTGTATTAGTGTTTAGCAGACTGTACGTCAGTCCCTATACCGCTGAAGGACTGCTGCAGTATAGGGCAGCGGTCAGCAGTGGTGCACGTCAACCCTATCTATTGTGGACCGATAGCGGTCCTTACAGAACAGCAGACTGTACCGCACTCAAGCCTATGTACCGTAGCACCCTATACCAAGTTACCAGTCCTTATAAGAACTTTTGTGGAACAAGCAGGTTGTGTGTTAGTGATTAGCAGACTGTACGTCAGTCCCTATACCGCTGAAGGACTGCTGCAGTATAGGGCAGCGGTCAGCAGTGGTGCACGTCAACCCTATCTATTGTGGACCGATAGCGGTCCTTACAGAACAGCAGACTGTACCGCACTCAAGCCTATGTACCGTAGCACCCTATACCAAGTTACCAGTCCTTATAAGAACTTTTGTGGAACAAGCAGGTTGTGTGTTAGTGATTAGCAGACTGTACGTCAGTCCCTATACCGCTGAAGGACTGCTGCAGTATAGGTGAGCGGTCAGCAGTGGTGCACGTCAACCCTATCTATTGTGGACCGATAGCGGTCCTTACAGAACAGCAGACTGTACCGCACTCAAGCCTATGTACCGTAGCACCCTATACCAAGTTACCAGTCCTTATAAGAACTTTTGTGGACCAAGCAGGTTGTGTATTAGTGTTTAGCAGACTGTACGTCAGTCCCTATACCGCTGAAGGACTGCTGCAGTATAGGGCAGCGGTCAGCAGTGGTGCACGTCAACCCTATCTATTGTGGACCGATAGCGGTCCTTACAGAACAGCAGACTGTACCGCACTCAAGCCTATGTACCGTAGCACCCTATACCAAGTTACCAGTCCTTATAAGAACTTTTGTGGACCAAGCAGGTTGTGTATTAGTGTTTAGCAGACTGTACGTCAGTCCCTATACCGCTGAAGGACTGCTGCAGTATAGGGCAGCGGTCAGCAGTGGTGCACGTCAACCCTATCTATTGTGGACCGATAGCGGTCCTTACAGAACAGCAGACTGTACCGCACTCAAGCCTATGTACCGTAGCACCCTATACCAAGTTACCAGTCCTTATAAGAACTTTTGTGGAACAAGCAGGTTGTGTGTTAGTGATTAGCAGACTGTACGTCAGTCCCTATACCGCTGAAGGACTGCTGCAGTATAGGGCAGCGGTCAGCAGTGGTGCACGTCAACCCTATCTATTGTGGACCGATAGCGGTCCTTACAGAACAGCAGACTGTACCGCACTCAAGCCTATGTACCGTAGCACCCTATACCAAGTTACCAGTCCTTATAAGAACTTTTGTGGAACAAGTGAGTTGTGAATGTTTAGCAGACTGCAGCAGAAGGGCAGCAGTCAAGTATAATATCCTTTCTATATTTGGAAGAAAGAATATTATACATGTACAAGCCTATTACTGTACCACTGATACCAGTCCTGAAAAGAACCTTTGTGGAACTAATAATAACAGCAAGTCTTTAAAATTACCCTCACTGCCTGACAACACTGCTTCCTTCCTGTCCCTATACAAATTGGCAAAAAAAGAGAACGATTAGTGGTTACTGGAACAGCTCTTTTGTGGACCTTGATAGTAACAGCTAATGATGATGATGATGATGATGATGATGAAAGACTAATCTGGCTGTCCCTGTAGCATACACCGTCCTTTCCCTTTCTCTAAACTAACAAAAGACACTCAGGCTGCTGCAAGAATCAGCAGCACAGCAAACCTATCAACACCTAACACCTATACCAGTCCTGAAAAGAACTTTTGTGTACCAAATAGCTAGTGGTTTATCTCTCCCTACTCCACACAGGAACCTGTCCCTATCTTAACAGAAGAAAGAATGTAAAATGGCCACCGGATCGGGTGTATTTATAGGTTAGGGGGAATGTACAAGTGTCCATGTGCTGTCATGTCTCAATTGGCTGTCCTGTATCACATGATAAACGTGTCACCAAAGGTTAAAGTTCTTGTATACATTAAACACGTAAGTCCGCCGCGGCGAACGACGGAAAAAGGCGTTCGAACGTGCGGACCGCGAATGTCGGAAATTCGCCGCGAAACGACCGCCGGGCGAACCGTTCGGCCATCACTACAAATGATTTATTAAAAGGTTATACACTTATAATAGTGTAGACAAGTATAGCGTTAAGGATAAGACATGAGACTCACACACTGCTCGGATCTGTGGCCGTGCGCTGTGACGTTACTGCCAAAGGATCCACTCCCATGTGCTTTGTCCGATTACATCCTCAGGGGACAGTGGTTACTGCTGATATGCAAGGGGTGATTAGGGTGTGCCCAGGCACACCCAGCACACCCCTGCACAGGTCTATGGATGCATTATCATTGAGCTATATATATTGTGCATTTTGATGAAATCGCATCAAAGGCGCAAAAAGCAGGTCTTTTTAATGCACTGCATATAAAGAAAGCACACAGGTTTGAATTGGTTTTAAGCTGCAACTCCAGTGACGGTGTACACATGGTGCAACCTGGATGCTTTGCAGCGCAGCTAAAAAAATATCACCCCTTATGTGTTAAGCGGCGATACTATTCAAGTGAATGAGGAAAGTGTGGCAACCACAAGCCAATTGCTAGGCAAATGGTTGTGGTACAGCATCCCCATTCAAAAAGTTTGAATGTAAAAATACATGGCGGTAGAATCACCTTCTGAATATATGTCATCATTACCTGCACTGCTCAGTAGCGTTCTACTACAGATCACTCTTCACAGAGAGATGCCGATATAAAAGAGCCCACACTGAATGACATTTAGTCTGCTCTGTGCACTGTGGCTACACGCCCAGTAAGCATGGGGGCTAAGGAGCAGTTTTTCAGTGCAGATGTTCTAGTTCCTTAGGCAGTTGGAATACAGGTGATAAATCTCACCCTAATGTGCAATATAAAATATAAGATGCACAACCACATTCATTGCGACAGTGGGGGATATTTATCAAAACTGTTTTATACTACTAGAGTGGATGCGTTATATTGGTAATTTTATTGTTTGCAATTTCTACTTTCAGTTTGTGACGCAAGTTAGGGACAGATTTATTTTCTGCACACAAATTGCATAATAAATTAGCCGTTATAAAAAAATTATTATACAGTATCTCACAAAAATGAGTACACCCTCACATTTTTTGTAAATATTTTATTATATCTTTTCATGTGACAACACTGAAGAAATGACACTTTGCTACAATGTAAAGTAGTGAGTGTACAGCTTGTATAACAGTGTAAATTTGCTGTCCCCTTAAAATAACTCAACACAGAGCCAATAATGCCTAACCCGTTGACAACAAAAGTAATTACACCCCTAAGTGAAAATGTCCAAATTGGGCCCAAAGTGTCAATATTTTATGTTGCCACCATTATTTTCCAGCACTACCTTATCCCTCTTGGGCATGGAGTTAACCACTCCTCCATGATGACGTCACGGAGCTGGTGGATGTTATAGACATTGCACTCCTCCACCTTCCATTTGAGGATGCCCCACAGATGCTCAATATGGTTTAGGTCTGGAGACATGCTTGGCCAGTCCATCGCCTTTACCCTCAGCTTCTTTAGCAAGGTGGTGGTTGTCTTGGAGGTGTGCTTGGGGTCGTTATCCTGTTGGAGTACTACCCTGCGGCCCAGTCTCCGAAGGGAAGGGGATCATGCTCTGCTTCAGTATGTCACCGTACATGTTGCCATTCATGGTTCCCTCAATGAACTGTAGTTCCTCAGTGCTGGCAGCACTCATGCAGCCCCAGACCATGACACTCCCACCACCATGCTTGACTGTGGGCAAGACACACTTGTCTTTGTACTCCTCACCTGGTTGCCGCCACACACGCTTGACACCATCTGAACCAAATCAGTTTATCGTGGTCTCATCAGACCACAGAGCATGGTTCCAGTAATCCATGTCCTTAGTCTGCTTGTCTTCAGCAAACTATTTGTGGGCTTTCTTGTGCATCATCTTTAGTAGAGGCTTCCTTCTGCGATGACAACCATGCAGACCAATTTGATGCAGTGTGCGGCATATGGTCTGAACACTGACAGGCTGACCCCCCCCCCCCCCCCCCCACTCCTTCAACCTCTGCAGCAATGCAGGCAGCACTCATATATGTATTTCCCAATGACAGCCTCTGAATATGACGCTGAGCACGTGCACTCAATGTCTTTGGTCGACCATGGCGAGACCTGTTCTTAGTGGAACCTGTCTTGTTAAACTGCTGTATGATCTTGGCCACCGTGCTGCAGCTCAGTTTCAGGGTCTTGGCAATCTTTCTATAGCCTAGGCCACCTTTGTGTAGAGCAACAATTATTTTTTTCAGACCCCCAAACAGTTCTTTGCCTTTAGGTGCAATGTTGAACATCCAGTGACCAGTATGAGAGAGTGAGAGCGATAACACCAAATTTAACACACCTGCTCCCCATTCACACCTAATACCTTGTAACAATAACGAGTCACATTGACACAGGGGAGGGAAAATGGCTAATTGGGCCCAATTTGGACTTTTTCACTTAGGGTGTACTCACTTTTGTTGCCAGTGGTTTAGACATTAATGGCTGTGTGTTGAGTTATTTTGAGAGGACAGCAAATTTACACTGTTATACAAGCTGTACACTCACTACTTTACATTACATTGTAGCAAAGTGTCATTTCTTCAGTGTTGTCACATGAAAAGATACAATAAAATATTTACAAAAATGTGAGGGGTGTACTCACCTTTGTGAGATACTGGGGTTGATTTACTAAAGGCAAATACACTGTGCACTTTGTAAAGTGCAGTTGCATTCTGCAAGAGCAGTTTCTCCAGAGATTAGTAAATGAGCAGAAGCTCTGACTTCCATCATCCAATCATGTGCAAGCAAAAATGCTTGTTTGAAATGTTCTTTGCATGTGATTGGGTGTTCTTTGTAAAGTGAAACTGAACCTCATTTACTAATCTCTGGAGCAACTGCACTTGCAGAATGCAATTGCAATTTTCAAAGTGCACAGTCTATTTGCCTTTAGTAAATCAGCCCCACTGTATCTACGTCTATTGAAATTTAAAAAGATCTTCAACCTAGAGAGAAAAAAAAAATAAAAGTCAGCAGCTACAAATACTATAGTTTCTGACTTTTAATAAAAGGACACTTACCTGTCCAGGGATCCTTCCCTGGGCTAGTTCTTCACCAGTCCCTGGATCCCCGGCACCAGCATGTTTACTGTGGGAGGATGATACACCCGCCTTCATGCTACGCATGTACAAGCCACACTGGGCTTTGCAAATGGTCCTGCAGCCTTCTGAGATCTGTGACGCATCCCAAAAGGCTGCAGGCAAAGAGGGGTTGCCAAACGTACATGGAAGTGGGAGCGGATACCCAGTAAAACTAACATTTTTGAACACAAATTGCACAATAACTAGTTTGCACCTCTGTATTGCGGTAGCACATGCATTATTTCAAAATGCAGTACCACGCATAACATGCGTTGCAGTGCTATTCATTTTGCCGGGGACCCCAACACACTACTTAAGGCATTGTACCTGCATTGTAGTGTCCCATAAGGCATGGCAATACACACAGTGCTTTGTATTAGAAAACCGGGGTCCTGCCTTTTTTGTGTGCATCGGCAGCCTATTCATTTTAAATGCCTTGATGCAACACACATTAATGTACAACATAACACATGTTAGCAAATTAATTGGCCCCCCTAAATCTTTTTGGTTTAAAGAAAACTCTACAGTTTAGTTATAGGGCCAGTCCACACCATAGAAACGCAGTCCGGATGCGCTCCAGATGCTTATTTGCATGTGCGTTTTTGATGCAGTCCAGTGCTTTTTTTCCCTTAACCTTAAGAACATGGGCGTTCCAGTGCATTTTTGGCTCGTTCTGGTGCGTTCTAGTGTGTTTTTGATGCTTTTTACAGCGTTCCAGTCCAGTGCAGGAAAAATTCAGCATGTTCTATATTTCTATCTGGAACTGGAACGCTGGTGTGAACTATGCCATTGAAAACCATATAACGTACTTTATATGCTTTTTTGATGCAGAAAAAAAACGCACTGGACTGCATGTGGTGTGAACTGGCCCCTATTCAAAAACTCACCGGTCATATTAATCATTTCTCATTCTAAGGTTAAATCTTGGTAGTACTTTTCTTTCTATGGAGTTTGTATTACCAGTAAGCCAGGAAAATGCCATTCTTTTCTCCTTTATCAGCACAATTGTGTTCATAGTGATGTAGGGAGGATCCACAAAGTACAGCAGAAGTGTCAGATTCTGTAGAGTCTTCACATGGTGATTTCTATTCATTACAGTAGTGCCTAGGGGCCCAGGAGGTGGGAGAGATTTCCTACTTTCCTTCTTGCTGTGGGCTCATTTCTTGGCAAGGTTATTTTTCAGTGATAGAGCTTTGTTACCCCAACACTTCATATTTCTGATATGTCCCTGCTGTACCATGTACTTGTATGAGAACATCTCCTGTTCTCTTTGTATTGCCTCCTTTGTGTGAGATCTTTGGTGTTCCTGCCAGCCCTTCTGCTTTCCTTTTTAAAACTGACCACACTAGGCAGTAGAACAAACCATAGTCAGTTCTCTAGCTATGCTGGGAACTCGGCCTACTCTCCTCAAATGATCAGACCTGTCCTGAGACACCTCCCCTGTACAGCCTATCACTGACAAGCTCAGTGCACTGCTGCTTCTCCTTCCCCCTAGTTCTTATGCAGCTGAGAACAGAGGGAATATGATAAGGTATTTACAATGTTTTTTATATCTATACACAAATGTTTAACCACTTCAGCCCCGGAAGGTTTTACCCCCTTCCTGACCAGAGCACTTTATGCGATTCGGGACTGCGTCGTTTTAACTGACAATTGTGCGCCCAAACAAAATTGATGTCCCTTTTTCCCACAAATAGAGCTTTCTTTTGGTGGTATTTGATCACCTGTGCGGTTTTTATTTTTTGCGCTATAAACAAAAAAAGAGCGTAAATTTTGAAAAAAAAACACATTATTTTTTACTTTTTGCTATAATAAATATCCCCCAAAAATATATAAAAAAAACAAATTTTTTCCTCAGTTTAGGCCGATACGTATTCTTCTACATAATACGTATATTCATTGGTTTGCACAAAAGTTATAGCGTCTATAAAATAGGGGACAGTTTTATTTAAATTTTTGTAGTAATGGTGGCGATCTGTGATTTTTATTGGGACTGTGACATTATGGCGGACACATCAGACACTTTTGACACTATTTTGGGACCATTGTCATTTATACAGCGATCAGTGCTATAAAAATGCACTGATTACCGTGCAAATGACACTGGCAGGGAAGGGGTTAAACACTAGGGGGTGATGAAGGGGTTAAGTGTGTCCTAGGGAGTGATTCTAACTGTGGGGGGGGGGGGGGATGGGCTACAACTCACATGACAGCAATTACAAGCTAGAACGGGGAAAATACTTTTTTTTCCATAGGCACTTCCCCGTGATGAGGCCCTGTGACACAATCGCCGGGCGATGTCTGCCGGTCCCGCAGGTGTGGTCACACTGCACGCAGCGGGCGCACGCACCTGCTATCCCCGCCTCTTAAAGGGGACGTACTGGTATGCCCATTTGCCCACCGCTGCCATTGTGCTGACATATATCGGCGTGCAGCGGTTGGCAAATGGTTAAACTGAATGGGTTTTATTACAAGGTGATTGTTTACAATTACATTAAAGTGGTTTTATACTCGCACATCTTAAAATAAAAAAAAGGAAAAAAAAACCCTAAAGGCATAATGAGCTAGTATGCACCGCATACTAGCTCATTATAAAATACTTACCTCAGATTGAAGCCTCCGTATTGCAGCTGGTCCACGGCAAGGGAGCTGACATCTTGCCCTCTGCATTTCTTCCGGGTTAGCGGCTCCAGCGCTGTGAGTGGCTAGAACCGCGATAACTTCACTCCCGCATGCGTGCGGGAGTCTTCCACCGGACCTTCAGCCGGGCATTCAGAGTGCATGTGCCGCTGACGTCAGCAGCTGCATGCACAGGGAATATCTCCTAAACCGTACAGGTTTAGGGGATATTCATTTTACCTACAGGTAAGCCTTTTTATAGACTTACCTGTAGGTAAAAATGACATATTAGGGTATACAACCACTTTAACTGTGGGCAAACAGCTAAATACCCAATAGAAATACAGTTATCTATTTCTCCTGTCTTCCTTGCTAAAGGATTTGAGATTCCGTCTAGCCACTGTTGAGATCCAGATATCCCTGCCAGATAGCATGGCCACGTTCTTATTTTGATCAAGAATACACCTCTGATTGGGGAAATGGAAAAGGTGCAGGGAAGGGCAACCAATCTGATAACAGGCATAAATATACAAGTGGTCTATATAGTGAACTTGGTGCAGTTCACATTCAGGTCATTACAAAGGACAAGGGGACACCCTTTATTTCTGGAGGAAAATCATTTTTAACCTCTATATATAGAAAGGCTTCTTCACAGTAAGCCCTTGTACACACGGTCGGACATTCTGCCAACCAAATCCGTTGGATTTTGTCCGACGGTTTTTGTCGGTCGGATCGTGTCCGAAACTGTTGCATACACACGGTTGGACCAAGTTGTCGGAAAATCCGATCGTTCAGAACGTGATGACGTTATTTCGTTACGACAGGACTACGTTCAGGCTAGTAGCCAATAGCTTTGATGTAGGAATTTGATCCTATCGGAATGCTCTACACATGATCGGAGTATGTCCGATCGGACCAGTTTGTCGGAAAATATTTCCAACAAGTTGGAAAATTGGGTCCGACGGATATTCCAATGGAATCAGTCCGATGCATACCACACACAATCGGATTATCCGACAACACGGTCCGATAGGACACATTCCGACGGATTCTCCGACCGTGTGTACAAGGGCTAAGAGATGTGCAATAGAGTCCCTAAGGAACTAGTTCTAGGCCAACTCAGTAGATTTTTAAAGTGCTCGATACATTAATAAATGCACAAAATATAACTGGATACTAACAATTCTAGATAATAACAGCAGGGGTAGTTGATCCAGGGAATATACAATTGTCTTCTGGGGGATCAGGAAGGAATTTTTATTTTCCCTTGCTGGAGAATATTGGACCATGCTACATATAGTTTTTTTGTTGGTTTTTACCTTCACCTGGATAAACTGTGGGTAAATGATTGTGTATATAGAGGTTTTCTATTTATTTATTTTTCTAGTGGTTGAACTAGATGGTCTTTTTTTGACTTGACTAAATAAATATGAAACTGTTGATTGGCCAAGGAAGGAGCAGTGGCACAATGATGAAGTGCTGCACTCTCTTCTGTAAGAGTCCATTCACACCGGGGCAACACGACTTCCAGTGAGACTTTGGGAGGCAACTTGGACACGATTTGAGTATGAATCACAGTGCGACTTGGGGCAACTTACAAGGCAACTTGAAGTTTCCTCCAGGACAAGGGACTTTGGCAGTGGCCAATCACATAATAATCAGCTCTGTGGGAGGGAGGGGTTTGCCTAGAAAACTATTTTTACTTCCTGGAAAGTTGCTTCAGTACAGGGGATCCGACTTGGAGGCAACTTCCATTGAAATCAATGGGTACAAGTTGCCTAGAAGTCAGATGGAAGTAGTACAGGAACCTTTTCTGAAGTCAGAGCGACTCCAGTAGTGTACATTAAGACGGCTCTCATTCACTTACATTGATTTTATCATGTTGTGCGACTTGAGGCAATTTGGGACGACTTCAAGTCGGATGATGTGTGAATGGACTCTAAAGAGGATGACTGAGGGCACGTTGAAGAGGAAGAGAGCCTGGATTAACACAGGGGTCTATTTTAAAACAACAATATGGGCACACCCGCTGTAAAAAAACAAACAAACAAAAAAAAACGTAGGCTACATTCACACCGGTCGATATCTAAGAGGTGTGAATGTAGCTTTATAAAGTATAGTGTGAATGTTTCTTAAAGCATAGTTGAAATGTTTTACTCTTGACCTCTGAACTCTGGTGGCTTCAAGACTCTATAACTGGTGGAGCACATAAAAAATTGTAATTGTTTTAGGCTGGGTTCACTCTACAGTATGGAGCAGCTCACAGCAGGCGTCTGGTGTGCCCCTCTTCACTATTTCAGGTCCAATTTCAGTCAGAATTTTTGGCTGAATTAAGACATGAAACAGACCAGAAGACACACAGGACTCCTGTGCAATTCACCCCGAAGCCACTTCATTGAGAGCCGGTCACAATCTCCTGACATGCGACTTGGACGCAGGAAAACCTGCATTCAATTCGCAATAGTGTGAACCCAGCCTTAAAAGGAGGAGAGCCTGGTCATGTCATTTGTCAAAATCACATGACCATCTCTCCTCCAATCACAGAGCTCTCTCTGATCATGGGCAGGTATCAGTGAGCTCACAGAAAGGCAGTATAATGGAGAGTGGATAGCGATCTACTCTCCATTATACATGACCCCCTCAGAGCGCTGCACGCCACCACCCCCCCCCCCCCCCACTCCATGCCACACTGATTACAGGAGGCTGACATTAAGATTCTGCCCCAAAAAAATTTTTTATGCTTTTTGGGGATTTACACGATAGGCAACAAGCGACAACACTCTGTGAACGGACTCCTTCAAAAAATAACAGAATTATTTATCAATCTGTTGGAATTGTGAAATAAAACACTCAGGGGTGAATGGGAATTCAATGTTTTTCCTAAAAAAAACAACAACAAAAAACATAACAGGAATAAATGATGTTTTATAACTTGCTGAGTGAAGATTTAACTCTTTGTTACTTTTACCGTGTGCTTGAACTTGTGGGTCTCTGGTCATGCTGAGAACGCTCTGCATTTTTCAGTGCATTACTGTGCTGATTAATGAAAACGGCAGCAAAATAGACATATCTAATTCTGACATCTTTACGTAAGCCATCCTTTTTCTATAGAGCAGGAATACTGACACGCTGCGTTGGAATGACATCCCTAGAATGCAGAGGACATGTGCGGCTTGTCATTGGACGGACACTGCTGTAGCCACAGCTGGCTGGGCAGAAGCTGCCAGGCTTCAAATAACTTGTGTATTCCAGGAATGGTACATCGGTAGTGGAATTGTGCATTACAGAATCTTTTTAATAAATGTACTTAACAAAATTGTATGTTATATGATTGTCCTACAACTAAAGCCCAACTCCAGGCTTGCAGTCTCCTCCCCCCTTCACCCCCCCCCCCCCCCCCCCATATGCAATATACACCCATATTTGCCCCAGCTCCCCTTGGAGTACCCCTGCACCCTTTAATAAAAACATAAACACCACCCCTATTTGCCCCAACTTCTCTTGGAGTATCCCTGTACCATGTAATATAAAAAAAAGCAATATACATCCCCCCATTTGCCCCAACCCCCCTTGGAGTTCTCTCTCTCTCTCTCTCTCTATATATATATATATATATATATATATATATATATATATATATATATATATATATACACACACACATACAAGCCCCTCATTTGCCCCAAGCCCTCTTGGAGTATCCCTGTACCCTTTAATAAAAAAAAAGCAATATACACCCCTCATTTGCCCCCTCTTGAAGTACCCCTGCAACCAACCTCCCTGGCGGTACGATTATTTCAGATTTTAGGTGCTGAAAGTGGTACAATTATTTTGCATGAAAATTTGGCGTTTTATATTGTAGTCCTGTAATTCTTAGGAATAACTCACTTAAATCTGTCCAAACCAGAGTCTAGCAGACATTCCGGGTATGATAAAGTTTGAAAAATTTAATCATAAATTATAATATAATAAATAACTATAAATAATTATACCAAATAATAATATAACAATAATAAAAATTATTCAATAATGTAATCAAATCAAAAACACTGAAATTTGCTCAGTTACAGAATTGTCACTGTCATTTCTTTTCAGTATTTGATGACGGATCTCCCCACAAATCGCTGTCTCTCAATTCTGCGAGTGATTCCAATTTATTATCACTGTTTTCTAGCTGGTCTAAAACCACTTTTGATGTAAAGGGACAGTTTTGGTTGCTATGGACAATCTCCAGTTTCCAGGCAGAAAGAACGGTTTTTATATTATAAAACTGCATGCAGGACACTGGGCAGACCACTAGGGACAAAGGGGATGTGAAATAATTACATACAGTAATGTAATCTGTAAGTGTGTGTTTTACTTTTTGAATTTGGCGGCGTTCTCCGCCCCAGTGCGTCGCAACACCCGCAGGGAACGGAAACCCAGACGATGTGATACATCGAGCGGAGGACGAGCCGCTCGCAGTGCGGGGGGACATCGTTGGATCCAGGGGAGAAGGTAAGTAAACTCATCCTGGATCCAGCAATGCGATCCCGAGTCTGGCCCGGGGTTACCGCTAATGGTACTGAATTTTCACCCCGAGCCAGACTCTGGAATACTGCCAGGGGGGTTAATAAAATAAAAAGAAAAGCAACATAGACCCCCCATTTGTCCCAACACCCTTTGGAGTATCCCTGCACCCTTTAATAAAAAAAGGAATATGCACCCCTCATTTACCCCAACCACTCTTGGAGTACCCCTGCACCCTTTAATAAAAAATTTTTTTTTACACCACTCCTATTTGATTCAACCCCCCTTGGAGTTTCTCTGCACAAAAAACAAACAAAAAAACAACAATATGCACCCCTCATTTGCCCCAACCCTCAATGTGCACCTGTTTTCAGTCCATTGAAGTCACAGGTCTTCCTCACTCTTTTTTTCCCTCCAGTAGTAGGTGGATTCTAACTGCTGCAGAGATTGGTTACACATAATAACATGGTGCCACTCTTTTCAGCATAACCTCTGTGAGCTCAGGGCATGAAATGGAGGGGGGTACAGGGGTTGGGGGGAAAGCCAAAACACTCTGGGCTCATAAGAAGTGGGTTAAATGATGCTGGGCATCCTTAAACCTGAAGCTGGCTCTGGACTGGTGAGCAACAGAGATGTGTATAGCAGCCAGAATGAAATAGGAGTGTTTTGCCCAAGCTGAAGTTGGTCTTTAAAAGGGAAAGATACTTGTACTGGGAGAAAGCTGACATTCCTGATCTTTTGAATATGGTAGTTTCATGGCCATCTGAGGCTTTAATACTTTGAACCACAGTGAGGTCAGACCTCATGATCTGCATAATTGTTCAGGATCAGTGACTGAAGAGTACTGAAGCCATTGAGTCACCATGACAGCCAAGCAACTAGCAATTTTTGAAGGAGTAGTCAGCAATTGCAGCTTTATACAAATATAAGAGGCACAAATGAATGCATATGAAATCTCACCACACATATTTGTTATGTGTCCTGTCCCCTAGGGAACAAAGTGCTTGTATTGTACCTGCTGTGAATCCTGTCTGCTACTTGGCTTGGTGCTTTTTTTTTTTTTTGAAGAGAAGGGATACAGTCACATACGCCGCTGATGCTTAAGCTGAGGGGTGGGGGGCGCGGATTGATTCAGAATGCTGTGAAGAGGTGCTACCTTTTAAAAGCCCCCTGTGTCACATGTGCCCAAGGTGCGATTTTGCAGCCTATTATTTGAATGCCTGCAAATTGCATCACACTGCATAAAAATAATGCATTTACTAATTTTCAAAAATGCACTTACCTTAACCTCTGGTGAGTTCTCACCCAGTGGGTGATCCTGCATGGAAGTAGCTGCTAATAGCTTGCAGAGGATTCAGTCGGCTTGCAGACAATTCTAATTACCTTTGTTGATGTGAATTTCTTATAGGTGTTACTTGTGTTGCACTTTATATGTATGCACAGATTACACTTTTATAGTTTTTATCACATATTTAATTTATATATTTATTGATACTTTTTATGCTTTTACTGCTTTCTTTGAATTATTATGGTGTACATTGTGGTGATAATTACCTTTTTAGCACATTTTGTATTTTTTTGGGGTATGGGACAACGTGCCCAACTGCATGGTCTGTTATTAATGCATGACTGAGTCTTTAGATGGTTCTCTGGCTTCTTTGTGGCTGTTGAATTTTAATACTTAACTACTTCCCACTGACTTGAGGTTATTGCTGGCCCTGACATAGAGGGTATTTACATCCAAATCAGGTGAACAGTGTAGGAATTACAACAGTTTGTATATGTGCCTCCCACTTTTTAAGGGACCAAAAGTAATGGGACAATTGGCTGCTCAGCTGTTCCATGGCCAGGTGTGTGTTATTCGCTCATTATCCCATTTACAAGGAGCAGATAAAAGGTCCAGAGTTCATTTCAAGTGTGCTATTTGCATTTGAAATCTGTTGCTGTCAACTCTCAATATGAGATCCAAAGAGCTGTCACTATCAGTGAAGCAAGTCATCATTAGGCTGAAAAAACAAAACGAACCCATCAGAGAGATAGCAAAAACATTAGGTGTGGCCAAAGCAACTGTTTGAAACATCCTTAACCACTTGCCGCCTGCCCTATAGGCAATTGACGGCTGCAAAGTGGTTGCATAATCCTGACCGGACGTCATATGACGTGATCAGGATTATGAGCCGCTGCGCGCCCCCGGGGGCGCGCATCGCGGCGATCGTTGTTGCAGGGTGTCAGTCTGACACCCGGCAACTACGATCTCGGTAAAGAGTCTCCAACGGAGACTCTTTACCACGTGATCAGCCGTGTCCAATCACGGCTGATCACAGTGTAAATGGGAAGAGCCGGTGATCGGCTTTCCCTCACTCGCGTCTGTCAGACGCGAGTAGAGGAGAGACGATCGGCTGCTCCTCTGACAGGGGGGGTCTGTGCTGATCGATTATCAGCACAGCCCCCCCGAGGATGCCCACACTGGACCACCAGGGATGCCACCAGACCCCCAGGGAAAAGGTAATCCTCCCTAGACCACCAGGGATGCCAGTCAGCACAATGGATGCCAATCAGTGCCCATAATGGATGCCAATCAGTGCCCACAATGGGCATCACTGATTGGCATGCATTATTGTTTGGCACTGATTGGCATCCATTACTATAGTATAACACCAATGCCGCCTATGAGTGCCCACCTGTGCCGCCTATGAGTGCCCACCTGTGCCGCCTATGAGTGCCCACCTGTGCCGCCTATCAGTGCCCACCCATGCCCATCTGTGCCGCCTATCCATGCCCATCTGTGCCGCCTATCCATGCCCATCTGTGCCGCCTATCCATGCCCATCTGTGCCGCCCATCCATGCCCATCTGTGCCGCCCATCCATGCCAATCCGTGCCAGCTATCAGTGCCAATTTGTGCCACCTATCAGTGCCAATTTGTGCCACCTATCAGTGTCCGTCCGTGTCGCCCATCCGTGTCGCCCATCCGTGTCGCCCATCCGTGCCGCCCATCAGTGCCACCTATCAGTGCTACATATCAGTGTCCATCAATGCCACCTCATCAGTGCCACTTCATTGGTGCCACATTGGTGCCCATCAGTGCCGCCTTATCAGTGCCCATCAGTGTAGCCCCATCAGTGCCCATCAGTGAAGGAGAAAACGTACTTATTTACAAAGTTTTGAAACTGAAACAAAAAAAAACATTTTTTTTTCCAAAATTTTCGGTATTTTTTTATTTGTAGCGCAAAAAATAAAAATCGTAGAGGTGATCAAATACCACCAAAAGAAAGCTCTATTTGTGGAAAAAAAATGATAAAAATTTCATTTGGGTACAGTGTAGCACGACCGCGCAATTGTCATTCAAAGTGCGACAGTGCTGAAAGCTCAAAATTGGTCTGGGCAGGAAGGTGTTTAAGTGCCCGGTATTGAAGTGGTTAAAAAGAGAGAGCGCACCGGGGAGCTCAGCAACACCAAAAGACCCAGAAGACCACGGAAAACAGCTGTGGTGGATGACCAAAGAATTATTTCCCTTGTGAAGAAAACACCCTTCACAACAGTTGGCCAGATCAAGAACACTCTGCGTGTTTAAGTGTTTTGGGCAATATTATCTGTTCATATTCACCAAAACGCTTCAGAACTCATTGGACGGCGCTTCACAGTGCAGAGGGACAATGACACGAAGCATACTGCGAAAGAAACCAAAGGGTTTTTTAAGGGAAGGAAGTGGAATGTTATGTGATGGCCAAGTCAATCACCTGACCTGAATCTGACTGAGCTTTCGTTTCACTTGCTGAAGACAAAACTGAAGGGAAAATGCCCCAAGAACAAGCAGGAACTGAAGACAGTTGCAGTAGAGGTCTGGCAGAGCATCACCAGGAATGAAACCCAGCATCTGGCGATGTCTCTGCGTTCCAGACTTCAGGCTGTAATGGACTTCAAAGGATTTGCAACCAAGTACTAAAAGGTGAAAGTTTGACGGATGATTGTTAATCTGTCCCATTACTTTTGGTCCCTTAAAAAGTGAGAGGCACGTATACAAACTGTTGTAATTCTTACACCGTTCACCTGATTTGGATGTAAATACCCTCAAATTAAAGCTGAACGTTTTTAAGCACATCTTGTTTGTTTCGTTTCAAATCCATTGTGGTGGTGTATAGAGCCATGGGCACCGATGGGTTGCACTGATGGGCACTGATAGGCGGCACTGGTGGGAAGCACTGCTGGGCACTGATGGGTGACACTGAGAGGTGACACTGAATTGCATTGATAGGTGGCATTGGTGGGCACTGAGAAGTGGCACTGATAGGTGGCACTGATGGGCACTGATAGTTGACAGTGATGGGCACTAATGGGTGGCAGTGATGGGCACTGATCGGCACTGGTAGGTTACACTGAAAGGCAGCACTGCTAGGTGGCACTGATGAGGCACTGATGGGCACCACTGGTGGGCATTGATAGGTGGCACTGGTGGACACTGGCAAGTGGCAATGGCAGGTGGCACTGGCAGGGGTTGCTGATTGGCACAGAGGAGGCAGAGGAGGAGGCAGATGTGCCTCCTTCCTCTTTGGGACCAATGTCCCTTGAACATAAGCCGGTGATCAACTTTTGCGTGAGGAGAAAAAAAAACAATTATCGAGCTTTTGTTTATACACGTGATCAGCTGTCATTAGCTGATAGCTGATCACGTGATAAGGGGCAGGGATCGGCCCCTTACTCAGATCGGTGATCACCCGAGTCTTGGTGCCTTGGTGATCACAGCGCTCGCCGCGTGCCCTGCAGGGGGTGCGCGGGGAGCACGCAAAGGGGAGGATGTCCTATGACGACCTCCCAGATATTCAGATCCACACTGTAGCCATCATTCAACTATAGTGCGGATGTCAAGTGGTTAAAAACCAACAGATTTGCATGAAGCAGGGGAGTAGCTGACAGACAGTAATAGAAGCCAGAAAGATGTAAATTACTGAAGAATAATTTTTCATTTCTTTTTATAAACAAAGACAAGCATTTAATCAATTGGACCCCTTCATAACGAAATTTTGCTATACAGCACTATGCTATTTTAACTGGCAATTGCTCAGTCATGCAGTCCTGTACTCAAATTAAATTGATATAATTTTTTTCACACAAATTTTGGTGGATTTAACCCCTTGCCGCCGAGCGTACGCAGATGTGCTTCCTCGGTTTCCGGGGGTTATACCGGGATGATGCCCGCATCTGCAGGCATCATCCCAGTACAGATTTTTAGAGCAGGCGATTGGCTTTCCAGCCATAACAACCGATGCGGCTAAAAGCCGCTCGGCTGTTATGCCGGAGGAGCGGGAGGGGATGTCCCCCCCTCCCGCCGCTCTTACCGGGACTCCCATTCAATCGGGAGCACGGATGCACGATCCGATGCCTCTGGCGGCTAGGGAGGGAGTGGAATTAAGCCGTAAGCGGCTTCATTCCAGTCTCCTTGACGTAAACACGGAAGCGACATCATGACCTCACTTCCGGTTTACTCGGCTGCCAATGGCGCCGGATTTAAAAATATATACAGTATTCAGAATCGCCGAAAACGGCGATCTGAATACTTTGATATGTAAAGGAGGGATCGGGGGTCTCCATAAAGAGGACCTGTCACCACCTATTACTGTCACAAGGGATGTTTACATTCCTTATGACAGCAATAAAAGTGATCAATTTTTTATTTATTTTTTCAAACAATTTATTAATTTTAAAATAAATAAGAAAATAAATAACAATATAGGAAAAGTGCATTTTGGGACTTTAAATGAGGCCAGCATCAAAGGGACGCCAGCCTCCATCCCTGTCAGTAGTTTATAAGGAGAGGAGAGAGATGGGACTTTGAGTGAAGCACACAGCAGTAAATGGATTGGTCAAGTGACTAAGAAAATTTAATTTATTTATATTTCACAAATTTTGTGAAATATAAATAAATTAAATTTTCTTAGTCACTTGACCAATCCATTTACTGCTGTGTGCTTCACTCAAAGTCCCATCTCTCTCCTCTCCTTATAAAGAAAATAAATACATTTTAAAGCGCCCCCCGTCCCCGCGAGCTCACGCAGCAAAGAAAACGCATACGGAAGGCACGCCCGCATATGTAAATGGTGTTTAAAATCACACATGTGAGGTATCGCCGTGATTGTCAGAGTGAGAGCAATAATTCTAGCACTAGACCTCTGTAACTCTAACCTGGTAACCAGAAAAAATATTTAAAGTGTCGCCTATTGAGATTTTTAGGTACCGTAGTTTGTCGTCATTCCACGAGTGTGTGCAATTATAAACTGTGACATGTTTGGTATCTATTTGCTCGGCGTAACATCATCTTTCACATTATGCAAATAAATTGGGCTAATTTTACTATTTCATTTTTTTTAAATTCATGAAAATGTCCCTTTTCCCAAAAAGTTGCGTTTAAAACACCGCTGCGCAAATACCGTGTGGCATAAAATATTGCAACCATCGCCATTTTATTCTCTAGAGTCTCTGCTAAAAAATATATATATTATGTTTGGGGGTTCCAAGTAATTTTCTAGCAAAAAATATGGATTTTAACTTGTAAACACCAAATGTCAAAAATAGGCTTAGTCATAAAAGTGTTAATCACCACTGTTTTTTTTTTATTTTTTACTATATAAACAAAAAAATACAGACATTTTTCATTTTAAAAAAAAAACAAATTTTTCTTAGTTTCTGCTGTAAAATTTGAAAACAAATAATCTTTTTCCATATATTTATGCCAAAATGTAGTCTGCTAAATTTTTTTCGTAAAAATAACTCAAAATCAATGTATGTTATTTAGTCTGTATAAAAGGTATAAAGTCTATAAACTATGGTATATATATTTAAAAATTGACCAGTTCTAATGTACTGATGGCTTATCGCATTTCTTAAGGCCCTAAAATGCCAGAACAGTACAAATATCCCAAATTGACCCCTTTTTGGAAAGTAGACAGTCCAATGTATTTAGTAAGAGGCATGAAGAGTTTTTTGAAGTTGTAATTTTTTGAAAAATGAAAAAATTAAATAAAATGTGGGTGTTTTTACATATTCTCACCAGGGCAATACAGCTTCATCATATGACTGTTGTGCCGGCGATCAGAGATAATGATTGGTGACAGTATGTAAAAAATTTAAAAAATTATAATTTTTTGTTCACATTTTTATACATTTTTTTTCCCTGAACATTATTTTCTATTTTCTTTAAATTTTTTTATTTTTTTTTACACATTGTCATCAGAGTAGTTCCGTTTTTTTTTTTTTTGTCACACTTTTATTGCTTAGAACAGTGATTATGAAGTATTTAAACTATTGCCATCAACACATTCCACAGAGCTTCAAAGCGTACAAAGAACCATTCACATCAGCCTGTTTCCCAAAAGACACTTTAAAATATCAAATTCAAGTATTATATTTTTGTCCATCTAGTCCTGAGATTTACACTGCTCTGCCACACATGCCAAGCCAAATTCAGGTATTTACACTACTGGCATTAAAATATACATGTAATGATGTATTATAGATTACAGGGCTGCATTCATTTGTGTCTTTTATATCCTGGAGCTAAAAGCAAAAGTGTTGAAGTCCAACTTTCAGGCAAACTAGAAATGATCCCTTGAAGTGGGCCTAGGGGAGAGGAGAACCAGTTTTATTGATTTGATCGCCACTCCCCCAGCTGGTGGCTCTCCCCTACAATCTGGCGCCTCAGCGTTGTCACATCCAGAGCAGGGCTATGAACCCTGCTCTGGATTTCATGGCATAAGCACCCTAGACTGGTGGAGTGCGAGGACGCATACGCTATGTGGACCAGTCTAGCTGCCGGAAGGGATAGTAAATCTTATGTTTTGTTCCCCCTAGACGAAAACGAACACTTACACACAGTCTCACTTCAAGGGAAATTTTTGTTGGCTTTAAGCCATCATTCTACACAGTGTTACGTAGCTATGTATTGTGTAACTAACTTCAGCTTCAAGTGACAAGCAATGTGGTCAGGGAAGCTAAACCTTTTTTTTTCTAATAGTATATGTATAATCAAAACTTTTTAAAAGTTTGGGTAGAACTGAAAAGACAGGTGAAGTATTAATTGCTCTATGCCCCAGCTAGGTAACATTACCCTCTTTATTCATCGTGATGACCAGTATCACAGAGATAGAAAGGGATGGCAAATCCAAAATTTTAAAGGTGTCAAAACTTCATATGGATACCCTCCTGTACAGTGCTTCAGTTTAACAGGGGGGCCCGGGCAGCTGACAAGCAGAAGGAAGAGGATCGTGAACAGGAAGGGTGATCAGCGCAGTGGGATTACTGAAACCAACACCGCCGTAGCTCCTCCTGCAGCAGCTGAATACCAGCTTCTCCTCATCTCCCTCTCCGCTTTCAGCTGCTGCAGGGGAAGCAACAGGGGGATCAGTTCCAGTACTTTTGCTCCCTGCTGTACCGATTACCCTCTCTTTCAATGATCCCCTTCCCCCTACTGCCCGGGCCCCCTTGTGTCCCTTTCTCCTTCAGAGGTACCGATCACTCACTGCGGTCATTTAAAATTGAAACATAGTAACCTATGTTTACTGTGCTTCAGTTTGTGAATGCACAGGAAGCCTTTGTACAGAGCACTTCCTGTTCATTCATCTGCAGTGCGGCTGAGGCTGCAGAGAAAGAATTGGGGATCTATGTGAGTTGCTTTCACTGTCTCAAAAGTGAGACATCAGGGGTCTGTTTGGACCACTGATATTTCACCAAAGCCCCCCACAATAGCGTTGTGACATTTTTTTTTTTTTAAATAACAAAGAATAATTAAAATGAAAAATAAGGGCTCATTCACACAAGTTCTATGGCCCATATATTATGAATGAGCATTTTGTGCAGCTGAGATGCCTGTTACCCTAAGGGGATGCAGCAGCTGTACTAACACAGCTGACAGTTGACAGGTGGGCAGCTGCAGATAAGTTGCCCTGAATGCACACCATCTGTTTTTGGGGCTGGACACCTGCACCCACACGCCTGTAGGTGGACCTGCGGCTATGTTCATACATCAGCTGCTCCCCCATACATGCACACAGCTCGCTGATTTACACTGTACAGGCCACAGTCCTCATGTGAATGAGCTCCAAGGCCTCACTCACACACACAGCTTTGTTTATTAGCTCAATACAGCTTTATGTTTTAGGTTTAGCAGGAATTTTGTAAGTTATGTTATGCATGTGTCCGCTAGTTATGAATTTAGCAGGTTTTTAGCAAAGATATTGTTTTGATATTTTCACAGTCAGCAAAAATATTTAACCATTTCATATCCTTTCCAACAGTGAAAGGAAAAAAAATGGCCACATATATGCTTCATTTTAAAGGAAATCTTATCCATAGGCTGGCAGTCAGGCGTTCCATGGAAGTGAATGGTGACAGCAGCATGTATTTTCCAGTACATTATGAAACATTTCTAAAAAAAAATGAGCCAGAGGTTCCTATAGTTTAGCAATATGTGACATTTAATTGATTTAGCCATGTCAAAGAACAAGAAGTGTATTTTTTTTTTTTTGAGCCTTAGATATAGTCCCCGCCATCCAAGTAAGAGGAATTTTCTGTAGTGTGGCTGTTCCCAGGGGGTTGGAGGGTTCAATAAAACTGCAGCTCAACCACCTGTTTTTACTGCCCCTGCGGCCTGTCTAAAAAGCCCTAGAGAGTTTTTACAGAGACAGCTTTTGGGTTAAAACCTTACAAAAAAACTTAAAAAAATTAACCTATAAGAAATTTACAGACAAAACTAAGCCAGATAATTGGTTAGCTTAGGTTATTGCATATTGCAGCCCAAATAATTTGTGAAATATGGTGCATGAGATACCAAGCATAAGCTGAACTCTGTGCAAAAAAACTGTAATTTTAAATAGTCTCAAAGGATATAACATAAATCCATGTTTGTGTGCTTCCAATGACTTTGCAATTCCTGATATTACATTGGAAAATTAGGATGACATCATCACACATCATAAACCTATATGAATACAGTGGGTGGTATCATGCAGCTCTGCCCCCTACAGGCTGCCTTTAGAAAACTACAGGAGAGATGGATATAAGGCCAGTCACCCTGCAAGAGAACGAGCAGCAGTGGCTGAATTCTGCACAGAGGCAATGTATCGAAGTGTAGAATTCATTGTATTTTGGACAATATTTGTTTAGCCTGGTTTTTAGCTTTAACAGAAAAACTTTCGACTCACAAGTCACTCTTGTGATTAACATCTGAGAATAGTTGTGTGTAAAAATAATTTCACCGTCTATAGTTATGTCTGCTCGTGTCACTTTGTAAAATAGCTTATTGCTGACTTCACGTGAGCTTCAGTAACCAAGATAGATCATCGCGCCGATGTTTGACAGGCAACAATGTCAAGGTGATTTTGGCCTTCAATGCCAAGCGTGAACAATAATCAGTGAGGTCTCCGTGTCCTTTGTCTCCTTCCCTGGTTTGATGTCACCATATACATATAAAAGTTGACATTTTATGCCTGCATTAAGCACAACAAGCCTTTTTTTTTTTAAAAGAAAAAAGATCCAGAATGAAGTGAAGCAGCTCTACAAGGTTAAATGTTCATTGCATTGTAGAAAAATACATTTAAAACAGCAATCTACTTCCCAAAATGTAATTATTACTAATAGATACTGAGCGGTAAGGCCTTAATGTGGACCCTCCATTTGTTGGATCACTGAACCGGGAGTGCGCGAGTTATATTAACATCCCTAACTTACTTTTCCTATTTTATTTTTATTTTATTTATTACAGCTACTTATATAGCACTGTCAATTTAGGGAGCGCTTTACACATATATTGTACTTTGACATCATTATTTTCCTAAGTTCTCTTGTAAAGTGAGTCGGACTGTTTTGAAAGTAGGGTCTATTTACAGTGCCTTGAAATAGTATTCATACCCCTTGAAACTGTTCCACAGTTTGTCATGTTACAACCAAAAATGTAAATGTATTTTATTGGGATTTTATGTGAAAGTGGCACATAATTGTGAAATGGAAGCAAAACGATAAATGGTTTTCAATGTGCATTTGTATTCAGCCCCCTTTACTGTGATACTCTTAACTAAAATCTACTGGAGCCAATTGCCTTCAGAAGTCACCTAATTAGTAAATAGAGTCCACCTGTGTGTAATGTCAGTATAAATACAGCTGTTCTGTGAAGCCCTCAGAGGTTTGTTAGAGAAGCTTAGTGAACAAACAGCATCACGAAGGTGGAAGAACACACCAGACAGGTTAGGGATAAAGTTATGGAGAAGTTTAAAGCAGGGTTAGGTTATAAAAAATATTCCAAGCTTTGAACATCTTACGGAGCACTGTTCAATTCATCATCCGAAAATGGAAAGAGTATGGCACAACTGCAAACCTACCAAGACATGGCCGTCCACCTAAACTGCAGAGATCCACAGCTCAGGTGGGAGAATCTGTCCACATGACAACTATTGGTTGTGCACTCCACAAATCTGGCCTTTATGGAAGAGTGGCAAGAAGAAAGCCATTGTTGAAAGAAAGCCATAAGAAGTCCTATTTGCAGTTTGTGAGAAGCCATGTGCCAAGGTGCTCTGGTCAGATGAGACCAAAATTTAACTTTTTGGCCTTAAAGAAAAAGGCTATGTGTGGCGGAAAACTAACACTGAACATCACCCTGACCACACCACCCCCACCGTGAAACATGGTGGTGGCAGTATAATGTTGTGGGGATACTTATCCTTCTGGAGGGACAGAGTTGGTCAGAGTTGATGGGAAGATGGATGGAGCCAAATACAGGGAAATCTTAGAAGAAAATCTGATAGAGTCTGCTAAAGACTTGAGACTAGGGTGGATGTTCACCTTCCAGCAGGACAACGACCCTAAACATACAGCCAGAGCTACAATGGAATGGTTTAGATCAAAGCATATTCATGTGTAATGCCGTGTACACATGATCTGACTTTACAACAGGAAATGTTCGATGTGAGCTTGTTGTCGGAAAGTCCGACCCAGTGTATGCTCCATCGAACATTTGCTGTTGGAATTTCGGCACACAAGTGTTTGAGAGCAGATTCTCAAATTTTTAGCCAACTTCACTTTGTTGTCGGAAAGTCTGATCATGTGTACACAAGTTTGTCGCACAAAAGTTTGTGCATGCTTGGAATCAAGCAGAAGGAGCCGCACTGGCTATTGAACTTCCTTTTTCTCGGCTCATCGTACGTCTTGTACGTGACCGCGTTCTCACGTTCGGAATTTTGGGCCAACATTTGTGTGACCGTGTGTATGCAAAACAAATTTGAGCCAACATCCTTCGGAAAAAAATCCACGGTTTTGTTGGCGTCCGATCGTGCGTATGTGGCATTAGAATGGCCCAGTCAAAGTCCAGACCTAAATCCAATTGAGAATATGTGGCAAGATTTGAAGATTGCTGTTCACAAATGCTCTCCATCCAATCTGACAGAGCTTGAGCTATTTTGCAAAGAAGAATGGGCAAAAATGTCACTCTCTAGATGTGCGAAGGTGATAGATACATTCCCAAAAAGACTTGCAGCTGTAATTACAGGGAAAGGTGGTTCTACAAAGTATTGTCTCAGGGGGGCTGAATGCAAATGCACGCCACACTTTTCACAGACTTATTTGTAAAAAACTAATTTAACAAATGTATCATTTTCCTTCCACGTCACAATTATTTGCCACGTTGTGTTGGTCTATCACATAAAATCCCAATAAAATACAATGTATGGGTTTACATACGGTTTTGGTTGTAACATGACAAAATGTGGAAAATTACAAGGGGTGTGAATAAGGCACTGTATAAAACATTTGTTGAGCGGATATTTCAAACATTTGCACAATCAGGGAAAAAATTGCCGTACTTTCTCTATTATGTATGATTCCTATATAGTCAGCGACCATCTAGTGGCCTCAATATTTTTTTTGTCCATTTCTAGAAAAAAAACGCATTATGAAATTATGACATTTTTATACATAGACCCCTTGGTTTGCTAAAGCACTGTGCATCATAAACAATTTCCATATATGTTTGTTAGCAAATACTGTGTGCAACAATGGCACTCCCAGCCTCGCCTACACTTAGCATGAGTTTCCAGACAGTTTGTAAATTTTGGTGGATTTTACAAGCTGTCCGTAAATGTCGGTTATGAACAGTAGCTGCCAGTAAAATAAAAATGGCCTTCGGCCGACTCTGGAACTGCATGTGCACTTTTCCCAAGCCGGCTGGGAGCAGGCAAGCTTGACTGAACTCAGGTGCGCAGTGACGTCATTGTGCCTGAAGTAAAAAGTGATCAGTGCAACTTATATAATGACTGTAATAATCACTGTGCAAATAATAATGTGCAAAATTACTGTATAAAAAACCTGTGTACAAAATATGCAATACTGTGCAGAACCAAAGAATGCACCGTGTACAAACATATGCAATACTGTGCACAACCAAAGAATGCACTCCTGTGCAAAAACAAATGGTATAATCCTGTGCAAGATAAATGCTATACAAATGGTATATATCTGTGCAAGATAAACACAAATGCAATATATATTCAGTAATGAACAATGAAGATGAACTTAATAATGGGTTAGTTCAGTCCCACATCACCAAGCTGCAGCCACAACAAAAATTATGTGTTAAGGTAATGTAATGGAATAGTCCATAAAAATCTGTATAATTAAGTCAAGAACGTGAAATAAAGTGCAGGAGTGCTCAGAAAAAAAAGTGTCAGATGTGATTCAAACACGATTCTCAATAGATAATCTTCAATGTGCAATCTTCATGCACACCACTCAGTGCTCTCTAGACTCTTACCTCTATGTAGATAGTATCACGCTATAGAGCTTAATATGGCTGGGAATCTTCCTAAGATCAAATGATGGTGAAGGATGCTTCTCAAAACACTGTGTTGCAAATACCGGCCTCCGATTGGTCCATACGGGCGTTATACACAACGGGTATATGTAGGGGATTAAAAGAGTCTCCCATAGTGCAATATAGTGTAAACTTGCTAATTTATTCAAAAGCCAAATGGTCACTTACAATAAACATTAAAAACGGCAGATCTGTAATCAAAATCGGCGTAACAGACGCCTCTTACATCGGTTATTTCGTAGTCCGGTTACTCTGTATGCATTAGGTCACGACACATGACTTCATCTGGGGATCCCCTGGATTTTGCAAAACCATTTGACACAGTTCACCATAAGCGATTATGGTACAAAGTAAGGTCTGTTGGCATGGACCATAGGGTGAGTACATGGAATGAAAACTGGCTCAGAGGGTGGTGATAAATGGGGAGTACTCAGAATGTCAGGGGTTGGCTAGTGGGGTCCCCCAGGGTTCTGTCATATTTAATTTGTTCATAAACGACCTGGAGGATGAGGTAAACAGTTCAATATCTGTATTTGTGGACGACACTAAGCTAAGCAGAGCAATCTCTCAGCAGGATGTGTAAACATTGCTACAAGATCTGAACAAATTAATGGAGTGGGCAACTGCATGGCAAATGAGGTTTAATGTAGAAAAATGTAAAATAATGCATTTGGGTGGCAAAATTATGAATTCCATCTATACACTGGGGGGAGAACCTCTGGGGGAATCTAGGATGGAAAAGGACCTGGGGGTCCTAGTAGATGATAGGCTGAGCAATGGCATGCAATACCAATCTGCTGCTAACAAAGCAAACAGAAAATTGGCATGCATTAAAAAGGGGAATTCCAGAGATAAAATGATAATTCTCCTGCTCTAAAAGACTCTGCACCTGGAGTATACTGTCCAGTTCTGGGCATCAGTCCTCAGGAAGGATGTACTGGAAATAGAGCAAGTACAAAGATGGGCAACAAAGCTAATAAAGCTCAGTTGCAGAATTGTCGCTGTCATTAGATTTAGTGATGAATTTCCCCAGAAATCGCTATCGCTCAATTCTGCAAGTGATTATAATTTATTATCGCTGTTTTCTAGCTGGTCTATAACCACTTTTGACATAAAAGGACACTTTTTGGTTGCTATGGACAATCTCCAAATTCCAGGCAGAAAAAAAGGGTATTTATAATATAACCTAGTGGTCTGTCCAGTGCCCTGCATGTAGTTTTATATTATAAATAGAGGGGTGTGTAATTTTTATAAAGGGGGTGTGTAATTTTTTTATACAGTACTGTAATCTGTAAAATGACAGTACTACATGTGTATTGTGTGGTTTTACTTTTTTGAATTTGGCGCGGATCTCCGTTCCCGTGCGTCGCAACGTCGCAGGGAACGGAGCTCAGAGGCACTCGGCACTGTGTGACTCGAGCGGAGGACGGCTCGCACACACAGCGGGGAGGACATCGCAGGATCCAGGGGACAAGGTAACTCTCCCTGTATCCTGCAATGCGATCCTAAGTCTGGCTCGGGGTTACCGCTTATGGTACTGAAATTCCACCCCGAGCCAGACTCGGGAATACCGCCAGGGGGGTTAAACTGCGTAGAGGGTTCTTTACTGTAAGAGCAGCAAGAATGTGGAATTCCCTTCCACGGTTGGTGGTGTCAGCGGGGGGCATCGATAGTTTAAAAAAATATATTAGATAAGCACCTGAACGACCACAACATATTGGGATGTAATGCTGACATATAATTGTTTTAGACTGAACACGAACCGTTCGGTACTTTTGTTTCTGTCCCCCTGGCCAAATTAACCTTCAATGTAAAAGTGATAATAAAAATCCCACAGGTCACACAGACTCTAGACCGCGCCACGGAGGCTTAGACAAGACTAAGGCGTAAACCGAAAGGGCACACAAACAGTGTCGCCACCCCTAAAACTCACAATCCCAAAAGGAAATGCAAGCGGTAACAGAAATATATATATTTAGACGGGGACCGGCACCACTGTTAATTGGCTGCAGTGGGGTATGTACAAAAGGTAAGTACACATACACCACTGGCCACCAAGAAGACATGGTGGTTACCAGGGTAGATACCAGACCTATCCAGAGGTAAAATACACGGGAGGAAAAAGAGGAGTAAGCAGAACTAAGACCTTATAATAACCTCTACTGATAAATATTACTACTAAGGTACCAATAATGATGCACGCCAATACCTATAATGTGCTAAGGGGATACCACAGATTATATAAATGACTCACCAAAAAGGTGTGTATATGGACCACTCGTTAACACGTATATACAGCAACACCATATATACATAAAAGTATATATATAAAGGTATATATAAAAACAAGGGATATTAAGGTATATAGCCGTAAACCTAACAGGTTATGAAAAAAATTCATAAAGACCCCAAAAAATAATTCATAAACTTTTTTTAGGGTCTTTATGATTTTTTTTGTCACAAAAAAATTTTTTGTCACATTTTTTAACCACTTCAATACAGGGCACTTAAACACCTTCCTGCCCAGACCAATTTTGAGCTTTCAGCGCTGTCGCACTTTGAATGACAATTGCGCGGTCATGCTACACTGTACCCAAATGAAATTTTTATCATTTTTTTCCCACAAATAGAGCTTTCTTTTGGTGGTATTTGATCACCTCTACGGTTTTTATTTTTTGCGCTACAAATAAAAAAATACCGAAAATTTTGAAAAAAAAATGTTTTTTTTTGTTTCAGTTTCAAAACTTTGTAAATAAGTATGTTTTCTCCTTCACTGATGGGCACTGATGGGGCTACACTGATGGGCACTGATAAGGTGGCACTGATGGGCACCAATGTGGCACCAATGAAGTGGCACTGATAGGCGGCACTGATGAGCGACACGGATGGGTGACACGGATGGGCGACACGGACGGACACTGATAGGTGGCACAAATTGGCACTGATAGCTGGCACGGATGGGCGGCACGGATGGGCATGGATAGGAGGCACAGGTGGGCATGGATAGGCGGCACAGGTGGGCATAGATAGGCGGCACAGGTGGGCATAGATAGGCGGCACAGGTGGGCATGGATAGGCGGCACAGGTGGGCACTCATAGGCGGCACAGGTGGGCACTCAGGCGGCACAGGTGGGCACTCATAGGCGGCACAGGTGGGCACTCATAGGCGGCATCAGTGTTATAGTAATGGATGCCAATCAGTGCCAAACAATAATGCATGCCAATCAGTGATGCCCATTGTGGCCACTGATTGGCATCCATTATGGGCACTGATTGGCACCCATTGTGCTGACTGGCACCCTGGTGGTCTAGGGAGGATTATGGATTTTTATTACCTTTTCCCTGGTGGTCTAGTGGTGTCCCTGGTGGTCCAGTGTGGGCATCCTCGGGGGGGGCTGTGCTGATAATCGATCAGCACAGACCCCCCCTGTCAGAGGAGCAGCCGATCGGCTCTCCTCTACTCGCGTCTGACAGACGCGAGTGAGGGAAAGCCGATCACCGGCTCTTCCCATTTACCCTGTGATCAGCCGTGATTGGACACGGCTGATCACATGGTAAAGAGTCTCCGTCGGAGACTCTTTACCGAGATCGTAGTTGCCGGGTGTCAGACTGACACCCCGCAACAACGATCGCCGCGATGCGCGCCCCCGGGGGCGCGCAGCGGCTCATTATCCTAATCACGTCATATGACGTCCGGTTAGGATAATGAAACCACTTTGCCGCCGTCAATTTGTAATAGGGCGGGCGGCAAGTGGTTAATAATTATTTTTTAATAATTAGTTTATCTTGAGGGCTATATGAATTGTTTTTTTACTGCTATTTGTAGTGTCAATTAATTATACTGTGATCATTCTACATTACACTAATGACCTTAGTATTTAATGATTATATCTGTATATCACATTTGCACTTTGCGTACATTTTTGTATCTTATGCATTTTACTAGCACTTTCTGAGGTTTTTTTTGGGGTAGTGTTTATGTATGTGTACAGACGTATGGACACATAATTTTCATAACCTGTTAGGTTTACGGCTATATACCTTAATATCCCTTGTTTTTATATATACCTTTATATATATACTTTTATGTATATATGGTGTTGCTGTATATAAGTGTTAACGAGTGGTCCATATACACACCTTTTTGGTGAGTTATAAGGTCTTAGTTCTGCTTACTCCTCTTTTTCCTCCCGTGTATTTTACCTCTGGATAGGTCTGGTATCTAACCTGGTAACCACTGTGTCTTCTTGGTGGCCAGTGGTGCATGTGTACTTACCTTTTGTACATACCCCACTGCAGCCAATTAACAGTGGCGCCGGTCCCCGTCTAAATATATATATTCAATGTAAAAGTGTGCACACTCAAAGCAAAATCACTGACACAGACACAGTTCAGTAAATTGGTACTTCTGTATTTTACTTCCTGAACTCCGGCTAATATACCATGAGCCGGATATTTCGTTATCCAATCAAATACCAAATAAAACAGCGTGTAGAGACCACAAATTATACATATTCATTATTGTGACGAAGTATAAACTTCAGCTGGGTTATATCTATATAAGGGAATAGCAGACTATCATAGCTAAATAGGGTGTCTTGTTTTCAGTTCCTTTTTCTCTTAAATGTAGTCTCATAGTTCTGAAAAAAGGTGCAATCCTCTTTTTAACTTTGTTCTTTAACTCTTGCAGTTCTGTTCCACATGAAGGGAGAAGCTGGCAGACATCTAATTGAGTATGGTTAAGGCTGATAGTAAGAGATAAGCACTTATATCTATACGGTTATATAAGAAATAGGCATTTCACCATAACACTCATAATCACAACCATTACATAATCACACACATAGGTGGGATTGACTTGTGTCTTTTTTCAACCTCACCTACTATGTAACAGGGACAATTAGAAAGAATGGGATTCTGCATGTTGAATGTAGCCAGGTGTAGGGAAATGAGCAGATAAAAGCCCTAGTGTGAAAAGGGGCTAAAATAAACAGGATTAAGTACAAAGCAAAGTGTGCCTGGTTTTGGTTCCATGAACAGGGAATCCAATCTTGTATATCAGAGTCCCTAGCTCTCATACCATTCCTTCATAAGAGAGATGCAAATGCACCCATCTTTTAAGGTCCCTGAAGAGGGCATTTATACACATAACACAACCAATCAGGGTGTGAGGGGTGTGTTGATGGGACTGTAGAGTGTTTATGATGAACAATGCTTTCATGACAACTTTTCTAACTATATATCTATTTCCACACAACAGAGTTTCACAATCTGACAACCGACATAATATTGCATAGAATGAAATTACAATTCATTAGAAACCAAACATGATATAAATTGGATGCATGTATCTTTAAAGAGATCTGTTGTGTTCCATTAGTTTACTGGATCTTGTAATATACCAGTGCTTGTTGTCTGATTTTTATTTTCCTTATATATTAGCATAGCCATGTTACTCTGTTACAACCAAAATTAAGGAATATAAACCAGAGTTTAGAGACTGAGATATACTAAAGTTCAGACTTACAAATATGTATTAGCCTTATGCCACGTACACACGACCGGTTTTCCGATCGGAATAAACTCTGAAGGTTTTTCCAACGGAGTTCTGCTGAAACTGTCTTGCGTACACACGATCACACCAAAGTCCAAAGTTCAATAGCCAGTAGCCAATAGCCTCCGTCTCCTACTTGCTTCAGAGCATGTGTTGTTTTTGGTCCGTCGGAACAGCATACAGACGAGTGGTTTTCCCAATAGGAATTGGTTCCGTCAGAAATATTTAAAACATTTTCTATTTCTAGGTCTGTCAGAATAAAAAAAAAGAAATTCAGATGAGGCATACACACTGACTTTTTCTGTCGGACATTTGTGTGTACGGGGCATTAGACTGTTTCACAACTAGTTTACAACAGCCATTTATGAGTTTCTTTTGCTTTACATCTAGCGGAACTATGATTTTAAGATTAGTCTGTTTCCATCTAATTGATCTGCTTTGTGTCTTAGGGCCAAGTCACACTGCAATGGAGAGCGACAAGAGCGATTTACTGCTCTGGCCGCTCTACATTTCCTTCTGCGCTAGGAGGCAGTGTGGTGCACGATGTATCGCATTGTATTGCTCCACACAGTTTGGCATAGTCAGACCTCATTATCATCACACTGTGTGCAATTGTTTTCATCCTTGTTTGCATCTTAATGCTGCTGCCTCTTTACATCTACCTCCTGTCTATGGGAAATAGATGATCTATTGGCAGCTGTATGTCATTGCTTAGGACAGTTTTCCTGATGGTGACAACTCCAAAATATGTCTGTGTTGGCATGGCCTCTCATAATCTTCACTGAAAGCACATTTGTCTGAGTGACTATGCAGAAGAGCAACTGTCAGGCAAGAACAAAGCATTGTTGTCCTAAGAGTGCCTTAAAGTGGTTGTAAAATCCATTCATGAAATCTGACCTAGGCACATGTACCTGTAGTGTTTACTTATCTCTCTCCAAAGCACTGAGTGCTATGTCTTTCTGCTGCTCCATTCTTCTGTTATCAGCAGAGTCACTTCTGACAATCTCTCTGACACAGGAGATAAAAGCAGCGAGATAGATAAACAGAGAGCTATGGTACAGCTCTGCAAGTTTCTTTGTTCCTCTACCTATGTGGGGGGGTTGCCTTTCTTCTAATCAGCTCTCACACAGTGTAAGCTTAAACTCCCCTCCCACTGCTCAAAGAGGAAAAAAAGATTTGTAAAATGATGTGCATTTTCTAGGGATTGTAGAAAGCTGAAGACTTCACTGGGTATGTATGAGGGTTTACATCCACTTTAAGGACCGTCTCTGCAGGATAAAGATTTATTTTAACGAAAGCTGTAGATTGAAAATAACTTTAAAAGACATGAACATCTTAAATCCCATATCTGGGGAAAATAAACACATTTTGATTTTTAGATGGATTATCCAGTGCTCAATTCATCTCAGCAATTTTTACTGCCCCTGGTCCTCCATTTTCATTCATAGGATTTCAGTTCTTTCAGTCATTGAGGTATCACATGTTGGCATACAAATACAGCCTGTCTTGGAATGCCAACTCCTTTAGACTGACATAGACCAATAGGCAGGTGCAGTCTATTTTCTCTACTGTAAAGCCGCGTACACACGGGCGGACTGTCTGTCCAACTTAGTCCGCCGAAACACATTTTAGCAGACAGTCCGCCCGTGTGTGGGCTTCAGCGGACTTTTTAAGCGTACAGTCTGGCGGACTAAGTCTTTCGGAATTTCCGTAATATTGTCGGTCCAACTTTGGTTTCAGCGGACAGTCCGCTCGTGAGTAGGCTAGTTGGACGGACTAAGTATGGCGCATGCTCAGAAAGGATTTACACGGCGAAAGGTTGCATTGCTGTGTATTGGACTTCCGATTTCTAGTCCCATCGTACGTGCTGTACACGTCATCGCGCAAGCTTTCAACGGACTGTTTGTTCATCGTGTGTGGTCAAGTCCGTTCATTCGAAAGTAGGACGGACTGTCTGTCGGATTGTCTGACTGACTTAGTTGGCCAGACAGTCCGTCCGTGTGTACGCGGCTTTTGTGGCGCTTTACTGCAGCGGCATTGCAGTTGGAGGGGAATTAAGAGGGAACATGGTTCCTCTATGACAGGAGTATTTAATTGAAATTCATTGAGGTCAGTAAAAAAACAGAGGTCCGAATCACATTTTTCTGCGATGAGCCTTCACATCATACCCCTCTCTTCCTATATCAAAATCCTGTCCATACATTTATGTCTTCAGCCCCTCGCATAACACAGTCCCCCACTTCATATGACAGTTTCCCTTTCACAGTAGTGTTGTGAACCTCCTTCACATTACACACTCCCTTTATTCACAGCAGTGTCCTCAACCCCCTTCAGTTACTACCCCTACCACAGTAGTGTCCTCTGCCCCCTTCACATCTTGCCTCCACAGTACTCTCCTCTGCTTTCGCTTCACACCCCCCCCCCCCCCCCCCACACACACACTCGCAGTAGTGTCTTCTGCCCCTTCACATCATCTCCCCCGCCACAGTACTGTCCTTTTCTCCTTCACATGACCCCCACAGTAGTGTCCTTGGTCCCCTTCAAGTCACCCCACCCTTTCCCCACACCACTGTCATGCCTTGACATCACCACTCACCCCCCGCCACCTTTCAGATCACCTCCCCCCTCCCTGCCCCACAGCACTGCCCCCCTTTCACATTATCCCCATCCACCCAACAGTAGTCTGCCCTACCCCTTCAGATCATACAACACAGTCCCACTCCACATCAAACCCCCCCCCCCCAAACACAGCACTGCCCTATTCGCATCACATCCACGCCCCCCCCCCCCCGCCCAAATAGCAATGATCTCCTTCACATATGACCCTCCACACACACATCACTGCCCCGTTCACATAACCCCCACCACACACACACACACAGCACTGCCTCCCTTCACATAACCCCCCCACCCCATAGCCCCTTCACATAACCACCACCCATCCATCACAGCCATATCCTCTGCCCCCCTTCACTCTCCTACCTTGCGGAGATTAGGAGGCAGGACAACTAATAACCTGCTGGTTAACTTGAAATATGTACTCCCACTCCCACCCTATGTTCAGTGCTGCTGTGCCTTCCACCTTTAATCCTGAATTGTCCTGCCACCTGCTTTCCACCCTGCGCTCATAATGACCATGGCGGCGCCTGGGGGAAAAAAATGGCTGTTAAATGGCGCAACCACAGGTCCAGATGAGACAGTGGCTCGGTCCAGGTCCAGACCATGGTCCACCATTTAGTGATGCTTGCTCTATGGTTTTCTGGGTCACTGGAAGAGTAATCCATTTGGATGCTGTCACCCCATGTGACTCGGGCTGGACGATGAGTGTTTACTGCTGCCACACTATGCTGTGTCTCACCACACACCCATCAAGTCATTTAAAAATCAAGAACTAGCCCACTGCTTGCATCGGGCTGGGGGGGTCTGAAGAGGAGTACTGAGGCAGCACGCTGTGATGTTTTCAGAAAACTGTGTACAGCATCCTCCCACCAGCCATAATCTTCCTGCATTGCATAGAGAAGCACGGAAACCCAGTGGTGGCATCACTAGTTCTGAAATAAAGTATGAATTGAAAACAGAAAGGTTTTATTTAAAAATGTCATAATCATATTGAAGAGAGGGGAAAGGAAAAATCAGGAAAAGGCGAAATATAAGCAAATTAATCTTTGGTTTTAACAGCTTTCTTGTCCAGCTCTGTTGTGATGGATCTTCTGACAGCCGGTCCCTGACCAGATTTTGCCCTTGGGCCCCTGACTATAAATCTTTCTGCATATAAAAGAGAATTATGAAAAAAAAAAACAAGTACATTGGAAAACACTTTAGAACTTATTGTCGGGCAGATGTTACAGTAAACACTCTAAATGTGTACCAAAAGAAAATACGCCATCGTTCCCTTCACACTCTACTAAGCATTATGTTGTATCTAAATGAGTCACATAGGACCCGATTCACTGATTCACTACTTTGCACATGTTAAATTTACTAGTCTTCTAGTTCACATTTGCTCCTGATTCAGGAAAATTTCCAAGCGCGATTATTTGACGCAGTCATGTGCATTTCTCTAATATATTCTGAGCACACATATTTTCCCACGCAAGCTGGACTGTGTACACACTTTTTCATGCTGAAATATCAGAAAGCACACAAAGTCAGAAGACAGCCGGGGGGAGAGAGTTCCTGGAGGGTGAAGTTGTTAGGAGCCTGTATTACCTACTAAATGAAGCAGAATAATAAACAGATGCATTTAGCACTTAAACGTTCATTCATTCATAAATGAAAGCAGTATTAAATCTCAAAAGAAAATATCTACAACTACAAGCCCCCGTACACACGGTCGGACATTTGGACCACAAAATCCGTCAGATTTTTTCAGACGGATTTTGTCCGAAACTGGTGTTGCATACACACGGTCGGACAAAGTTGTCGGAAAATACGATCGTTTGGAACAAGGTGACGTTCGTTACGACGGGACTACATAGAGGCTAGTAGCCAATAGCGTTGGTCTCGTAATTTGATCTGCGCATGCGTGGCACTTTGTCCGATCGGAATTCTCTACAAACGATCGGAAAAAGTCAGATCGGATTTTGTTGTCGAAAAATTTGAGATCCTGCTCTCAATTTTTTTCTGTTGGAATTTCCGATGGAAAAAGTCAGATAGAGCCCACACACGATAGGATTTTCCGACAACATGATCCGATTGGAACTTTTCTGTTGAAAAATCCGACCGTGTGTACGGGGCATTAGATTGCAGCTTACCAATTCTTAGATGTGATGGCTGCATTTGTTTCCTTTTTTAGGCTTTCTTTCTTCTATTTTTCTCTGCGAACCAGCCAGCAAGTCTGATGTTTTTCACAGCACAAACTCTCCAGCAGAATGTATCAGTTTACATGGATGAGACAAACCACTTGACACTGGCATGGGTGCTTGCAATGATCAGCTTTTATTTATTCATGCAAAACCTTTATCCCAAAAGGAAAAAAAACTGTTTGCTGTAGCTGATTACAAAGTGTGAGCTGGAGTTTGGCTTTGATTTGTTAGTGGTTCTAAATCTGCTAATACATTTAAAGCTGGATACACACAATACAATTTTATTTAGATTTTTTTCTTTCCATTTACCAAATCCATATAATATGAGGTCAAAACTTTAAAAGTTTTAATTTGTATTAGAGCTACACGATTCTGGCTAAAATGAGAATCACGATTTTTTGCTTAGATAGATCACGATTCTCGCGGCGCAACATCATCTTTCACATTAAAACAAAAAAGAATTTTGCTAACTTTACTGTTTCATTTTTTTTTATTTATTAAAGTGGATTTTTTCCCCAAAAATTGCATTTGAAAGATCGCTGGGCAAATACAGTGACATAAAATATTTTTATTATTAATGTTATATTATTCCCTAGGGTCTCTGCTAAATATATATATATATATATATATATATATATATATATATATATATATATATATATATATATATAATCTTTGGGGGTTCCAAATAATTTTCTAGCAAAAAATATTGATTTTAACTTAAAGAGGAGGGCCGGTTTAAAAAAAAAAAAAATTAAAAGTCAGCAGCTGCAAACACTGTAGCTGCTGACTTTTAATAAGCACTTACCTGTCCAGGGCGCCCGCGATGTCGGCCGCCCGAGGCTGACCCGTCCCTCGGCTCTCGGGTCCCGGCGCCACATTCTATCTAAGGGAAACTGGCAGTGGAGCCTTGTGGCTTCACTGCCCGTTTCCTACTGCGCATGCGCGAGTCTCGCAGCGCTTTGTGAATGGGGCGCGCTGTGTTCTGGGACACACAGTTCCCAGAACACAGCGCGACCCATTACCCAGAAGACGCCGCACGGAGGAGAGAAGAAAGAAGATCTCCTCGGAGGAGGAAGAGGCAGATTTGGATGCTGTGCCTAGCAACAGGATTTAGACTTTAAGTGGTTAAACTTTCTGCATTTACACATTGTAGAAAGCTTGGCCAATTGGCCAGATTATTTGTTTACACAGAATTTCTATCCCTTTGATCTAAGAAGTAAGTTAGAAGTAAGTTAGTTACAATGTTTCAAGTTCTAAACTTGGCAGACTGCCCGGGAGGAAATCAGACAGCAAAAGTTGTAAAGTTGTTGTGTGTGTATGGGGTCTAACACTCCCCTGCCCCCAGACTGACTAAGCTACTGTCTGCTGTTCCTCCTGTTCTTATTCCTCCAGATTTGTATCTCATCAATACTGGAGATGTTTTACTGGCCAGATCACCAGGTGAAAACAGGGAAAAAAGCCAAAGAAAGTAAAATTGATGCAGCTGCCACATCTAATGATTAGTAAGCTGCAATATAATACATTTTTGGTTTTAGGTTTAGTACCGCTTTATTATTCTGGCTAATGGAATCCATTAACCACTTGCCTACTGGGCACTTTTACCTCCTTCCCGACCAGGCCAATTTTAAGCTTTCAGTGCTGTCGCATTTTGAATGACAATTGCGCAGTCATGCACCACTGTAGCAATATGACATTTTTATAATTTTTTGAGACAGAGCTTTCTTTTGGTGGTATTTACTTACCACTGTGTTGTTTTTTGTTTTTTTTTTGCCAAACAAAACAAAAAAGACAGACAATGTAGAAAAAAAAAACCTTTTCTTGGTTTCTGTTATAAAATATTGCAAATAATTTTTTCTTCTTCATGTGTGCTGATAAGGCAGCACTGATGGGCACTGGTGAGGCTGCACTGATGGGCACTGAGGCTGCACTGAAAGACACTGGCACTGATGGGGCTGCACTGATAATCAGGGTATTGATGATCTAAGCCCAGATTATCAGTATAAATGTTCGCTGTCACAGGATAGGTGGTTATCGGCTTTCCTTTCCTCACACAGTGACAGCGCAAAGGAAAGGTAATGCCAGCATTTGTTTACATGGGATCAGCAGTAATTGGACATAGCTGATCACATAGTAAAGGTCTGCTGTGATTGGCCCTTTACCTTCATCTGTGATCAGCTGTGTCTGAAGGACACAGCAGTCACAAGACGTGACTGATGCATGCCTGTAGAGTGCACAGGGGGCGGGATTCTGGGACAATATCAATAGACTCCCTCCCAAACTGGACGATCATGCTGTAGCTGTCTTATGGCTATAGCACAGTAGGCAAGTGGTTAATGCTCAAAAGCTTGACACGTGTCTGCAATATGCGGCTTTAGGTGTGTTTTTTTTTTTCTATCAGCTTTTTCCTGCCAAGAGTAAAAGGTGTCCAGAGTAAATCTAAGGCCCTGTATGCATGAGGCAAGAAAAAAATAAACATACATTTAAGTCATCTACACTTATTTTTAGGGAAAACCTCTAGAATCTTGACCACTGAAATGCTTCTTGCTTCTTAAAACCTTGCCACTGGCCTGATAAAGCAGAATCAAACTTCACTGTATATTTTTTTTAATTGGCCCCCAGGAGGTTTATGCCATAATGCACCAATGTGCCCAGCATATTAGAATATTATGGCAGCTTGCCTATCAAACAATGTCCTCCAGCACTGAGCTGTCAGTGCTTCAAGCTTCAACTAGTCCCAGGCACTTCCATCTACCTCTTGGTCTTCCTTCCAGGTTCAGTATGTTGAATGATCAAGCCACCATGACATCACTTCTACACATGTGCACAGGAGTCACTTGATCACGACAGAGAGTGGCGTCGTAAATGTATTCTGAGCTGTTCATGTGTAGCTCAGTGGTACCTTGCCACTGACAGGCAGGGAGAAGCATTTATGACAAAAAATAACTAGGGTCTCTTCTGTGATAAAAAAGAAAACCCTGCCTGTCAGCAGTTTTTCCAGTTTAGACTTTAATTCCGCTATATCTGGTTCAGAATGCCAGAGGACAGGGGTAGGCTTCCCAGCATGAATATTGTACATTTGTAGGGTAACATTTTTCCCTATAACATAGCAAAATTTTTCCTTTTTGAATCCAGTATCACTTTAATGCCATGTACACACAACCGGACTTTCCGGCAGACTAGGTCTGACGGTCTTCCTGATGGACTTTCAGTGGAGTTCCGACGGACTTTCCGAACTAATGGACTTGGACACATACAATCACACCAAATTCCGACAGATTAGACCGTGATGACGTACGACCGGACTAGAATAAGGAAGTTCATAGCCAGTAGCCAATAGCTGCCCTAGGGTCATTGTTGGTCTGTCGGACCTGCATACAGACAAGCAGTTTTTTTGATAGGAACTGAACTGGTTCCGGCGGAAAGATTTGAAACGTTCTATTTCTAAAGTCCATCAAATTTTGACAGAAAAGGTCAGATAAAGCCCACACACGATCAAATTGATTCAGATTCGTTCCGTCTGAACTTTGCTGTCAAAGTCCGGTCGTGTGTACACAGCATAAGGCTGAATTCCAGGTATGTATATTTTTGTATTGTTACATTGGTCCAGCTTGAAGTAGTTAAAGTATATATTCCATACCTGGCTAATGACTGAGGAAGCTGTAAATCTCTGTAGTAGTCATTGCTACTAGGTTCCAGGTCCCATGCCATTCTGTGAATGGCCACTGTGCCACCATGCCAAGTGAGGAATGTCCTGTGTTTACAATGCAGCAGGGCAGCCATTCAGCACTGGACTTGGCAGCTAGCTGCAATCACTGTAGTATCGGTCAGACACAGCAGACCACTGATCATGGTACTGGGCCGCTCTGATTCACTACAGCTATCACATTGTACAGGGCTGCTGTGACTGACCCTGGTACCATGTTATTGCTGTGACCACAGTTACAGTAGTTAGCAAGACTGTAATTTGTGACATCTTGCTTACTACCATGTGATCTCTGTGATTGATCACATGATACCAGTGGCAGTCACAGTAGACCCGTACCATGTGAGAGCTGTGACCAGTCACAGCTTCACGGTAGTAAACAAGGTTTCATGAAGGAAATCTTTGAACAGTGTTATACTGTAGATTGCTTATTTCAGTGATCATCAGTGCTGCAAGACAGCTCTGAAATCTGAAATTGGCCTGGGCAGGAAGGGGGTGAAAGTGTCCAGTATTGAGGTGGTTGAGCTTCAACTTTCTACCCATATTAATTTTTTATGATTTTTTTTTAAGGTGCTTTTTATTGTGAAATGGACATTAATACAGTAACAAAGAACAAACATAAAAGGCAGAGCAAAAAGAGGTCACAGAAGAAAACAGATATTTATTTCTCCATATAAAGGACAGCACTTGCTCAGTGTACAACATATAAAATGAGATAAAAGCATTTAACCACTTTCAGACCGGACCATTTTGCTGGTAAATGACCAGAGGTCTTTTTACAATTTGGCACTGCGCTGCTTTAACTGGTAATTGCGCGGTCATGCAATGTTGTACCCAAACAAAATTTGCGTCCTTTTCTTCCCACAAATAGAGCTTTCTTTTGATGGTATTTGATTTCCTCTGCGATTTTTATTTTTTGCGATATAAACGTAAAAAGACCGAAAATTTTGAAAAAAAATGATATTTTCTACTTTTTGTTATTAGAAAAATCCAATAAACTCAATTTTAGTCATACATTTAGGCCAAAATGTATTCAGCCACATGTCTTTGGTAAAAAAAAAGTCAATAATTGTATATTTATTGGTTTGCGCAAAAGTTGTCACATCTACAAACTAAGGTACGTTTTCTGGAATTTACGTAGCTTTTAGTTTACGACTGCCTATCTCATTTCTTGAGGTGCTAAAATGGCAGGGCAGTACAAAACCCCCCCAAATGACCCCATTTTGGAAAGTAGACACCCTAAGAAAATTGATAAGTGGCATGTTGAGCCCATTGAATATTTTATTTTTTTGCCTCAAGCGATTGAATAATGACAAAAAAAAAATTTTTTTTTTTTTTTTTACACAAAGTTGTCACTAAATGATATATTGCTCACACATGCTATGGGCATATGTGAAATGACACCCCAAAATAAATTCTGCTGCTTCTCCTGAGTACGGGGATACCACATATGTGGGACTTTTTGGGAGCCTAGCCGCGTACGGGGCCCCGAAAACCAAGCACCGCCTTCAGGCTTTCTAAGGGCGTAAATTTTTGATTTCACTTCTCACTACCTATTACAGTTTTGAAGGCCATAAAATGCCAAGATGGCACAAAACCCCCACAAATGACCCCATTTTAGAAAGTAGACACCCCAAGCTATTTGCTGAGAGGCATGTTGAGTCCATGGAATATTTTATATTTTGCCACAAGTTGCGGGAATATTACAAACTTTTTTTTTTTTTTTCACAAAGTTGTCACTAAATGATATATTGCTCACGCATGCCATGGGCATATGTGAAATGACACCCCAAAATAAATTCTGCTGCTTCTCCTGAGTACAGGGATACCACATGTGGGGGACTTTTTGGGAGCCTAGCCGCGTACGGTACCCCGAAAACCAATCACTGCCTTCAGGATTTAAATATAAAACGCTACCAAAAAAAACTGTTAGCGATCGCAGGGATCAGGCCTGCCTCTGCGAACGCTGCAGTTATGTGTTTAGTGTTTTGTAAGTGACAGTGATCGATCGATACTGCACTTGGGTGGGCTGGGCAGAGGAGCAAAACGCAGGTGCTAGCAGGTATCTGGGCTGATCCCACTAACAATGCGTTTTTTTGGAACCCTAAACTGCTGAGGACGCTAGTATAGATCTGATCAGATCAGATATTGATCTGTTCAGATTCTATACCACTACGGGAGGTTTATGCTTTGCACGTGGGTGTTAGCGGTACTGGCACTAACCTAGCGCTGCCTGGGGCGGGAAAATTACAAACTTTTTTTTTTATTTATTTTTTTCACAAAGTTGTCACTAAATGATATATTGCTCACGCATGCCATGGGCATATGTGAAATGACACCCCAAAATAAATTCTGCTGCTTCTCCTGAGTACGGGGATACCACATATGTGGGACTTTTTGGGAGCCTAGCCGCGTACGGGGCCCCGAAAACCAAGCACCGCCTTCAGGCTTTCTAAGGGCGTTACAGTTTTGAAGGCCATAAAATGCCAAGATGGCACAAACCCCCCCCCAAATGACCCCATTTTGGAAAGTAGACACCCCTAAATTTAGGGGTACACTAGTGAGACTAGGTAATAAATGGCGGGTGCCCTGAAACTATAAAAAAAATAACTAACCAACCAGTGTCACCTGTAACAGTTATATGGTGATCACTGGTGAAAGGGTTAACTAGGGGGCAATCAGGGGGCTTTATGCGGTAGTATATGGGGGTCCCTGGCGCTATAAAAAGCTGCGGCGAACCTAAATACCTACCTGCCTAACTAGCGTCACCTGTGACACTAATACAGCGATCAGAAAAACGATCGCTTATTAGGCTGGGTTCACACTGGAGCGATGCGGGAACGCCACAAATCCGCGGCAGGTTTCCGCATTACATGCCTCCCGGCGGCAGTTCACACTGCCCTATGCGAACTGCTGGGAGTGTCAGTGAAATGTTAATGACACCCCCAGATCATTTCGCATATCGCAGTGCGATCTGCAAACTCGGATCGCATGGTGTGAACACCCATGCGATCCGATTCTGCTGCGGACCAAAAAAAGGGTCCCGTGCGAGTTTGCGGCGGGTGCGACACGAATTCAGCCATACTATCTGTATGGCTGAACTCGAATCGCACAGAGATCGGATGTGATTTGCACTGCAGTGCGGTGCGAATCACATCCGTTCTCATAAACCGCTGCAATGTGAACCCAGCCTTAGTGACACTGGCGACGGGGGGTGATCACGGGGTTAAACCTTTATTGGGGGGGTTAGGGGGGTACCTTAGAACTAAAGGGGGCTAACCCTAACTGCCCTAACAGTTATTACAGTCACAAATGACACCCGCCGGGTGATCAGGGGGTTAAACCTTTATTAGGTAATAAATGGCGGGTGCCCTGAAACTATAAAAAAATAACTAACCAACCAGCGTCACCTGTAACAGTTATATGGTGATCACTGGTGAAAGGGTTAACTAGGGGGCAATCAGGGGGCTTTATGCGGTAGTATATGGGGGTCTCTGGCGCTATAAAAAGCTGCGGCGAACCTAAATACCTACCTGCCTAACTAGCGTCACCTGTGACACTAATACAGCGATCAGAAAAACGATCGCTTATTAGGCTGGGTTCACACTGGAGCGATGCGGGAACGCCACGAATCCGCGGCGGGTTCCCGCATCGCATGCCTCCCGGCAGCAGTTCACACTGCCCTATGCGAACTGCTGGGAGTGTCAGTGAAATGTTAGATCAGTCCGCATATCGCAGTGCGATCTGCAAACTCGGATCGCATGGTGTGAACACCCATGCGATCCGATTCTGCTGCGGGCCAAAAAAAGGGTCCCGTGCGAATTTGCGGCGGGTGCGGCGGGTGCGATGCGAATTCAGCCATACTATCTGTATGGCTGAACTCGAATCGCACAGAGATCGGATGTGATTTGCACTGCAGTGCGGTGCGAATCACATTCGTTCTCATAAACCGCTGCAATGTGAACCCAGCCTTAGTGACACTGGCGACGGGGGGTGATCACGGGGTTAAACCTTTATTGGGGGGGTTAGGGGGGTACATTAGAACTAAAGGGGGCTAACCCTAACTGCCCTAACAGTTATTACAGTCACAAATGACACCAATGCAAAAAAAAAAATGACATTGGTGTCACTGTGACTGGGGGGCAGGGGTAATTGGGGGGGTGATCGGGGGGGTGTGAGTGTGCCTGGCATGTTCTACTGTGTAGTGTCGTGTTGGTGCAACTCACCGATCCTCTCTCCTCGGTGTCGGAACGAAAAATACCGACACGGAGGAGAGATTACATCACTTCCTCTCCTGTGTTTACATTACAGGAGAGGAAGTGATGTCACGGAGCATTTTCATTCGTCGGGAGCGATCGCGAGGGGGTGGCCGTGAATGAATGGCCGTCCCCTCGTCCGGGATCGCTCCCGAACGAATACCGGCCGCCGCAGTCACCGGGCGGGGGCCCGATCCGCGGGCAGGCAAGGACGTACATGTAAGCCCTTATGCCTGCCCGTGCCATTCTGTCGACGTACATCGTCGTGCGGCGGTCGGCAAGTGGTTAAAGAAAGCATTTTTTTTTTAAAGAAACAGTCTGGTCCTGAGAATTATTTGATACATTTACAGAAAGTGACATTTTAGTGCACGTTCCCCAGATGTTATCAAATTCTAGAGGACATCCTTTGGCTTTTGTATAAACTGACTTATAGCCAATGTAGCACCCTGGTCCTAAACAGGGCTGCTAATAAATCTAGTTGTGCTAGGTGGTAACTAGCCTGGCTAATTGGTAGGTTGATCCACTGATTTTTGTCCTAAGTCTGAGTTTGGGTTAGTCTCTCTCTTCTGTCAATAGGTGGCACTGTTGCTTTTGGCATTAGAATGATGGATTGCTATAAATTTAGGTAGTGGGTAACTAGGTTATCTCAGCAAATTGGCAGGAGTTTCTTTGACCGCTGTCTATGCAGGGATATGCTATTTATTTGGGAGGAGTCAGGTGATCAGGATTCTTCCTGCCTGAGGCTTCAGCCTGGGTTGGTGTGTGTTGAGAACCTCCTGGTTGCTAGGCCCAAGGCCTATCCAGGAGGCATGCTGGCTGCTAGGTCCACTTAAGGCCTATCCAGCAGTTCAGGGTTCCACAAAGGAGGTTCAGCCAAGGTTAAGCCTGAAGCCTGGGGCGTAACCGCATTTGTTAGAGGCTCGGCCTGAAGGGAGCCTGTTCGTTATCGGAGGTAAAGAATAAGCAGTTGCCACAAAGGGACGACCACTCCTGTTGCTGGAAGCAAGTTTGGAAGAGATGAAGTTCTGAAGGCATACCAGAGTGGACGCTTCACTAGCCGGGGACAGTGAAGTAGTAGCCGCGTACACATGACCGGTTTTCCCATCGGAATAAACTCTGAAGGTTTTTCCGACGGAGTTCCGCTGAAACTGTTGTGCGTACACACAATCACACCAAAGTCCGATCGTTAAGAATGCGGAGTGACATACAGCATGCACGACATGACTAGAAAAAGGAAGTTCAATAGCCAGTAGACAAATAGCTTCTGTCTCGTACTTGCTTCAGAGCATGTTTCGTTTTTGGTCCGTCGCAACAGCATACAAACTAGTGTTTTTACCGATAGGAATTGGTTTTGTTTAAATATTTAAAACATGTTCTATTTCTAGGTCTGTCAGAATTTTCGTAAAAAAAAGTCAGAGCCCGATGAGGCATACACATGATCGTAATATACGATGAAAAGCTTCCGTCTGATTTTTTTCTGTTGGGCATTCCGCTTGTGTGAACGTGGCATAAGGCTTTGGAACTCCAGTGGACCATAGGGAGAACCATTATCCACAAATGGAGATAACTTGGAACAGTGGTGAACCTTCCCAGGAGTGGCCGGCCTACAAAAATTACTCCAAGAGCATGACAACGATTCATCCAGGAGGTCATAAAAGAACCCAGAACAACAGCTAAAGAACTGCAGGCCTCACTTGCCTCAGGTAAGATCAGTGTTCACAATTCAACAATAAGAAAGATACTGGGAAAAAATGGCATCCATGGGAGAGTTCCAAGGCCAAAGCCACTGCTGACCAAAAAGAACACAAAGGCTCATCTCACATTTACCAAAAATATCTTGATTATCCCCAAGACTTATAGGTAGATATTCTATGGACTGATGAGACAAAAATTTTACTTTTTGGAAGGTGTGCATCCAGTTACATCTGACATAAAATTAATACAGCATTTCATAACAAGAACATCATACCAACTGGTAGACATGGTGGTTTGCAGCTTCAGGACCTGGATGACATACCATAATTGATGGAACAATGAATTCTGAGCTCTACCAGAAAATCCTGGTTGCCTAGTCAAAGCCCAGACTTAAATCCAATTGAGATGCTGTATCATGACCTTACACAGGCCGTTCATACTTGAAAACCCTCCCAATGTGGCTAAATTAAGAGAATTCTGCAAAGAAGAGTGGGCAAAAATTGCTCCACAGCAATCTGAAAGACTCATTGCCAGTTATCACAAACTCTTGATTGCAGTTGTTGCCGCTAAGAGTGGCACAACAAGTTATTAGGTTTAGAGGGCAATTACTTTTTCACACAAAGCCAGGCAGGTTTGGACAGCTTTTTTGCCTTAATAAATTAAATCATCATTTAAAAACTGCATGTTGTATTTACTCGGGTTTTCTTTGTGTAATAATAATATTTGTTTGATGGTTCTGAGTCATTTAAGTGTGACGATTATGAGAAAAATACTTTTTCACACAACTGTATATGCTCTGGTCTCATTGTGTACTTAAAAGTGGGGAATACCTGTACTTTTCAATACAAGTACGTGGCAACACAGACACATCGGGAATATGAAATGTTGCAGTAATATATACTTTAAAACCTCCCGATAGTTCATAAATCTGTGTGATATAATCTCAAGGACCTCCATCCCATCTGTATATAAAAAAGATTTTTATGTATTTCATTTTGTGCTGTTTTATAAGGTGCTTCTATCTTTATCAGATAGTGATATGATCACCATTACATTACTAGAAATATTGTGGTTTGGTACTCAGAATATTGACAATAGTTATGTAGAACCCGGCAATCCAACTTAAATTTCTATTAACTGAAAAACAATTAGATCCCATTTCTGTGACTTCTACAGCCATTGCTTCTCATATTATTTCAGTTTACAGACAAAATTGCCTCTAGTTTTTTTTTTTTTTTTTTTGTATATGCTTGAAGGTAATTTAGGCTTATCTGATGGGAGACTTTATGAAATATATATTATGGGAGGGCAATGAACTACATAAACCTTACCGCAAGCAGTTTGAGGTTGTTAATGGCATTCCAATGGCCTGGCAGACGTCCCATTGTCTGTAAATGTGATTTGATGGATTACTTGTTGGGTTGATTTTGAGACATCGGTGAAGTATAAGACCTTTTAGAATGTATACTGTTTAAATGATTGATTTGTTATGTGAATTCAGATACTGTGAACTACATTCTCTGAGGTTTTTTAGGACAGACCTTTTTAGTTTATAAATTTTGTCCAGATACAGTGAGGAAGAATAATGTCGTGTACACACGACTTTCTGGCAGACTAGGTCCGAAGGGATTAGTCCGTTGGACAATCCAATTGTGTGTGGGCTAGTCCGATCGTTTTTCAAAAAAAATAAAAAATCAGACGGACCTAGAAATATAACATGTTTCAAATCTATCCAATGGACTCAATTCCGATGGACTAAAATCGGGAAAAGCGGCTGTGTGCTGGTCCGATGAACCAAATACAACACAAGGGAAGCTATTGGCTACTGGCTATTAAACTTCCTTGTTTAGTCCCATTTGCGTGATCACGTTCAAAATGAACGGACTTTCGAACGGACTTAGTCCATTCATTTGTGGCCAAGTCCGTTCTTTCGAAAATTCAGTCAGAACTCTGCCGAAATATCATCGGACCTAGTCTGCCGGAAAGTCCGGTCGTGTATACGCGGCATTAGAATCCCTTCCAGTTTTTTTTTTTTTTTTTATTACGTTTCAATTTTTTTAGATCATAGATAGAAGCAAAACTAACTGACTTTCGAACGGACTTGGTCCGTTAGTGTGTGGTCAAGTCCGTTCGTTCGGAAAGTCAGTCGGAACTCCCCCGAAAGACCATTGGACCTAGTCTGCCGGAAAGTCTGCTCATGTGTACGCGGCATTAGAATCCCTTCCAGTTTTTTTTTCATTACGTTTCAAATTTTTTATATCATAGATAGATAGAAGCAACAATACAGAATTGTGCATAAAGACAGGATATACAATCTAACCAAAGACCAAAGGTTAGGTGCATTACATGACATATACATTGCCTCCAAAAGCAGTACCATTACATAGTAAATTCCCTTCCAGGTTTTTATGGCAGTCCAGTGCATCATTAGATGGATTTCCTCTTATTTAGCATGGTGGTGACTACAGTTTTACCAGACAAGAAGGAAAATAATGTTTCCAACAGCAACACAGATGGCAATAAAAATGCTTTTCTAAGCAGCATAGGGAAAGGCTACAACTCCTCTTGGCTTTTTATTGCTGTCTGTGTCCCTCTTGCAGATTTTCTATTACTTCACTTCTGTTAAATCTGTGTTTGCCATCACAGTTAATGAGGAAAAATCTCTCTAGCTGAGCCTAGATAGTAGTAAAAACCCAACAGGGGTGTTATCCTTCACACTCCATCCAAAAAAAAAGGAGAGGTATCTGCAGAACCTTAAGGATGTGTAAAGGACAAAACCCCCCTTCCCGACCAGGAGGTTCACAACTGATATCATGTTGCATTCTTGCTAAAACAGACAAAATAACGTTTTGGCTGAACATACATTTTAAGGAAAACCTTCAAAATTGAAATTAAAGCTGAACTGCGGTCACAAAACGTTAATTGAAATATGTTTCTCAATAGCCATGAAGGATATACATTTACTTTATGTGCACCGAATGCATCTGCAGATCCAGATATTATCTTGTATAACCACTTGGGCTTCAGAAGATTTTAACCCCTACATGACCAGGGCATTTTTATACTATTCGCCACTGCGCTACTTTAACTGGCTATTGTGCAGTCATGCAATACAGTACCTGCATGGAATTGATATCATTTTTTTACACAAATAGAGCTTTCTTTTTGGTGGTATTTGATCACCACTGGGGTTTTTTATTTCATTATTATTTAACCAAAAAAAAAGCAGACAAAACTATTTTTTCTACATTCTGTTAAAAAACATAGGGTATAAAACAATCTGGAAATTGAATTTCTTCAAAAACTTTGGCCAGAATGTATTTTGCTACATGTCTTTGGTAAAAAAAATCACAATAAGTGTATATTAATTGTTTTGTGTGGTTATAGAATCTACAATCTATGGTATATATGCTGAATAATTTTTTCTTTATACTAGTAATGGCGGGGATCAGCAACCTATCGTGGGACTGTGATAGTGCAGCGGGCAATCTGACACTAACTGACACTTTGTGGGAACTGACTAACTGACACTGATATCACCAGTGCCACTAATACAGCGATCAGTGCTAATAATATATGCTCTCACTGTACTGACACTGGCTAGGAAGGGGTTAAGATCTGGGGGATAAAGGGGTTAAATGTGTGTCTAACAATGTGTAATGTGTGCTATGTGTGCTGTTTTACTAAAAACATCTTGGTTTCTTATCCCTGCTTTGTTCCTTCTGTAGAGAGCCCTGTGTTGTTTGTCAACACAGGGCTCTAGGCTGTGATTGGATCTAGCCGATCAGCAGGTCCTGGCTATAAATTATTGGTCGGGATGTGCTGACTAAGTCCTGCTGTGTTCAATCACAGCAGAGCTGGTAAACAGGGGCATGCATGTGCCCTGAACACGGAGGAAAGCTGCGGCATACAGGCATGTGTTAGAGCTACTGTATGGTAGGCAGGCCAGCAAGTGGATGAGTAGCAATGACATCATTACTTTGCTGCACATAACCTGTGCAGAGATTAGAGATGTGGGAGGAACTCAGCAGGCCCCACCCACTACAGTCTGCATGCAGAAAACTACATGAGGGGGCGGAGACAAGACCAGTCACCCTGCACAAGGAGAGAGAACAGCAGTGACCGGTCTTTATTACAGGAAGTTCATGCACAGGTAAAGTGTCACACTGCATGACTGCACAGACCTGGAAGAAATACAAAAAGCAAGGTTTAGGACAATTTTCGCTCTTCTCACTTCAGCTTTAGGCCCCTTTCACACTGGGGCAGTTTTCAGGCGCTACAGCGCTAAAAATAGCGCCTGTGTAGTGCCTGAAAAAACTGGCCCCTTTCACTCCAGTGTGAAAGCTGGATGGATGCTGATAGGTGGCACTGATGATCACTGAATGGCAGCACTGGTGGGCACTGAATGGCAGCACTGGTGGACACTGGTGGGACTGCAGTGCTGATGTCCCTTTAACATAAGCTGGTTATCAGCACTCTTCTTCTCTCCTCACCTTGTCAGTGTGAGGAAAGAAAAGCCGATAACCAGCCGTGTTTACATCCTGTGATTAGCTGTCACTGGACACATCTGATCACATGGTAAAGGGCCGATGCAATTGGACTCCGTGATCGCAGAGCACGCAGCCCACGTGCCCCAGCAGGCAGCGCGATCACAGGAGGACATCCTTGGACACCCTCCCGGCAAACTAAGCCCAGGCTGTAGCCTTCTTTTGGCTATAGCACAGGCAAGAAGCAGTTGGTCATCCTGCTACTCCATATCCCATGCGGTGGGTGCTCAACTTGTGGCTGTTGCAGAACTACAAATCCCATGAGGCACTGCAGGGCTGACAGTTACAAGCATGACTTCCAAAGGCAGAGGCATGATGAGACTTGTAGTTCTGCAACAGCTGGAGGGCTGAAAAAGGCAATTGTTTAGCAAAATGTATATCTACAGCTGGTGAACCAGAGCAGAAATGTACTGTTCTTTTTTTTTTAAACTGTCAGTTTTCAAACAGTAAAGCCCTGGCGTTATTCAAAGAAAAGCATGTGTGAAAAATATTATCACGGAAATCCAAGACAGGGGTCGCAGCCTCTAAGTTTATGCGCTGTGCGAATGCGCTGTGCTCCTGAATCTGATAGCTCAGTAAGTCTTCAGCCATTGCCCAGGGGCCTACTGAGTGTGTTCACACTTCCATGACATAAAAATGGCTGATTCATCATGTCTGGGAATGTGATACAGTACAATAAATTTATGGCACCGAAAACACATTTTTCTGCGGGCAGTACGGTCAGATTTACTCTTGCAGCCAGTGCTGAAAAACAACCAATAATTTCTGCTTTTATTACTTTTACTTTTAAACCAGATGCTTCCCTACTTTATTGCAGTGCCAGTGATAGAAAAAAAAATCCTCCTGATGAGGCCTATGGAGTAAGACAGTTCCTTAAATCAGACAAACTGCCCTTATCTATCAAAGTGCCTGAAGGAGGAAATGATGTGACAAATAGGGGTTGATTTACTAAAAGTGGAGCATGCAAAATCTGGTCCAGCTCTGCATAGAATCCAAGCAGCTTCCCATTTTTTTTTTATTTGTCAAAGCTTAATTGAACAAGCTGAAGTTAGAAACTGACTATCATGCACAGCTGCACCAGATTTTGCATGCTCCAGTTTTAGAAAATCAACCCCACAGCATCCAGACTCTTCTGTTCCAAAATCCAGTGTGGCATGGAGCAGGAGAGACGATACACTGATTATGAGCAATAGCAACAAGTCAGATGCCAACTGGTCTAGCACCTGACTATGTATGCTATATTCCCTGTTCATGCTTGAGCCATTTGTTGTGTTTCCAGAGGCATGACACTTCTCGACAGTCAAATTTTGATTTTATTCTATGGGGCCCATTCACATTGAAGAGCTGTATGGTCTCTTGTCATGCCAAAGAACTTCCTTATGGCAGGATTATGTGTTTATAGTTCCACTGACTGTAAAGTGTTTTTTTCACACCCTTATACAGCTGACAACCAGTCTCCTCCTCCTAGTAACTTGTTTTTCACTGGTCTAAACAAAAAATGCTTGTCTGACATTGCAAGAAAAACACATGTAAAAACACATAAAAAGCACTTAAAAGCTCTGCAAGAAGCTGACATTCAAGTGTGGACCTACCCTTTAAAGAGATTCTTTTTTCAGACTAGTAATTTCAACAACAATTTTGCCAGGAGATTGAATGTGCATTTACCATATGTTATGCATGTTATTTACATGTAAAATCTCCTTTGTGTAGACCTCTAAAACCTTTAAGCCCTTGTACACACGGTCGGAGAATCCGTCGGAATGTGTCCTATCGGACCGTGTCGTCGGATAATCCGACTGTGTGTGGTATGCATCGGACTGATTCCGTCCGAATCTCCGTCGAACCCAATTTTCCAACATGTTGGAAATATTTCCCGACCAACTGGGCCGATCGGACATACTCCGATCATGTGTAGAGAATTTTAATCGGACCAAGTGCCACGCATGCTCAGATCAAATTCCTACATCAAAGCTATTGGCTACTAGCCTGAATGTAGTCCCATTGTAACGAAATTGCGTCATCACGTTCTGAAAGATCGGATTTTTTGCCAGCTTTGTCCGACCGTGTGTATGCAACAGTTTCGGACAAGATCCGACGGACAAAATCCGACGGGCAAAAATCCGACGGATTTGGTTGTGGAAATCTCCAACCGTGTGTACAGGGGCTTAGATTGCTGCTGGGCACCACCATTGGATGTGATGTCAGTTCTAGCAGACGCAGAGCTGCCACTCAAGTGAAATACAACTTGATGCAAATGCAACGTGGATCAGCAACTTGACGATTGCAAATCACCCACCAAACACAGACAGGTGATGAGCAGATCTTAGGCTGCTTTCACACTGAGGCACGTTACAGGCACTATAGTGCTAAAAATAGTGCCTGTAAAGCGCCTCCTTCCTGAGGCTTTCACACTGGAGAGGTGTGCTGGCAGGACCCTAAAAAAAGTCCTGCAAGCAACATCTTTGAGGTGAGCGGTGTATACACCGCTCCTAAAGAGCCCGGCCCATTGAAATCAATGGGCAGCGCCACCAGTGCACTGCTGCAGCGGCGCTTTGCAGGCACTTTTAACCCTTTTTCGGTCACTAGCGGGGTTAAAAGCGCACACCTCTAGCACTGCTAAAACGACAGTAAAGTGCCTCAGTGTGAAAGTGCCCTTATCCCTGCCATGCCAACCCTCCATTTGAAGTGCTTGTCCCCTCATATGCAGGTGAAGGGACATAGTTATGTGCCTTGTGCCGATACCCACCAACCCTCCTCTCCCATCCATCCAAAGTGCTTGTATGTGCCATTGTACTTGATGGATGAGAGAGGAGGGCAGGCAGGAATCAGCACGCCTAAACAGGTAGTAATATGTCACTTCCTTGTGCAACTCTGCATATGGGGCATAAATCACACTCTGCCCTATGGCCTACTGACCCATGTACTCTGCTCTACATACTACTGACCCATGTGCACTGCCCTACAAACTACTTACCCCTATTCTCTTCCCAACATACTAATGACTCCTATACATTGCGCTACAAATTACTGATCCCTGTACACTGCCCTACATGCTAGTGACCTCTGTACACTGCCCTAAATACTACTGACCCCTGTACTCTACCCTACGTAAAAGTGACTTATGTACACTGCCCTGTATACTATTGACCTCTGTACTCTTCCCTACATACTACTGAATCCTGTACACTGCCCTACATACTACTGACCACATTACTGGTCAGAATGATATCTAGAATTTTCAAAAGGTTCAGTCAATGTCAACAGCCCATATAATTCCCTTTATAATATGTTAACTTTAAAGGAATCCTGTTGCTATACTAAACATTTACAGGAAAAAAAAGACAACTGTACAAATACCTGTCTGACTGCCCATGCTGCTGAACACTCCCAAGTCTGCTGGGAAACGGACTCTTCTTGGAGTGTCGATTTCCTGCATTCCCTATAGCTCTTATGCCGCGTACACACGATCAAACAATCCGGTGGAAAAGTCCGGCAAACTCAAGTCCGCCAAACAATCCCTCCGTGTGTAGCCTCCGGCATACTTTTTTGACCCGAAAGTACGGCGGACTTAGAATGCCGTGTTGCACTCCAATCTTCCCATCGGACTCGCATTTCGGCGGACAATCCGGCCGTTTGTATGCCAGTCCGCCATACTTTTGAAATGAGCGGACTTTTCCCGCCCGGAGAAAAGTCGGCTCATTTTGAGCGGGTCTCCAGGTAGGCGGGGCCCACGAGGGAGACGTCGCTGGCCTCGCCACCTGGTATGGACTTAAAGGGGAACCCCAACGCCGAAAAAAATCGGCATGGGGGTCCCCCCCAAGTCCACAACAGACCCGGCCGGCCAGGAAAGGGGGGGTGAGCGAGCGCCCCCCCTACTGAGCCGTACCAGGCCGCGTGCCCTCAACATGGGGGGTGCCTTGGGGAAGGGGGGGCCGCGCGGCCCCCCCACCCCAAAGCACCTTGTCCCCATGTTAATGAGGACAAGGGCCTCTTCCCGACAACCCTGGGCGTTGGTTGTCGGGGTCTGCGGGCGGGGGGCTTATCGGAATCCGGGGGCCCCCTTATTAAATTATACCGGCCCCCCACCCTATGTGAATGAGTATGGGGTACAATGTACCCCTACCCATTCACCTGTAAAATAAAAGTACAAAAAAAACACAACACACGAGATAAAATACTTTATTGCACAGCTCCGGGGATCTTCCGTCTTCGGGGGTCTTCTTGCCGGACTCCTCCGCTATCTTCTTGTAGCTCTTTTGCTAGCGGAGGAGTCCGGCTTTCTTCCTCGCCGCCGGCCTCTTCTTCCGACTTTGGGGGTCTTGTCCCCTACTTCGGTTCTTCTGCCGGGCCACCGCGCCTTCTTATAGCTCTTTTACAGGCGGTGGCCCGGTCTTCTGTCGCCGCCGCCGCCTTCCGTTCTTCTTCTTCTTCTCCAGGAGATGTTGACTCGACGATCTCTCCAGCCGCAATGCCAGGGACGCGCTGCGCTGCCACTTATATAGGGACAAGGGCCGGGTAGCGTGCTCGGACAAGGGTCTGTTGTGGACTTGGGGGGGACCCCCACGCCGTTTTTTTTCAGCGTTGGGGTTCCCTTTTAAGTCCATACCAGGCGGCGGGGCCAGCGACGTCTCCTTCGCGGGCCCCGCCTACCTGGAGACGCGCTCGAAATGAGCGGACGTTCCTCTGCGTGTGTGGGCGAGTCCGTTCATTTCAAAAAGTACGGCGGATAGTACGGCGGACTTAGTACGCCGTATTAGTCCGCTCAAAAAGTGCCGTGTGTGGGCAAGTAGCCCGTTCGGAAAGTCCGACGGACAGTCTGGCGGGAAGTCCGCCAGACTAAGTACGTCGGACATACCGCTACGTGTGTACGCGGCTTTACTGGTTCCCCTCACCAACCTCCACTAAAATACACAAGAAACTGGTGACATGGAATTCATCAAGAGAAATTGGGACCAGGAGATCATCACTTCTAGAAGTAGAGGTGTCTGAAGATTGGAGGACCCCGGTATTATTCAGGATCAGAGCAATGTTGGGTGGTGTAGGCAGTGAAAATAGAGCTTATTTACACTCTTCTTTTATAGGCATGCTTTTCTAAGACGATATAAGGCCTTTGTGTTACATCCTTTAAGTATCAGGTAAAGGGCCTGTCAGTTATTTTCCAGGGGTTTTGGAGAATTTAGGGGTAGGCAGGAGGGATAAGTGAGAGTCGTCAGGAGATATTTCCCAGAGCGTGGCCCTCATTAGGATGGGCAGAATGACTTACTGCACTGAAGTGAGTTGGAACCCATTATGGGCAAATGTTTTTTAGCTGAAATGCTTAAAACAGTGAGAACAGTTTAAGGAACTTTACTCTTAAATGGAAACCTGTCCAAACCCCGGTGCATTTGAGGGCTTCCCCACCCTAAATAAGGAAACGGAGTTGGGATTGGAAACCTTGTAAAAGCCAATTTGGTGGGAGACCTCTATAACAGGAAACTGTGATGCTTGCTAATATGTTTCATCAAGTAAAGATCTTGAAATGCAATTTAAAACCGGACATTCTATGTCAGTTGGAGCTGGGAGGAAGGATCAGTGAGATGGTCAAGTAGAGGAGGTTCTTGGCACCCTTGCAGAGTCTGTCTGTGCAGTGAGGGCTGGAGTAATGGGTGTCTATCCCATGACCATTCATGGGAGCATTGAGAGTTGAGCATTCTACTCCTGACCAGGACTATTGGCATTGTGAGGGACTGTACTGTGAAAGCCCTGATGAGTGGGAGCACTAAGGCCGCGTACACACGGGCGGATTGTCTGCCCAACTAAGTTCGTCAGACAATCCGACAGACAGTCCGTTCAACTTTTGAATGAACGGACTTGACCACACACGATGAACAGACAGTCCGCTGAAAGCTTGCGCGATGACGTGTACAGCACATACGACGGGACTAGAAATACGACGTCCAATACACTGCAATGCAACCTTCGGCCGTGTAAATCCTTTCTGAGCATGCGCCATACTTAGTCCGTCCAACTTGCCTACACACGAGCGGACTGTCCGCTGAAACCAAGTTTGGACGGACAAAACCAAGTTTGGACGGACAAAATTACAGAAATTCCGAATGAGAATTAGTCCGTCAGACTGTCCGCTGAAAAAATCCGCTGAAGCCCACACACGAGCGGATTGTCCGCTGAAACACGGTTCAGCGGACTAAGTTGGGCAGACAATCCGCCCGTGTGTACGCGGCCTTAGTCTGCATATGTATGGAGGAACCAACAGAAACATCCTTTGGACTGCAGAGTTTGTCCTGGGGGAAACTGAGCCTAACCCTGGGGCTGATACTGTTAGTGTGAAAGAGACAGTTGTAGTAGGAGGCTTTGAGCCATCCATATCTAGACAGACCCCTTTGGCCACAGCTGTGGTGTGATCATCCCGGGCATATGAGAAACCTGGCCTTCCACTTGGGACAAATGTTCCCTGTGAATTAGCATAGTAACAGGTTCTCTTTGGGGCATTTTAGCAGCTGCAAATAAAAAGCAAATCCCAAGGTAACATCATTTGATAAAAATGTTTACTGGCTTTTTTTCTGTTCTGACCGCAGTTCTCCTTTAGGTTTTGCTTAGCAAAGCTATATGTACAAGCTGTTATCAGGCTTATGAAACTTTGTGATTAAAAAGAACAGCAAACACCATCAGATCAATTTGCTTTGGGAGGGTGAGAGCCGTTTGTCTTTTAACATGCTAATCAACCTGACCTATCAAGGAGAAATGCAAAAGAAAAACACAAAATTCGATAATACACCATTAAAATAGCTGATTACCTCTGTCTGCGTTTGGTTTCTGGATGCGCTGCTTGACCAAAGCTAATGATCTACAGTCATGTGAAAAAATGAAGTACACCCAGTGGAAATGTTGACTTTTTTTTTTACATATTTAAAAAGGCAAATGTTAGAACTTTATTCAAACAGTGTCTATAGCTAAAGGTTATATACTTTAATAAAGAAAAATATATCTTTTTAAATCATTTATTTAACAAAAATATTAGAAATATAGATGAAATGCTGTACAGTGGAAACAGTAAATATACCTCTGACCTTAGAAGTTGGTATTGCCCCATGTAGTAGAAAATACTTAGTATAACTGCCCACCAGTCTTTCACATTTTTGACCACTTTTCCATGTATAATGTTTTCAGTTGCAAGATTTTTGTGGGCTTTGTAGTGAATTTGCTAGTGTGCTTTGGATTATCATGTTAACCTCCCTGGCGGTATGATTAGTTCTGGTTTTAGGTGCTGAAAGCGGTACAATTATTTTGCATGGAAATTAAGGCGTTTTATATCGTAGTCCTGTAATTCTTAGGAATAACTCTCTTAAATCTGTTCAAACCAGAGTCTAGCAGACATCCTGGGTATGATAAAGTTTATAATATAATAAATAATAATAAAAATTATTCAATAATGTAATCAAATCCAAAAACACTGAAATTTGCTCATTTGCAGAATTGTCGCTGTCATTAGATTTAGTGTTTGATGACGAATTTCCCCACAAATCGCTATCGCTCAATTCTGCAAGTGATTCTAATTTATTATCGCTGTTTTCTAGTTGGTCTAAAATCACTTTTGACATAAAGGGACACTTTTTGGTTGCTATGGACAATCTCCAAATTCCAGGCATAAAAAACAGTATTTATAATATAAAAGTGCATGCAGGGCATTGCACAGACCACTAGGGACAAAGGGGGTGTGTAATTTTTTTATACAGTACTGTAATCTGTAAGATTACAGTGCTGTGTGTGTTTTGTGTATTTTAACTTTTTTGAATTTGGCGCCGATCCCTGCTCCTGTGCGTCCTAACGTCGCAGGGAACGGAGCTCGGCAGCACTCGGGCACTGTGTGAATCGAGCAGAGGACAGCTCGATCACACAGCGCGGAGGACATCGTAGGATCCAGGGGACAAGGTAAGTAACTTCTCCCTGTATCCAGCGATGCGATCCCGAGTCTGGCTCGGGGATTACCGCTTATGATAGTAAAATCCTAACCCGAGCCAGACTCGGGATTACCGCCAGGGAGGTTAATAGACCCATTTTTCAGTTCAACTTCAACTTTTTGGATAGACAATCTCACATTCTCATCAAGCAACCTTTGATATGATGCAGAACTCATAGTTGACTCGATGACTGCAAGCTGCCCAGGCCCTGAAACAGCCAAGCAATCTCAAACTATAACATTTCCAGCACCATGCTTCACAGTTGTTATGAGTTTTCTCCCCTGAAATGCTGTCTTCAGTTTGCGACAAACATGCCACCTGTTATTGTGATCAAATAACTCTATCTTTGATCAGTTTTCACACATTGTTCCAGAAGGCCTGTTCATTGTTCATTGTTTACAGGCATATCACACTTTTAAATACACAATGGGGTTTATTTACTAAAGGTGGAAAGTGTAAAATCAGGCTCACTTCTGCATAGAAACCAATGAGCTTCTAACCCCAGCTTGTTTAATTAAGCTTTGGTAATGAAACCTGGAAACTCATCGGTTTCTATGCAGAAATGAGCCTGATTTTGCACTTTCCAGCATTGTGTACTTAAAAGTGAGGTATGCCTGTATATGTTCAATTGCAAATTGTAGTCTCGCTTTAATGTTCTTTTTGGACAGCAAAGGTGTTTTCTTAACACACCTCTCAAGCAGGTTAAATTTGTTCAGTCTCTTTCTCGTTGTAGATGCAAGCACTTTGACCCCAATTATTGCAGTAGTTACCTGGACACCCCACAATGAGATTTTGGGACTCTTGGTGACTTCTTCTAGCATCAGTCATCTCTTATGATTTGCTGGGCTGGCCAGATTTGGACCAATTTTTTGTCATTTGAAATCCATGCTGGTCATTTGGAAATAATTTTCCTTACAGTAGAAGTATTGATTTAAAATCATTTAACAATCTTTTTAATCTCTTGCTGACCAGCCGCTGTCATTATACTGCAGCAGGTTGGCCCTCCTGCGCAAACTGCCATAGGTTTACGGCGGTCTGTGCAGGGAGGATAGCGAGCACGTGCCCACGGGTTCTGCAGACTAGATGTCCGCCAGAAACCCACGATCGCGGTGTACAGAGGCAGAATGGGTAACTGCCTATGTAAACAAGGCAATTCCCCATTGTGTCTAGTGACATCTAGAATAGTGAACAGCGATCTCTGTCGTGTCCTAGGTAGCCCATCCCCCCTACAGTTAGAACACACCCAGGGAACACAGTTAACCCCTTTACAGATTGCCCCCTAGTGTTAACCCCTTCCTTGCCAGTGACATTTATACAGTAATCAGTGGCTATTTTTAGCTCTGATCACTGTATAAATGTCACTGGTCCGCAATGTCGCAGTCCCGCAAAAAAATCGCAGATCGCAGCCATTACTATAAAAATAATAATAAAAATTCCATAATTTTTTTTCATAATTGTCATTTTTTTTTGTTTACAGCGGAAAAAAATAAAAAGATGTGATCAAATACCACCAAAATAGAGCTCTATTTGTGGGGTAAAAAGGACATACATTTTGTTTGGATACAGCGTCGCACGACCACACAATTGTCAGTTAAATTGGCGCAGTGCAGCATTGCAAAAAAGGGCCTGTTCATTAACCACTTGCCGACCGCCGCACGCCGATGTACGTCGGCAGAATGGCACGGGCAGGCATAAGGGCTTACATGTACGTCCCTTGCCTCCCGTGGGTCGGGGGCCCGATCGGGCCCCCGCCCGGTGCCTGCGGCGGTCGGTATTCGTTCGGGAGCGATCCCGGACGAGGGGACGGCCATTCATTCATGGCCACCCCCTCGCGATCGCTCCCGGCGAATGAAATTGTCCGGTGACATCACTTCCTCTCCTGTAATGTAAACACAGGAGAGGAAGTGATGTATTCTCTCCTCCGTGCCGGTAGTTTTCGTTCCGGCACCGAGGAGAGAGCATCGGTGAGTTGCACAAGCACTACACTACACAGTAGAACATGCCAGGCACACTCACACCCCCCCTTTACCCCCCGATCACCCCCCAATTACCCCTGCCCCCCCAGTCACAGTGACACCAATTGCTTTTTTTTTTTTTTTTTTTTGCATTGGTGTCATTTGTGACTGTAATAACTGTTAGGGCAGTTAGGGTTAGCCCCCTTTAGTTCTAATGTGCCCCCCTAACCCCCCCAATAAAGGTTTAACCCCGTGATCACCCCCCGTCGCCAGTGTCACTAAGGCAGGGTTCACATTGCAGCGGTTTATGAGAACGAATGTGATTCGCACCGCACTGCAGTGCAAATCACATCCGATCTCTGTGCGATTCGAGTTTAGCCATTCGCCGCACCCGCCGCAAATTCGCACGGGACCCTTTTTTTGGCCCGCAGCAGAATCGGATCGCATGGGTGTTCACACCATGCGATCCGAGTTTGCAGATCGCACTGCGATATGCGAACTGATCTGGGGGTGTCAGTAACATTTCACTGACACTCCCAGCAGTTCGCATAGGGCAGTGTGAACTGCCGCCGGGAGGCATGCGATGCGGGAACCCGCCGCGGATTCGTGGCGTTTCCGCATCGCTCCAGTGTGAACCCAGCCTAATAAGCGATCATTTTTCTGATCGCCGTATTAGTGTCACAGGTGACGCTAGTTAGGCAGGTAGGTATTTAGGTTCGCCGCAGCTTTTTATAGCGCCAGGGACCCCCATATACTACCGCATAAAGCCCCCTGATTGCCCCCTAGTTAACCCTTTCACCAGTGATCACCATATAACTGTTACAGGTGACGCTGGTTGGTTAGTTATTTTTTTATAGTTTCAGGGCACCCGCCATTTATTACCTAATAAAGGTTTAACCCCCTGATCACCCGGCGGGTGTCATTTGTGACTGTAATAACTGTTAGGGCAGTTAGGGTTAGCCCCCTTTAGTTCTAAGGTACCCCCCTAACCCCCCCAATAAAGGTTTAACCCCCTGATCACCCCCCGTCGCCAGTGTCACTAAGGCTGGGTTCACATTGCAGCGGTTTATGAGAACGGATGTGATTCGCACCGCACTGCAGTGCAAATCACATCCGATCTCTGTGCGATTCGAGTTCAGCCATACAGATAGTATGGCTGAATTCGTGTCGCACCCGCTGCACCCGCCGCAAACTCGCACGGGACCCTTTTTTTGGTCCGCAGCAGAATCGGATCGCATGGGTGTTCACACCATGCGATCCGAGTTTGCAGATCACACTGCGATATGCGAACTGATCTGGGGGTGTCATTAACATTTCACTGACACTCCCAGCAGTTCGCATAGGGCAGTGTGAACTGCCGCCGGGAGGCATGCGATGCGGGAACCCGCCGCGGATTCGTGGCGTTCCCGCATCGCTCCAGTGTGAACCCAGCCTAATAAGCGATCGTTTTTCTGATCGCTGTATTAGTGTCACAGGTGACGCTAGTTAGGCAGGTAGGTATTTAGGTTCGCCGCAGCTTTTTATAGCGCCAGGGACCCCCATATACTACCGCATAAAGCCCCCTGATTGCCCCCTAGTTAACCCTTTCACCAGTGATCACCATATAACTGTTACAGGTGACGCTGATTGGTTAGTTATTTTTTTTATAGTTTCAGGGCACCCGCCATTTATTACCTAGTCTCACTAGTGTACCCCTAAATTTAGGGGTGTCTACTTTCCAAAATGGGGTCATTTGGGGGGGGTTTGTGCCATCTTGGCATTTTATGGCCTTCAAAACTGTAACGCCCTTAGAAAGCCTGAAGGCGGTGCTTGGTTTTCGGGGCCCCGTACGCGGCTAGGCTCCCAAAAAGTCCCACATATGTGGTATCCCCGTACTCAGGAGAAGCAGCAGAATTTATTTTGGGGTGTCATTTCACATATGCCCATGGCATGCGTGAGCAATATATCATTTAGTGACAACTTTGTGAAAAAAAAAAAAGTTTGTAATTTTCCCGCAACTTGTGGCAAAATATAAAATATTCCATGGACTCAACATGCCTCTCAGCAAATAGCTTGGGGTGTCTACTTTCTAAAATGGGGTCATTTGTGGGGGTTTTGTGCCATCTTGGCATTTTATGGCCTTCAAAACTGTAATAGGTAGTGAGGAGTGAAGTCAAATATTTACGCCCTTAGAAAACCTGAAGGCGGTTCTTGGCTTTCGGGGCCCCGTACGCGGCTAGGCTCCCAAAAAGTCCCACATATGTGGTATCCCCGTACTCAGGAGAAGCAGCAGAATTTATTTTGGGGTGTCATTTCACATATGCCCATAGCATGTGTGAGCAATATATCATTTAGTGACAACTTTGTGAAAAAAAAATAAAAAAAAATTAAAGTTTGTAATTTTCCCGCAACTTGTGGCAAAATATAAAATATTCCATGGACTCAAAATGCCTCTCAGCAAATAGCTTGGGGTGTCTACTTTCTAAAATGGGGTCATTTGTGGGGGTTTTGTGCCATCTTGGCATTTTATGGCCTTCAAAACTGTAATAGGTAGTGAGGCGTGAAATCAAAAATTTACGCCCTTAGAAAGCCTGAAGGCGGTGCTTGGTTTTCGGGGCCCCGTACGCGGCTAGGCTCCCAAAAAGTCCCACATATGTGGTATCCCAAAACTCAGGAGAAGCAGCAAAATTTATTTTGGGGTGTCATTTCACATATGCCCATAGCATGTGTGAGCAATATATCATTTAGTGACAACTTTGTGTAAAAAAAAAAAAAAAATTTTTTTTTGTCATTATTCAATTGCTTGAGGCAAAAAAATAAAATATTCAATGGGCTCAACATGCCACTTATCAATTTCCTCAGGGTGTCTACTTTCCAAAATAGGGTCATTTGGGGGGGTTTTGTACTGCCCTGCCATTTTAGCACCTCAAGAAATGAGATAGGCAGTCGTAAACTAAAAGCTGCGTAAATTCCAGAAAACGTACCTTAGTTTGTAGATGTGACAACTTTTGCGCAAACCAATAAATATACAATTATTGACTTTTTTTTTTACCAAAGACATGTGGCTGAATACATTTTGGCCTAAATGTATGACTAAAATTGAGTTTATTGGATTTTTCTAATAACAAAAAGTAGAAAATATCATTTTTTTTCAAAATTTGCGGTCTTTTTACGTTTATATCGCAAAAAATAAAAATCGCAGAGGCAATCAAATACCATCAAAAGAAAGCTCTATTTGTGGGAAGAAAAGGACGCAAATTTTGTTTGGGTACAACATTGCATGACCGCGCAATTACCAGTTAAAGCAGCGCAGTGCCAAATTGTAAAAAGACCTCTGGTCATTTACCAGCAAAATGGTCCGGTCTGAAGGTGGTTAAGGGGGTAAATCCTTCCGAGGCTGAAGTGGTTAAATTCATTGGCAGACACATAGGCACCCACAACTTTTTTTCTGAGGGCCTTAGGGCTCATTTACACTTGCTTCGGCTTTAACACACATTAACGGCTAGTTTACACTTGCTTCAAAACAAGGCTTCGGACGGGCTTTGTTAAAGCTCTCTGAACGCTAGTCAAAGCTCCTGTCACTAAATAAAATAGTTAGCTTACAGTCCTGTTTACACCTTGCTTTTGCTTTGCTTCAAAAATTATACCCCATGTAGCTTTAGTGGTTCTTCAAAGAGTCTTCAAAGCCTCCATAGAAGTCTATGGCAAAGCTCGCTTGAAGCCCCATCGAAGCCTCACCGAAGCCCCACCAAAGTCTCATGAAAACCCCATCGAAGCTCCACCACAGTCTCATCAAAGCCCCATGAATCCTCATTGAAGCACCAAGCAAAAGCAAGGTGTAAACAGGACTGTAAGCTAACTATTTTATTTAGTGACGGGCTTTCATCGAGCTATAACAAAGCGTGTCTGCAGTCCTGTTTTGAAGCAAGTGTAAACTAGCTCTTAGAGAGCTCTATTGATCTTGACATTATGACGTCACATATGTCAATTTTACAGAGAACATCAAACCCTAGATATTTAAGCTTTAAATAAGATCTGTCTGCATGCTCTCGAAGGCGATTGTAAACATTGCCACCTGATCTGAAACACAAAACGTCAAATTTTGTGGATCTAAAGTGGTGCAAAATATAGGGATGTCCTTGCTTTTTACGTATGACAAACCTGCATTTACATTATTTTAGATCAGTGGTCTCCAAACTGTGGCCCGGGTCAGGTGCGGCCCTTTGCTTGCTTTTATCCAGGGCCCATGGGGCACTATTTCAGACACTGATACCAATGATGGGGCATAATTCCCCCCTACTGAAATCAGTGATGGAACACAATTCCTCCCATTGATACCAATGATGGGTCACAATTTCTCCCAATGACTCCAACAATGGGGCCAAATTAAATCAACGATGGGACACAATTCCTCTCACTGACACCAAAGACTGGACATTGTTTTTTCCCCACTGATGTTCCTACCATTTCTACTCCCAATGGCCACAGTTCAGCCCTCCTAAATTTTGAAGGACAGTATTTGAATTGAAATGTAATGCTTGCCTGTTGAAAAAGTCAGCATTTTTCATGGTATGTATTCACTTGTTCACATGACTATATATGCAATCTTGATATGCTATGCCACAAAGGCCTACTTGGGGCGCAAGGGCTTCTGTGTATGTAACAGACAACACTAGACATTGCTGACTGAGTGATCTGATCAAAGCAGACCCTTCCAAATGAAATGATGGTGATCACTCAAAGTGGTTTAAAGGTAAAAATGTATTTTTTTTTTACCTTACTGCATTCTCTTCATTAAGGTAAAAAACCTTTAAATAGTGTCTTCCACCTCAGCCCCCCCCCCCCCCCCTTAAATTTTCACTTGTCACGATCTCAGTCCAGCGCTGTGCACATCTGCAGCAGCTATTCACCCCTCTCCCAGCTCCCACAGGCTTGGCTGAGAGCAGTGAGAGCCATTGGCTCCTGCTGCTGTCAATCATAACCTGTGAGCAGAGAGCAGGGGATGGGCCAAGCCGGGACTGTGTGTCTGAACAGACACAAACAACCCAGCTCAGGATTGAGCATGCATGAGTGCCTTCATGGGAAGCCAGAAGCGCCAGTGGGGGGACCTGAGCAGATGAGAATCTGGGCTGCTCTGTGCAAAACCATTGCACAGAGCAGGTAAATATAACATTTTTTTATTTTATTTTTATTAAAGCTTCACACTCACTTTAAGTGAAACAAATGTGGGCAAATCAGTCCAAAATATATGCACCATTAGGAAGTCTTCCTAAAGCCCCATACACACTATCAGTTTTTCTGCTGAGTTTTTCCTTCTGATTTACCAAAACCATATAATATGAGGTCAGACCTTAGGAGTTTCAATGTGTATGCAATCAGACAGGCTCTTCTACTACATGGTTTTGGTAAATCTGAAGGGAAAACTCAGCAGAAAAATGAATAGTGTGTATGGGGCTTAATACTGCATTTACTTTGGATTTTTCCTCTATGGGACATAGTATCCGGTCATGTGTACGCGGCATTAGATTTAGAGCGACTGCACTTCCAAATGCACTTGCAGTGCAAAGTGGATTTGCCTTTCGTAAATAACCCCCATAGTGGGGGTTATTTACGAAAGGCAAATCCACTTTGCACTGCAAGTGCATTTGGAAGTGCAGTCGCTCTAAATCTAATGCCGCGTACACATGACCGGACTTTCCAACAGACTAGGTCCGACGGACTTCCAGCGGACTTTCCGAACGAACGGACTTGCCCACACATGACCGGACTTCCTGGCAGGCTAGGTCCCCGGTCTTCCAGATGGACTTTCGTCGGAAGTTACGACGGACTTCCAAATGAACGGACTTGCCCACACGGACTAAAGTCCGTTCATTTTGAACGTGATAAGTTATGACGGGACTAGAAAAGGAAGTCAATCTCGCCGCTTTTATCGGTGAGATTGACACCTTGCGAGCCCCATCATGGGAGCCGGCGCCTGGTATGAATTTTAAGGGGGACCCCCTACGCTGAAAAAACAGCATGGGGGTCCCCCCAAAGTCCATACCAGACCCTTATCCGAGCACGCAGCCCAGCCGGTCAGGAGAGCGGGTGGGGACAAGCGAGCACCCCCCCCTCCTGAACCGTACCAGGCCACATGCCCTCAACATGGGGGGTGGGTGGTTTGGGGAGGGGGGGGTGCCCTGCAGCCCCTCACCTCAAGGTGCCTTGTCCACATGTTGATGAGGACAAGGGCCTGTTTCTGACCACTCTGGCCATTGGTTTCGGGGTCTGCGGGCGGGGGGCTTATCGGAATCCGGGAGCCCCCTTTAATAAGGGGGCCCCCAGATCCCGGCTCCCCACCCTATGTGAACAAGTATGGAGTGAGCTTCTCCGTGTGTGGAGAAGTCGGAAGAGACCCCCGAAGTCGGAAGAAGACCCCCGGAGCTGCCTAAAAAATTACTTTAAAAACCTGCCTAGCGTGTTTTTTTTATTGACACTTTTTTTTTACCCAGGTGAATGGGTAGGGGTACGTCTTTTGAGGACGAAACGCGTCGGGACTCCTACTGCAGCTGTGTCTTTTATGAAATAAGCGCTTTATTCACTGTATATATGTAAGTTCATTACTTTTTTATTAAATTTTTCTTTTAAACGGAATTATACTATTGTGGCCCTCATTTCTTTTTGTATGGGTTCGACAATGTGAGTTGGATTACATTACTGAAGATTTGACATTTTTTGAAAACTGGAGTGGAATAGTCTGATCTGAAACTTCCCTGGAGAGTTTATCTTTGAAAGATTTTGGATACGAGTGCACAAGCCTTTGCGATCCTTCGAATGTATATTCGTTTGGATCCAATACATCTGGTAAGCCTATATTGTAAATGGTGACGGGAATATCACGTGGTGTCTGCACGTTATCTTCATATAAAGAAGGTGGGCGGTGATTTTTTACTTCACGTGTGGAATAAGAGACTTTTTTTCGTATCTCTTTTTGGACTTTCTTGTATTACTATATGGTTTTTCATATAATTTTTTGTACTAGTAAATTGTGCACATATGGTGGATTTTTAATGAATGTCATATAATCCTTGGTCTTGACATTTGTATAATATGATGAGATCACTGATTAGTTATATATAATGGTCACTTTCTTTTTTAGCGCTACACTATGATTTAACATTTGCAAATTGTTCACTATTTTATATCCTTGTGATTGTGTTAGCAGCTTTACTTTATTTGTTTTTTTTGGGATAGCGCAGTGTTAATTGGTATTAACGTTTTTTGGATATACAATGTACCCCATACTTGTCCTCATCAATATGGGGACAAGGTGCTTTGAGGTGGGGGGGCCACAGGGCGCCCCCCTTCCCCAAAGCACCCACCCCCCATGTTGAGGGCAACTCTTTATCGGCTCATAGTACATCTAGTACGTCACTACGTTAGTGTTTGTTGGCTGACACACTCCCTTTGGACAAAAGTCTGGCACTTTGCATGCCAACAATCCAGTCGTGTGTACGAGGCTTTACTGTTATATGAAAGACTTCTTTGGCCAACAGGAAGACTGGCTGGATGTTTTCTAAATTACTGTTGGGTTGATTTACTTAAACTGGAGTGCAAAATATGGTGCAGCTGTGCATAGAAACCAATCAGCTTCCAGGTTTTTTATTTTGTCAAAGCTTAATTGAACAAGCTGAATTTAGAGGCTTATTAGCTACCATGCAGAGCTGCAACAGATTTTGCACTCTTCGTTTTCAGTAAATCAACCCCTGTGTATCATAAACAATTGCCATGGTTTTATTTTTGTAGCACAGAACCCAGAACGGTCTGGCTGTTTTGTTCCAAGTTATTCCCTATAAGGCACATGGCAGCCAGGCACACAGCAGCTCCACAGTCTCACAAGTCAAGAAGCAGGCAGTGCATGTCTTTTTGAAGTTTAATGTTGGTTAAACTTAGGGTGCAGGGTGGGCCTTGGGATACTCGAAATTTAGTGCAAAGTACAATATAGGACATTCTCTGGCTGTAACTGAACTCTTCAAGGTGAACCCTCCTTGGTGGCTAGTGGTAGAATACAGCTCAGCTCAGGAAGCTCAAATGCATAAGCAATCCAAAGTCCATTACTTTGCAATAGTCTCTCCAAGGATTACTAAAGACAGTCACTCAGATCTCTCTCTCTCTCTAAGGCCTGTACTCACTGTGCCACTGTGTGCTTTGGTGTCTTCCTCCAGTACCAGCCAGACTCGGTACTGTGAGCCTCCAGGCCAGATCCTCTGTGAATTTCCTTCAAACTGCTCCCATCATCTTCAAAAATAGGTCCCTCCGCTCTCCCTGAGCTGGAACCATATTGCCCGTCTACAGTCCTCAGCTAAATGACCCAAAGGCCATGGCCACCCAGGCTGGGTTTTCTCCACCAGGACTAGGACCCTCTTGTTCCAGACCCCAGCCTATTTATACACATCAGTCCCCTATTGGTCATTCTTCTTCCCAGGGATTGGCTGAGGCTTTATGAATAAGTCCGAGGTCTGCCTCCTCCATCCTACTAAATTATAGAACTCACTAGAAAGCAGGAGGAAGCAGTTAAGCCTGCAACCAGCAGAACCTTGAACAGCCGAACGTAATCTTTGCTCCACTGGCTAGAGGGGAGCCAAAAACTAAATTTGCCTCAGTACTACTAGAAACCTAACTTGGAGGGGGCTATATGTATAAAATTCTGTTTCTATCTTTTTGCATCTCAGTGCAAATCTCCTCCAGTTACTTTCTGCCACTTCCTATCCATGTGGACTTGCTCCAGCATTAAAGAGGGATTCCACCAAAAAAAAAAATATTAAAAGCCAGCAGCTATAAATACTACAGCTGCTGACTTTTAATAAATGGACACTCACCTGTCCCGGGTTCCAGCGATGCCGGCAGCCGAGGCCGGTCGATCGCTCGGCCCTCGGCTACTGCCGCCACCATTCTAGGTGAGGGAATCAGGAAGTGAAGCGAATCGGCTTCACTTCCCGGTTCCCTACTGCTCATGCGCGAGTCGCGCAGCGCAATAGGAATTCTCCGCGCTGTCACTGGGACCCGTGTGTGTCCCAGCAGACAGCGCGGCAGGACAGGAAATGGCGTAGACTCCCACGGGAGTCTATGCCCGGAAGTGGGTGTAAATACCTGTCTTTGACAGGTATCTCCACCCCCCTCCCCCCTGAAAGGTGCCAATTGTGACACCGGAGGGGGGGAGGGTTCCGATCAGCAGAGGTTCCACTTTAGGGTGGAACCCCGATTTAAGTACACATTATAGCTCTGGACTAAAATCCTCAAGCCCCGTACACACGATCAGATTTTCTGCTGATGTTTGTCTTCAGATTTACCAAAACCATATAATATGAGGTCAAACCTTAGGCGTTTCAATTTGTATGCAATCAGGCAGGCCCTTGTACTACACGGTTTTGGTAAATCTGTAGACGAAAATCAGCAGAAAAACTGATAGTGTGTATGGGGCTTTAGGGTGACAATGGTAGACCATGATTGTGTGACTGGGTGGCTGCTTGTAGACATGTAACTAGGGTTGCACGATATCTGAAACCATACCCATACTCAGGAAAATGCTCCGATACCCCGAAATCAATACCTTTTTTTTGAGCCCATACAAAATGAATAGGCTCAAATCGCACTGCAAAGAATAACATGCATTTTTGAACAGGAATGCTGTGTAATTCCTGTCTGAATCGCATGTGTTTGCCGCACCGCTCCTGTGTTCACACAGATGTGGTGGGGGAAAACTGCACCACAAAGGTATCGATACGTACTTGACCGAAATTATCGGTACTTGTGCTCGCCGGTAAAAAAAACGGTATCACAATTAGGGGACAGATGTCACCCCATAATAAGTCCCTGAACAAGGAACCTACTGGCAGGATCACTTAGTATGGTTGTAAGGATGGCTTCAGATTTTAAAAGACCGAGTGTAACTTTTATTTGCTTGCCGACCAGCTCACGCCGATATACGTAGGCTGAAGGGCACGTACAGGCATACTAACGTACCTGTAAGTTTCCCTATAAGAAGCGACTTGCGGGCACCCGCCACGAGCTCCGTGAGTGTGATCGCGGGTACCGCGGACTTGATGTCCGCGGGCATACCCACGATCATCTCACGGAGAGGAAGAACGGGGAAATGCTAATGTAAACAAGCATTTCCCTGTTTCCTGCCTAGTGACACTGACACTGATCACAGCTCCCTGTAATCCGGAGCAGTGATCAGTGTCGTGTCACACATAGCCCCCCCCCCCAGTTAGAATCACTCCCTAGGACGCACTTAATCCCTACAGCACCCCCTAGTGGTTAACCCCTTCATTGTCAGTCACATTTACACAGTAATCAATACATTTTTAATTACACTGATCGCTGTATAAATGCAAACGGTTCCAAAATAGCTCCAAAAGTGTGCTCTGTCTGCCATAATGTCGCTGATCGCTGCCATTACTAGTAAAAAAATAATAATTATTAATAAAAATGCCATAAAACTATCCCCCTTATTTGTAGGCGCTATAACTTTTGCTCAAACCAATGAACCACTTATTGCAACTTGTAAAATACATATCGGCCTAAACTGAGGAAAAAATGTTTTTTTATATTTTTTTTAGGATATTTATTATAGAAAAAAGTAAAAAATATGCGTGTTTTTTTTTCAAAATTGTCGCTATCTTTTGTTTATAGCGCAAAAAATAAAAAGCAGAGGTGATCAAATACCACCAAAAGAAAGCTCTATTTGTGGGGGAAAAAAGGATGTCAATTTTGTATGGGAGCCACGTCGCACGACCGCACAATGGTCAGTTAAAGCGAAGCAGTGCCGAATTGCAAAAAGTGCTCTGGTCTTTTGCCAGCCAAATGGTCTGGGGCTGAAGTGGTTAAATGGACAATGCCATTTATTATACGAATGATAGATTTTGATTGGTTCATGAGGAAAACTCTTTGCTCTGAGTTTTTTTAATGAGCCCCACAAATCATAATAGTTTTTAGTATATTTGGAATATATCAGTAAACGAGAAAGTAAAAAGCGGCTGCTGACTGTATTTGTTGTCAGCAAGACAAGAGTCATTAAAAACTGAAAACCAATAAAAAGAAAACAGCACAGCTGGATGGCAAGCGGGAGTCTACCTATGCTGTAATGCTGAGCAGAATACAAGATAGAATCACAGCGGGTCTCCCCTTGTACAGACTAACGCTTCATATTTCCAGAACACACACACACACACACTATCAAGCATATGCTTTAGCTGTAGCAGATTACAGTAACAATTTAGGATGTAAGGCAAAAAGAAGCCATTTGCAACCAAGTAGTTAGCATCTGTATCTTATCTTCATAAAGTGTGCCCATTTTTGTAGATGTCTTTGGAAATGCATGTTCACGTGTTTCAGTACAGGCAATCTGCATGGCTACCAGCTGTCCTTAATTTGGAGGGAATGTTCCTCTTTAGAAACAAAATCTTACTGTCCTCCTTTTTTACTTATGCCGCGTACACACGACCGGTTTTTCCGTCGGAATAAACTTTGACGGTCTTTCCAACGGAGTTCCGGAGTTCCGATCTTGCCTACACACGATCACACCATAGTCCGACTGTCTAGAACACAGTGACATACAACACGTACGACGGGACTAGAAAAAGGAAGTTCAATAGCCAGTAGTCAATAGCTGCCCTTGTGTTGTTTTTAGTCCATCGGAACAGCATACAGACGAGCGGTTTTGCCAATAGGAATTGATTCCGTCGGAAAGATTTAATACATGTTCTATTTCTAGGTCCGTCAGAATTTTCAAAAAAAAAAAAAAGTCTGCTGAAGTCCACACGATATCAGAATATCCGATGAAATGATTCCGTCTGACTTTTTCTGCCCGAAAGTCCATGTGTACATGGCATTGTTGTTCTTTTGGCATAGGTGTGCACAGCCTACTGGATTAGGATGTGCACCTCAAAGCTCAAACACATGTATATGTATATGTATATATACTGACGGTGTCAGTTGAGCAGTGGACAGTGTCAGCAGGGCAGAAATTGGTGTCAGAAGGGCAGTGGATGGAGTCAAAGGTTTTTATTTTTTTTATGTTTTATTATTTTTTTAATTTTTTTTTTTTTTGTTATTTCTTTACAGTTTTTTTAGGAGCTCCGTTTGAAATAGCGATGACCTGCTGAAATATCAGGGGTTTTAACAGGGAGAATCTGCGCCACACAGGGTCAATGAGGTGTGCCCAGACAGACTTTTCGGCGGAGTTCCGACGGACTTCCGAACGAACGGACTTGGGCACATACGAACGGACTAAGTCCGTTCGTTTTGAACGTGATGATGTAAGACGGGACTAAAAAAGGAAGTTCAATAGCCAGTAGCCAATAGCTTCTAGGGCTGCAACTAACGATTATTTTCATAATCGATTCTTTGGCCAATTATTGTTTTGATTATTCGGTTAATAACCTTAAGAAAAAGTGTGGTGTATAATTTAGTTAATATGTAAAGTTTAAAAAAAGGCAATTTATACTTAAATATCTGTATACAGTGGTAAATATAAATAACCAACTATATGGTTAGGGAGCAAAATATCTAATCCACTCTGAGAATAACAGACAGAAGAGATATATGGTATATATTATTAGAGGATATATAATGTATACAGGGGTTTCCGGGTTACAAACAAGATAGGGACTGTAGGTTTGTTCTTAAGTTGAATCTATTTGTAAGTCGGAACAGGTAAATTTTTTAAGTGTAGCTCCAGCCAAAAAATCTATTTTTAAGCTTTTTGGATAACAGGGAAGGGTTATCACCCCTGTAACATTTGTTTAGCTGTCTGTGCCCCTGTACAGAAGATTTTACCTCACTTTTAGTCCCAATGATAATTGGATTTTTAAAATTTTAGGCTGTTAGGGAAACAAGGATTGGCTATAAAGCTTCAGTGGAGACACCTTTTTCCCATATTAACTCTTAGCCCTGTACACACGGTCAGAAATTCAGACGGAATGTGTCCTATCGGACCGTGTTGTCGGATAATCCGACCGCATGTGGGCTCCATCTGACTTTTTCCATCGGAATGTCCGACCAACAAAGTTTGAGAGCTGGATATAAAATTTTCTGACAACATGATCTGATCGGACTTTGTCCGTTCGTTTGTAGAGAATTCCGATCGGACAAAGTGCCCCGCATGCTCAGATCAAATTATGAGACCAAAGCTATTGGCTACTAGGCTGAACGTAGTGCCGTCGTAACGAACTAACGTCATCATGTTCCGAACGATCGGATTTTTCAACAACTTTGTCCGACCGTGTATATGCAACATCAGTTTCAGACAAAATCCGTCTGAAAAAATCCGATGGATTTTGTGGTCGGAATTTCCGACCCTGTGTACAATGGCTAATAGGAGAGAATTTCCCTTCCTAGAGGTAGATTTCCTCCCACTTCCTGTTATCTCCCTCCATTTGTAAGTAGGAGTCGTTTGTAAGTCGGATGTTTGTAAGTAGGGGACCCATGTATACTATTAAAGGGTGAATCTGGTAAATATCATCAGACTCCGAGATCTTTTTTTTTTATTATTAAAAAACAATGTCTTCCTTCAAAAAAAAAAGGCATTTTAAGAACTTTCGTTTGATTCTAATCATTAGTGGGGTCAAATCGATGTTCATTTTCAACCACAGTGATGTGAAAATTTGGAGATCCATGTGGCCAGCATAAGGCTCGGTACACACCAATGCAGTTTGCATTTGATCTGTTTCTGCAGTGCTTTTTTTTTTTTTTTTTAATTTAATTACTTTTTATTGAAAAAAGATTTTTTTTACATACGGTAAATAAAACATACTTTTCCAAACATAGGAAAAAAATATATATCACAACAAGAAATACAAATTCTTTCCTCAAAAATTTACCTAGCACCACAGGCATAGTCATACATGACACTCTAGTTGTCCCTGACCCGCCTGCAAGACTATCCCCCCCCCCCCCAAAACCCCATTCTACGAACACGTGCTGCTAAGTCCGGCCAAGCCTATTCTGGCTAGCCGGCAAGGGGATGGCAGGTCACTTCAGGAACAGGAATAAGGAGCATCAGGGAAACTCCCAAGCCACACCAAGCCTAAGCCGAGTGAGTGCACCTTAAATCTTATCCTCCACTATCTCATCCAGGGGGTAACCAATGTCTCTCAACCATGGATTCCATAGCACCTTGAATTTTTTTAAGTTATTTTGTCTAATAAGCATTGCTCGTTCACACCAAATTGTAGAATTTATGGCATTTACCCATGCTTGTAGTACTGGGGTTTTTTTTGCCTGCCAGTTCATCGCAATTAACCGTCTGGCCTGATACAGGCATCTTAGTATAGATATCTTTGTTACAGCAGAGATTCTACCCCTTTCCATAATCCCTAATAGACAAATCTTAGCTTCTGGTTCCAAGGTGGTATTAAAGGTCCTATTAATTCTATGTACAATTTCTATCCAGTACCGATATAATTTTGGGCACTTCCATACCATATGAAGAAGGTCCCCTGGTGCTCCACATCTGGGGCACTCGCCATTGGACTTTCTACTTATCTTCCACATTTTTTTTGGGGTATAGTATGCCCTATATAAGAAAAGCTTGTGGGACATGCGCTGCGATGGGGAGATAGACACCAGGTTCCCCTGTGCTAGGGTCTCATCCCATTGCTCTTGCCCAATTGGTCTCAGGTCTTCCACCCATCCTCTCCTACTCTTATCCGGTCCCTCTCCATTCAAGACTTTATCCTTGAGTTTTATATATAAGCTAGCAATCTGACCCTTTTTTTGCCCTCGCTCGAGAAATCCCTGAAACAGGGGGGGTCTTCATCCTCTCAATAATAAGTGTGCCATACTGTGCTTGTATCCCATGTCTCACTTGCAAATATATACAGTGGTGTGAAAAAGTGTTTGCCCCCTTCCTCATTTCCTGTTCCTTTGCATGTTTGTCACACTTAAGTGTTTCGGAACATCAAACCAATTTAAACAATAGTCAAGGACAATACAAGTAAACACAAAATGCAATTTGTAAATGAAGGTGTTTATTATTAAAGGTGAAAAAAATTCCAAACCATCATGGCCCTGTGTGAAAAAGTGATTGCCCCCCTTGTTAAAACATACTATAACTGTGGTTGTCCACACCTGAGTTCAATTTCTCTAGCCACACCCAGGCCTGATTATTGCCACACCTGTTCACAATCAAGGCATCACTTAAATAGGAGCTGCTTGACACAGTAAGGTCCACCAGAAGATCCTTAAAAGCTACACATCATGCCGAGACCCAAAGAAATTCAGGAACAATTGAGAAAGAAAGTAATTGAGATCTATCAGTCTGGAAAGGGTTATAAAGCCATTTCCAAAGCTTTGGGAATCCAGCGAACCACAGTGAGAGCCATTATCCACAAATGGCGAAGACATGGAACAGTGGTGAACCTTCCCAGGAGTGGCCGGCCGCCCAAAATTACCCCAAGAGCGCAGGGACGACTCATCCAAGAGGTCACAAAAGACCCCACAACAACATCCAAGGAACTGCAGGCCTCACTTGCCTCAGTTAAGGTCAGCGTTCATGCCTCCACCATCAGGAAAAGACTGGGCAAAAATGGCCTGCATGGCAGAGTTCCAAGGAGAAAACCACTGCTGAGCAAAAAGAACATCAAAGCTCGTCTCAATTTCTCCACAACACATCTTGATGATCCCCAAGACTTTTGGGACAACATTCTGTGGACCGATGAGACAAAAGTGGAACTCTTTGGAAGGTGTGTGTCCAAGTATATCTGGCGTAGAAGGAACACTGCATTTCATAAAAAGAACATTATACCAACAGTAAAATATGGTGGTGGTAGTGTGATGGTCTGGGGCTGTTTTGCTGCTTCAGGACCTGGAAGACTTGCCGTGATAAAAGGAACTATGAATTCTGCTGTCTACCAAGAGATCCTGAAGGAGAATGTCCGACCATCTGTTCGTGTACTCAAGCTGAAACGAACTTGGGTTCTGCAGCAGGACAATGATCCTAAACACACCAGCAAGTCCACCACCGAATGGCTGAAGAAAAACAAAATGAAGACTTTGGAGTGGCCTAGCCAAAGTCCTGACCTGAATCCTATTGAGATGTTGTGGTATGACCTTAAAAAGGCCGTTCATGCTCGAAAACCCTCTAATGTAACTGAATTAGGACAATTCTGCAAAGATGAGTGGGCCAAAATTCCTCCAGGACGCTGTAAAAGCCTCATTGCACTTATCGCAAACGCTTGGTTGCAGTTGTTGCTGCTAAGGGTGGCCCAACCAGTTATTAGATTTAGGGGGCAATCACTTTTTCACACAGGGCCATGATGGTTTGGATTTTTTTTCACCTTTAATAATAAACACCTTCATTTACAAATTGCATTTTGTGTTTACTTGTGTTGTCCTTGACTATTGTTTAAATTGGTTCGATGTTCCGAAACACTTAAGTGTGACAAACATGCAAAGGAACAGGAAATCAGGAAGGGGGCAAACACTTTTTCACACCACTGTATAAAACGTTTTGTTAGAGATACCAAATTCCTGACGGAGATCTTCAAAAGATTTCATAATGTTCCCCTGATAGAGATGCACCAGCCTGCTAATCCCCCTCCTCTCCCACTCCAGGGGCCGATCTATACTAATTAATTCAGCCAATTCTCCATTGTTCCATAGGGGGGTATACTCAGTTACTCCCTCATAGCCCAGGAGTTGCTTGGCTATCTGCCATACTTTCCTCGCCAGAACATTAGTAGGGCATTTACAAGCAAATGAGTTGGCCTCCAAAACTTCAACTAAGGTTTTATGATATGCTTTTTTAATCATCATTTTATGATTTGGACAACCACCCCCTTCTAGTCCAGCCCCAGTTAAATGCTGGAGCTGGGCTGATAGAAAGTATGTTCTTGGATGCGGTATCGCTACTCCTCCCTTTTCCACAGGGAGCTGCAACGTCCGAAGCCGAATCCGGGGCTGTCTCTTTTTCCATATTAATTCACAAATCAATCCCTCCAATCTGTTGAACCACTTCTGGTTGATCCAGATTGGGGAATTATGGAGAATGTATAAGATCTGTGATTGCCAAATCATTTTTACTAGGTTGCAGCGTCCCGCCACAGACAGGGGGAGACGACACCAGTTATTGGCCTTCTGCTTCAATTTCACCAGTAATGGTACCAGATTCTCCTCAACATACTGATTTATATCTCTAGAAATCCAGACGCCCAAGTATTTCAACTTGGGTACCACTTCTAGTCCCAAGACTGTAGGCGATGTTAGGTCTCCAGACTCCGACAATGGCATAAGGGCTGATTTACTCCAGTTAATAACCAAACCAGATTGTTGCCCAAATTCCTCCATCAGCCGCACTACACTGTTCAGAGTAGAGCCCACATCGCCAATAAAAAACAGGACATCATCTGCAAATAAGGCCAGCTTCTCCTCCTCTAGTCCGCGCCGGAATCCCTGGATGTCCGGGCGTGATCTCGCCAGCACAGCCAGGGGTTCCATAGCCAGCACGAACAGGAGGGGAGACAATGGGCACCCCTGCCTTGTACCCCTTTCTAGATGAAATGTGTCGGAAAATAGGGTCCCCATTTTAATCTTGGCCCTAGGTCCCCTATAAAGTAATTTTACCCATTGGATAAATAGGGGGCCAAAACCGAAACGTTCCAATACACCCCAAAGATAGCCCCACTCCAGGCTGTCAAAGGCTTTAGTAGCATCTAAAGCTAGTATGGCACCTGGACTGTCATTGTCTCTAGGTATTTAAAAAAACCCTCCTGATATTAGTGTTAGTTGTTCTGCCCGGGACAAACCCGGACTGATCTGGATGTATTAATTTATGAATATAGCTATTTAAACGGGTTGCTAGGACCTTGGCTAGGATTTTTACATCTGAGCATAACAGGGATATCGGCCGGTATGACGAGACCTCTTGTTGATCCTTCCCTTCTTTGAGAATTAAAGTGATATTAGCCTCCAGCATTGAAGCGGGGAGCTCCCCCGCCTCTAGTGCATGGTTTAACGTTTCCAGTAGTGCCGGCATCAGCTGTTCACTATATCGTTTATAAATTTCTACTGGAAGCCCATCAGGGCCAGGAGATTTATAGTTGGGCATGCTAATCATCGCACTTTTTAGTTCTTCCAAAGTAAGTGGTAAATCTAGATTCAATTTATCCTGGTCTGAAAGCATAGGGATAGCTGTTTGATGCAAGAAATTAGTGGCCAGACCCTCATGATCCTGTATAGTTGATTTATATAAAGTTCTGTAATAGTCACTAAGTACCTTCATAATCTCGGGGGGCCTGGAGACAAGATCGCCCTTCTGTGTTTTAATTGCCTGTATTACTGTAGAGGGGCCATTAGATTGAACTAATAGGGAAAGAGCTCGACCCACCTTCTCTCCTTCGCCAAAATAATATTGACGTTGGAAAATGCGTTGATTCTCTACCTTTTTTAGAAGTGCCATTTTATATACCTGTTGGCTATCCACCCAGGCCTGTTGTTTCCCCGGCGATGGGTCCTCCACAAACTCTCTCTCAGCCTGGATAACATCATTTCTAATTTTTCCCTCTTGGTCTCGAGCTTCCCGTTTTGTTATTGCAATTTTCTGTATGAGTATTCCTCTAAGAAAGGCTTTTAGGGAATCCCAGACCATTCCAGGTGCCGCTGTCCCTCTGTTAGTTTGGAGAAATTCCCCTATTCGATCCACTAAGAGGTTAGAGCTGTCAATTAGTTCCAACCAAGCGGGGTTTATTCTCCACTCTCTCAGTGGGACACTCTCTCCCGTATTCAAGGTTATAACTAAAGGGGAATGATCTGAGATCCCACGTACCCCATATTCTATGTCTGCCACCAACCCAACTGCCTCTTTGTTCCCCAAGCCCATGTCTATTCTTGATAGCGTCTGGTGGGTACTGGAAAAACAAGAGTACTGCCTATCCTGAGGGTGTCGCGTACGCCAGATATCTCTTAATCTGACTTCTAGTAAGAATTCATGTAATCGACCTGTTCTATTCCCAACTGGACAAGGGAATCTGTCCAAGCGCTTATCTATGATTTCATTAAAATCACCGGCTATTATCCACGGGACTCTCAATTTACCCAAGCTAAACATGAGAAGTTTATCCATAACCTCTAGCTTAAAGGGAGGAGGTATATAAATATTCGCTAAGACATATTCTTGCCCATCCACCAGGCAATGCAAAAAGACAAATCTCCCCTCCCCATCTATATGAGACTCCTTACATAAAAAATCTGTACCCTTCCAAACTAGCACACTCACGCCGCGAGAATACGATGAATAGAAGGAATGATAATATGCCTGGAATTTCCGATTATGTAGCAGAGAGGCCGTGGTTGGGGTTAAGTGGGTTTCCTGTAAAAAAAGCAAACCAGGTCCCTTTCCCTCCGTCTCCAACATCACAGACCCCCTTTTCTTGGGGTCTCCCAGGCCCCTCACGTTCCACGAAATGATGTTCCATCTACCCATCAGCTCCAGTAATTGATATACCCAGGGAGGGGAGAGGACAAGGGGGGAGGGAACCGCTTCCTCTCCCCAACGCCACTCCCCGTCCCGACCTGTCCCCCGTCACCACCCCATTACTCACAGCACGTGTTCGAGGACTCCCCTCCCTCCCCCACCCACCCAACCCTGCCCATCAGGGCAACCCCTAGGGGTCTCGATTGTAGCCGGTATAATCATACCCCATTCAAAAGTGTCCAAACTCACCGCCCCCCCACATGGTCTTACCATACCCGTTTAACACACTTCCTAAGGTGGGATCATAATCCCTCCATGGCATCAATTATGCCCCTCTATAAAAAAGACAGGAAGGGGGGGGTAGGGGAGGGAAAGAGAAAAAAAAAAAAAAGGGGGAAAAAGGGGGGGAGGGTAGGTGCTGCTGTAACTTCAAAAACTCGGTGGTTATAATATTATTTACGCTCAAAGTATATTTATATCCCCCCTCCCCCAACCCTCCCCTCAAATCCCACCCTCCCAACTCAACTATAAAACCTCATTTACAGTGGCTAGTGTAAAATTGTGTAGATTATTAATTCGCCATGTGATATCGCAGTGCTCTATAATCCATAATGCTTACCCCTTCCCTAATCAATTGTTATATAATTTTACCCATCTCACTCAAGTAACGAGCAGTAGCATTATAGCTCCCCATTCCTTCATTGAGATGAGTTCATAAATAAGTTATTTCTAGTAATATACATACACAAATTTGCATTCCCCCTTGCAACCCCCCCCCCCGCCCCACACCCCCCCTTCCTACCTCAACTATAACCATATCTTTATACACAATGTGAGTCACCCTATAGTGTTCAATAACTTGTAATACATTAACCCCAATCTCTAAACTATTCATTGTATCCATCTACTTCCCTACCCCACCCTATTAACCATTGATAACACAAAAAAAAAATATATATATTTTTCCCTTCCCCCCCCCCACAAAAACTAGTACAAGCCGACTCTAAGCACCGCTAAAGAGTCTCCTTATGTTCCTCCAGCCAGTTCACAACCTCCTGCGGGGAGTTAAAAAATAATGTTGAACCCAAAGCAGACACACGGAGTCGAGCTGGATACAATAAGGCATAAATTATCTTGTGCTTTTGCAAGGTGCGCTTAACAGGAATAAACTCCGCTCTCTGTTTCTGTAAATCTGATGAAAAATCTGGATAAAATGATACCCTAGTCCCCTTATAGAAGATGTCTCCTAATCCCCTAACCCTCCGCATCAAAATCATTCGATCATTGTAATTAATAAATTTCAGTATCATTGGCCTGCAGCGTCCCTCTAATAGATGAGATCTAGGAGGGACTCTGTGGGCTCTTTTGATGCAGGAGGGCGAGGAGAAGGAGACATCTCCCAGTAATTCCTTAAACCAATTTTCCAAAAAAATTATGGGGTTAGGACCCTCGCTTCCCTCTGGCAGGCCAATTAATCGCACATTATTCCTGCTGTTCTTATTGTCCATGTCGTCGATTTTGGATGCCTGTGCGATAATTAGTTTCTGGAGTGTGACTATTTTTTCCTGCAGGGGAGATAGTTCATCTTCCACCATACTTAATCTTCCCTCTAAAGCATTTGTTCTGTCAATAGTATTGCTTAATAGTTGGCTCATAGCATGCAGTTCATTTTGAATATTTCTTAATTGACTGTCCAGACCAGAAATAGAGCTCTTACACTCATTAACCGCCAACAATATCTCTCGTAGAGTAGGTTCACCGCCCCCCACAAATCTTTGGGAGATCCTGTTTTCCTCCTGGGGTAACTCACCTACCCCCCCTCCTGGAGGTAGGGTACCAAGATCTGGTGCAAAATGACCTGCGCTTCTCCTATCCCCCAGTGTCCCCTGCGTTTTAGGTTGGCCGGGCGGATGATGTTGTACTTTCCTGCCTGGGGAAGTCGCATGTGCAAAGCGCTCGAGTTTCGAAGCCGCAGAGGCTTGATTTAATTTTTCCTTGGCAGCACGCGTTTTTTGGTTCCCCTCCCCATGGGACATGTCCTCCACAGCTCTTTTACTAAGCATGGGAAAGTCCGCGTGAAAAAACGCTAAGCCAGCAGAGGGTAGTAATATGATAGTTTATATCGCTGAGTCAAATCCCCTCAGAAAAAAGCGCAGCTTTTAATTCAAAGAGCCTGAGGGGAGGGGAACCAGCCAATCCACCAGCCACACAGTACTGAGGTCCCACATTAATTATGTTATGGAGCGAGCTCTCTCCAACTGTCGGTTAACAAGAGTAAAGCAGGGGGGAAAAACAAATGTTTCATCCAAACAGAGGACACCAATGCACCTCCCCGCTGTCTATTATTGACAAGACCACAGTCTCCACCACACCGCTTCTGTCGTCAGTCCCACTAGACTACCCAGCATACATCACCATTCCAAAGCCAGGGTTACCGTCGGCTAGTCTAGCGAATGTCACCGAGAGATCTCGTATCGATCCGAGACAGTCACAGAGCCCTCTCCGCGTATCCTCGTGCAGCGTCACAGGATTCGTATGACTTCGGATCTCCGACCGAGATCTCGTGATAGCTGAGCCGTCCGCGGGACCCTCCTCGGGTAATCTCGGCAATCTCCGACAGCGCCGGCCGACAATAGTAGTAGTACCCTCTGCCAGGTCCGGACACTCGGTACAGAACTCCAACCAGGGAAATCAGGAGGCAGCAACTGTAGCCGCCAGCGGCTTACATTCCTCTAGTCACAGGGCGTAGGCAGAGAGTTCGGACACACTCTCACTCCCTCTCACTCACTCACACCCATCTCCATTTCTGCAGTGCTTTTTACTGTGCATTTTGATTTTTGTGCACCTGATTTGGCATGCGATTTGCATTTTGCGCATTGCAAATTTTTTTGACCAATTTTTTGTTGGGCAGATTAAAAAACACAAACTGCTGCAAAAACTCATTACTGTTACTTTTCTGCAGCTTCTCCATAGAAGTATATTGAACCAAAAAAGCGCAGTTTTGCATTAAAAAAAGTCCATAACCCTTTCCAAATACGCTGCGGCTGAAAAAAGCATAGATGTGAACGTGCCCCATAGGAAACAATGTAAATGAACTGGAAGAAACAGAAGTAGTGGTGAGCTGTACTATGACAGGAAGTCCATCCTAAAGGCTGGTAAGCTCTATAGGCACTAGAATAATATAGAGATGTTAGACGGCATATTTGTCGTCACATAAGGCAAAACATATATATAAATCGGTGTGCGTTTTTTTTATGGGGGGATAATAAAGAACCCTCAAAAGCACTATAACATTATAACATCAAGGTAAATTCAAATATAAATGAAAAAATACGAAAAAAACACACAATCAAAATATTTGAAACAAGTGATTCCCAATGCGATTTGTTGTAACTGTCAAAATCGCATAAAGTGCCAGTGCCAAAAAATGTATCAATAATAATACGTGCAAGATGCCTCTACACCATAAAAATTGCTAAAACAATATAGATAAAACAGTAAGCAAAATGTTTGTTCAACTGTGCAAGTTGTGGCAATTATAAAAAATAAAGAATAATAAAACGCGTGTCAGTGCTGAGTGGATCGGCTCGGTCACGCAGGCGCCTCAGGAGGGGGACGTGTTCGGTCGCTGGAAGGAACTAAGGAAGAAGTTGGAAAGGAACTGACCCAAGTGATGTAAGGAAGCATTTTTCACTTTCCTGGCACCAAAGTCCTAAAATATTGTCAAGCTAAGCTTGTGGACAAGCAAACTTCTTCCTTTTGAATTTCTAACATATTCTAACAAAGATGTCTCGAAAGCACAGTAATAAGGGGACCAATACAGCGCAATAGTCAGGATACTGACGCCAGGATCTGGGGACACCACAGCAGGACCTCAAAAGACAAAGAGCACCAGGGACCCCGAGGATATACATATTACACGCTGTTACCTTACAGCTGTAAGGTAAGGGAACACCCATATCCTGACCACACAGGACCACGAGGGATACGCCCACCATCACCAACATCACCACCAATTACATTGTTTTTATTAATATTGTGTACATGTTATTATTATTTAAGCACTAGCACTTTATGCGATTTTTTGATATAATCGCCACCGGTTCTGCACAAGTGTAACGGACATTTTCCGATAAATCTTAACCTTTTTTTCACCATGGCATTTGCATAGTTTCAATATTGTTTTAGAGGGATTTTTCATTTACTCCCTCAGCACTGACACTTTATGCGTTTTATTATTCTTTATTTTTTATAATTGCCACAACTTGCACAGTTGAACGGACATTTTGCTCACTGTTTTATCTATATTGTTTTAGCAATTTTTATGGTGTAGAGGCATCTTGCACGTATTATTATTGATTCATTTTTTGGCACTGGCACTTTATGCGATTTTGACAGTTACAACAAATCGCATTGGGAATCACTTGTTTCAAATATTTTGATTGTGTGTTTTTTTCGTATTTTTTCATTTATATTTGAATTTACCTTGATGTTATAATGTTATAGTGCTTTTGAGGGTTCTTTATTATCCCCCCCATAAAAAAACGGACACTGATTTATATATATTTTTTGCCTTATGTGACGACAAATATGCCGTCTAACATCTCTATATTATTCTAGTGCCTATAGAGCTTACCAGCCTTTAGGCTGGACTTCCTGTCATAGTACAGCGCACCACTACTTCTGTTTCTTCCATTTTTTCCCACTGGGGTTCAGGTACCCCACCTCAGTGTGTGCAGCAGTACAACGCTCCCTGCTTTTTCGATTTACCTTGATTAGGCGCAGGAATACTTTCTTATACTTAATGTAAATGAACTGTAGTGCGTTTGTGCAAAAAGCACCAAAAAACACATAGATGTGAACCAGGTCTAAGACTTTTAGTGACATAATGGGGTTAAAAAAACAAAATTAGCCCTTTATAGTACAAAATAAGCAGATGATCACTACTGTAAGGGGTTCATTTTTTTTTTTTACTGTAGAACTGTGAAAGTAATATTTACAGTAGTGATTATTTGCTCCTTTTGTACATAAAGGGCTCATTTTAGTTTTTGTAACCCCATTGAGTTACTGTCCGATTAATCGGTTATGAAAATAGTAATCGATTAATTTCATAATCAATTAGTTGTCGATTAATCGATTAATTGTTTCAGCCCTAATAGCTTCCCTTGCATCATATTTGGTCCGTCGGACCAGCATACAGATGAACAGTTTTCCCTATAGGAGTTAAGTCTGTGGGACAGATTTGAAACATGTTCTATTTCTAGGTCCGTCTGATTTTTATAACGAAAAATGATCGGAGTAGCCCACACACGATCGGATTGTCCGATGGACTGATCCTGTCGGACCTAGTCTGCCAGCCATGTGTACGCGTCATTACATTTCAAGATTTCTTAGGCAATAGTGGGATGTGAACAGATGGACACCGGTAACTTTAAGGTGCAAACAAAAAGAGTTTGTTAATAAACACTTACCGTAAATTACCAGGGAGAAAGGTACAAGCACAAGACACCCATGAACTAGCAGACTCCACAAAAAGGGAACAATAGTACTCACGATCCTCACAGAAAAAGAACCTTGAAGCTGACCTGCAGTTTGTGATTCTAAAGCACTTGTTAGATCAGCTGCCAGCACTCTGGGGAAAAGATACCATACTCCTGTGAGGTCCAAGCTCCACATCCAAGCTTCTCCAGACCCTGAGGACGTCTGGAGGTCCTCCAGCCTCACAGCCTGGCCCAAAATCCATGAATTTGTCCAGTCACATGGTCAGCCGCTCAGGCAGCAGGCCTAAGAACTTTCAGCAGCAAGCACACAGCTACCCCAAACAGGAAGCCCAAAAGAGAACATACTGACTTCCCAAGGTCAAGGTCCCAATATTCTACCCTCAACCAGCGTGCACCATTGACAAGAGAACATATACTGGTTGGCCAGGGAGATATAAATATTCATGACTCAGGTTAATGCCACTCTCAGGCCGCGTACACACGCGGGGACTGTTCGCCCAACTTTGTTCGTCAAACAGTTTGAGCGGACAGTCCGCTCAAAATTAGCATGGACGGACTTGGCCACACACGACGAACGAACAGTCCGCTGAAACTTGCGCGATGACGTGAATGGCACGTACGACGGGACTAGAAATACGACGTCCTATACACTGCAATGCAACCTTCGCCGTGTAAATCCTTTCTGAGCAATGCGCGGAACTTAGTTTGACGAACAAGCCTACACACGGGCGGACTGTCCGCTCAAACTAAGTTTCAGCGGACAGTTTTACGGAATTTCCGAAAAACTTTTTCCGTCAGACTGTCCGCTGAAACTGACAAAGTTGATTGAACAGTCCCCGCGTGTGTACGCGGCCTCATACTATTTCCAACGGCAGCAGTGCCACTAATTGATAGGACACACAAAGTGACCACAGCCTAGGAAAAACCTAAGAAAGTTGAACTATCAATTCAGCTAAGCTGTCTGTAGCTTAGCACCACTACTTGTTTTGGACCTCTACATTTGTCCAAAACAAGAAAAAAAACCTTTGGTTTGATTAAAATTTTAAAACCCAACTCCAGGCAGCTAAAAAAATATCATTTGCAGATGGATGGTGCCTGCACTGGAAGGGATAACTGTTCATTTAGGTCTAGGTGTCTCCATATTTCCTGAAAAAATGGGTCAGTTTACTGTTTTTAAGACTTTAGGGGGCTAAACTGTGGCCAGTGGGAGTTGAAAACGTCCTGGCATCAATGGGGGTATACAGTGCCTCGGGTTGATGCTCCTGAGTTAGACTCTGAGGACTGGGAGGAGATACAGGACTTTCCATAAAAATAAATAAAAAAAAGAGTTTCCCTAAGAGATTGTCTTATTTAGTTCAAGATTGTACGTGTAGCAAGGTCCCAGGCCTCCTTTAGTCTAATGAGAACCTCCAGAGCTAAGAGCTGCTGACATCCCTCCATATAGAGTGGGGTGTAGTGTAAGATAGATTCATGGGCGCCAGACACTTCTTGAATGCCTAAAGAGATAATGCTAGTGTGGTGGTATTTATCTGTCTGAGTCGGTCATAGGACAACAAGCTCCAGCACACCTAGTGGTCACAGGATCACTAACCACTATATGGATCGGCTAGACACTGAATAAAATACTTATCCAGAGATGTTTTAAAAAAACACAGCAGTAACTGAATATAGGTTTAAATAACAACTTGATGTCCCAATTCTACTGATATTGATATGGACATCAAGTTTTTACTTAAACCTATATCCAGCTGAACGTTTCAAGAGTTTATGCCAGCAGGAATCCTTCTGGATCTATTCTTTAGGGACTCTGGCACCTGGTAGGTTAAAGGAAGAGATAGAAATTCATACTCTCCTATAACAGCCTATCATGTTATTTCTCAGTTTATGCAATTTGTTTCTTGTTTATAGCCATTTTTCATCTTTTCTGTTTTTTGCAGCGGACCCTTATGGCCCCTTTCCATTATCCGTTATTCTACTCATAGTAAGTACCCCATTACTATGTGGTACAGTGTTAAGTAGTATTACCTTAGCATATAAACCTTTTGGCATAGGTATATAACTATAAATAACCGAAATGGACGCAGTATATCGCAAAGGAAAATTGACATACAGACCTAATATCGATTTGACCCCACATAATAAGACCCATCCAATCATTTATTTATCCTTTCTTCACGGAGGTTTAGAAACTTTCTTATGTATGTGCTTATTTGATGCGTACGCACATATGCACATTCTCGTGATATGCGCATGGATTATTCCTTACACACACTTGGACAGTGTTCTATTATCTCTATGTGTTTTGCATGTGTTCTATATATATGTATGCGTTGTACGCCTAATATTATTGGACTTTGTTTGGCCCCAGGTTGGGTGCCAAATGTAGTAAGGTCCAAGGCCTCCTTTAGTCTAATGAGAATCCCCAGCCAAGAGCTGCTGACACCCTTCCATATGGAGTGAATTGTAAGGCATAGTGGGTATAGTGCGAGATAGATTCGTGGGCGCCAGACACTTTTTGAAAGCAGAGAGATTTTATTTCTCTTGAACAGAACTGTGGGAGAGAGGGTTTAGGGCCAGGACACCCTTGAGATAGTTGCAATGTTAATTGGCAGACTCAGAGACTTCTACAGGGAGACAGCCATGCAGGGAAAGGCATCCAGACACCCCACGTGCATGTGTAGGAATGCTGTGTCCTATGGCAACAATCTTAGAACCTGTTCTTAACACAAGTTGTAATGAACTCTCTCACTTTCTTTACAATGACTTCTTGTATTTTCTCAACCCACTGAGCTCCCAGTCTCTCTCACTAGACTTGCCGATTCACTGCCACAGAATCCCTTGAGCTCTTCCAATATTCACTTCCAATATTCACTTTAGTATCTTCCTCAAATTTTAACCCCCTTCTCTACTGGGACCCTAGCTTGGCACTCCATATACTTTTCAGGCTTCACCCCACTGGCCTGCTCGGTCCCTGGCTTGACACACAAGGCTGCTCTGCAAGCGTCACATATGCTGGCTGGGTCCCTGGCTTGACACCTGCTGAAGTTTCCCAATTCTTCACCCTCCCCAGTTGGTGAAAATACTGCTCCGGCATTTGCTTCAGCTACTCACTGTGGTCCCTGGTAATGACACCTGCTGAAGTTTCCCAATTCTTCACCCTCCCCAGTTGGTGAAAATACTGCTCCGGCATTTGCTTCAGCTACTCACTGTGGTCCCTGGTAATAAGGCGGTTAGTCCCTTTAGTGGCAACAGCTTCCTCTACCTCCGACCACGACAGGTTCTCCGGCCGGCAGAACTATCACTTCTGGTTGGACTGCAAGCCACAGTCCCAACCCTACGCTGCTCTCTTGCTTCTGGATAGGCCCTCAGACAGCCTAGCAGCCAGATGTGCCCGGGATAGGCCCAAACAAACTCCAGCCTAGCAGCCTGGGCAATACAACAAAATTCCACCCAGACAGCCATCCTGGTGGCACAAAACAGTGATTACCTAACTCCACCCAAATATAAAGGTTCTCCCAGCAGACCAAGGAATTTAAGAAAACCCCTGCCCATTGGCTGAGATACCCCATATACTCATAATCTGTCCTTGCTTTGCCCCTGTCTTATCTAATGCCACCAGACACCCACCTAGCGGCAGAAGAGAGAAGGGCAGCAACTCTAGACTTAGAGTGAAATCAATTTATCCCTAACAATGAGCCAAGGTAACTACACCTGGCAGAAAAATTTAGGAGCAACCCTGCCTAAACATCAGGGTGCTACATACATAGGGCCTATCTCACTCCCTATCGACTACACAAGATGGGGTCTGCTCATTCTTCGGAATGTTGGTGCTATGGTCATCTCCCAGGTAACATTCACATACAGTATTCTGGTACTGCCCTGCAATATATGTCTATTGTAATGGCATATGTAGCCAATGTAGTCTTTTTTGTTATATAGTTCTAAATATTACTCACTGTCACCTCACCTCCTTAGGAAGCGCATTCCCATCCTCGGTGTGGACATCTGAAGCCTACTCGTAGCTATTTTCAGGCTACGGTGCTGCTGGCTACCCAGCATGCACCTCCCGATCTTCCGATCGCGCTTTGCGTGTAAAGTTTGGCGCACTCATTGACTCCTGGGATTGGTGACACTTATATCCCAGGAGCCAATGGGTGGCCAGATATGATGCGACGAGGTACAGTGGAAGTGCACCTGTCTACTAGCTAAAAAAAAGAAATAATAAGCTTTAAAAAAAAAAAACTTTCCGAAGATTAGTGGCAATGTGATAAGCAATGCAGAGGGGCGAACTTCATAAATTGGGTGGAACTCTGCTTTAGCCTAGTTGCTAGCACTTCCATTATTCCTTCCCTGAGTGCGTCCTGGCTAGGTCTGGTGAAACAATTCCTAGGGTGGTGAAAAGAACTAAAATTGGTCTTCTATTATTTTACGCCAGGAAGGCTATCACATTATGCTGGAACAAACAGTCTCCCCCTCCTCTTTCCTTTCGGAAAGAACAGGTTAATAATGCTCTCCCCTACTATAAAGACACGGACCCTCACAGAGGCTGTCCCAAGATGCATAACAGAGTCTGGGCTATATGGTTAGCGGAACCTTTCACGAATGTGGATTTTTAATGCCCTGTGTATATTTCCCTGTGGCTGTTCACAGAGGTTTTGTGGTTGCATTTGGATCCCTTGGGCTTTTGGAATTGACACGGCTAAGCTGGTCCATGGTACGCAAGTCTTACTAATTGTTGTTGTTACAGGCTTTAAGGGCACTTTGCACTATACTGTATTATACCTTTTGCCCCTGTGTGGGCTAATTGCCTGAGATTGGAATGTTTTGTTTGTTTGTACGTACTTCTGTACATTTAGTACTGCATTATAAAACCAATAAAAAGAGTTTAAAAAAAAAAACAGTGCCTCAGGCTTGGTGGTCAATGGGAGCAAAAAAATGCAAAGTGCCCGTGGTCAGTAAGAGGAACACTGCTACATCATTGGTATCAATGGGAGGTATAGTGACCCATCTTTGGTGTCAGTGGGAGAAATAATGCCCTAACTGTTGGTGTCAGTGAAAGGAATGGTGCCTCATTGATGGTGTCAGTAGGAGGAATAGTGCCACATCAAGCCCTCAGGCAACAGTTTGGAGACCACTGGTCCTGAGGAACAATAAAAAGAACATTTACTTGGCCCACTGCTGGAGTGTAGGGGAGCACCATATGCTGGGGATTAAAGGATCAGGTAAGTAGATCTGTATCTCCTCTCCCCTAGGAGAATGTATGAACAATGTGTGGAAAGGCTTGTATTTACCCACATGAGTAGGGGTGGAATAATATTAAAAGGGTCACATATATGCAGGGTGGCGGACTGACCATTTGGCCACTCGGGCACTGCCCGAGGGCCCCGGGCCACTAGGGGGCACCATCGGGGTTGCCAGCCTCAGTAAAACCAGGGACAGTATGTAAAAATCTGTGTTTTTTTTTACATCTGTCTCTGAAATGTCCCTTACCGACATCCTTTTGGTCTAAAAATCCTGAGATTATAGCTGCCCCACCTCTCCAGTACCTTCTCAGCCAATAGAAACATGTCTGTGTATACTGTGTGTACATGTATGTGTATACTGTGTGTGTGTGTGTATACTGTGTGATTGTATACTGTGTGTGTGTATACAGTGTGGCCCCATAATATCTGATTGCCTGGGGGCCCCATAATCTCCTATTGCCCAGGGGGCCCATGAGTTGTCAGTCCGCCCCTGCATATATGTTTTAATACTTCAGTACTATTTTAAAAGGCGTTGTTGGTTTTTTTTCTTTCATTTTTGTCTAAGTTTTGCACCAATTAGTATAATATATACGGTATATACTTTTAAGATAAAATGTGTTTCATAAAGTGCATTTAAAGTCTTCCACTTTGCACATAATCTTTCTATAACTAGATTTATCTGGATGTGGCACTTTTATTTGGGCCAGGCTGCACAATTAACCCCTTGGCGCTGGGCACACACAAATATGCAGGATGTGGCACTTTTATTTGGGCCAGGCTGCACAAGTAACCCCTTGGCGCTGGGCGCACGCAAATATGCAGCCTCTCAGCGTCTGGACCTTAGCGCAGAGAGGCCAGATATTTGCATGATTTGCAATCACTAGCGCTGTCCCGAGAGCGTGTGCCCTGCACGCTCCTGGCATACGGTGATCGGCATCTAACCGAAAACTTGTGATTGCTGCATGCAATCGGGAGTTTTTCGGATCTTCAGATCGTGTAACCGCCGTGACAACCAATCATGGTGGTCACATGATCTTAAGCCATGCCCGGCCTCCCAGAATCTTAACCCTCTTAAAGAGCCAGGAGGCGCTGGCATGAAGATGCTGATGTCCCCTTTCTTACACTTGATCAATTAACTTGTACAGTGTAGGATAAGGGATCATTTTAAATTTCCCAGGGTTGGGCTTTAGAAAAAAACATGTAGATATAAAAAGCAACACTGCAAGGGGGTAACAGCACCATCCGGCTAATCAGATGAGATGAGAATGCTGAGTAGCCCAAATCTTGCCAGATGATGCCTCAGCACATTGTTGAAGTGTTTTGTTTTGGGCTGCCCAGCATTCCCTGAGATCTTGCTGGAAGGATAGTGACATCAGCCTTGCATGGGCATCAGCGGTTCAAACTGTCAAAAGAATTGGGACGCTTAACTTTAATGGCATCCCAGTCTTAGTCCATAGGGTTCAATATTGAGTTGGCCCGCCCTTTACAGCTATAACAGCTTCAACTCTTCTGGGAAGGCTGTCCACAAGGTTTAGGAGTGTGTCTATGGGAATGTTTGACCATTCTTCCAGAAGTGCAGGCACTGATGTTGCATGAGAAGGCCTGGCTCACAGTCTGTGCTCTAATTCATCCCAAAGGTGTTTTATCGGGTTGAGGTCAGTTCTCTACGTGGCCAGTCAATTTCCTCCACCCCAAACTCACTCATCCGTGTCTTTATGGAATTTTATGTTAGAACAGGAAGGGGCCACCCCCAAACTGTTCCCACAAAGCAAAGTCCAAAAAGACATGGATGAGCGACTTTGGGGAGGAGGAACTTGACTGGCATGCACAGAGTCCTGACCTCAACCTGATAGAACACCTTTGGGATGAATTAGAGCGGAGACTGCGAACCAGACCTTCTCGTCCAACATCAGTGTCTGATGTCTCAAATGCTCTTGTGGAAGAATGGTCAAACATTCCCATAGACACACTCCTAAACCTTGTGGACAGCCTTCAGAAGAGTTGAATCTGTTAACCGCTTCCCAACCGACTCCTGTACATATACGGCAGCAGAATGGCTCTGCAGCGCGAATCGTCGTGTACATATACTGCGGCCGCTTTAAGAGGCGTAGCGCGGTGGGGAACCTGATGCGCGTGGCTGGCAAGCGTGATCCCTTCCCTGCTGGCCACCCGCGATTGCAGGCATGAGAGCAGGAAGGGGGATTTGTGTGTAAACACAGAAATCACTGTCAGGAGAGGAGAAATAAATCTGTCTTCTCTCCCAGTCAGTCCAATCCCCTCACAGTTAGAACACACCCAGGGAACACACAATTAACCCCTTGATCGGCCCCTAGTGTTAACCCCTTCCCTGCCAGTGACATTTATACAGTAATCAGTGGCTATTTTTTAGCTCTGATCGCTGTATAAATGTCAATGGTCCCAAAAAGGTGTCAAGTGTCCGATTTGTCCGCCGCAATATTGCAGTCCAGATAAAAATGATTGTCGCCATTACTAGTAAAAAAAAAAATGCCTAAAATCTATCTTTTGTAGCCACTATAACTTTTGTGCAAACCAGTCAATATATGCTTATTGAGATGTTTTTTTTTTTTTTACCAAAAATATGTAGAAGAATACATATCGGCCTAAACTGAGGAAAAAATTTGTTTGGCATATTTATTATAGCAAAAAGTAAAAAATATTGGGTGTTATTTACTAAAGGAAAATCCACTTTGCACTGCAAGTGCACTTGGAAGTAAAGTCGCTGTAGATCCGAGGGGGACATGCAAGGAAAATAAAAAACAGCATTTTAGTTTGCACATGATTGGATGATAAAATCAGCAGTGCTTCCACTCATTTCAGATCTACCCCTTAGATTTAGAGTGACTGCACTTCCAAGTGCACTTGCAGTGCAAAGTGGATTTGGCTTTTGTAAATAACCCCCTATGTGTTTTTTTCAAAATTGTTGCTTTTCTTTTGTTTATAGCGCAAAAAATAAAAAACGCAGAGATGATCAAATACCACCAAAAGAAAGCTCTATTAGTGGGGGGAAAAAGAATGTCAATTTTGTTTGGGTACAGTGTCGCATGACCGCACAATTGTCAGTTAAAGCGACACAGTGCCGTATAGCAAAAAATGGCCTGGTCAGGAAGGGGGTAAATCCTTCCGGGGCTGAAGTGGTTAGAGCTGCAAAGGGCGGGCAAACTCAATATTGAACCCTACGGACTAAGCCTGGAATGCCATTAAAATTCATGTGTGTGTAAAGGTAGGCATCCCAATACTTTTGACAATATAGTGTATATTAAAATAACTTTGATGCAATTCTTTTTCTTTTTCATAGAACATAAGGGGTAACACTAAGGGGGTTACAGATAGGAAGTCAAAAAGACCTGACAGGGGCTCTAACATTTCTCCATTCTATTGAAAACTAAACAAAAAGCTTCGGCACTTTAACCACTTGCCACCCGCCCTATAGGCAATTGATGGTGGCAAAGTGGTTGCATAATCCTGATCGGACGTCATATGACGTGATCAGGATTATGAGCCGCAGCGCGCCCCCGGGGGCGCGCATCGCGGCGATCGTTGTTGCGGGGTGTCAGTCTGACACCCGGCAACTACGATCTCGGTAAAGAGTCTCCAACGGAGACTCTTTACCACGTGATCAGCCGTGTCCAATCATGGCTGATCACAGTGTAAATAGGAAGAGCCGGTGATCGGCTTTTCCTCACTCGCGTCTGTCAGATACGAGTAGAGGAGAGCCGATCGGCTGCTCCTCTGACAGGGGGGGTCTGTGCTGATCGATTATCAGCACAGCCCCCCCGAGGATGACCACCAGGGACGCCACCAGACCACCAGGGATGCCCAGCAAAAGGTAATCCTCCCTAGACCACCAGGGATGCCAGTCAGTGCCACAATGGATGCCAATCAGTGCCCATAATGGATGCCAATCAGTGCCCACAATGGGCATCACTGATTGGCATGCATTATTGTTTGGCACTGATTGGCATCCATTAGTACAGTATAACATAATACAATGCCACCTATGAGTGCCCACCTGTGCCGCCTATCAGTGCCCACCTGTGCCACCTATCAGTGCCCACCTGTGCCGCCTATCAGTGCGCACCTGTGCCGCCTATCAATGCCCACCCATGCCCATCTGTGCCGCCTATCCATGCCCATCTGTGCCGCCTATCCATGCCCATCTGTGCCGCCCATCCATGCCAATCCGTGACAGCTGTCAGTGCCAATTTGTGCCACCTATCAGTGCCCATCCGTGTCGCCCATCAGTGCCACCCATCAGTGCCGCCTATCAGTGCCCATCAGTGCCACCTATCAGTGCCACATATCAGTGTCCATCAATGCCACCTCATCAGTGCCACTTCATTGGTGCCACATCATTGGTGCCCATCAGTGCCGCCTTATCAGTGTCCATCAGTGTAGCCCCATCAGTGCCCACCAGTGAAGGAGAAAACTTACTTATTTACAGTTTTGAAACTGAAACAAAAAAAAACATTTTTTTTCAAAATTTTCTGTATTTTTTTATTTGTAGCGCAAAAAATAAAAACTGTAGAGGTGATCAAATACCACCAAAAGAAAGCTCTATTTGTGGGAAAAAAATTATAAAAATTTCATTTGGGTACAGTGTAGCATGACCGCGCAATTGTCATTCAAAGTGCGACAGCGCTGAAAGCTCAAAATTGGTCTGGGCAGGAAGGTGTGTAAGTGCCCGGTATTGAAGTGGTTAAGCAACTCGGTCATCTCTATACTCCCAGCCTGTGATTGGACAGTAAAGAAGCAGCAACAGATGGATGGGGTTATCTCTCTTCTTAACAGTTCATTTATTGTGAATGTGAGATACCTGACTTGCCCCAAGTACTGCCCCTCCATTTCCCGGCCTGTGCTCTGCTTTACAGAGACAATAAAAGAGGCTAAAATCAAGTCAAATTCAATTATTTAGACTACTAGTTGCATTTAAAAATAAATTCCCATTTTTTTTAAATAAATGCAGTAACTGCCTCCATGAGTATTTTAATGTAAAGCAGGCAGCCAAGACAGCATATGGATGTGAACTGTAAAATCTTACTACAAGGGATTACCAGAGGGTTAGCCACTTTTGCCGCGTTCCAGTTATTAATGGACGACGATCATTTCCCATGAAGAAGAGTGCCAGGAGCTGCTGAATTTTCTTGGATAAGTATAGGAGATGCCCAGAGCTATTTTCCTGCTTAAGTAAAGGTCAGCAACGCCTGGCAGATTACACTAGACAATGTGCAACTGGGAATCCTGAAGTATTTTTAGATGCAGAGGTGTTTATGCCACAATACAGTTGCGACTGTGATGTTGGCAATTGAAGTGAATTGGCTGCAGGGAAGGATTGGAAAGTAGAAGAGGAATTGTTTTAAAGGGAAGCATCTCTCTATAGGTGCACACTGAATCATTATTGTGAAATTAAAGGGAAAATATAGTTGCAGCTTATAAGGCTCCCAATGTCCCTTTCCTCGCTCTACAAAATATGAAATAGCTTGCCAAAGCTCAAAACAGTCTTCTTAGACCCATGCTGCCTTGGCTGACTCAAGTACAGTGCCTTGAAAAAGTATTCATACCCCTTAAAATTTTCCAACCAAAAATGTCAATGTATTTTATTGGGATTTTATGTGATAGACCAACACAAAGTGGCACATAATTGTGAAGTGGAAGGAAAATGATAAATGATTTTCCAAATTTGAAAAAAAAAAAAAAATATGTGAAAAGTGTGGTGTGCATTTGTATTCAGCCCCCTTTACTCTGATACCCCTAACTAAAATCTAGTGAAACCAATTGATTTCAGAAGGCTCCTAATTAGTAAATAGTGTCCTCCTGTGTGTAATTTAATCTCAATAGAAATACAGCAGTTATGTGAAACCCTCAGAGGTTTTTTAGAGAACCTTAGTGAACAAACAGCATCATGAAAGCCAAAGAACACACCAGACAGCTGAGGGATAAAGTTGTGGAGAAGTTTAAAGCAGGGTTAGATTCTAAAAAAAATATCCCAAGCTTCGAACATCTCACGGAGCATTGTTCCATCCATCATTGGAAAATGGAAAGAGTATGGTGCAACTGTGAACCTACCAAGACATGGCCGTCCACTTTAATTGACAGGCCGGGCAAGGAGAGCATTAATCAGAGAAGCAACCAAGAGGCCCATGGTATCTCTGGAGGAGCTGCAGAGATCCACAGCTCAGATGGGAGAATCTGTCCACAGGACAACTATTAGTCGTGCACTCCATGAATCTGGCCTTTATGGAAGAGTAGCAAGAAGTGGCAAGAAGAAAACCATTGTTGAAAGAAAGCCATAAGAAGTCCTGTTTGCAGTTTGTCAGAAGCCATGTGGGGGGACCCAGCAAACATGTGGAAGAAGGTACTCTGGTCAGATGAGACCACAATTGAACTGTTTGGCCTAAAAGCAAAACGCTATATGTGGCGGAAAAGTAACATCACCCTGAACACACCATCCCCACTGTGAAACATGGTGGTGGCAGCATCATGTTGTGGGGATGCTTTTCTTTAGCAGGGACAGGGAAGCTGGTCAGAGTTGATGCTAAGTTGGATGGAGCCAAAAACAGGGCACTCTTAGAAGAAAACCAGTTTGACGGTTTTCCCGTCAAAATAAATGCTGAAGGTTTTTTCGATGGAATTCCACTGAAACTGTCTTGCGCGCACACGATCACACCAAAGTCCAACCGTCAAGAATACGGTGACGTACAACACGTACAATGGGACTAGTAAAAAGGAAGTTCAATAGCCAGTAGCCAATAACTTCCGTCTCGTACATGCTTCAGAGCATGCGTCGTTTTTGGTCAGTCGGAACAGCATACAGATGAGCGGTTTTCTCGATAGGAATTGGTTCCGTTGGAAATATTTAGAACATGTTCTATTTCTAGGTCCATCAGAATTTTCGACGTTAAAAGTCCGATGGGACATACACACGATCGGAATACATGATGAAAAGCTCCCATCTGACTTTTTCTGTCGGGCATTCCGCTCGTGTATACACGGCATTAAAGTCTGCAAAAGACTTCACCTTCCAGCAGGACAACAACCCTAAACATACAGCCGGAGCTACAATGGAATGATTTAGATCAAAGCATATTCATGTGTTAGAATGGCCCAGTCAAAGTCCAGACCTAAATCTGAATGAGCATCTGTGGCAAGACCTGAACATTTTTGTTCACAGACGCTCTCCATCCAATCTGACAGAGCTTCAACTATTTCGTAAAGAAGAATGGGCAAAAATGTCACTTTCTAGATGTGCAAAGCTGGTTGAGACATCCCCAAAAAGACTTACAGCTGTAATTGCAGTGAAGGTGGTTCTACAAAGTATTGACTCAGGGGGACTGAATACAAATGCACACCACACTCTCCACATATTTATTTGTAAAAAAAATTGAAAACCATTTATCATTTTCCTTCCACTTCACAATTATGTGCCACTTTGTGTTTGTCTATCACATAATATCCAATTATGTTTGAAGTTGTAACATGACAAAATGTGCAAAATTTCCAGGAGTATGAATATTTTTTCAAGGCACTGTAAGTATTAGACATACACAATAGTAATCCTGTCTTCCTTAGGCATTTTATTGGCTACCAAGTAGTGAAGTCCATGGATTGGGCAACTTGCAGTTTCTGCATAGGGTTGGTTATCGAAACTCTGTTACTCTTTATGGGCCCATTCACACAAGAACAGGATTTGGAAAGCCGGTGTTCCGTTTGCATTTCCTGCCCTGTGTTCAATATGCACTGCCCTTGCGATCTGCAGCGGGTGTCAATGCAGTGCTAACAACACCCCAAACACAAGGATGAGCTCCGTAGATTACCCTCTCCTCCTGTCAGTAGGTTTATTGTTAGTATATTCACATGTAGCACACATGATTGACTCCTAGCCTCTTCCTTTTTAAGTTTGAGGTTAAGGGTAAGTTCAGCTGAGCTCGCACGATTTTAAAGCTGCATTTCAGTGATTGATAGTGCAGTGGGCAATCTGGCACTAACTGACACTGACATTAATACAGTGATCAGTGATAATACCATACACTTTCACTGTACTAATGACACTGGCTGGAAAGCGGTTAACATCGTTCAGGTAATCAAGGGTATAAGTGTGTGCCTAACATGTTAGTTAATGTGTGTATTATGTGTTACTTTTTACTAAAAATCTTTGTTCCTTCTCTCTGCTTTGCAGGGAGAAGGAACAAAGTGATTGTCCCCTATGTACAGAGCCCTGTGTTAAATGTCAACACAGAGCTCTTGGCTGGAATTGGACACAGCTGATCAGCAGGTCCAGGACATAAATCATTGGTCAAGACCTGCTAACAAAATTCGGCTGTGTCTAATCACAGCGGGAGTTGGTGGGTGAAGCGCGTTTGCGTGCCTTTTACCCGGAAGAGGCCAGGGGTGTACAAGTACGTTGGTGTGTCTGTACGGGCTGCCTGACTGCAGGACATTGCAGGCAGGCGATCCTGAATTGGTTAATAATTACACAAATCCACTAATTGGTGTTATTTCAGAATTGTCTGGAGTTCATCTTTAAAACATTATCCTGCTTTCTCATTAGACGGAAGTTATTCTCTACTAAGACAACTGTGCAAAGTGCAGTGATCACTAGAAACAACTGACAATGAATTAGTAATCTTCTAGACTGTTCCGGCCTGGTGAAAGGTTAAAATCTGATTGGTTGCCACTGGCTACTTCACGTTGCACATCATCGTTGCTCATTGTGCTGGAGTATCAAATTATCCAGACTTCTATGTAATAATGTCTGTTGGTAGCTGTATTAACTCGTGTTATTTCTAGGCAATACTAAGAGCAGATTCATTTATTTGTATCATTTCTACAATACAAATAAATAAGGTGATAAAGAAAAGTATAGCATTACCTATGGCCAGTGATGATCTTCCATAAACATGCATCCATTGTTAAACAAGCTGACCTTAAACAGGAGATGTGCTAGACTGAATATTTAAAGTGTCATATATAATTTAATAAGCTTAATCTCAGGGGTAATGTTTTATGAACATTTGAGAGATTTAAATGGGAATAGAATTGTTTTGTTCCTTGTATTTTATATAACATGTAATTGTTCTCTGATAATTGCATCAACAGTTTCCCCAAAGCTAATGTATATACGCCTATGTATATTTTCACTGTAAACTTGTGAGCGACAAAAAATCCACTTCTGTGTTTCTTTCCCGGATAAGGATATTCTGAATATTCAGGATTTTACTGTACAAACACTGAATTTCATTGGGGCATTGTTCAGTAAGGTGGGGGTCAAGTGAGTGATTTTGTTGCTTGTGACACATCAGCGGGGACCTAGTAATACTAAAGCCTCGTACACACGATCGGACTTTCCGACAACAGAACCGTGAAATTTTGTCTGAAGGGCGTTGGCTTAAACTTGTCTTGCATACACACGGTCACACAAATGTTGGCCAACAATTACGAACGTAGTGATGTACTAGATGTCCTACTACGTGATTTTTCAGCTCTTTAGCGCCACTCTTTTGTTTCCTTCTGCTAATTTTGCGTTAGTAGAAGTTTGGTGAGTGTTGATTCGCTCTTTTCTTTTTCGCGTTTTTCATTTAGCGCTTTTCAGTTTGTTTCTGAGCGGCCGTTCGTCAACCATGTTGCAGAATTGGAGGAGATAACATGTTATTTATTATTGGCCTTGGAGTTATTGCTTTGACATTATTTTTTTAGTTGAATAATGATTTGATTTGGTAAATTTTCTATATTTTTGGATGCATAGAATGCACTTTTTGTTTATTTTCTATTGGTAGATAGCATGTCCAATTTTTTTTTAAACTTTTTCTATGCACAATAAAAAAATTGTGTAGAATAATACTTGGCTTTGTTTTTTTACTTCAAATGACAGTTTGGGAGTAGCAGTTACATTTTGAAAAATACAATGTAAAATTGACAAGGGACACCAACATAGTTGCATCTTTGTTCTTAAAAACGACGGGATAATGGTGTTGTGGTAACTTGACCAAATAAAAAAAAACAAAAAAAACATAATATTATTCTTGATATCACTAGAAAATAAAAAGCCTTTGAAAATTAGTTTGCAGAAACTCCATCAGTATCACCAGCAAAGCAGCTTCATTATTATCCCATTAAAGAAGAAGAGAATGTGCGCTGCATTTGGAGATTTCATAATTTGCTGTGTCATAAATGTTAATTCTCATTACAAACACTAGTTTGCAAGACCGACCGCTTCTGCTTCCGAGCATTTGTGTTTGTACTTTGGACTTTTGTCCGAGAGACTTGTGTACACGCGATCGGAAAATGCGACAACAGACATTTGTTGGAAGAAAAGTTGAGAAAACGCTAACCAACATTTGTTGGTGGAAAGTCCGACAACAATTGTCCGATAGAACATATATGGAACATATGACGAAAAATGTCGGATTTTGGCTACTAGGCGAAACAGAGAGGCACATATAGGATGCTGAACATCTTACATCGATCCCTGCAAAGCGGCGGTATAGTTAAGGAGCGGTGAGAGACTATCCATCATTCCCGCATATCCTGGGCCCGCCGTGACCACCTACAGTAGGTGACCGCGATATTGTGTCAATCTCGCCGCTTTTATCAGCGAGATTGACACCCTGCGACCCCCGTCGCCGGAGCCAGCGCCGAGCCGACTCGCATCGGGAAAGGAAAAATGTTTATTTTCCTTTACCGATAAGCGACAAGCATCGCTGACATTGAGGCCGGGTTAACACTGGTGCGGGGATCTGAATTGGATTCCCGCCAATACCAGGCACTGTATTTGGTATGAATCCTAAGGGAGAACTTCACGCCAAATAAAAAAAAACGGCATGGGTTCCCTCTCCGGAGGCATACCAGGCCCTTAGGTCCGGTAGGGATTTTAAGGGGAATCCCCTATGCCGAAAAAAACAGCGTGGTGGTCCCCCCAAAATCCATACTAGACCCCTATCCGAGCACGCAGCACGGCTGGTCAGGAAAGGGGGTGGGGAAGGGCGAGCGCCCCCCCCCTCCTGAGCCGTACCAGGCCGCGTGCCCTCAACATGGGGGTGGGTGCTTTGGGGAAAGGGGGGCGCCCTGCGGCCTCCCCACCCCAAAGCACCTTGTCCCCATGTTGATGAGGACAAGGGCCTCTTCCCAACAACCCTGGCCGTTGGTTGTCAGGGTCTGCGGGCGGGGAGCTTATCAGAATCCGGGAGCCCCCTTTAAGAAGGGGCCCCCCAGATACCGGCCCCCACCCTATGTGAATGAGTATTGGGGTACCGCTTTGGATGTTGACTCCAATTTGTCATGCATACACACAAATGTTGGCCAACAATTACGAACGTAGTGGCGTACAAGACATACATGATACTGTATCTCCATTTTGAACACACTAGTTATATCTTCGGCTCGTACTTGATTCCGAGCATGCGTGGACTTTTTTTCTGTTGAACTTGTGTACACACGATTGGAAAATTTGAGAACCTGCTAGCCAACATTTGTTGGCGGAAAGTCCGACAACAAATGTTCGATGGAGCATACACACGGTCTGACTTTCCGACAATAAGCTCACATCTAACATTTGTTGTCGGAAAATCCGATTGTGTGTACGGGGCGTTACAGTTAGTGTTCAGACAAATCATTTAACACTGATGGGGTGCTTAACGTGATCAGCTTCTCTTTATTTGTCCATGTAAAACCTTTATCTCAAAAGGAACACAATTTTTGCTGTAACGGCTTAAAAAGTGTTAGCTGGAGTTTGGTTTCAATTTGTTTAGTGTATCTAAATCTGTTAGTACATCTAACATTACTCTCCCTCCAGACTGACAATACTGCTGTCCAAAAGTGTCTGTTGCTCCTTCATCCAGAGTGAGGGCGCTCTAATACAGGAGGTGTGTTGCTGGCCAGATCACCAGGTGAAAACAGGGAAAAAAGCATAAAAAAGATAAACTAATGCAGCCACCACATCTAATGAGTGGTAAGCTGTAATATGCGACATCTTTCGTTTTGGAATTAATACCGCTTTAAATTTTTGAGAACTTCCCCCTCTGGCTGTATTGTAGACTTTAGGTGGCCAGTCGTGGGGGGTACAAATCATGTCCCTCCTACATTTTAAAAAACAAAATTTAAATTAAAAATATTTGCCCAAAGTACCTCTTTAAAGAGGAAGTAAACCCTGATGGGTCATCGCGAAGCCGCGATGACCTCACTCCCGCGCATGCGCATGGGAGCCAGCACGCACGGCATCGCGCGGCATCTTCGTCATTGACGATGCCGCGCTCAGTGCGCCTGCGCGCCACTGTCTACGGCGCATGCGCCGTAGACAGCGGTGCCTGTCTTTGGGCAAATGTCTCCTAAACCGTGTAGGTTTAGGAGATATTTCTTGGACCTACAGGTAAGCCTTAATCTAGGCTTACCTGTAGGTCAAAGTGGTTTGTAAGGGTTTACAACCACTTTAAGCCAAACAAGTACAGTACATACTCAAGCATCTATGCAATACAACATTACTTAATGGTTAATATGATGTGCCAAAAAAAATATGACAATTTCAGCAAAATGCTATTGATTGTATATTTTTAAAGCTAATATGTGGTTAGATTGATGAGATTTCTTGTCTTGGTACCTTGTATTGTATTGTATTGTATTGTATTTCACAGGCAAAATATAAGGTTGACCTGCTTATTAAAGTGGAACTAAACTCTCTCAATCAAACATATTCTGTTAACTTAGATAGGACGGTATATTATATTTACTTGTTTTAAACTTTTTTTTTTATTCAATTAAGTTACATCTTCATTAAAATAAAAAATAATTCGGCACACATCCTTGTGACAGCAATAGGCATGTGACAGGTACTCCACAAATCCCTCCTCTGCACTTAAAAGCATTCAAAACACCAAGATCTGTGCTTTAGATTTTTAAAAACTGGCGCCAAAGGTTTTTGAGTAAACTGGAAGTTATGTCATGTCATCACTTCCGGTTTACTGTTACGAAAAGCCGATCAAAGCTGATCCTGGCTGGTTGCCCGGGTCTCCCAGTGGGACATCGCCTTCTTCTACTTGTAATAGCAATTGAGAGACTAGTAAGCTCCTCCGATGGCTATTACAAGAGAGCTGACCACCGGCTCTAAAAAAATGATACCTGGGTAATGCCTGCAGCTGCAGACATCATTCCGGTACAGGCGTCGCTCCCTGAAAAATGGCGCCCGAGGCAAATGCCTTGTTTGCCTCGCAGTATATATGCCCCTGGCTTTAGGCACTAATTTGAGCCAGAGTTTGATTACTCTATAAGTATTATAAATCAGTCAATATATTTAGAGGATTAGAAAGTGAGGGGTGGTGTTGCGCTCCTTATATAAGATTATATATTATCCTATATGTGGAATTATCAGCTAGTGATAATAACTAGAAAACATTCATCACAAAATAAAGTGCAAATGTGTAGATATCATATGCCAAAAAAATAACATAAATAAATAGATACGTTAAAAAGGGACATAAATGTTCATCTTAAAATGCCTAAAGTGCAAAAAATCTTTAAAAATTATATAAAGAATATATATCCAACATGTGCAAAATTGCATAAAAATATATCGGTGAGTAGGTGATATGTGATTCAAAAATGTGCAAAATATATAAATAATTCATACAGTAACATATTTCATCAAGGAAAGATCCGTAAAAAATTAAATATATATATAAATATGTAAACACAGAGAAAAATAGAAAAAATATATATAAAAAATGGGAAAAAATGAAAAAAAATCTTAAAGTAGACTAAGTGTATCAAGTCTCTTAGTGCAAATATTGGACGTATGTTTCTTGGTCCAGTGTGCAACAGTAGTGCAGGTGTGGAAGTGTTTCACAAGAACACTTTGTGCTGCTATCCTGATATTCAGTGGTACTGTGCCTTTAAGTGATAAGCTATGGGTCTTCAGTGTCACTGACACCCGTGGCTAAAATAAATGATTACCTTACTGCTGTAAGGTACACAGCATGTAGTGAAATTTAAAGGAATGGATCCCTCCGGATCGGTCTTTTCCTAGGCGTTCCTATGGAGTAAAGCAAGGGGGGGGTCCTTTCTTTGCCTTTCCGCTGGGCGTCAGTAACTTGAATCACTCAGGCAGATACTCAATGTATTAGAGAGAAGATAAAGAGGCCTACCATGGTGCAGTATGTTGCGAAAAATATTGACGTTTATTCAAATAAAACAATAAAAAAACTCACATTTTCTTAATGTCAGTGATACACTGTAAAAACGAGCGCCGAGCTCGTACCTATGCGTCTGTTCCGGTGTCTCGATTGCCTCTGGTATCCTACGCGTTACGTCACGCCACGTGACTTCGACTGGGATGACGTAACGCGTAGGATACCAGAGGCAATCGAGACACCGGAACAGACGCATAGGTACGAGCTCGGCGCTCGTTTTTACAGTGTATCACTGACATTAAGAAAATGTGAGTTTTTTATTGTTTTATTTGAATAAACGTCAATATTTTTCGCAACATACTGCACCATGGTAGGCCTCTTTATCTTCTCTCTAATACATTGAGTACCTGCCTGAGTGATTCAAGTTACTGACGCCCAGCGGAAAGGCAAAGAAAGGACCCTGCCCTCCCCCTGGCTTTACTCCATAGGAACGCCTAGGAAAAGACCGATCCGGAGGGATCCATTCCTTTAAATTTCACTACATGCTGTGTACCTTACAGCAGTAAGGTAATCATTTATTTTAGCCACGGGTGTCAGTGACACTGAAGACCCATAGCTTATCACTTAAAGGCACAGTACCACTGAATATCAGGATAGCAGCACAAAGTGTTCTTGTGAAACACTTCCACACCTGCACTACTGTTGCACACTGGACCAAGAAACATACGTCCAATATTTGCACTAAGAGACTTGATACACTTAGTCTACTTTAAGATTTTTTTTCATTTTTTTCCATTTTTTATATATATTTTTTCTATTTTTCTCTGTGTTTACATATTTATATATATATTTAATTTTTTTACGGATCTTTCCTTGATGAAATATGTTACTGTATGAATTATTTATATATTTTGCACATTTTTGAATCACATATCACCTACTCACCGATATATTTTTATGCAATTTTGCACATGTTGGATATATATTCTTTATATAATTTTTAAAGATTTTTTGCACTTTAGGCATTTTAAGATGAACATTTATGTCCCTTTTTAACGTATCTATTTATTTATGTTATTTTTTTGGCATATGATATCTACACATTTGCACTTTATTTTGTGATGAATGTTTTCTAGTTATTATCACTAGCTGATAATTCCACATATAGGATAATATATAATCTTATATAAGGAGCGCAACACCACCCCTCACTTTCTTATTCACACATTTGGACACGAGTTTGGTCCTTACGGTGTACGCAGCACCTTTTTTCTATTTCCTTTCAGTATATTGTCACCTATTCCGTTTAGCGCAGGAGTACCTACTCTACATATTTAGAGGATTATATTGAGTGAGCAATCATTTTGAATTTACCAAGAGGGGAAGCAAAGACTCTTTTTAGTGGTGAATTTTGGAGGAAGTAGTGCATTGGCTGACAAGGCATTTCTCTTCTTCCTAGGCTCAAAGCAGCCCTTTACCTGAAAGTGTTGCTAATGCACCCTTGTCTGCTTTCTGCTAATTCTGCCATAGCCCTGCAAACTGGTGGCGAGTTGTGGAATTAGTTGAACATATCTGCTGCTGGAGATGAGGAATACAATGTACACAAATTCTCCCCCTCTTTATCCAGAGTCTTTATGCCAGCTTTGCAAATAACCCCATGAGCTAATGGTTTGCTGTTGTGCTACAACAGTGGCACATACCCAGCCGTCATTATTTTGCCCAGAGGGCTCTAAGGATGGAAGTTGAAATGTTGAACATGAGGAGGAGTGGTGGGGCTCTGACAGTGAGGAGTAGGAAATGGGACGGGCTTCATGGAGGACATTTCATCCCTCCTAAAACCCAGGAATTTTTAAAATCATCAAAAGAGGGACTTCTTTTGGGTGGCCACTCTATGAGAATCCCAATACAAAACTTATCAACTGCCACCATCCTAAATGGAGTACAAAATGTGCCTCTTTGAGGAGGTGCTGAGTAACAACCTCTTTTCCATATTTTCTGATGGTGGCAGGACCCTCTTGATGAGGAATCTGCCTCCGATCCTCTGATCCCTGAAAGGAAATTTTTCAAATCATTGTGTCAAGGCCCGGCTGAAGGCAGCACTCACGGGTAGTGATGGCCGAACGGTTCGCCCGGCGGTCGTTTCGCGGCGAATTTCCGACTTTCGCCGTCCGCGGGTTCGAACGCCTTTTTCCGTCGTTCGCCCCGGCGGACTTACGTGTTTAATGTATACAAGAACTTTAACCTTTCGTGACACGTTTATCATGTGTTACAGGACAACCAATTGAGACATGACAGCTCATGGACACTTGGACATTCCCCCTAACCTATAAATACACCCGATCCGGTGGCCATTTTACATTCTTTCTTCTGTCACTGTAGGGAAAGGATCCTGTGTGGAGTAGGGACAGAGAAAACGCTAGCTATTTGGTACACAAAAGTTCTTTTCAGGACTGGTATAGGTGTTAGGTCAGCAGCCTGAGTTTCTTTTGTCAGTTTAGATAAAGGGACAGAGCGCTGTATGCTGCTATTTTAGGGACAGCTCAGCCAGATTAGTCTTTCTTCATCATCATCATCATCATCATCATTAGCTGTTACTATCAGGTCCACAAAAGAGCTGTTCCAGCTAATCGTTCCAGCCTACTCTTTTTTGCCAATTTGTATAGGGACAGGCAGGAAGCAGTGTGTCAGGCAGTGAGGATAATTTTAAAGACTTGCTGTTACTATTAGTTCCACAAAGGTTCTTTTCAGGACTGGTATCAGTGGTACGGTAATAGGCTTGTACACGTATAATATTCTTTCTTCCAAATATAGAAAGAATATTATACTTGACTGCTGCCCTTCTGCTGCAGTCTGCTAATCATTCACAACTCACTTGTTCCACAAAGCTCTTTATCAGGACTGGTAACTTGGTCTGTCTAGGGTGCTACGGTACATAGGCTTGGGTGCGGTACAGTCTGCTGTTCTGTAAGGACCGCTATCGGTCCACAATACATAGGGTTGCCGTGCACTACTGCTGACCGCTGCCCTATACTGCAGCAGTCCTTCATTGGTATAGGGACTGACGTACAGTCTGCTAATCACTAACACACAACCTGCTTGGTCCACAAAAGTTCTTATAAGGACTGGTAACTTGGTATAGGGTGCTACGGTACATAGGCCTGAGTGCGTTACAGTCTGCTGTTCTGTAAGGACCGCTATCGGTCCACAATACATAGGGTTGCCGTGCACTACTGCTGACCGCTGCCCTATACTGCAGCAGTCCTTCAGCGGTATAGGGACTGACGCACAGTCTGCTAAACACTAACACACAACCTGCTTGGTCCACAAAAGTTTTTATAAGGACTGGTAACTTGGTATAGGGTGCTACGGTACATAGGCCTGAGTGCAGTACAGTCTGCTGTTCTGTAAGGACCGCTATCGGTCCACAATACATAGGGTTGCCGTGCACTACTGCTGACCGCTGCCCTATACTGCAGCAGTCCTTCATTGGTATAGGGACTGACGTACAGTCTGCTAATCACTAACACACAACCTGCTTGGTCCACAAAAGTTCTTATAAGGACTGGTAACTTGGTATAGGGTGCTACGGTACATAGGCCTGAGTGCGTTACAGTCTGCTGTTCTGTAAGGACCGCTATCGGTCCACAATACATAGGGTTGACGTGCACCACTGCTGACCGCTGCCCTATACTGCAGCAGTCCTTCAGCGGTATAGGGACTGACGTACAGTCTGCTAAACACTAATACACAACCTGCTTGGTCCACAAAAGTTCTTATAAGGACTGGTAACTTGGTATAGGGTGCTACGGTACATAGGCTTGAGTGCGGTACAGTCTGCTGTTCTGTAAGGACCGCTATCGGTCCACAATAGATAGGGTTGACGTGCACCACTGCTGACCGCTGCCCTATACTGCAGCAGTCCTTCAGCGGTATAGGGACTGACGCACAGTCTGCTAAACACTAACACACAACCTGCTTGGTCCACAAAAGTTTTTATAAGGACTGGTAACTTGGTATAGGGTGCTACGGTACATAGGCCTGAGTGCGTTACAGTCTGCTGTTCTGTAAGGACCGCTATCGGTCCACAATACATAGGGTTGCCGTGCACTACTGCTGACCGCTGCCCTATACTGCAGCAGTCCTTCATTGGTATAGGGACTGACGTACAGTCTGCTAATCACTAACACACAACCTGCTTGGTCCACAAAAGTTCTTATAAGGACTGGTAACTTGGTATAGGGTGCTACGGTACATAGGCCTGAGTGCGTTACAGTCTGCTGTTCTGTAAGGACCGCTATCGGTCCACAATACATAGGGTTGCCGTGCACTACTGCTGACCGCTGCCCTATACTGCAGCAGTCCTTCAGCGGTATAGGGACTGACGCACAGTCTGCTAAACACTAACACACAACCTGCTTGGTCCACAAAAGTTCTTATAAGGACTGGTAACTTGGTATAGGGTGCTACGGTACATAGGCCTGAGTGCAGTACAGTCTGCTGTTCTGTAAGGACCGCTATCGGTCCACAATACATAGGGTTGCCGTGCACTACTGCTGACCGCTGCCCTATACTGCAGCAGTCCTTCATTGGTATAGGGACTGACGTACAGTCTGCTAATCACTAACACACAACCTGCTTGTTCCACAAAAGTTCTTATAAGGACTGGTAACTTGGTATAGGGTGCTACGGTACATAGGCTTGAGTGCGGTACAGTCTGCTGTTCTGTAAGGACCGCTATCGGTCCACAATAGATAGGGTTGACGTGCACCACTGCTGACCGCTGCCCTATACTGCAGCAGTCCTTCAGCGGTATAGGGACTGACGTACAGTCTGCTAAACACTAATACACAACCTGCTTGGTCCACAAAAGTTCTTATAAGGACTGGTAACTTGGTATAGGGTGCTACGGTACATAGGCTTGAGTGCGGTACAGTCTGCTGTTCTGTAAGGACCGCTATAGGTCCACAATAGATAGGGTTGACGTGCACCACTGCTGACCGCTCACCTATACTGCAGCAGTCCTTCAGCGGTATAGGGACTAAGAGTTTTGTCACAGGGTCATTTAAAAAATGACATGCAGAGGAAGAGGCAGGCCCTTCCGCAGGGGTGGTAGGGGTAGGGCAGGAGCAACAGGCTTGAGCCAAAGTGGGAAGTTGCAGAAGGTGCGTTCAATTACTTTAAAGGATGCACCAGACTTGGTTGAGTGGCTCGCTCAGCCTTACTCTTCTGCACCCTCCTCATCCTCTCGATCTGCACCCTCTTCTTCACTCTCTGCTATGTGCACCCCCAAAGACACTACCACCAACAACACGACCACCACCACCACCACCACATACCTTCCGCTTGAGTCACTGGAATTATTTTCCGATCCATATCAAGAGGACATTTCTGATGCGCAGCCACTCTTGGTATTGGATCAGGAAGAGGAGGTAGCAACAAGCGCTACTCAGCAGTCTGACGCCAGTACCCAGATCAGCCCAAGGAGGAGGTTGGTCCCCGGTGTTGCTGCCTACTCTACTTATAGCGGTGGGGAAGGTGACGTTGATGATGACGTGTCTAGTGATGTCACGTGGGTGCCCACAAGAGAGGAAGAGGAGGGGAGTTCAGAGGGAGATATGGACCAGCAGATAGGGAGGAGAAGCAGCAATGACTTACATTGCACAGCAGGGACAAAGCAGACTGCAAATGTATCAGGAGCGAGTCATCGACCATGTACGGTCACATCTGGCGCTCCCAGGACACCGGCACATGGCTCCGCAGTGTGGGCTTTTTTTAACGTGTCCGCTGCTGACAATAGCGTTGCCATCTGCAATCTTTGCAGTCAACGCGTTAGTCGCGGTAAGCCCAATACTCACCTAGGGACGACCGCCTTAAGAAGGCACATGAGCAGCCATCACCGAGCCCAGTGGGAGCAACGGAACACACAAAGCCACACTGCAGGCTCTCACCGTCCAGCCTCGTCTTCTACTTCTCCTTCTCCTCTCTCCTCACAATTGTCCTCCACTCCACCTTCCATCACGCCAAGCTCACATTTTTCTGCAAAAAGGCAGGCTTCCGTGGGCCTAATGTTTGAGCGTAAAAAAATGATGACGCCGGATAACCCTCTTGCCCAACGGTTGGCGGCTGGCTTGTCAGAACTCATAGCCCGCCAACTACTGCCATATAAACTGGTGGACTCGGAGGCCTTTCGCAAATTTGTGGCCATTGGAACACCACAATGGAAGGTCCCAGGAAGGAAGTATTTCTCAGAGAAGGGCATCCCAGAGCTATATGGCCATGTTCAGCGGCAAGTGAATGTATCTCTGGCACACAGTGTCGGTGCCAAGATACATCTGACCACAGACACGTGGTCTAGCAAACACGGGCAGGGAAGGTATATCAGTTTTACTGCCCACTGGGTGAACCTTCTGACGGCCGTCAAGCATGTAACCCGTGGCACCCGTGTAGATTTGGTTTTACCGCCACGGATTGCATGCAGGCCTGACTCTTCTTCTCCTCCTCCTACTCCATCCTCCTCCCTCTCCTCCTCAGCTGCCTCCTCCTTTTCCGCTGCTAGCGTCTCTTCCACTGCACCGCCCAAGCTCCCCAGAACCTATTCCACATGCCAGGTGAGACGTTGCCATGCCGTGCTGCGTCTGTTGTGCCTGGAAGCAAAGAGCCACACTGGCCCGGCACTCCTTTCAGCTTTGCGTTCACAGGCAGATGAGTGGCTAACACCGCTCAATTTGACAGTTGGTAAAGTGGTGTGTGACAACGGTGCCAATCTGCTTAGCGCATTGAAACAGGGCAAAATCACGCACGTGCCGTGCATGGCACACGTCTTAAACTTGGTCGTGCAGCGATTCCTTGTCAAATACCCTGGGGTCCAGGACATCTTGCGGCAGGCAAGGAAAATCTCGGCCCATTTCAGAAGATCTTACACGGCCATGGCTCGCCTTGCTGACATTCAGCGGCGACACCATCTGCCGGTCAGACGTCTTATTTGCGATTGCCCGACGCGATGGAACTCAACCTTCTATATGCTTGATAGGCTGCTCCAGCAGAAACGTGCAGTTAACGTCTACCTGTATGAACTCTGCGAAAGAAACGGTTCTGGGGAGCTGGGTTTTTTTTCACCGCGCCAGTGGCTGCTCATGCGCGACACATGCAGACTTCTGCGGCCATTTGAGGAGATCACCAAACTGGTCAGTCGCAGCCATGGCGCCATCAGTGACATGGTACCTTATGCCTTCTTTCTGGAGCGTGCATTGCGTCGTGTCATTGATCAGGCTGTGGAGGAGCAGGAGCGGGAAGATGAGGAAGTCGCAATGCTGGATGAATTCCCAGGGGGGGCTACTCTATCTGAGACAAGTCAACAACAGGAGTCTGATGAGGAGTCAGAGGAGGATGGTGCCGGGGCGGATGAGCAGGAGCAAGAAGAGCATGCTTTAAACCTTTCTGGGATCCCTGTTGTGCGAGGATGGGGAGAGGAGAATGAAGAGGACGACATTATCCTGGATGATGAGCAGGAGCCAGGCCACCACACCGCTTCCACTTTAGTGCAAATGGGGGCCTTCATGCTCCAGTGTTTTAATAGGGACCCCCGTATAAAAAGCATGAGGGTCAAGGACCAGTACTGGGTGGCAACGTACTTAGACCCCCGGTACAAACACAAAATGGCGGAAATGTTACCGCCGTCGCAGAGGGCTGTCAGAATGCAGCACTTCCAGGCCTTGCTTCGAGAAATGCTGCATTCTGCTTTTGCGTGCGCTGGCAGAGGAGCAATTCCCACTCCCAGAGAAGGATTTGCGGGTACCAATCCAACAGCGCCTGCAAGAAGAGGCCGGTTTGAAGATGTGTTGGTGACTTCGGATATGAGGTCATTCTTTCAGCCGACCCATCGACAGGTGTCATCCGGATCCAGCATCAGGGAACGCCTAGACCGTCAGGTGTCCGACTACATTGGGTTAACGGCCGATGTGGACGCTCTGAGGAGTGATGAACCCCTAGACTACTGGGTGGGCAGGCTTGACCTCTGGCCAGAGCTTGCCCAATTTGCAATCGAACTGTTGGCTTGCCCCTCATCCAGTGTCCTGTCCGAAAGGACGTTCAGCGCAGCAGGGGGGATTGTGACCGATAAGCGTACTCGCCTAGCTCACCACAGTGTTAACTACCTCACATTTCTAAAAATGAATGAGGCATGGATCTCGGAGGAATTCAACACATGTGATCAGTAGACCATGTATATGTCTATAAACAATTTTTGGAATCAAGCACACAGACCTTCTTAATTCATTTGGCTCACTTCCCTGACCCAAAAAAGCACACCGTACTATATGCCCCTACCCTCCTCTTTGAAGAGGTTGAGCGGTGTCATATTTCTACTGGGGCTGCTTATTATGAGGGGTTCCCACCATCCCTGTGCTGTGCTGACTTCCTCCTGGGTGTTCTTATTATGAGGGGCTCCCACCATCCCTGTGCTGTGCTGACTTCCTCCTGGGGGTTCTTATTATGAGGGGATCACACCATCCCTGTGCTGTGCTGACTTCCTCCTGGGGCTGCTTACGGTGCTGCTGTCAGCGCTGTATGTCACGGAGCTGCTGTCAGCGCTGTATGTCACGGAGCTGCTGTCAGCGCTGTATGTCACGGAGCTGCTGTCAGCGCTGTATGTCACGGAGCTGCTGTCAGCGCTGTATGTCACGGAGCTGCTGTCAGCGCTGTATGTCACGGAGCTGCTGTCAGCGCTGTATGTCACGGAGCTGCTGTCAGCGCTGTATGTCACGGAGCTGCTGTCAGCGCTGTATGTCACGGAGCTGCTGTCAGCGCTGTATGTCACGGAGCTGCTGTCAGCGCTGTATGTCACGGAGCTGCTGTCAGCGCTGTATGTCACGGAGCTGCTGTCAGCGCTGTATGTCACGGAGCTGCTGTCAGCGCTGTATGTCACGGAGCTGCTGTCAGCGCTGTATGTCACGGAGCTGCTGTCAGCGCTGTATGTCACGGTGCTGCTGTCAGCGCTGTATGTCACGGAGCTGCTGTCAGCGCTGTATGTCACGGAGCTGCTGTCAGTGCTGTATGTCACGGAGCTGCTGTCAGCGCTGTATGTCACGGAGCTGCTGTCAGCGCTGTATGTCACGGAGCTGCTGTCAGCGCTGTATGTCACGGTGCTGCTGTCAGCGCTGTATGTCACGGAGCTGCTGTCAGCGCTGTATGTCACGGAGCTGCTGTCAGCGCTGTATGTCACGGAGCTGCTGTCAGCGCTGTATGTCACGGAGCTGCTGTCAGCGCTGTATGTCACGGAGCTGCTGTCAGCGCTGTATGTCACGGTGCTGATGTCAGCGCTGTATGTCACGGAGCTGCTGTCAGCGCTGTATGTCACGGAGCTGCTGTCAGCGCTGTATGTCACGGAGCTGCTGTCAGCGCTGTATGTCACGGAGCTGCTGTCAGCGCTGTATGTCACGGAGCTGCTGTCAGCGCTGTATGTCACGGAGCTGCTGTCAGCGCTGTATGTCACGGAGCTGCTGTCAGCGCTGTATGTCACGGAGCTGCTGTCAGCGCTGTATGTCACGGAGCTGCTGTCAGCGCTGTATGTCACGGAGCTGCTGTCAGCGCTGTATGTCACGGAGCTGCTGTCAGCGCTGTATGTCACGGAGCTGCTGTCAGCGCTGTATGTCACGGTGCTGCTGTCAGCGCTGTATGTCACGGAGCTGCTGTCAGCGCTGTATGTCACGGAGCTGCTGTCAGTGCTGTATGTCACGGAGCTGCTGTCAGCGCTGTATGTCACGGAGCTGCTGTCAGCGCTGTATGTCACGGAGCTGCTGTCAGCGCTGTATGTCACGGTGCTGCTGTCAGCGCTGTATGTCACGGAGCTGCTGTCAGCGCTGTATGTCACGGAGCTGCTGTCAGCGCTGTATGTCACGGAGCTGCTGTCAGCGCTGTATGTCACGGAGCTGCTGTCAGCGCTGTATGTCACGGAGCTGCTGTCAGCGCTGTATGTCACGGTGCTGATGTCAGCGCTGTATGTCACGGAGCTGCTGTCAGCGCTGTATGTCACGGAGCTGCTGTCAGCGCTGTATGTCACGGAGCTGCTGTCAGCGCTGTATGTCACGGAGCTGCTGTCAGCGCTGTATGTCACGGAGCTGCTGTCAGCGCTGTATGTCACGGAGCTGCTGTCAGCGCTGTATGTCACGGAGCTGCTGTCAGCGCTGTATGTCACGGTGCTGCTGTCAGCGCTGTATGTCACGGAGCTGCTGTCAGCGCTGTATGTCACGGAGCTGCTGTCAGCGCTGTATGTCACGGAGCTGCTGTCAGCGCTGTATGTCACGGAGCTGCTGTCAGCGCTGTATGTCACGGAGCTGCTGTCAGCGCTGTATGTCACGGAGCTGCTGTCAGCGCTGTATGTCACGGAGCTGCTGTCAGCGCTGTATGTCACGGTGCTGCTGTCAGCGCTGTATGTCACGGAGCTGCTGTCAGCGCTGTATGTCACGGAGCTGCTGTCAGTGCTGTATGTCACGGAGCTGCTGTCAGCGCTGTATGTCACGGAGCTGCTGTCAGCGCTGTATGTCACGGAGCTGCTGTCAGCGCTGTATGTCACGGTGCTGCTGTCAGCGCTGTATGTCACGGAGCTGCTGTCAGCGCTGTATGTCACGGAGCTGCTGTCAGCGCTGTATGTCACGGAGCTGCTGTCAGCGCTGTATGTCACGGAGCTGCTGTCAGCGCTGTATGTCACGGAGCTGCTGTCAGCGCTGTATGTCACGGTGCTGCTGTCAGCGCTGTATGTCACGGAGCTGCTGTCAGCGCTGTATGTCACGGAGCTGCTGTCAGTGCTGTATGTCACGGAGCTGCTGTCAGCGCTGTATGTCACGGAGCTGCTGTCAGCGCTGTATGTCACGGAGCTGCTGTCAGCGCTGTATGTCACGGTGCTGCTGTCAGCGCTGTATGTCACGGAGCTGCTGTCAGCGCTGTATGTCACGGAGCTGCTGTCAGCGCTGTATGTCACGGAGCTGCTGTCAGCGCTGTATGTCACGGAGCTGCTGTCAGCGCTGTATGTCACGGAGCTGCTGTCAGCGCTGTATGTCACGGTGCTGATGTCAGTGCTCTGTATTACGGTGCTGCTGTCAGTGCTCTGTATCTCCTGCACCCTCTTGTTTGCCTACCCTGGTCCCTGACCTTCCCTCTCCTCCATTGCCTTCATTAGCTCCATAGTCCTGAATTGTCAGAACAATTTCCCAAATAAAAAAAAAATGCTTGTAGTTATCGATCCCAAATTCACCTCATACATGTATTATGCTATTGTCCAGGTGGTGGGACTACGTGCTACCCCCTAATAATTACCCCGTGGCCGCAAATTCGACCTAAAGGTTTGCGAAATTCGCCTCCCATTGAAGTCAATGGAGCCCGCGGCGAACGGTCGTTTTCGCGAACGTTTGTGTCCGTTCGCGTTTCGCGTTCGCGAAACGTCCCGTCGGAAGTTCGTCCATCACTACTCACGGGCAGCTTCTGAACCACATGATTGTTGACTACATAGGAATATAGGAAGGAGGTGGGCTGGAGTGCTGAGGGTAAGGAGGAAGAAATGGGGCATGCCTGTCCTTCCTCTAATTTGCCTTGAACTGGCAAAAGGTCAGAGGCAGTTTGGATTGTGACACTCCACTGTCATTTACTGGGGGTTGTGCTCTATTTGTGCCAGATATATTTGCAAATTTTATTATATACATAATTACATACTTTTAAAATAAATTTTGTTTATCTTTTTAACTGTTTTTAGTGGTCTGGTTACTGTATATATGAAGACTTCCAGCAGACCCATCAACAGCTGTAAGAGTTCCCTATATCAAAAAAGCATGGTCTACAATCGAAAAGATATCCATCTATCAAGCACCAATCCCAACTATGATAAAATCTACTAACAAAAAATGTAAATCTTATCTTTCTACAGGAGTGTAAATGCAAATGTAACTAAGTACTACATTGTCTACAAACCATCTAGTAGGTAAGATTAGATAATGTTTGTAAAGGGTTCAAAATCTTGTTTTTAAAGCCTAGAGAGAATCAGATTAGTCCTAAATCATGAATTCAGAAGCCAATGATTTTAGATAGAAAATGGCAGAAAGCTGACCCTTGACACTAAGTTAAACGCTGGTCTAAACTCATCCAATTTCTCCCCCACTATTGCCCCACTATTCCCCCACTATTGCATTGTTTTTTAAAGATTATTTACATATTTCAATTTTTCATCATTTTCACTTATCTATTTTTCATTTTTATTTATTATTTTTTTACATTGCTTGTAGGGCTGTCCATGCTCTGGTCAAGAATACACAGGCAGGAATGGCTAAGCAAATGGTGTACTCTTCTTAGGCAAGAAGGAAGTACTAGGCCTCAACACCACCTTGTCCTTATGCAAAAATGAAAACCAATAGAAAAGAAACTGCAGAAAGGAAAGCCCTGGAGAGAAAAAAATATTTGAGACTCACTGCGCAGAAGCTATGGTTACAAAAATTACCATCTCATAGGTGAGGCCAGAGAAAAGTGTCTCTCTGGTTTTGAAAATAACAGAGAGACAGATATACTTTCCACAAAAAGTGGGGGACTATATAGGAGACTCCCCGTACAAAGGTTTTAATGAAGGTGTGGGAGCCAAACAAGGGTTAAGAGCCCTTTCACACTGTGCCGCCCTGGGCGTCAGCGGTAAAGCGGTGACATTTTTAGCGCTGATTTAACGTTGTTTTAGCGGCGCTATTTGGCCGCTAGCAGGGCGGTTTTAACCTCCCGCTAGTGGCCAAAAAGGGGTTAAATGCGCCCACAAAATGTCGCCGCAGCAGCGTTTTGCCGGTGGTATAGCAGCGCTGCCCCATTGATTTCAATGGGGAGGAGCGGTGAGTTCACCGCTCCAAAGAAGCTGCTGGCAGGACTTTTTCTGACGCCCTGCCAGCGCACCGTTCCAGTGTGAAAGCCCTTGGGCTTTCACACTGGAGTGAATGGAGCAGCTGTTTTAGGGCGGTTTGCAGGCGCTATTTTTAATGCTATGGCGCCTGCAAAACCAGTGTGAAAGGGGTCTAAGGGTTTTCCTATCCAGAACATATTGTCAGAAACAACCATTTGTCTCTGAAATAAGATAGGAAGCGCACAAACCTGACCTTTGATAATGCTGACAGGTAAACATCAATACCCAGCTGTTTTCCCCCCTGCCCTTTCATTTTATTTTAACAATCTTTTAAATATTGTTTTCCTTGGTAGGTCATCTTTGCCTTGAACAACACATGGCAAAGCTGTAACTACAACATGTACAAGCGATCAAATCCATGGACTACTTGGACCATGGACCCCTGTTGCACATGAAAGAAGGGATTTTTAACTGAAAAGCTGACTTTCAGAGACCTGGGTTGAGGGCATTCAGTGTATTGTGTGCGCAAAGTTTTTTTTTTTTTTTTCAAAAAGGATGCAGTAAGGTGCAAAAAATGTAGCTCCTGGACAGATTGTTAGCACCAACTGCCTGATGCTCTGTAATTACCCCAAGCTAAAGGTTATAATCTAAAAAAATGGGCAGCAGCAGAACATTTTAATGAGTGAGAAATGGTACTAGAATTAGGGGACGACAGATGACACAGCAGTCTACAATTGGCCAACAGCAATATAATAGCAAGGCTATGCCCAATTTTCTTGAGACAAAGAGCACAGGCTGAAACTTTACAAAGAGTTAAGACCCTGAGAGTATACAGCAGTGTAAAAGTGGTCAGGAGCAGGAAAGGTTTAATATAATGGGCCTAAATGGTGTATGCCTAACTTTTATTTTATCTATGGGAATAAGGGGTGCAGTGAATGTGAGTAATATAATGTGAGGTGGCACATTGTTCTTGCATTTTTTTTTTTATTCCACATAATGCACGCAAGAGTTTACTAGAGTATTAATAGAGCTTTTTTATTTGTGGATTCACCATGTACAGCTCTCATTGTTGGAGACTCATTTTAGGGGTCTGGTTACTGTATATATGAACACTTCCAGCAGACCCATCAACAGCTGTTAAGCCCCGTACACACGAGCTGACTTTTCAACATCCAAAGTCCGACGGACTGAGTCCGTCAGACTATTCGATCGTGTGTGGGCTGCAACGGACTTTTGACTCGCCAAAGTCCGAAGGACTTTAGAATATGGAACATGCTTCAAATTTTTCCGAAGGAACTCCGCCGGACCCGGTCCCTTCGAAAAATTTGCTCGTGTGTATGCTATTCCGACGGACTAAAACCGACGCTAGGGCAGCTATTGGCTACTGGCTATGAACTTCCTTATTCGAATCCAGTCGTACGTCATCACGTTCGAATCCGTCTGAGTTTAGTGTGATTGTGTGTGGCCAAGTCCGCTCAGCCGAAAAGTCCGTCAGAACTCTGTCGGAACTCCGGCAGAACTCCGACGGAACTCCTTCGGAAGTCTGTCGGACATAAGTCCTCTCGTGTGTACGGGGCTTTAGAGTTCCCTATATCAAAAAAGCATGGTCTACAATCAAAAAGATATCCATCTATCAAGCACCAATCCCAACTATGATAAAATCTAATAACAAAAATGTAAATCTTATCTTTCTACAGGAGTGTAATGACATAGCACAGGTAGATCATTTCTGAGGCCCCTTTCCATCATTTGTTCAGTGAATTTTCTTTAGTGCTTGGAATATTTAACACATAAGAAACCCCTTATTACTTTGATAATGCTGACAGGTAAACATCAATACCCAGCTGTTTTCCCCCCTGCCCTTTCATTTTATTTTAACAATCTTTTAAATATTGTTTTCCTTGGTAGGTCATCTTTGCCTTGAACAACACATGGCAAAGCTGTAACTACAACATGTACAAGCGATCAAATCCATGGACTACTTGGACCATGGACCCCTGTTGCACATGAAAGAAGGGATTTTTAACTGAAAAGCTGACTTTCAGAGACCTGGGTTGAGGGCATTCAGTGTATTGTGTGCGCAAAGTTTTTTTTTTTTTTTTCAAAAAGGATGCAGTAAGGTGCAAAAAATGTAGCTCCTGGACAGATTGTTAGCACCAACTGCCTGATGCTCTGTAATTACCCCAAGCTAAAGGTTATAATCTAAAAAAATGGGCAGCAGCAGAACATTTTAATGAGTGAGAAATGGTACTAGAATTAGGGGACCACAGATGACACAGCAGCCTACAATTGGCCAACAGCAATATAATAGCAAGGCTATGCCCAATTTTCTTGAGACAAAGAGCACAGGCTGAAACTTTACAAAGAGTTAAGACCCTGAGAGTATACAGCAGTGTAAAAGTGGTCAGGAGCAGGAAAGGTTTAATATAATGGGCCTAAATGGTGTATGCCTAACTTTTATTTTATCTATGGGAATAAGGGGTGCAGTGAATGTGAGTAATATAATGTGAGGTGGCACATTGTTCTTGCATTTTTTTTTTTTTATTCCACATAATGCACGCAAGAGTTTACTAGAGTATTAATAGAGCTTTTTTATTTGTGGATTCACCATGTACAGCTCTCATTGTTGGAGACTCATTTTAGGGGTCTGGTTAAGCCCCGTACACACGAGCGGACTTTTCAACATCCAAAGTCCGACGGACTGAGTCCGTCAGACTATTCGATCGTGTGTGGGCTGCAACGGACTTTTGACTCGCCAAAGTCCGAAGGACTTTAGAATATGGAACATGCTTCAAATTTTTCTGTGTGTACGGGGCTTTAGAGTTAGCTATATCAAAAAAGCATGGTCTACAATCAAAAAGATATCCATCTATCAAGCACCAATCCCAACTATGATAAAATCTAATAACAAAAATGTAAATCTTATCTTTCTACAGGAGTGTAATGACATAGCACAGGTAGATCATTTCTGAGGCCCCTTTCCATCATTTGTTCAGTGAATTTTCTTTAGTGCTTAGAATATTTAACACATAAGAAACCCCTTATTACTTACTGGTGGCCACTGGGCTACATTGAACACATATTTATACCTTCTACAAAAGCTACTAATGCTCTAGGATAAAAAATAGTAGGTGCATACAAATCTGTTAATCGTAATTTCCAAATAAATAGTACCTCGTAAATAGTTTATTTGGAAATTACGATTAACAGATTTTTATGCACCTACTATTTTTTATAATTATATATTTAAGTAGCAGCTATAGATTTAGAGTGTTTGATGTCAGCACAGTGATGATACACTAAGTAGGCGGTTTAATTTCTGTGTATCCATTTGAAATATAATGCTCTAGGATAGTTTATGGAACCCTCCTGTTTTAACTAAGTTTACCAGATGATCAGCAGACAGTTCTCCAGTTCAAAGCCACATGTATTTTGGTAGCCAGTGAAAAGAATACGACCCCTAAAAAAATTTTATTTACACTGGTGACCAGTATACCTGTGCCAGTGAAATTCATACCCAGTTTAAATGTCCTTGTTTACTAGACATGTGCATACGTTTTCGTCCGAATGCATTTTCGTCCTAATTTCAGGTATTTTCGTTATCGTTTTAACAAACAATAATGAAAGTGCAGAATCCGAAAAACGAAAGATCCGACATAAACAAATGCTTTATTTTCATTTTCGTTGTAACAACAGTTCGATGCAGATAGGAGATTCGACATGATGCTGACAATAACAATCTGTGTCTATGGAACCTGTGGTCCAATGTGCCTAACCTTAACTCTATTAGTCCAGGATTATTCTAAACAGAGAGAAAAGATTCGACAGAGAGAGAAAAGATTCAACAGAAAGAGAAAAGATTCTACAGAGAGAAAAGATCGCTGCTGGAATTGGATGGGGGAAGTAATAAAAATAATGATGATGATGAATTTTATTTGCTGATTGTAACCAAAGAGGAGGAGCAGTAAAATAGCTAGAACTAAGTACACACATACAGCCAACTTACTTTCACTTACGATTGCTAGCAGAGAGAGACACACACACTGAATCATTTCAGAAGACAGTCAATCTTAGCTGGTTAGTTTGTCAGAGAACCTGAATGATTTAGCAATTAAGCATAATCACAGCAGCAGAACAATAGTGAAGCAAGCTACAGTTCAACTTAACTTTTTCATAATAATCTGCTGCTATTGTGTTAGTGTTGTGAACTTGATAGTGATACTAGTGTTGCTAGTGTTGTGATAGCCTCAGAGGCTGCCCGTGTTGTGGGGGGGATTTATTATTATAGATTCTATATTATAGATTGAGATTCTATATAGATTCTATATACCCTATCTTGTTACCTGTCTGATCAGTGATCACTATCACCAGTGCATTTTCTGTTTGAGCTATATACATTCAACATGAACGACAAAGATTCAACAAAGCAGAGAAAAACATACAAACGTGGAATCTTTGGCTTATGGTGTCTGTTGAAAGTTCTAAGAAGATTCGACGGAATAGCTAGTATAGCTAAACTATACGGAGTCATACAGTTGTTCTTCCACTGACAACAATATAGTAGGTCATCCCTTTGCATTGGGCGTTATTGAGAACACCTATTTCATTGGTGGTCATTGGGAGAGGCAATGGCACTATTTCATAAGTGGTTAGCGGAAGTATATTCTCTGCTTTTTTCTAGCAGTTAGTTGAAAAATAATGCCCCTATCACATATGTAAGTGGTCAGTGGGAGACGAATACCCCTTATATATTTTGTGGCTGGTGGAATTTGGTGTCAGTGTACTTACCTACCTATCTCCTATGCTGTCCCCTCCCCTCTATATGATGGACGGGTGGGGCCACCCGTACATCGGCGCCATGTTTCTGCACCCATTGTGGGACTCCGACAAACGCAGCGTCTCCACGTTGGGTGTACAGTGCGTCACTCCACTGGCTGGTGGAGCCTGCACTTGCGTCATCCCGCATGTCAGCGGGCGCAGTGCGGGCTTGCGCCGCAGCCATGTTACGCATGGCGTTAGGGGCGTGATCTGCCATTTCCGCTCGGGATTTAAGTTCGGGGCTCACCTGGCAAATGTTCCTTTTCTCACTTGGACTATTCTCCCACATACGAGAGGCACTACACAGGGGTAAGCACATTTCACTCCTCTATTATGCACCTTTGTTTCTTGTTTTATTTCGGCATAGACACATAGTAAATAGATATTTACATCACTATTACTATTATATCTGCTACAATACTACTGACTATTTACAATAGATTTGGCTATATCTCTTGATCCTGCCACAGCTACCACGGTACATTTGGCTAATAAGATACACTAAGGGATTCATTTATCTATTTCCTTTTTTCCCCATCACTTTCTCTATTTCACTTGTTCACTCTTTTCTCCAACTCTTTTTGTCACTTTCCCTTTTCACTTTTGTTTTTGTCCCTGTCCACATTCTCATTGACTCTATTATACGATAACAATACCTTACCTTTACTCATAGGTTACTACTGAATATACTATTTACTAATTTAGATACATATATACCTTTATTATAGTTGTCATGATATATGTGGCCAATGGGACAATTCAGAATACAAACACATGCTGTGTTCAACTTTCCTTTTTGCCATGGTCGGCCCCCTGCTTGGTCCCTGATTGGGGTGTGTGGGTTACGCCTCTTCAGCTCCCGGACAGATCAGTCTCCATGGTCTCCATTTGGGATCAGCTTTTTGTGGATTAACAAACCATAATGTAAGTATGCGATACCTCTTTTGAGGTCACATGCTTCTTCTCCAATTTTTAGTAATCATTGAATCTTATACTTTACTGATTTCTACTATTTTCTAGATAATCATGTATACATCTACTCCTGAGGAAGCGAGCAGAGCTCGCGAAACGCGTCGAGTGCAAAAGATGTTCATGTATATTAATGTACTTTTCAAATGGTATTAAGATGTATTATGACTGATGATGATTTTACGCTCCTTTACGATTATGTTTTTGGAATTGTAATTAATTCTAATTAAATTTACTATACTTAATTGTCTTGACCTCAGTGATCTACTCATTTAAAGTCCCATGGGCTATTTCTCCTTTTTTTATACCTACCTAAGAGAGGAGGCTTTTTTATGGTCATGCCATAGGCTCTGCCTAGTAACATCAGCAGGGGAACAGTGTTGGGAACAATGGGGTCAGATAACTCCAGCAGGAAAATATTGAGCAGAATGGGTGTGCAATGAACCTGAAAGCTCTAAGATCAGAGATGTAGTTAAATAAAGTGCAATGTCCTTTGGAGCCCAAGGCAAAGATGTCAAAATGTGTCCCGCCCCAGAGCTGAGGCAGAATAAGGGCATAGAAATGAGAGCTGCTGCCCTGAGGTTGCTATCCTTGGTTTTCTGAATATTGGACACGATAGAGGAAGAGGTATTTCCATGTGATTAGTACTTTAGTTATAATAGACAACTTGAAATGGAGTCAGGTTTCATTAACCTTATGATAACCAACTTTGTTTTGGGAACTCAGGTAGCTGATAACGGCTCAAAATTGCATTGACCCTTTGTGTTGGTATGCTTACATGCAAGAGATACAGTAGTTCATACAGAAGCCATGTCATTGCTCAGGAGATATATATTAAGACCCACATATCAAACAGCCAGCCAAGCTCTGTAGACTACTTTGGGAGTCCACATCTCCTGGCGAGCACAATATCTTGGGCTGCAATGGTGATAGTTCCACGACTGGCTCTATCTCTTTCTTTAGCTATCTATACATACAGTCATGTGATAAATTAAAGTGCACCCCATGGACCTTTCCCTCATATTTTACCAGGCAGATATTAGATCTTATTTAAACAGTGTCTACAGATAAAGGCGATACAGTATACTTGAAAGTAGTGAAATGTTTGCCTTTTAAAAAAAAAAAAATATTCAACATATTTATTAATAGATGTAATAGTGTACTGTGGTAAAAGTAAGCACACCTTTGGCCTCAGAAGCTGGCATTGCCCATTTAATAGAAATTAAAATGGTGTTGACATTATCCTTGACATAGACTCTGTGAGATTTATGACCACTCCTCCATGCAAAATTCCTTCATTTAAAATATTTTCTTGCATGAACTGCCCATTTCAAACTCCCCACAACATTTTAATGATTCAACGAGTGAGCTATGTCTAGGTCAGTCCATTACCCCCCATGTCTTCTTTTTGAGCCATTCCTTGGTGGATCTGCTAGTGTGCTTTGGATCATTAGCGTGTTTCAAGCTTTAACTTTCTGACAGATGCCCTCACATTCTAATGAACAATTTGATATGAAGCAGAAAAATTTCAAACTCAATGATTGCAAGCTGCCCATGCCCTGAAGCAGCATAATAATCCCAACCCATGACATTTCCATTACCATGCACACAGTTGGTATGAGGCCTTGCCCTGTTACTGTGGCCAAAAAATTATGATGTTTAGTTAATTCATCCACGGCACATTGCTCAAGAAGGCCTGTTTTTGCCCATATGTTTAGTAGCAAACTGTAGCCTTGCTCAAGTGTTCTTTTTGGAAACACCACCTGTGCTAGCTCAATCGGTGAGATCTGTTTCTGATTGTAGATGCATGCATTTTGACACCAACCATTGCAAGAGTTACCTGCAGACCCCACAATACAATTTTGGGGTTCTTGCATTAATGCATTTGCATTAGGCTGACAAATATGCATTAGTTTGAAATATACACCACTTTCATAATGTCTTCCTTATAGTGGAATGATTGATTTCAAACAATTTGGCAATCTTTATAAAATTAAATCACCATAAAAGGCATCCACAACGCTGATCTTGGAATGATGACACTATACATATTAAGAGCAATGGGAACACATGTTGGCAATCTCTTGGTTCCGGTTATGGCCTGCTATCCCTGATTGGGGGATTTCCCCAGTTAAGAGATGTGCTAATCATACAAGTGATGGTATGACACAGTTGAGAAGAAACCTGGCAAGGAGGGCTTGTCTTTTTTGGTCTTTTTGACTGTGGATAAGATGTCGCTGTATAGTCAGTGGTTAGGTTTCTTTATGAAATGACAGCGCTTTTGGCTTTGCTGGAGTTGTTGAGTGTACCTCCTCTTCAGTATTAAAGAGAAGGTCCTCCGTGGGGCGTAAGAGGTCTAAAAAAAATCACCTAGCTAAGGTAATGCAGGCAATTACAAAGAGAAGGGATTAAAAATAACTTAAGAGCAGTTCAGGGTGCACAGTTTAATATAGTCTAAATGTCAGGATCACTTAAGTGCTCCTGCTCCCTATTCCAGCATCCAGGTTTTGGCTAATGCATTCTCCCTGTCTGTGTCCACCTGCAAGGTGATTGATGTGATCATTCACCTGTTATAAGCAAGCCAAAAGCTCAATCCCTTGCTTGTAATAGAAAGTGATACGGGTGTTCTTCCTGATCAAGCTCCCTGTCTGTCTGCCCTGCTTTGCTAGTTTGGATTTCCCTGTATATGACTTTTGATCAGATTATTGGACTATTTCCTGAACTCAGCCTGCCTTTTACCTGGGCTGTCATAGAAGCACGCTGTTTGATAAACTGCAAGTATCTGTTTGCTTTACTCAATTTGCATCTGCCTTGGTGTGGTGGCCAGTCACTATAGCATTGTGTATAAGTCCTGGGGGCGACCGAGTACCAGTAGGCCTGCTTGCCTTAAGGGAAAGGGGGCTGCTATAGTTGAAGCACACAGTAGCCAACTATAGTGTCTGACCACCTGCGTTTGGGTAGACGTGACAATAAGGAGAAGCAGTGTGCCAAAATGAGAAATCAGATCTAGTTGTGGGGAGGTGCAGCAGTAAACACTCAGAGTCCAGTTGCAGTTACAGAACTGTATTGAAGTTAAAGCGGGGTTCCACCCTAAAGTGGAACCTCCGCTGATCGGAACCCTCCCCCCCTCCGGTGTCACAATTGGCACCTTTCAGGGGGGAGGGGGGTGGAGATACCTGTCAAAGACAGGTATTTACACCCACTTCCGGGCATAGACTCCCGTGGGAGTCTATGTCATTTCCTGCCCTGCCGCGCTGTCTGCTGGGACACACATGGGTCTCAGAGACAGCGCGGAGAATTCCTATTGCACTGCGCGACTCGCGCATGCGCAGTAGGGAATCGGGAAGTGAAGCCGATTCGCTTCACTTCCTGGTTCCCTCACCTAGAATGGTGACGGCAGCAGCCGAGAGCCGAGTGATCGACCGGCCTCGGCATCGCTGGAACCTGGGATAGGTGAGTGTCCATTTATTAAAAGTCAGCAGCTGTAGTATTTATAGCTGCTGGCTTTTAATATTTTTTTTTTGGTGGAATCTCTCTTTAAGTTCAATAGGCATAACTACCTGGCGGGAAGACAACCTTACCAGGCACATTCATAGGATGTTGCAGTGAAGAATATAACAGTAGGTATCAGGCTTGAGGGGCAGAATGAGTCCTGGCCAGTCCATACCCAAATGGGGTGGCTTCCAGGAAGGATGCAGTGTCCCTGCTCTTTCCCTACTCATCTGGAACCTCTACCTGAAGCAAATTGCGGCCCCTGACAGACAGGTGACCTGTTCCTATACTACCCATAGGTGAAATGCGTGTCAAACCTAGGAGCCAGGGTCTTAAATAGATTCTGACTCAAAATGGCCTCAAGTCACATGGGACACCAGCATCCAATTGGATAGCACCCCCAGTGACCCAGGAAGCCATAGGGGAACATGTTCCTGTTGACTTCCTCCCCCTCTGCATTGCCACTGCGATTGAGTGTCACCTCCAGTGGAGAAAGTAGACTACACCTGCCTACACTGTGATTTTTGTTGAAGGGAATTGAACCATGAGGAGAGAGATGCAGTTGATTGCTGTCTACAACTCGGAAAGCCCTAGTGGAGCACTGCTAAACCCACATCCTAGTGATGTCCTAGGTTTCCTATCCTTAGTGAACTGGAAAGGTACAGGTGGAGAATTGGTCATCCTGAGGCATAGTGCAAGTCCTGTCCATTGATGTCAGATGAAAGCATTGGGACTTGGGCACTCTCAGGAAGCAATGGGGGTTATTTATGAAAGGTAAATCTACTTTGCACTACACATGCACTCACTGTACATCCGAGGGGGACATGCAAGGAAAATAAAAAAACAGCATTTTAGCTTACACATGATTGGATGATAAAATCAGCAGAGCTTTCCCTCATTTCAGATCCACCCCTCAGATTTACAGCAGCTGCACTTCCAAGTGCACTTTGAGTGCAAAGTGGATTTGCCTTTCATAAATAACCCCCCATGTATTCCTTGGGCATTAAGTATCAATCTGCCACTGCCATTGTGCAGTGCTAGTGGACAGCACCCTCTGATCTCACTCTAGTAAGCCCTTTATATCTCATGAGTAGCTGACCTCAGAATCCAATGCCATGTTATTTAGAGAAGGGCTCTCTCAGTATACAGTATGGAAAAATAAGTACAGCTTACAAATTGTTGGCCTTTCAACATATGTAAACAGACAAACTGTAATCCCATGCACAGCACTAAACTGGCAAAAGAATGTATGGCACTATGAGCTATTTTGCTTTGCACAGTGCCCTCAGTTAACCGTTTGAATATTCAATATATGCAGTCTGTATATGGGAGGAGAAAGGCAAGGGCACAGTGATGACTTCATGACCAGGGTAGTCTAAAGGTCCCTCTTTTACCTGTTACCCATTCCACTCCAACCCCCACCCCTTTTACCACAACCCTGAATGATGAGACCACACCTTGCTTTGGAGTAAAATGGCCATAACAGCCTTTATTACCATTACTCAAACACTCCAATCAAAATATATATCTCAATATATAAATAGCCAAATATATATGTCTAACCATAACCAACATCAGGTATAACGAATAGCATATAAATAACATGCCCGGTCTGGTGATCTCTGACGGTGACCCATACTTTACCAAACAACCAACTCACTGCGGTACCCACTTCCACTTAACCAGGCCTCCAGCTGTGACCGCTCGGAGACAACTTCCGACAGTGATAACCATAAAGGTATTCCATCCAACGTTCAGGAATACACCGGAGGGACCCATAATAGCAATGGGCCCCCCACCCCTTATCAGATGACCTCTGATTTACCGCCAACCGTCAAAGACCACCAGACAAACACCGCCAACCCAGTTCCATCTGCACCGCTGTCATGACATCCGATCCTTGCCACCTGAAATAGAACAAAACAACAACCGAAATACCCCAGCAACCTAACAATAGGGAGGGAGGGTGGGAAAACTGCCTCCTCTCGCTGTCCCTTCCTTCGCACTGCCCGTTGCTCCGCCCCTTCCTCCTTTTAAAGCGCTCCTCCCCTTCCATTACATTCTCCACTTGCTCCTCCCCCATAGCCTCTCTCTCTGCACCTTAACCCCTTAGACCTTATCCACCCTGTCATGTCCGGCCCTTCCTTACATCCCTTTCAGTCCATCCACTGCGGGCCTCTCTTGACCAGGGTAGTCTAAAGGTCCCTCTTTTACCTGTTACCCATTCCACTCCAACCCCCACCCCTTTTACCACAACCCTGAATGATGAGACCACACCTTGCTTTGGAGTAAAATGGCCATAACAGCCTTTATTACCATTACTCAAACACTCCAATCAAAATATATATCTCAATATATAAATAGCCAAATATATATGTCTAACCATAACCAACATCAGGTATAACGAATAGCATATAAATAACATGCCCGGTCTGGTGATCTCTGACGGTGACCCATACTTTACCAAACAACCAACTCACTGCGGTACCCACTTCCACTTAACCAGGCCTCCAGCTGTGACCGCTCGGAGACAACTTCCGACAGTGATAACCATAAAGGTATTCCATCCAACGTTCAGGAATACACCGGAGGGACCCATAATAGCAATGGGCCCCCCACCCCTTATCAGATGACCTCTGATTTACCGCCAACCGTCAAAGACCACCAGACAAACACCGCCACAGCCCGAAAGGGTGACTCCCTTACCCTTAAGGGCCACCCCACCCCCACAAGGCCTTAGAATACCGTCTTGCAATCCCAAGGACCACCCATCAATCCCCACCTCGGCTAAGTGCAACCCCATTCCGTCCAACGCACATACCCCATCGCACGGCAGCACCCGGTGCCGAACCACGAACCCGCTATGCTGGGCCCCAAACCACCCCACCACCTTGTGTACCCTCAGACGGGTCCAATGATGCCCCCGACCAAACGAGCCCAGCACCATACCGTCCCGGCTAAAATGTCTGATCAGCCCACCACTATACCCGCAACATATGACGCTCAACCTCCCCGAACAAACGTTCCCACTTCACCCCCGGGACCCCCCAACCCCCGCAAGCAAGCCTCACTCCAAGAAACACCGAGTTGCCTGCCCCCAGGACGTTGGTCTCCTCTCCTATCCCCCAAACACACATAGGAGTGCCCCACGATCCAGACAAGGCGAGCCATACCTCCATCTGAAAAGAAAACCAACAGCACAAAACCAGCCGTCAACTACCACCATTGCACCCACCTCCACAGGAAAACAGCCACACCACCCTGCACATATGTAAATAACTTCCACTTGCGTTGTGCATGCGTGTCCACTTATCCATTTATATATTTATTTATTTATTTATTTATTTATTTATTTTTCTTTTTTCTTTTTTTTTTTTTTTTTTTTAATAGAAACCCACTCAAACCACCACCAACTGAGGCCTAACATACGTACGAAACCACCGAGATTCCCATCTCCCAATCCAGCGAACTGCCGTCTCAACCAGCCCACACCGGGCAGCCTCAGTGACCGCCCGATGCGGTAGGAGTGTGACGCAAAGCCCCTGCTATCCAAACCCACCTCCCGCAAACACCTCCGGAACACCGAAAATTGGTACCCGATCAAAAAAGGACCCTTCCTCCACCCACAGGAAAGGCCCCCCGGCACACTTCCCAAAAACCCTGAACCGCTGCCACGGGGCAAACCCTGGAACCAGGTAACGCAAACCGGGACACCAGCACCCCCTTCCCCTGCTGGTCCGTTTTGGACCTGCGCAGCCAGAGCCCCACCCGATCCCGTCCAAACGCACCATGCCGTCAAACAGACCCCCAGTCACCCTCTCGGTCGGGCTCCCCACTTCCCCGATCCGAAACGCCCCATAAAAGCCAAAGAAAACGCTGCTGTGAACAGCCGCGCCTCGTAACCTGAAGAGCAAACAAACCCCAGCCGATAACAGATCGCCGGCAGGTTCGTAAACGGGACCGGCCTCCGCGCATCCCCCGTCCAGCCCTGCACGCGATAACCTTTTACCGCCCGTCGCACCCAGAAATCTTAGTGTTTTTTTTTTTTTTTTTTATATTCATTACCATCCACCCACCACGAGCTAAACAAAACGTCAAAACACGCCAGTTTCCGGCCACTCGAGGAAACCGACACCCCTCGCCCCCCATTTCTGGCCACAAAGTAGAGCACAAACCGCCGCCTACCGCGTCCCCGATCACCGACCCCTGCTCCCGAACCAGAACCAACCATTTTGCCCAAACCGTGACGAAGGCCGCCCACCTAGACGCGCTCACCAACTGCCCGAGCCATCCCGCAGCCACCTAATCCACCCCGGGCAAGGGACCCCTCCCGCTTCCGCGCCCGGAGCAAGCCCCCTGAATCTGTCCCCCTGAAAAATGAGACAGGGAGTCAGCCAGCTCAATTGCCACGCCCGAGATGCGTACAGCGTAAAGAAAACATGCAGCTGTAAACAACGAAAAACGAACTACCGCATCAGCCGTGTAACCGGAGGGGAAGTAGCTGACATGTGGCTAACCACCTGCTCAACACCCATGTCGTCGTAAATGCGCAACTTCAAACCCCGACACTCCTCCCCCCACAGCTCCAACGCTAACACCCCCGGAAATAGCGTCAACAAAACCAGATTCCCCAGGAAAGCCGCTGCCTCCCATGTCTCTGGCCAAGGCCCCGCGCTCCACTTGCCCCTGAAAAACGGCCCGTACCCGGTAGAACCCGCCCTATCTGTGGCCAAGGCCACGTAAAAGTCGCTAACCGGGCCCGCCATCCCATTGTCCTACCATTGTAGGAAGCCCAGAACTCATGCCAAACCCGCAAATCCTCCCTATGGCCCCTACCCAGGCGCACTAAGTGCGTCAGAACGCTGACCCTCCCCGTAGCCGCCGACAGCCGCCCGCGGAAAATCCCTCCCATGGGAATGATCCTACCAGCGAAGCGCAGCTGACCCCGGATTGACTGCAACCTCCGCAACTGAACCATAGTTCCGCGCCAGTGGAACCCCAAAGCCAAAAACTCCCATGAGGAACAGGGAGCAGCCGGAATGCCGATTCCACATCGGCCTTGGCCATCAGTGCCCCTTGACCCCACCGCCGCACCCACCGGACTGCCGCGCTGAACGACGTGTAGGACACCGTGCACCGCTGGGTCAATAACCGTGTACTGAGCCCCCTTATCGGAAACGACAGGCGATGGAAGAGTCAACATTTCCCCACTTGCGTCTTGGGAAACCACCCAGTTGGGCCAAGGCCTACCCCAAACGGCCCCCCGCGTCCGCCACCCCCCTAGTAGCCTGTCAGCCACGAACCCCGGACGCTGCAATGCCGACTTCAACTCCTCCGCCACCAGCGGCACCGCTGGCAGCGACCGGTAATCCTGAAGCCCTGTCGAAACAACGCCGGCACCCGCGCCGCCGCCCTCTCCGGATACCTACGCAGAAAAGGAAGCATCCACGCCCGTATCACCGGCGTCCACCCGCTTCCGAGCAGCATCCCCGACTCCACCCCCTATCCGGAAGCACCGAGACAGCGTGTGTGCTCCACCGCAGCCGGAACACTCACGCCGTAACCCGCACGCTCCCCGGAACTGGCATGCTCGCTCGTCGAACTGCCCCCAGACCCCCATTCCTTTCCGGCCGGCAGCCCAGAGGTAGGCGCACACCCGGTCCCCCCGCGAGGAAACAGGCGGGGCCGCGCCTACGACATAAGCCTCATCCAGAAGCTGATGTCCTAGCGGTCCCGGCGCAACGCCGGCCGCACTGCTATGTGCGGCCGGAATTGCCCGCCATACCGGGGCCACCACCCCCCCCCATACACCCTATGGGCCGTCCCGATCGACCCATAGAGCAGAACAGCGCCAAGCCATGCTCGGGGCTCCGCTCGCCAAAATGGCAAACGCCCGTAACCAATTAGGAAATTGCGCGGTAGAAAACTACCACTCGTCCTCATCCTCCTGCGGGGAATCATCGGGCCTGACCCCATCCACTCTAAACTGCACCAAATGGGAGAGGCGAGAAAGTCTCCCCTTACTCCCCTTTCCCGAGCCTTACCCGCACCTCCTGCGGCCAGTGGGCCCCCAGCGGCCCCACGAACCACCTGTACACCACCCACCACGCCGCGTCGGCGACCCGAACGATGTCCGACCGTACCGCCGCTGCCGCTTGTTCGTTTAATTCTATATGTTAACGTGGTCGCGTCCACCACTGGTGCCCCCACCGCCCCTCCCCCACTGGAGTCGGCACAGAAGGTGCCAATGGCGGTGTACCCCCCATGCCCCCAAGAACCCCCCCAAGCACCCCAGCCAGGGGAGCCCCCCACGGGGCCACCGGCGGCGGCCGCGCCAGCCCCCAGTAAAACCGCCCCACCAAGGCCCGCAGCCCATCCCGCAAAACCTGGCAACCGTGCGGCAGGTTCAGCACCCTCGCTGCCCAGTCCCGCCGCCTGAACCCCCCCACGCTGAGGCCCGCCCCACATGCACCACTGTCCTCCCCGCGCCTGCCTGTACCCCGCAATGCCGCAGACTATAAGAAAGCATCTTGTGACTCACCTGGCTTGTCCAGGAACGCCCCCCACAGCCGGACTGGTGACATCCCCTGCTGGATCTGGTACCTCATCATCCGGAATCTCTCCTTCGGACCGATCATCCTGTCCCCAGGTAGGCGGGGGGTGTAAGCCCCCCAGGGGAAGAGACCCCGGAGGCCGATGCCACAACCCGCATTGGTGCCGCCACCCCTCCGGCCAAGACCACCTCGGCAGACTGGCGATGCGCACCAGACCTGCCAGCCCCTGGGGAAGCAGACACCCGGGCGCCCCTGCTGGCCTTCTGTTTGGAGCAGCCTGCAGGTGATCCCCGCTCCTGACCAGGCTGAAGTGCTGTCCCCCTGATCCCCGGTAGAGCCAGCCCGAGCAGCAATCCCTCCTGCCGAACTGGGCCCCGCTGCAGAGTCCCCCCCCTCCCCCCACCCTCATTCTACCAAGAAGCTCCCCCGCCTCGTGGCATGCCCGCCCCACCCCCCTCCGCACTAAACGAGGTGGCCGAGTAGCAGGCCCAGGCAAGAACAGGGCCCCGCTGCAGAGTCCCCCCCCCCCCCACCCTCATACTACAAGGAAGCTCCCCCGCCTCGTGGCATGCCGGCCCGGCCCCACGACACAGGCCGGCGGCGTGATGACCGCCCGAGGCCCGCAAAGTCCACCCGAGTCCCCCTCGCCGGGGGGAGCGATCGGTCGTCCCCAGGGCTCCGCACTAAACGAGGTGGCCGAGTAGCAGGCCCAGGCCAAAAGAGCGCCGAAGGCCGCGACCGCCACGTGCGCTGCAGACTCTCACCCCTCCTGTAGTCCGGTCCCGCCGCAACCGCCAGCCACCCGAGATGCTCCTTCAGCCCGTCCGGCCCTCGTTCCTCCGTCCGTCCGTCCGTCCGTCCGTCCGTCGCCTCAGCCCCGCCAGGAGTGTTGCAAAGTCCGCCATCACCGAGGAGCAGTGGTGTAAAACTGCCTCCTCTCGCTGTCCCTTCCTTCGCACTGCCCGTTGCTCCGCCCCTTCCTCCTTTTAAAGCGCTCCTCCCCTTCCATTACATTCTCCACTTGCTCCTCCCCCATAGCCTCTCTCTCTGCACCTTAACCCCTTAGACCTTATCCACCCTGTCATGTCCGGCCCTTCCTTACTTCCCTTTCAGTCCATCCACTGCGGGCCTCTCTTTACTGTGTTAGTTCTTCTTCCTTGTCCCTTCACCTGGGAGAGGGTTGGTGAGCTCACCAAGCACTGCTTAACTGTAGTTGAGAACAGTAAAGTCATTGACCCAGCTATGCTGTCTGGCAGGGGTTCTTGGATCAGAAAACTAACAAAGACATTAACAAACCCACTGTCCACTAAAATTGTTAATGTAAATATGTTTTAATTACAGATTAAACTATTTCCCTGGAGTTCAGAATTCACCTCAGGAGGATCATAAAAGTGCACAAGAGCAGCCTTAGGAAATGACTTTGTCACGTGTAGTTCATGTAGGAGTGTCTGCAATCCTACAACTCCCCATCTGTCTGCAGGTATTCTTTGGACAGGCCTTTGGAAGAAGGATGTCTTGTGGGCTATGGAGGAGTTAAGAAGTCACCTGTCATCCCACATGAATACATACTTGCATCATTGTATGTTACTCATGTAATCCATGCTGTTGTGTTTGCTCATATCTACAAGGGACATAGTGGTGACTCATTCGCTCAGTGGGAAATAGAATGCAGGAGTATCAATAAAGAGAAGTATGGTATTAGTTTGTGTAAAATAAAAGGTTGTTTTACAAAAAAAAGTGCACTTGCTACTAATATCCTACATACACTTTATTTAGGCACACCTGTACCAGCATGTATACCTGCTTGGATTGCTAATCAGCCAATCACATGGCAGCAACTCAATGCATTTAGGCCTCTAGACGTGGTGAGATGAAGAAGACTTGCTGAATTTCAAACCAAGCATCAGAATGGGGAAGAAAGGGGATTTAAGTGACTTTAAACGTGGCATGGTTCTTGACGCCAAACAGGCTGGTCTGAGTATTGTGTAGCCGACAAAACTGTGTGATGCTATTATGTCAATGTAGCAAGGTCTCCAGCCTCCTTCAGTCTAATGAGAACCTCCAGGGCCAGAGATAGCTGACATCCTTCTGTACATGGTGGGTTGAGAAGTTTAGTGGGTGCAAGGTGGATAAAGTTATTGGGCGCCAGACACCTCTTGAATGCAAAAGAGTTTATTTCTTTTACAAATTTTTTGGGGAAAGAGGTTTAGGGCCAGGAAGTTCAATTACCAGACTTCGAGACTTCAATAGGAGGAAAGCTGTGCAGGGAAAGGCCTTCAGCAAGAAGCCACATCCGCTCATGCAGGAATGCTGTCTCCTATGGCAACAGTCTTTAACAGTTCCTAACACAAAGTGTAACAGTTCTTTCACCTTCACTACAACTTCTCCTTGTAGTTCGTCGGCCCACTGAACTCCCGGTCTCTCACTAGACTCTCTGATTCGCTGCCACTGAATCCCTGGAGCTCCTCCAATCTTTACTGTGGTATCTTCCCTAGCTTGGCACTCCAGATACTTCTCAAGCTTCACTCCACCAGCTTGTTCGGTCTTTAGCTTGGCGCACAAGGCTACTCTGCAAGCGTCACCTCCACTGGCTAGGTCCTTGACTTGATCATCACCTGAAGTTTCTCGATTCTCTACCATGCCCATTCGGTAAGAATACTGCTTCGGTACTTCAGTTATTTACTGTGGTCCATGGTAATAAGGTGGTTAGTCCCTTAGTGGCAACAGCTTCCCTTCTACCTCCGACCACTGACAGGTTCTCTGGCTGGCAGAACTGTCACTTCTGGTTGGACTGCAAGCCGGAATCCCAACCCTGCGCTGCTCTCTTGTTTCTGGATAGGCCCTCAGACAGCCTAGCAACCAGATGCACCCGTGATAGGTCCATCTCCGGCCTAGCAGCCTGGGGCAACATGACACACATCCACCCAGACAGCCATCCAGGTGGTACAGAACATAGATCACCTGACTTCACCCGAATATAAAGGCTCTCCCACCAGGCCAAGGGATTTAAGAAAACCCCTGCCCATTGGCTGAGCTACCCCATATACCCATAACCTGACCTTGAGTTGTCCTTCTCATATCTAGTACCACCAAGTGCCCGGCCACCTAGTGGTAGAAGAGAAAAATGCAACAAGGCCAAACTTAGGGAGAAATCAATAGATCTCTAACAATCAACCAGGATAACTACTCCTGGCAAGTACATATCTAAGGAGCATCCCTGCCTAAACTCCCGGGTGCTACATCAATATGGACCAAAATCTCTGAGGAATGTTAATACCTTGTTAAATCTATGCCACAAAGAATTAAGACAGTTCTGAAGGCAAAAGGGGGTCCAACCTGGTACTAGCAAGGTGTACCTAATAAAGTGGTCAGTGAGTGTAATTTTGAACACAACTGAAACTCAATATTAAGATACCACACTGGTGTCTCTTCAGTAGCCCTCTAGTAGAAGTGTGCTTTATTGAGCAATAATGATAGTTGCACGTGATTATATGTGGTAAAACCTACCTTCACCCCTTTGGCTAACTGTTGAACTTCATTCACTTTAAAAACAAAAAAAAGGTTTGGGTATGCACTGTGATTTCACAAAAGTGCTTACATGCCCCTTGCTACTACTCCTGAGGTTATCAATGTCCTTTTAGGGTATATGACCTATGGGTTTGTCAATTGCCCTTCCGATTATGACCAAATAAGCACTTGGGCTGCAAGACACGGGCTATATAATGTAGCCTTTTCATTTAAACACAATTAACAATTCCAGAAATAGCAATAAATTTAATTAAAACCATACCTAATAAAAAGATAACGTCTGAAAAATTGGAGTAAAAAGGGGTCTTTAATGCAAAGAAAATCAAATTGTAGTAAGCGTGTCATGGCAGGTTGGTAGGTTAGGGATTTTTTGAGGGTCTGTTGAACAGTGAACTGGTTATTATTATTTTACAGGATTTATACAGCGCCAACAGTTTGTGCAGTGCTTTACAAGAGGGTAGAGCTGCATGACTAGTAGTTAAGAAAAGAAATCACGATTTCTACCTTCCCGATATTAAAACAGCATTTCTCGATTCTATCTAACAAGTGCAGCCTACCAAGTTTTATCACAACATTGCGGATAACTATAAACAAAGTAACATTTCATCAAAGGAATGAACTTCTGTCTGTAGATGAGGGAAGTTTAACCACTTGAAGACTAAACCCGTTTTCTGACACTTGCTGTTTACAAGTTAAAATCAATATTTATTGCTAGAAAATATTCAGAACCCCCAAACATTATATATATTTTTTTTAGCAGAGACCCCCTCAAATAAAAGGATGGTTATTGCAATATTTTATGTCACACTGTATTTGAGCAGCGGGCTTTCAAACGCAATTTATTTGGAAAAAATACACTTTAATGAATAATAAAAAAAAAAACACAGTAAAGTTAGCCCAATTTTTTTGTATAATGTGAAAGATGTTACGCCGCGAGAGTCGTGATTTTTATTCTAAGCAAAAAAATTGTGAATCTCATTTGAGCCAAAATTGTGCAGCTCTACATGAGAGCAGACAATACAGTTACAATACAATTCAATACAGGAGGAATCGGAGGGCCCTACCCGTTAGAGCTTGCAATCTAGAAGGGAGGGTCAATTAAAACAAAAGGTAGTAACTGTTGGGGATGAACTGATGGAGAAAATGAAAATGCAATTGTTAGGTGTGGGTAGGATAGGCTTCTCTGAAGAGGAGGGCTTTCAGGGACCGTCTAAAAGCTAATAGAGTAGAAGATAAGCGGACAGATTGGGGTATGGAGTTCCATAGGATTTTATAGGCTCTGGAAAAGAGGATCGAGAGAAACTAAGAGAACACTTAGGTTGGTATTTAGAGACCAGGCTAGTGATGTAGCTGGGTGCTAAACTGTGGATGGCTTTGTAAGTTGATATTATTTTGAATTTTAATTTGTTGGGTGAGTGTAAGCCAGTGGAGGGATTGACAGAGAGGAGTAGCAGACACAGAGCGATTGGTAAGGTGGATGAGCTTGGCAGCAGCATTCATGGTAGATTGAAGGGGGTATAGCCTATGTAGAGGTAAGCCAATGAGAAGGGAGTTGCAGCAGTTGAAGATGACTATTAAGAGCTTTGTTGTGTCATTGGTTAGAAAGGGGCGTATTTTAGAGAGGTTGCGGAGGTTGAAGCGGCAAGATTTGCACAGTGATTGGACGTGGGGCTTAAAGGAGAGGTCAGAGTCCAGAACTACACCTAGGACCTTGGCATGCGAGGATGGGCTGATATTTGTGACATTGATTTTGTGGTTTTGGGTTTTGGTAGTGGTGTAACATCCAGACTGACATATCTGTAAGTAAATTAGTGATACACGAGGAGACTGAGGGAGTGATCTGAAGAGTAGAGAAATAGATTTGGGTGTCAGTAGCATAGAGATGGTATTTGAAGCCATGGGAGGCTATCAGCTGACCCAGGGAGGTGGTGTAGATTGAAAATAGGAGAGGCCCAAGAACAGAACCTTGGGGGGGCAACAGAAAGGGAGAGGAGAAAGCAACCATCTAGTGATATGATGTTTCCTCTTTTTGATGTTGATTGTTATACCGAAGGCTCAATCCCTTCGATAAAGTTACAAAATGTTGAATTTGGAAGTGTATGAGAACTGGTGCGGTGTAACTGGGAACGTGGTGGTTCCCAATCAACTCGTTTTTTGACTGCCTCATTGCAAGCCTAATCTCTCTTTCCAACTTCTTTTGCATTACTAGACAATCACACATGGCTCTGTTTCTCATTAACCACTTAATAACCGCCCTATAGCCGAATGACGGCTTTAGGGCGGTTTCTTAACTGTGGGAGGCCGTCATATGATGTCCTCCCAGAATTCCGCTCTCGCGCGCCCCCTGGAGCGCGCACTCGAGAGCATCCGTGACCGCCGGGTCCACAGGACCCGGCGCATCACGGATCACGGTAAACGGCCGCTCGTCGCGGCCGTTTACCACGTGATCGCTCCGTCAAATCATGTTATGATGCCGGTTCCTCCCTCCCCCTCTCTGTACCGATCGGAACAGCGGAGGGGGAGGAGATCGGTGTCAGCAGCGATGTGGGCTGCATCTGCAGTGCCCACATCGCTGCTCACCGAAAATTAACCCCTCAATTCCCTGCAAATACTCTGCAATACCCTGCCATTACTCTGCAATACCCTGCAATACCCTGCAATACCCTGCATTACTCTGCATTACCCTGCATTACTCTGCATTACCCTGCATTACTCTGCATTACTCTGCATTACCCTGCAATACTCTGCATTACCCTGCATTACCCTGCAATACTCTGCAATACTCTGCAATAGTCTGCATTACACTGCAATACTCTGCAATACCCTGCCATTACTCTGCCATTACTCTGCATTACTCTGCATTACTCTGCATTACCCTGCATTACTCTGCAATACCCTGCAATACCCTGCAACACTCTGCAATGCTCTGCAACACTCTGCAATGCTCTGCAACACCCACCAATACCCTGCAACATTCTGCAATGCTCTGCAACACCCGCCAATACCGTGCAACACTCTGCAATGCTCTGCAACACCCTCCAATATCCTGCAATGCTCTGCAACGCTCTGCAACACCCGCCAATACCCTGCAACACTCTGCAATGCTCTGCAACACTCTGCAATGCTCTGCAACACCCACCAATACCCTGCAACACTCTGCAATGCTCTGCAACACCCGCCAATACCGTGCAACACTCTGCAATGCTCTGCAACACCCTCCAATATCCTGCAATGCTCTGCAACGCAATACTCTGCAACGCCATACTCTGAGATACCCAGCCATACTCTGATATACCCAGCCATACCCAGCCATAGTCGGTGATACCCTGCAATACCCAGCCATAGACACCCCCCCCCCCTCCCGCCGCCCTCCGGTGCTTCTACCGACTCGCCAATACTATCAAATCCAGAATCTTTTATTTTTTATTTTTTTCAGGCTTCCCAGCTTAGAGGTGAGATGCGGGGTCTTATTGACCCCATATCTCACTGTAAAGAGGACCTGTCATGCCATATTCCTATTACAAGGGATGTTTACATTCCTTGTAATAGGAATAAAAGTGATCAAAAAATTTATTTTTGGGGAAAAAAAATGTCAAACTAAAATAAATAAAGTAAAATGAACAATAATTTTTTTTTTTTTTTTTAAAGCGCCCCTGTCCCCATGTGCTCGCATGCAGAAGCGAACGCATACGTAAGTCCCGCCCACATATGAAAACGGTGTTCAAACCACACATGTGAGGTATCGCTGCGTACGTTGGAGCGAGAGCAATAATTCTAGCCCTAGACCTCCTCTGTAACTCAAAACATATAACCAGTAAAAAAAAAATGTAATCGTCGCCTATGGGGATTTTTAAGTAGCGACGTTTGGCGCCATTCCACGAGCCTGTGCAATTTTGAAGAGTGACATGTTAGGTATCGATTTACTCGGTGTAACTTCATCTTTCCCATTATGTAAAAATTGGGCTAACTTTACTGTGTTTTTTTTTTTTTTTTAAGCACAAAACAGTTTTTTTTCCAAAAAAAAGCATTCGAAAAATTGCTGCGCAAATACCGCGCAAGATAAAAAGTTGCAACGACCACCATTGTATTCTCCAGGGTGTTTGCTAAAAAAACATATATAATGTTTTGGGATTCGATGTAATTTTCTAGCAAATAAATGATGATTTTTACATGTAGGAGAGAAATGTCAGAATTGTCCTGGGTGCTCCAGAACGCCTGATGGCGCTCCCTGCATGTTGGGCCTCTGTATGTGGCCGCACTGTGTAAAAGTCTCACACATGTGGTATCGCCGTACACGGGAGTAATAGCAGAATGTGTTTTGGGGTGTAATTTGTGGTATGCATATGCTGTGTGAGAAATAAACTGATAATATGACAATTTTGTGAAAAAAAAAAAAAAAAAGTAAAAAAAATCTTGATTTTGCAAAGAATTGTGGGAAAAAATGACAACTTCAAAAAACTCATCATGCCTCTTACTAAATACCTTGGAATGTCTTCTTTCCAAAAAGGGGTCATTGGGGGGGTATTTGTACTTTTCTGGCATGTTAGGGTCTCAAGAATTGAAATAGGCCGTCAGTACTTCAGGTGTGATCAATTTTCAGATATTGGCACCATAGCTTGTGGACTCTATAACTTTCACAAAGACCAAATAATATCCACCAATTTGTACTTATTTTTACCAAAGATATGTAGTGGTATAAATTTTGGCCAAAATTTATGAAGAAAAAATTACTAATCTGCTAAATTTTATAACAGAAATGAAGAAAAATTCATTTTTTTACAGAATTTTCTGTATTTTTTCTTTTATAGCACAAAAAATAAAAAACCCAGCGGTGATTAAATACCACCAAAAGAAAGCTCCATTTGTGTGAAAAAAAGGACAAAAATTTCATATAGGTCCAGTGTTGCATGACTGAGTAATTGTCATTCAAAATGTGAGAGCACCGAAAGCTGAAAATTGGTCTGGTTATTAAGGGTGTTTAAGTGCCCAGTGGTCAAGTGGTTAATTGCACAAGGCTGATATTGTGCACAATTTGAGCAATGTTAATGTAAAGTGGTTTATATATTTGATTTGATTCAGTTAATTCATAGAACAAAATGTAATGGTTGGCAAGGTCAATTGGAAGCAAAATAAATCCTTATAACCTCACAGCTAGTGACTCTGTGCTACACAAAAAAAATAATGGAATCTATTGCTTCCCAAGCACATTTAATGAGCCGTGAAAGTCACTTATCTATAGCACCAACCAATAATGGCCCTTCTGAAAAGGATGCTAAGGATGCCATACCTTACATAACTCCCTAACTTGGCCTCATTGACTTTGTAGTGAGATAGACCATTAGTGATCTCTGGTGTTTGGATAAATAGAAGGCAAAGTAAAAAAACTTAATAAATACCGACATCATGGTCATTCAAATATATTCTCTTCCTTTGGCTTATTCCAGAGATCTTCTTTTATTCCCTCTAAAGGAAACATATTTTCTTCTCTTGTGTGATGAGAGGTCATAAATGGTACTACACTAGTTCAGTATTGAGAAGCAATCGGGAGAGAACTACATACATAGGATGAGCTGCAGACCTCCAGCAATGCTAGTTGCCTGTCTTTTATTCATTTTATTTTCACAGATTCATATATCAGTAATTTCAAAAGAAAGAAAAGACTTGTGTAACATTATCAGAGCAGTTTAGTTTTTGACACCTGAACCCACCACTACATGTCAACATTATTATCATCCAGAAAAATTTAAATTCCAGGGTGTATTAGCAGCAAAACGGGATAATAGTGACAAGCTGCTGATAGTTGGATCCTGGTAGTTGGATTTCAAACTATTTACAAAAAGTCTGGCTATCAGACCTGTATCCATTTCTTTATAAGGTGATCACTGTGAAACAAGTTGTATTCATGCCTTCTTATGACAAGGACCTTGAATGACATATACCAAACCTGGTTGAGGGACACCCCTGTGCTTCAACTTTTAACAGATGTGGAAAGTCCTTCAAAAAAGATGAATTGGCAATACATTATCATAACTCTAAGCCCTTGTACACACAGTGGGACATTCTGACAACCAGATCCAACGGATTTTGTCCGAAACTGTTGCATACACACGGTCGGACAAAGTTGACGGAAAATCCGATTGTACATAACGTGATGACGTTATTTCGTTACGCCGGGACTACGTTCAGGCTAGTAGCCAATAGCTTTGGTCTAGGAATTTGATCTGAGCATGCGTGGCACTTTGTCTGTCGGAGTAGGCTACACATGATCGGAGTATGTCGGATCGGAGCATGTTGTCGGAAAATTTTATAGACAAGTTGGAAAACTTGGTCCGTCAGATATTCCGACGGAAACAGTCTGATGGAGACCACACACAGTCAGATTATCCGACAATACGGTCCGATCGGACACATTCCGTCAGAACCTCCGACTGTGTGTACAAAGGCTTACACATATGCCAAGCGGAGAAGATGCTTCGGTCATCTATGTACCCAAGCACACCCCTTTATCCTTTGTACTTCCTGGTGTATATATCTCCATGTAATGTCTCTGTATTTCTCTTTGAATGGTATAAGTACAGAATTCATTTAAAATAAACCTTCTAATACATGCAAACAATTAAATAATTACAGTGCTATTGTTTTTAATTACATGTCATTCAAAATCCAATCAAGTGAAGAAACGTGCATAATTACTTTTACTCTATATGCATATATACTTTAGAGTTCAGAAATTTTACATTAAAAAACAAAAACAAAATAATCAATAGATTTATAAGGTCCTCTGTGTATCAGTGTCTTTTTAAGCATTCATAGCCACTCCCTTAGTGCAAATTCACCTTCTTTCACTGCAAATGTTTAGATTTGCGATCCCAAAACTAGCTCAAGCTGAGAAGCATGTAGGACCAATGCCCTAGAATGATTATTGAATAAGATCTCTCCGCATTGATTTACCTATAGTCTACTACTCTTGATAGAGAAAATTCAAACAAAATTACATTTTGACCTAATTTCCAAGCTAACTGTTCTGTTTTGAGTAACTCTTGAGTCTCCCAACATTCGGCCCATGTGTACTAGGCATAACTCCATGTATGCTATGCCTTTAAATAGATTGATTGGGCCATGTTAGAAGGAAGCCAGTTCAGAAGAAGTATTCATTTGTAAAACAAAAAACTTTCTTTGAATGGCTGAGCAGCTCCCAGCCTTGATTTTTTGCCCCTGGGGTGGAATGGGAAAATCCATTCTGCTGCCGAACACAGTGCTGTATACTGTACATAGCTGGTGCTATATACAGTTTATACAGCACACCCAGCAGACACATTTGCTAGTGAAAGATATAGTGTGTTTTGGTTTGGACCAGCTTGGAGTTGGGCTTTAACCCAGAAAAAAAAAGCCTCCTATAGCTTAGCATGGGAGTTATGAGGGGGGGGGGGGGGGGGGGGTGATGGTTTAACCATGATAGCTTAGCCCCTATCACAACAGACCACTTATGGTTTTGGGGTTGCCTCAGCACTCTAGAAGAAAGCACAACAGATGTGCAGATCAGAGCAAAGTTCACCTAATTGACTGCCCCCTGCTGTATATACTTGCCTTTGTGTCCCATAGGTAAGGCGATAAAGTGTGAAGGCGCTGACACTAGTTTTAGAAAAAAATTCAAAAATAATTATAACAAAGAATGTATTTCTCTTAGCTTTACCAAAGCTTTTAAAAATAGTAAAGAGCTCAGTGTGTTAGACGGTAATTGTTATTTGTCTTGATATGGCTTTTTTGGTATTTTGGGCCTGTTCGTGCCACCAGCTGTGCTGAATTCATGGCACTGAGAGGAACAGTGCCAATGCACTATTTCCAGTTCATTGCACTGTTTAGTTTTTTATTAATTTATTATTTTTGTATGAACTTAATTGAAATGTCACAAAGAGGGGAATTTACTAACAATGGAGAGTGCAAAATCTGGTGCAGCTCCGCATAGAAACCAATTAGCTTCCAGGTTTTATTGTCAAAGCTTAATTGAACAAGCTGAATTTAGAATCGGATTGGCTACCATGCAGAGCTGCACCAGATTCTGAGCATTTTGGTTTTAGTAAATCAAAAAACAAAGCGATATGTAGTTCTGTTGGCTGTAGCTGAGAGTGATGTGGTGGGTTATGTTGTACTACACTACGCAAAAAAAGTACAACATGCCATACTTTAACACACCTCACTTTACTGTGGTGGTGTGAACTGTCATGATAGAGAACAGCGCTTTTTGCCCCGCCTATGCGGGGCAAAAAGTTAGGCAAGACTTGCCCAGTGCACCTTATGTGAATGGGTCCTTTTGGTAACAATTCTCTTCTTGGGTCCAGTTTTGCTAACAATTTTCTTTGTTGGGTGCTCAGATTAAAAGGTTTAATAACCCCTGCTTAGATCATCATGACACCTGTCACCGTCATTTTTGCCAGACATTACAGTCTACAGTCTGATGGGAAATAAAATAAAGGAATAAGCCTATGAAAGATGAAACACATTGACTACTGTTATTGTAGGCATCACTCTTTTCAAGGGATCCTATATGCAAATTGAAAACTGTTGTACTTAAATTATAAGCACTGCTGACTGTCAGGTAGTGGAAAGAGTTAAATATTATGCAGTATGAGCCAAGCTACAAGCCAGGTACCCGGTAACAGGTCCCTCTGAGCTCCGGCAGCTGTGCAGGTGACTCAGGGAACAGCCACATAGAAAGCTTGCAGATCCTAAAAGCTTTTCCTGTGAGCTGCCCTGGAGACCGATCCCTGGAGGAGACAGATCATCCAGATAGCGATGGGAATAGCAATTCATATCAGAGGCAATTTCACTATGAAGGGTGTTCAGGTGTGTCTATGTGTTTACTACACATAAAACATTGCATGTACTACTGGTTATCGCTTATAGCAGTGGCGTCAGGTCGCTTTTAATCCTAGATAATATAGGTGCATGCAACTGAGAACAAGTTTATAATTTAAAGTGCGTCTCCAATAACCCAATGCACTGTACAGTAATCCTATGCCAGCATGTTAACATAGTAACATACAGGTACATACACATACCCTAGAGGCCTCAGGAGCCAAAACTATCATTTAAGGGGACTGTCCTATGCCATTTTGCCTTCTCGGCTGCCTCTATTTTTGCTCTGATGTAAGTATCTCTATAAAATATTAACTATCAAAGGTGATTTACTACACTAATGTTTTTACCCAAGTCCTAAATTATCGTATATTATTTTTTAAAACTATAATAAAATGTTGTTAAAAAGCTTTTTTACCCAACTTTTTTAGCAGATTCATGATCTTCTTGGGTGTGTCCTTTATACGTTGTTGTATAATGTGTCCTTCATTCTCATTTCATAAAGTTGGGAGGTAGAAGGCCTCTTTCACACAGATGGGGGTGTGTTAGGCTGAGAAAGAAAATGGAGTTAAGCACTTTAAAGCGGAGTTCCACCCAAAAATAGAACTTCCGCTTTAAGTACTCCTCGGGGGGGGGGGGGGGAGTGGGGGCTTCATTAGCAGGGGGACTTCCTGTTCCACTTCCTCCTTCCACCCAGGGACTGCCAAGGCGACTCCTCCTTTCGCCTTAGGCCCCTCCCTCTAGGCGATCTCCTGGGACACGTGACAGGTCCAGGAGCGCAGCGTAATTCATGCATGCGCCGTGCGTGCCCAGCCGTGAAACCAAAAGCTGTCATGGCTGGGTGCCCAGAGTGGCAATGGAGGTGCCGGCGGAGAGGAGGGGGAGAGGAGAAACACCCCCGTTCGGCCACACCGCTGGACCTTGGAACAGGTAAGTGTCTGTTTATTAACCCTTTCATGACTAAGCCTATTTTTGGCATTTGGTGTTTACAAGGTAAAATCCATATTTTTTGCTAGAAAATTACTTGGAACCCCCAAACATTATATATATATTTTTTAGCAGACTCTAGAGAATAAAACGGCGATTGTTGCAATATTTTATGTCACACGGTATTTGCGCAGCGGTGTTTTAAACGCAACTTTTTGGGAAAAGGGACACTTTCATGAATTAAAAAAATTCATGAAAGTGTCCCTCCCGCTCCTCCGGCATAACAGCCGAGCGGCTTTTAGCCGCATCGGTTGTTATGGCTGGATAGCCAATCGCCCGCTCTGCAAAATGGTACCGGGATGATGCCTGCAGGTGCGGGCATCATCCCAGTATAACCCCCGGAAGCAGAGTACGCACCTCTGCGTACGCTCGCCAGGAAGGGGTTAAAAGTCAGCAACTACACTTTTTGTAGCTGCTGACTTTTAATAAACATAAAAAGCCTGGAACTCCATTTTAAGACTGGGCCTCTTTTTTAGATGTGGTGTTTACAAGTTAAAAACATTTTTTTTGCTAGAAAATTACTTAGAACCCCTAAACATTGTACATTTTTTTTCTAACACCCTAGAGAATAAAATGGCGGTCGTTGCAATACTTTTTGTCACACCGTATTTGTGCAGCGGTCCTAAAGCGCACTTTTTTTAAATTAAAAAATAAGGTAACAGTAAAGTTAGCCCAAATTTTTTTATATTGTGAAATATAATGTTTCGCCAAGTAAATTGATACCCAACATGTCACGCTTCAAAATTCGGCTCATGGAATGGCGACAAACTTTTAACCTTAAAACTCTTCATAATTCTGCAGGTTGCGTGTTTTGTGTTACAGAGGAGGTATAGGGCTAGAATTATTGTTCTCTCTACCGATCGTGGTGATACCTCACATCTGTGGTTTGAACACTGTTTTCACATGCGGGCGATACTCACATATGCGTTCGCTTCTGCACGTGAGCTCGGCAGGAGGGGGGAAGTTTAAAAAACATTTTTTTTTCTTATTTATTTTACCTTTTATTTTTACAGTTTTTTTTTTTTTTTTTATAATTGTGTCATTTTATTCCCATTACAAGGAATGTAAACAAAAAAAGCACGACAGGACCTCTTAAATATGATATCTGGGGTCAAAAAGACCTCAGATCTCATGTCTACACTAAAATGCAATAAAAAAAAATTGTAATTAAAAAAAAAAATGGCTCTTTAAGAGCTATGGGCGGAAATTACGTTATGACGTTGCTTCCGCCCTGTAGTGTCATGGAGACGGGTGGGGGCCAGCTTCCCCTCATTCGTCTCCATGCACGGCACTGAGAAGGATCCGATCGCCTCCGCTGCCACGGCGGAGGGCACCGGATCGGGGGGGCCTCTCCCTCGCCGCCGATACAAGTGATCTTGTGGCGAATCGTGCATCGGACCGCCGGCCGAACATGAGGACACCGGGGTTATGGCAGCTAGCTGCTGCCATAACAACGATTTCTGTCCCCAAAATAGGTACATACATCGGTGTGCAGTGGTCCGGAAATGGTTAAAATCACACGGCTCCATTCACACTTGTAGGACTTCAAAGTTGCGCCGCCTTTGGAGTGCAACTTTGATGCAATTTTAACGTAACTTTGGTTACAAAATAAAAGTTTGGGACTTTTTATATGAAGCATATGACAGACCATAAATTATGTAAAAGTATCAATGCATTTATTATCAAAAAGTATACCTAGCACATAATATATACATACAGAGTTGATATATGTACAGAACGTGATTACATTGAATATATATATATGTACACGCATATATTGCATTGGTGTCAAGGCACGTGCTAGTGGCTGGTATGTAGGGCTCCATGGGGTTAGTAGGAGATAATAATGGTAAAAACCATAAACATACATAAAAGGAACAGGATGCAAGTCATGACTGCATCCTGAATAGGTCCGATGCGTTTCATGGTAAAAAAACACTCATCAGGGGCGCATTCGTCAACATGTCTGAAAAAAGACCAGTAAATTTAATAAAAACCTTGAGAAGTAATATAGATGTATACAATAGCAAGGAAAGTAAGTATCCAATCCTATAATACTTACATGAAGCTAATAGGCAAAACATACGGTATAGTCTATCCAGGGACCCATGAAGTGGCCCGTCCCGGGAGCTAAGGTAGGAAACCCATGGGTAAAGCACGTACGCACAAAGCATCCCACAAATTGAAAACCTCTATAGGCGCTGGGTATGGGTGCATGAACCCAGAGTCTGTAAAAGATATATATATATATATATATATATATATATATATATATATATATATATATATATATACATATATACATATGAGAGAGATATAGATATAGTGAGAATCTCACATGTCAAATAGTACTAAGGAGAGTTGGAGATAAGCATCTTGCACCGTAGGGGACAGTAAGGATTAAGGATGAGTATAAAGAGTAAGGATGTGAGAATGGGTGAAGTACTGTGAGGAAAAACTGAATAATAGACTGAGAAACCCCAAGAGTCAAGAGTGTACAACAGTATATTTAATTCTGTGTACATGAGTAGGTTAAGGTACTCTTATCCATTGCAGACCATTATCAGACCCATTACAGTCTGTGAGCCAGCATATAATTATTAGATCCAATAGTAATTATAATGGGAGGAAACAAGGTGTAGCATCTTTGCTGCCCCAAATGAAAGTGCAGTTTTAAACATATTCATTATACAAAAGTAAATTAATAGTTTGGTTACAGGTATTCTTTAAGACCAACATGTGCATTCACTTAAAAGTTTCTGTACTTCAGGATAAAAGAAAAACCTTATATTGTAGGACTTAACTTTGTCTGAACTTGTGTTTAGTCACTATAACTTTGCAATATGCATGTCACTGAAGTAAGATATATAAATCATTTACTCTGTAGTCATTTATTCATTTATTAAGAGCTAGAGTCCATATCCTGGATTTAAAATTTTAATATGCTTACAACTAGAGAAAGCCAAATCAGCGTCTGTCTCTACTTTTTCCATCTTCTGTCGTTGTGATACTCTAGATAAGTGATTCCCAAATACAATGTGGAGAACAGCGGCGCTCATCTTAGTGCAGTTTTCTAAAACGATTAATGATGAATTTATTACGATAAAAAAATTTAAATAAAGCCGCGTACACACGGGCAGACTGTCTGGCCAACTTAGTCCGTCAGACAATCCGACGGACAGTCCGTCAGACAATCCGACGGACAGTCCGTCATACTTTCGAATGAACGGACTTGACCACACACGGATACACAAACAGTCCGTCGAAAGCTTGCGCGATGACGTGTACAGCACGTACGACGGGACTAGAAATAGGAAGTCCAATACACAGCAATGCAACCTTTCGCCGTGTAAATCCTTTCTGAGCATGCGCCATACTTAGTCCGTCGAACTAGCCTACTGACGAGCGGATTGTCCGCTGAAACCAAAGTATGACGGCCAATATTACGGAAATTCCGAAATACTTAGTCCGCCAGACTGTACGCTGAAAAAGTCCGCTGAAGCCCACACACGAGCGGACTGTCCGCTGAAATGTGTTTCGACGGACTAAGTTGGCCAGACAGTCCGCCCGTGTGTACGCGGCTTCAGAGTTAACTCACAGGGTAAGGGTTAAAAAGGCTAGTCATGGGGGGGGGGGGGGGGGGTCTTGGCGTCTTGCTGTGTAGTCCTGATCCAGATAACCCAGTGATGTGGGGTACTTTTACTGTCTCGCTAGCCACAGGGGTTTCCAATGCTCTGAGTCAAGCTGGCAGTCATATCCCTGAAATCAGAAGCTTGGTGACATATTATGCCACCTACACACGAGCAGAATGTCCGTCAGAAAAAGTCAGACGGAAGCTTTTCATCGTATACTGCAATTGTGTGTATGCCTCATCAGACTTTTTTTTTTTTGAAAATTCCGATGGACCTAGAAATAGAACATGTTCGAAATATTTAAGCTATTTTTAGCTATCATTTTAGCCCAGAAAGAATGGAGACATCTCCTCGAAGGTACCACTGTGCCAGTTCTCATTCTTATTGACCATAAGAATCTCACATTCTTGTATGAGGCTAAACGCCTCTCTCCCAGAAGGGTGCGATGGGCTCTTTTCTTGTCTAGTCTTAATGACTAGACAATGAACTCATTCATAGTATGAGACATGGTCTCATACTAAGAATGTAAGGGCTGATGCTTTGTCACAAAAATTTTACTCCACTTCCAAGATGGAATCGGTTTCGGTTCCTGTGATTCTTCCTGATCGTATTCTGGCTACGGTTCGCAGCAGTCTCAGTTCTCCTTTGGGTGACAAAATTCTTGCTGCTTAGGTCCATGCTTCTCCTGAGAAACCTTGTGGCCGCTGCTTTGTCCCAGAGAGTCTCTGTACTGCCGTGCTTCACACTTACCATTCTCCCAAGGCTGCTGGCCAACCCGGGAAGAATCAACTCTTTTGGGTCATTTCCCAACAATTCTGGTGGCCTAGTCTACGTCCTGATATAACTGCCTTTGTATCTGCCTGTTCCATGTGTGCTCAGAGTAAGACTCCACAACACCTTCCAGTGGGCCTCCTACAACCCATACCCAATGGAGAGAGGCCTTGGACCCATCTGTATTTGGATTTCATTGTGGAGTTACTCAACTCCCAGGGCAACACAGTTATCCTTGAAAAATGTCTCATTGTATTCTACTTAAGAAGTTGATAGATACAGATTCCATTCTGATAGCAAAGGCCTATCTGCGCCTTCCTACCAGGTTGGGGACAGGTCTGGCTGTCATCTCGAAACCTCAGACTTTGTGTTCCCTCTCTGAAGTTCGCACCTCGGTTTATTGGGCCTTTCCATATTCTTTGCAGGATTAAATCAGTGGCTTACGCATTAGCCCTTCCTTCTAATGCCCTGTACACATGACCGGTTTTCCCGTCTGAATAAATTCGAAAGGTTTTTCCGACGGAATTCCGCTGAAACTGTCTTGTGTAAACACGATCACACCAAAGTCCGACCGTGAAGAACACAGTGACGTACAACACATATACGACGGACTAGAAAAAGGAAGTCCAGTAGCCAATAACTTCCGTCTCTTACTTGCTTCAGAGCATGCGTTGTTTTTGGTCTGTCGGAACAGCATACAGACGAACGGTTTTCCCGATAGGAATTGGTTCCCTCTGAAATATTTCAAACATGTTCTATTTCTAGGTCCGTCAGAATTTTCTAAAAAAAAAGTCTGATGAGGCATACACACGATCGTAATATACGATGAAAAGCTTCCGTCTGACTTTTTCTGACGGACATTCTGCTTGTGTGTACATGTCATAATATGCGTATCTCAAATGTATTTCATTTGTCCTTATTAAAACCTTTGGTCTGCAACCACTTTACCACCTCGGTGCCTCGTCCTCACCCTGTACAGATTGAGAACCATGAGGAGTACACATGTGTATGCATATATGTATGCAGTAAAACATTGGATTGCGAGCATAAATTGTTTCGGAAACATGCTTTTAATCCAAAGCACTTGTGTGTCAAAAGCCCCATAAGAAATAATGGAAACTCAGGTGATTTGTTCCACAACCATTTATTCATAAGTCCTTCGGTTTATAGTCCGTATAAAAAGATTATAGCCATGTGATAGGTTGTGTAACTATAAAATGTCCACCCACAAATGGAAGCCTCCACAAGGGGATTAGAAGTAAAATCCAGCAGGAGCTACAGAGTATAAAAGAGAAGAGTGGCGCCTCCTAAGGCCCCTTTTACACTGGGGCAGTGCTGGCGTCGGCGGTAAAGCGCCGCTATTTTTTGCGGCGGTATGCGGCCGCTAGCAGGGAGGTTGAAAAAGGGTTAAAACCGCTCCCCGCGAAGCGCTGCTGCAGCGGCGCTTTCCTGGCGGTATAGCCGCGCTGCCCCATTGATTTCAATGGGTAGGAGCAGTTTAGATGCAAAATACACCGCTCCTTCACCTCTCCAAAGATACGGCTAGCAGGACTTTTTTCACCGTCCTGCCAGCGCACCGCTCCAGTGTGAAAGCCCTCCGGCTTTCACACTGGAGTGAAAGGGGCCGGTTTTCTGAAAACCGCCTCGGTGTGAAAGGGGCCTTAGTGTAGCAATATTATTACATTTAATGAAGCTACAACATTTAGCAACTCACATGGTTGATGATTAATGAGGCACATCTAAGTATGCAGGTATCCGGGGTAAAACTGTCCACATAGACCATCCGCTGCACCTCCGGCTCTCGCTGCTTTCAGTCTGCAATCGTGACCGGGAAGACTACCCTGCAGTAGAGCGATTTGAAAGCGAGGCTTAAAGCGCTCATGGAGCACAGTGTGGAAGGGATGATGCTGATGGTGTGGGGGATGGCCTATGTGGACAGCTTTACCCCGGTGCCCGCGTACTTAGATGTGCCTGTTTTATTCATCAACCATGTGACTTGCTAAAGTTGTATGTTCATTAAATGTAACCATATTGCTACAGTTAGAGGCACCTCTGTTCTGTTTTATACTCAGTTGTGACATGATGCTACTTGTATATCAAGATATCGCTTGTATATCAAGTCAAAATGTATTTAACATTTTTGCTTGTTTTGCAAATGCTCTAAAACCAAGTTATACTCTTAAACCAAGGTTTTACTGTACATGTGTATGCATCCAAAATTCTCTATATAGAATTTTTCCATCCTCTGAATCTGCATGGCCCTAATCAATTTGTGCTATACTTATCCCCTCATGTATTAACAATATCTCCTGCTCTTCCTGCTGCATATAGCGAGTTCTGGGATGTATTCTGCAAAAGATCAGCTGAGGTACTTCCTCCTCACAGGCCTTTTGACTGTGCCATTGGCCTTGTCCCCGGAGCAACCCTGCCCAGGGGCTGGACCCATTTCTTGCCCATTCTACCCAAAAATTCCTCCTGGTAAGACCTTCGTTCCAACCAAGTTGTGAACTAAGATCCTTCGTTGGTGTCATGATTCCAAAGTGGCAAGTCATGTCGGGGCTCTCCGATCTTTCTTCTTCATCAGTCGCCACTACTGGTGGCCTACTCTTCGTCCTGATGTTAAAAACTACGTTAAGGCTTGTCATGTCTATGCCCAGTCTAAATCCTCCACACAAGCTCCTGCTGGTCTTCTCATGCCTTTGCCCATTCCTAAGGAGCCCTGGTCTCACATTGCCATGTGTTTCATCACTGATCTTCCACCTTCTGAGAAGAATACGGTAATTTGGGTGGTAGTTGATCGATTTTCCAACATGGCCCATTGTGTTCCTCTTCCGGGTCTCCCTTCTGCTCCTGCCTTGGTTCCCATTTTTGTTTGAGAGATTTTCTGCTTCCATGGAGTTCCTTCCCATGTTGTTTCAGACAGGGGTGTTCAGTTTACATCTCGCTTTTGGAGAGCCTTTTGCCAATCCCTCAACATTACCTTGGATTTTACCTCTTCTTACCATCCTCAACCCAGTGGTCAGACTAAGGTTAATCAGGAGGTCCTTCTCCATACCTTGGTCTCGGCTCATCACGATTATTGGGCATCGCTACTGCCGTGGGCAGAGTTCTCTCACAATAATCATGTTAACGTCAGTTCTCAGAAGACACCCTGTGTCACAGTTTTTGGAAGACATCCTCAGCTCCCTCTACCTATGATCTATTCTCCCGACTTTACAGCTTTGGCTACCATTCAAGAATCATTTAATTCCATGTGGGTTGACGTTCATGATTCCCTCCAGACAGCTGGCAACAAATTCTAGAGTTTTGCTGACCATCGCAGGCGTAAGCCGCCTCCTCTACAGCCAGGAGACCGTCTGGCTTCCCACCAGAAACATCAGGCTCCAAGTTCCTTCCTTTTAAATGAAATGCATAGCGACATGCATCTCCATCCCTAGTTATATAGAATGGGACGGTTTTTCTTTTGGGACTTTGAAATGTGGATGTGATTGGCCTACTGTGAGACTGCGTATGACGGGCACAGTGAGGCTGCAATCGATGGACACAGTTTTATCTAGCAGTAATGATAAATAAATAAATAAATGGCTATTAACAGTCCTGCATTACTAACAGTTAAATTTTTCAATTTGTTTGCACCCCCCACCCCCAAAATGTAAGCACAAACCACCACTGAACTGCACACAAGTCCATTTACATCCGGCAGCCCATTCATCCAGCATGGGTCTGCCACAGTCTGCTATCAAAATGTAGACACAAAACTGAACAGAATGGATGTAACAAAACTGACATCCACATTTTTCTGCTCCAATTCAGCAAGAGATCTTTTCTCAGGTCCCCTGCTGAGAAGAGCAGAGCATGTCCATGTGCATGGACCCTAACTCAGGATGTAAACCCAGCAACAATGCAGAAAAAAACATATCATCACTATTGTTAACTTCTTTCTTTTAGTATGACAAACAATGAGGATGGGGATGAAATACTTTATTTTTATGTTATTGCAATAAAAAAAAAAAAGTCTTCAGTGCCTAATGTATCCACATTGCTCCAGGGTTTTCTTTTATTAATTATTCCTAGACCACAATCATACTCCATCTTACCTTTATTATATGTATTGTGCGTTTGATTTTTAATGATTTTTGAAGACCTGAGGCTGATTACTAATTAGTGAGTGCCTTTGGGCCGATTGACCAACGCTAATTGAAAGCTTAAAAAATTAGATTACAAATGAATGGAATTTAAAAGAACAGAAATAAGTGAATGCTAATTGACCATTTATACCTGAGCAATATGGAAAACATACTGAGGACCCCGCACACAAGTGGATGCAGCAAAAAAATTTTACATTTGCAAAATTGTTTTGTAGCAATATGAAAAGGGACAGATAAAGACCAACAATAGTGGTTGTGAGGAAATAGCTTGTCCTATTTTTTTTTTTTAATTCAACACCCTATACCATGCTTGTCCACTTTGAAGCAACAAAACACTTACATTTTGTGCCATGCAAATGTATGTCAAGTAGGAATCCTATTTTCCTGACAACTCTTTTTGGATTTCATCAGGGTCCCAGAAATGTAAAAGACTGGCTTAAAGCGGAGCTCCACCCTAAAGTGGAACTTCCACTCATCGGAACCCTCCCCCCCTCCAGTGCCACAATTGGCACCTTTCAGGGGGGTGCAGCTACCTGTATAATACAGGTATCTGCACCCACTTCTGGGCATAGATAGGCGCAGATTCTGAGGCTAGCTACGCCACTCCCTGTCATCCCCCTGCTGTCTGCTGGGAAAAACACGGATCCAAGAGACAGCAGGGACTGTCCGTATTGCGCAGCGCGACTCGCGCAAGGCTTCACTTCCTGATTACCATACCGAAGATGGCGGCGGCAGTACCCGGGAGCCGATCGACAGATCGACTTTGGGTGTCGACATCGCGGGTGCACTGGATAGGTAAGTGTTCATATTTTAAAAGTCAGCAACTGCAGTATTTATAGCTACTGACTTAAAAAAAAAAAAAACGGCGTAACTCCGCTTTAAATACTGCGTTCAAGAAGCTCCTGAGGGATGGGCAAAACCAAATGGCATGAATAATATTTCTTTCATGACCTCCAACAATTAGGTGATATGTTGGAGGGCTTTTAACTGGCAGTCCCACTTGGGTGGTTGCTGGGCAGCACTTCCCAAAAATCTTCTGTAGCAGTTAAGGGTATTTAAGATGGATTGGAGGAGCTCTGGTTGTTTGTCAGTGGTAGTGAGAGGACTCCATTTTGGATATTTTTGGATATGGGCGTTGTGACTTTTAGGTGCCACTTTAATAAGATTCACATTTGAAGCATTATCTTAAACACTGTATATTGCTTTAAAACTTCATTATCATTTATTCTTTCCCATGTGTACACATTGCTCTATTTTACCCCACCGGTCAGCCAGCTCTAGTTTTATCTACCATAAAGCAGTACAAATACACAGCTTCTTCTAGAAATGCGGAAGACAAAAAAAAAGGGATCATATAAGTCGGTGCTCATTAATATAATTGTCCAAAGGTAATATTTTGGCTAACAAAGACCACCAGATCAACACTTTGCATACATACATGCAGAACTAATAGTACAACAGACGCAGTGCACCCAAGTCCTCCCAGATCATGCATGGAAACCGGAACAGGGACCAAAAGGAGACACAGAACACAGATCACCTGACTCCACCCGAATATATAGGTTCTCCTAGCAAGCCAAGGGGGTCAAGAAAACCCCTGCCCATTGGCTGAGATACCCCACATGCCCATAATCTGACCTTGGGTTGCCCTTCTCATATCTAGTACCACCAATTACCCAGCCACCTAGTGGTAGAAGAGAAATGTGCAACAAGGCCAAACTTAGGGAGAAATCAATAGATCTCTATCAACAAGTATAACTACTCCTGGAAAGTAAATTTGTGAGGAGCTCCCTGCCTAAACCATAGGGTGCTACACAAGTGTGGTTGATTATTACAGGCTGCAGGCTTCTTGGAGACACTTGCTGGTGGACACTGGAGCTGCAGAAAACAGCCCAAAGCAGCACAGTGCCACCAGCAGGAGAACTCAATCCTAACAGCTGCACACCAAAACAACGAGGGCAGAGACAGACAAACTAGCACCACATCCCTAATCGAATAAACATACAGACAGGGAGAAAAGGGGTTGACAAAATCCTGGGACTTTAAAGGTGCTGAATAATATGAGGTACATAAATATTCAAAAAGCATGTATCATAAAATAACACATTTTTATTTCATTTACAAAAGTACAAACCAATATTTACAATTTATTAAAATTGTTATCCACATAAATATTCTACAATGAAGTAAAAAAAAGAAGAAATATTTATCACTCAGAGTATACCACTCGACATGTTTCGCTCATCTGAGCTTCCTCAGGAGTTTAAGGTACACTTTGTGGATTGACTAGAAATAAAAAGATATGGATCAAAAATATGTCACAGTGACATACACATTCACAATAAATGTATAAGATAACATACTCCCAGTAATGCCCATATTAATGGGCACAACAGCATTTATACATATACAGTATCAAAATATTTGTATTGAATTTATCAGGTATTATAGATAGGTCCATATGGGGTCTTACCAAAAATATGCCAATTCGTGAATCACACCGCGACAAATGTAGCAGCCAACAAATGAATATTGATTGAGAAGAGAATTCTGAATCACACACATAAGTCAGGCATATCTCTGTGTGTGATTCAGAATTCTCTTCTCAATCAATATTCATTTGTTGGCTGCTACATTTGTCGCGGTGTGATTCACTAATTGGCATATTTTTGGTAAGACCCCATATGGACCTATAGCTGATCAATTCAATACAAATATTTTGATACTGTATATGTATAAATGCTGTTGTGCCAATTAATATGGGCTTTACTGGGAGTATGTTATCTTATAAATTTATTGTGAATGTGTATGTCACTGTGATATATTTTAGAATTTAATAATTGTAAATATTGGTTTGTACTTTTGGAAATAAAAATGTGTTATTTTATGATACATACTCTTTGAATATTTAGTTACCTCATATTATTCAGCACCTTTAAAGTCCCGGGGTTTTGTCGATCCCTTTTATCCCCATCTGTATGCTAACACCTGCAGAGAGTCCTGACCTCAACCCGATAGAACACCTTTGGGATGATTTAGAGCAGAGAATGTGATCCAGGCCTTCTCGTCTAACATCAGTGCCTGACCTCACAAATGCGCTTCTGGAAAAATGGTCAAACATTCCCATAGACACACTCCTAAACCTTGCGGACAGCCTTCCCAGAGGATTTAAAGCTGTTATAGCTGCAAAGGGTGGGCCAACGCAATATTGAACCCTACAGACTAAGACTGGGATGACATTATGTGGGTGTAAAGGTGTCCCAATACTTTTGGTAATATATAGTGTATACTAAAGTAGAACTTAACCCCTGCTGTGTTTTTTTTTTCCCGCATATTACCTGATTTCCTGGGTTACCCTCAAAGCAGATACTTAAACATCCAGTGAATCTAGCGATGGCACTACTCTGCCATCTTCTTTGCTTATGTCATCAAGAGCCAGCTATCTCTTCCAAGGTCTTGCAGCAGGCTCATTGGTGATGTGTTGTGTGTTCTAGGTGAGCCCGAAGCCTTCTAGGATGTGTGATGTGAAAATCCCAGGAGGTTTCAGGCAGCCGAGGACGTCATTCTCACCTGCATGGAAACATGGGCTGTGCTTCACAAAAAAAAGTATTATCCCAAAAAAAAAAAAAAAAAATTCTATATCTCCAATTTTATGAAAAGGTTGGGGGAGGGAGGAGCAACGCTCCTCAAAGAAGAAAATGATAGAGAAGGCTGACTTTAATTTAGCACTTTTACATCACATACAGTATGAATTGGGTGTATTTTTGTATCTTTATTTCTACCATATTTATGCTTTTACAGTATATTCAGCAGTTATGCCTTAATCATATGTGTGGCAGCCCTTTCCACCCCTTTGAAAAGCAATTTGCGGTGGATCACCTTTCAGAGGTGTTTGGTCAATATGTTGCCGCCTCACCGCTTGTTTTAACTCTATACATTCCACACCACAGTGCTGCAGCGCTGCCCCATACAGTTAAATGGTAACCATCATTATTCCCATTACACACGGTCCCAGAAAAGGCTCTGGAACATTGGGTGCTGTAGCAAACACCAGCTGGAGACTTGATCTTAGATGACACAGTGAAGGTATTTTCGTATTTCCAGCACACCACTGATCTTCAGATTGAGTTCAAACATTTTATTGAAGAATGATCACATCCCAGATGAGAAAATTCAACATTTCAAAGCCAGGCAGGATACTAGCTCATTATGCCTTTGCCTTACAGGGTGTGCTTTTAAAAAAAAAAAATGCCTTTACTTCCTCTTTAATGCTGGTTCCAATAGGAAGGTGTCAGAACACACAGTGCATTGCAGTTTGTTGTGTATGGGGCTGCACAGACTGGTCAGGGTGCCCATTCTCACCAGTGCCCACAGCCAAAAGTGCCTACAATGGGCACGTGAGCATCAGAACTGGACCACATAGCAATGGAAGATGGTACCTGGTCTGATGAATTCAAAAATTGTTTGTGAAACACAACAATGAGTTTGAGGCTTTAGCCTCCAAATTCTCCAAATCACACAATCAAGCTTTTGTGTGATGTGCTGGAAAAACAAGTCTGATCCATGGAGATCCTACCTCCCAACTTATAGGACTTAAAGGATCTGCTACTGACGATGCCAGATACCACAGCAGGGGTCCAGGGGAATCCATGTCTCGAAGGGTTATATTGGGTCATCATAATTCTACAGCTGATCAGTGGAAATGTGGTTGTTTGGCTGTGCTTTTCTTTCACCTTGGAACTCCTACACAGTGAGGGCAGCACTGTAGGGATGCAGGGCGGGCAGTGGGAGATGTCATCTCTCTGCTCCCCCGCCTGCCGGCTCCCTGATTGGCCAGCCGCCCGTTCACCCACGAGCTGTCCAGCTCACTCACACGCCCGTGGAGCCTCTCGCACCCACTCACCAACCGCCCAGCAGCCTGGACCGACCCCTCATGCCCGGGGCCGCCTGCCCGCCCACTCACTCATCTGCATTCGGGGGGGGGGGGCAATTGCCCCATTGAGGGAGTGCCTTCTGTGGCTCCCAGTCTCCCCCAAATCTCCAAATTCCTTTTTGTTTTGCTGCTGTGATCTAGTTTCGTATTAGAGAGTGGCTGTGTTCCTCCTCCAGAGTCTCACTGTATGTCCCCATGTGCACCTGAACAAGGACATGCAGCTGCTCAGGGCTGTACACGTGCCCAAGCAAAAATTAAACCCTCTGTTGCATTTGGTGGCTGAGTCACAACTGCGTGTAATGCACATGGTTGCAGTGCAGTGGTTCTAGGATTAAAACAGGTGGTATGGAGGTTGACATATCCACTCCCAGCCGCTTGTCAACCACCCTTTGAAAAGTGATCCACAGCCAATTGCTTTTCAAAGGAGTTTGTTGGGTGAGCTGAGATGCACTTTCAGTAAATAAAAATAAAAAAACTTGCTCCAGGATCCATGCACTGATATTACCTGAGGTTATTAGTGATTTTATTCATCACTCCATTGCTATAAGAGGTAAGCAGTTGTGCATTGAACATTTTATAATTAAAGCTGTAGTAAGCTCTACCTATTTTTTAAATGGGCTTCTGTAGGTTTGTGTCTTAATGTGCTAGTATGTGGTCCATAGTGGCAAATTTTGCCAGAATTACCCTCTAGTCCTGAGCTGGGACCACTCCCACCACTTCTATCTCTGCCTGGTCTTCCTACCGGGATTGCGCATTTCGGCCATTTAAATGGCCAGGCCAGGATGATGTCACTTAGGCGTATGAACACAGGAGTCACGTTCATGGCACGGTGCTTTCTACATTCAGGGCACACTCTGTGTCCTAAAGGCGGAGCTACAGTGCATGCACCAGTGAGGTCAAGTCACTGCAGCCTTGAGTATATTCATGGTACCTACAGGTAATCCTTATCATACACTTACCTGTAGGTACAAGTTAATAATAAGAGTTTATTAACACTTTAAAACGCACACATGAACACCCTTAATAGTGAAATTGGCTCAGATATGAAATGCTATTCCCATCTCTATTCGGCTTCTCTGCCGTCTCCAGGGATCGGTCTCCTGGCAGCTCTCAGGAAAATATTTCAGGATCTGCAAGATTTCTATGCGGCTGTTCCCTGAGTCACCTGCACAGCTGCCGGAGCTCAGAGGGACCTGTTACCGGGTACCTGGCTTGTAGCTCAGCTTGTGCTGCATCATATTTAACTCTTTCCTCTGCCTAAAACACAGCGGTGCTTATATATTAACTACTTGAGTTCCACCTTGTCTATAACCCATCATCACCAGGCCATTTTTTACTGCTGTGATAGTTTGACTGACAATTAGGCTAGGGTGTGATGCAGGAATTCATGCAAAATCTGCATTCCTACAGCACACATAAGAAAACATATCTATTTTGCTGTGCGCAGCAGTGCCAATGAAGTGCATGAGTTTTTGGTGAGGTGCAATAAAAAAATAAAGGGGGGGGGGGGTCAGGATTACTTTGCTTTAGGATGATGTAGGATACCAGGTGTGGTAGGGCTGCTTTGGAAAAGTATTCCTGTGATGTCCCACTGCAAGGCAAAACAAAGTGCCTTCTGTCCTGCCCTACTGTCATTTTTTGGAGACGGGATTTTGGTGTTATTTAATAACCGCTTGACTTTTCTATTTCTTACTATATAAAGGGGGAAAAAAGGACAAATATTTTAATGAAAATTCATTCTTTTTAGTTATAGAGCATACCAAATAAAAATTGCAGAAAATTGCCAAAACCCTGAAATGGCCTTTGGAAAGTAGAGACCCCAAAATAATCGAATTGCTTGCCACAAATTTTTGGAAACGAAGAAATATCCCGTATTGAAAGTGGTAGATACTGAGCATACAGGTACTGTAATATAAAGAGAGAGAGATGAGGGGGTTAATGTTCAGATGTGGAGGATAAGGAAGGTAAGGGGTTGATATACAGGTCACAAGAGACAGAATGGAGATCAGATGAACAGGGTAGGAAGTGAAAAGGTTAAAAAACAATGCCACCATCACACCTAGCCCCTCCTACCCTGAATCTGCTGCTGCCTGTGCCCTGGAACTAATGACTGATTGTTCCTCCTTTTATAAATGACACTCCAAAAATACTCCAAAACACTCCAAAAATAGATCTGCACCTCTATGGTGTTTTTTTTTTTTTTTTTTTTACAATGTGGTGCTAGGGAGGTAGTTAAAGAAGAACTTAGGACAATTAAAAAAATAAATAATGTAATGGTCTAATGAGGTGTATGCCACCTCCAGGATTGCTTCCCTTTATTCTTTACAGCTTCTTTGATGCCGGAGAATATAGCGCTGAGACAGGAGACCTGCTGCTCCTATACACAGAAGCCACTCTTGTTTATACACTCCTGTTCTCCCAATGTCCATTCACAGCATGTTTTATATTTTGTGAACCATTTTTTAAAGTCAAAGCCTTCGGTGAATGGATAAGAGGAGAGAAAGGGCACATAGTGCATCTACTGTGTAGGAGAACCGTAGATCTTGTGTGACAGAACTGGAAGTATGGAAAATGTATACTATCCAGCATCCTGGAGATGGCATACACCTCATTAGGCTGCATGCACAGTAGGCGTTTAGCCCCAGTATATGGTGTTTCGCCTCAGGTGGAGGGCTGGGTAGTGCACTCAGTGGTTTTTCTCTTTAGGGCTGTATGCACCCAGGGACAAATTCCTGTAACGTTCATCCCTGGGTGCAAAACTGCCCTAAATGTACTCACTGCTGAATGTACCATCTGGCCACAGCAGCTGTCAGACTCTCAGAGTTTGACAGGCTGTAGGCAGGGGGGCTGGATGGCGCACTTTTATCATCCACCAGCAGGGCAGGACTTAGGGTGGTGGGGGCCCCTGGGCTTGAGTCACTTTCGGGGCCCTATCTTCTATACATTATTGTATTTATCGGCGTACAACTCGCACCGGCGTATAACACGCACTCCAAGTTTAGGAGTGAATTTTAAGGAAAAAAAACATATCTTTAAATGCCGATCAATGCAGCCTGGCAGTGTCATTTGCATCCTTGTCAGTGTAGCCTTGTCATTACAGCCTTGCCCCAGTGTCATTTGCAGCCTTGTCATTGCAGTCTTGAAGTTTAAAAATGGCTCTCAGATCCTCTCGGCAGCTGTCGGATCCTCTCGGCAGCTCTCGGGTTCTCTCGTCGGCTCTCAGGTCCTCTTGGCGGCTCTTGGGTCCTCTCGCAGTCCTGAGCGGAGCCGAGAGTAGTGTACTCGGCTCACAGTCACGCCCAGTGCCTGTGTTATGTCCATCATAGGTTGGGACTGGGTGTGACTGTGAGTGGAGGACACTCGGCTATGTATCTTGACGGGGGCCCCCTATTGGACGGGGCCCATGGGCTTGAGCCCAGTCAAGCCCAATGGTAAGTCCTGCCCTGTCCACCAGTAGACTAATGCCTGAGCCCTGTGTTCACGGGGCTCAAGGTTCCGTTCACACCTATGCAGGTGTGACAGAGCATGCTCATTTTTGTGCAACATTTTCAGGACAGCCCATTAATTTCAGTGGGCTGCCCTATGCACAAAAATGGACAAAAAAATTGCATCACCCTTTAAAAATTGAACTGCACCAAAATGCATGGCGCAGTGTGTTAGAAATATGGTAGGGGTGCCCTTAAGGATTAATGGCAATGCCTTACAGTCAACTATTCATCACACAGTACATTTAAAATAGATCCCAGAGTTCTTTCTTAAGTCTTCATTCTCACCTGTGTGACATGTCACTTTTTTTTGCGTGTTTTCGACAGCATAGGACAGCCGAATCACTTAAATTGGCTGCCTTATGTGTGAGAAGTGCAACAAAGTAGCTCCTGCACCATTTTACAGTGAACTCCATGCATTCTTGCAATGTGCATTTTGGCAAATTTTTTGTGCAACAAAACATGCTACTGCAACCCGTGTTTGGCCTAAGATTTAATGGCACTGAAATCGCAATAATCGTTTTGGCATGAATACGAAGTTGTCAAAGGGGCCTTAAAGTGATTGTAAAGGCTTGTTTAAAAATAAAAATAAAATAACAAACATGTTATACTTACCTCCTCTGTACAGTTGAATTTTCAAAGAGCAGCCCGGATCCTCCTCTTCTCAGGTCCCTCTGTGCTGCTCCTGACCCCTCCCTGTGGTTAATGCCCCCTCAGCCAGTAGCTTGCTACAGGGAGGCACCCGAGCTGAGTTAGAGCTCCATGTATCTGTTCAGACACGGGGGCCCCGCCCCCTCTTCCCCCCAATTGGCTAACTGATTTTGATCGACAGTCACAGAGCCAATGGTGCTGCTGCTGTCTCTCAGCCAATCAGGAGGAGTGTCTGGGACAGCTAAGACACTCATGGACATCACTACAGAGAGAAGGGGCTCAGGTAAGTAATTAGGGGGTTGCTGGGGAGGCTGCTACACACAGAAGGTTGTTTATCTTAATGCATAGAATGCATTGAATGAAGGGAGGTAAGAGCGAAAACATTCCATGAATCCCTCCACTTCACTGCTAACAAATTATTACACTTCTAAGTCGGGATTCTACAAGCCATTGGGGGAACCTCCGGCGATTAGACCGCACGGTGCCACATGTGCTAATTCCATAATCAAAAAAGGTGACTAAAAAGTGTCACGCTCGTGTAATAATTATCCACGTACAAGTGGTACCCCTTTCCAAATAAGGGTGACACCAAATCCCACACGATCTTACCAGAGCTCCCTATGTAGTCTGGGCAGTTTTCCGGCTCTATCTTTTTATTTTTTTAATTGTATTTTTTATAAAAAAATTTAAAGAAAAAGGATACAAACAGAAAATAAATGGAAAACATGTAGTACAGCTTAGAAGAATGGTAATTGAAAAGGCATATAACAGATGTTAAAACCATAGATATATGGCTACAATGCTACAAAATTCACAAGAGCAAAATAATTCAACTGTATAGACCAGGGAGGGTGGGAGGGTGGGAGGGTGCCAGGGAGCATGCGGCACAAACAAAAACAATATTTCACAGAAAAGGAATTGTTCTCTGGATCCAGTGTCAGTGGGGTCCCAGGGAGCCCAAACTGAGGAACCAAAACATCGCAGGGAGAACCCACCTAGGAGGGGGGGGGGGGGGGGAGTGGGAAGAAAGGGAGGGAACACCACAGAATCGCAAAAAGAACAGGCTAATGTGACTATCTTTTCCCTCGTAAACCATAAAATTATATGTATAGCCTGTTACCCTGTCACAGAGCTTATACATCTTGACCCCATATCTGGCACACTTGCTGGTAAGATACTGTTTGGTAGACATAAGGCCAGAAAACTTAATCGGGGACTCATCGACTCATCAACGCAGACAACTTGATCGGGAGTAAACAAGGCTGCAAACTGTTGGTTGAAGTGGTTTTCAAGGGGCCGAATTTTGTAGAGCTGATCAAATCCAGGGTCCCCCCGAGGACGACAGAGTTCATTGTCGCTGAAGTGCAGGAACCGCAAGATCTGCTCGTATCTTGCCCTGGTCATGGAGGCAGAGAACACGGGCATAGGGTGAATTGGGTCAGTGGACCAATATGACCGCAACTCACTCTTTTTAGTTATGCCCATGTCGAGGGAAAGTAAGTAGGTCTTAATTCCGAAACCGTAATTGGTTTCCAATCTCTGGCAAGGGTCAGCTGGTGATTAGCAGCGATGAATTGACCAACATACAAATTGTTTTGGTCCACAATAGATCTATAGAGATCTTTGGTGAAAAACAGTGAATAAAAATCAAGTGACGTAAAATCAACTGTTTCCACCTGAATTCCGGGTTGGGCAGTGAATGGGGGCAAGTACGGGTGCTGCAGAAGTAATGGGCTCCCAATTACAATTGGCGAATGCAGCAGGAAGGGCACTATGGGCTTTACGGGCCTGTGTTTGTCTTCTTCTTGGTGGCAGCTGAACACTACTTATGCTAGCCACCTCGCCAGCTTGAACTGCACTTACTGGACTCTCCACGTCACCAAGTGTTACTGCAGTGCTGGATGTACGACCAGGATGTACTAGGCCGCTGGTGCTTGCCAGTTCACCAGAAGGATGAGTGGCACTAATACTGACACTGCTCCATACGAGAGCCCTGCGGTTCTTGCACCTCAGCGACAGCAGAAGAACGGGGTCTGGTACGCCTGACCTTGGCAGGGACCACTATTCTGTCGTCAGAGCTATCTGTCAGGGGGCCGCTGCTGTCTACAGGTTCGTATTCTGAGCCTGAATCTGACAGATGAGTGACTTTCTCTTCTCTACCTGTCATGCTCAGAAACGTGTAGGCCCCTTCACTAGTGTACTTTTGCTTTGACATTTTGGTCTCTAAATTTACTGGTACACTAGTGAGACTCACAGGTAAAAAAGCTCCTGACTGTCAGCGACTGCTGCAAACGCTGCAAAAAAAACTGTTAGCGATTGCAGGGATCAGGTCTGACTCTGCAAATGCTGAAGTTATGTGTTTTGTATTTTTGTAAGTGACAGTGATCGATTGATACTGCACTTGGGTTGGCTGGGCTGAGGGGCTAAACGCAGATGCTAGCAGGTATCTGGGCTGATCCCGATAACACTGCATTTTTGGGAACCTAAACTGCTGGGGACGCTAGTATAGATCTCATCAGATATCGATCCGTTCAGACACTATACTACTAAGGGAATTGTATGGTGCGTGGGTGTTAGCGTTACTGCCACTAATCTGAAGCTGCCTGGGGCGAGGGAGTGGAGCCGGAGCGGACTCGGCGCATGTCTGGTTCCTGGTCTGAAGTAGTCCTCCAGGCTCCTGAAGAGAGAAAGAGAGCAGAGCTGCTCCGCTGCAGCTGCCTGCCTTGCTGAGAGTGACTCCCTGTCCCTGCACTGCACCAGCGTCCAGGCCGGTCAAGGAACGTAGAAGTAAGTTGTTTGTGCCCATTAAAAGCAGCCACTATGCCTATCAAATGCCCACTGTGCCCATCAAAAGCTGCCACTGTGCCTATCAAACGCCCATTGTGCCCATCAAAAGCTGCCACTGCGCCCATCAAACGCCCACTGTGCCCCAAAAGCTGCCACTGTGCCCATCAAACGCCAACTGTGACCATCAAAAGCTGCCACTGTGCCCATCAAAAGCCCACTGTGCCCATCAGCTGCCACTGTGCCCATCAAAAGCTACCACTGTGCCCATCAAGCACAGCCACTGTGCCCATCAAAAACAGCCACTGTGCCCATCAAACACAGCCACTTTGCACATCAAACAGCCACTTTGCGCATCAAACATAGCCATTGTGCCCATCAAATGCAGCCACTGTGCCCATCAACCGCAGCCACTGTGCCCATCAACCGCAGCCACTGTGCCCATCAAACGCAGCCATTGTGCCATCAAACGCAGCCACTGTGCCATCAAACGCTGCCACTGTGCCCATCAAACGCAGCCACTGTGCCCATTAAAAGCAGCTACTGTGCCCAAACGCTGCCACTGTGCCCATCAAATGCTGCCACTGTGCCCAACAAATACTGTCACTGTGCTCATCGAATTGTGCCACTATGACAGCCTACTCGCCGTCTGCCCGGCACTTACCCTGTCTCGGTGGTGGCGGGGTGAGTGGTGGGACCTTGCAGCATGTCAGACAGTCGCTCCTGTGTCCTCCATGCATCTCCTCCCCAGATAGGCATCCAATCGTAGTGCCTACCGTTTCAGCCAATCAGGTGACAAGTAACAGACCCGTGCACCTAATTGGCTGAGAGGCGGTTCAGTGTTAGGAGGTGAATATTCATTTGCTTTTCTAACACACCTGGGTGAACTGCTTTGCGCTTGCAGTTCACCCTTTTTGAAGCCTATTAGAGCCTATGGCACTAATCAGGTGTTTCAAAAACACCCCCCTCCATCCTCCCTTTTTTGTTTGTTTCACACACAAACACACGTGTCGGGCTGTATCTGCTTGTCGCCAGTCGCCACAGTCTTCCTAGCTCCTTCCCCACTCGGCCACCTGTCCAGTCCGATATTCCTCCTCCCATTTGTTTCCGCCCAAACCCCACCCACACTCCAGCCATTTGCATGGAATCCTGTGGAGACTAACCGGCTGGGGAAGCTATGTGAGCTATCTGCACAACTCCCTCTCTCCCCTGAATTCTATTTGCTTTGCCTCTACTTCTCTCTCATTTCTTACTCCCCCCGTGCAAACTGGGGGGAGGTAATTGTGCAGACTGGGGTAAGGGGGGTAGTTGTGCAGACTGGTGTAAGGGGGTAATTGTGCAGACTGGTGTAAGGGGGGTAATTGTGCAGACTGGGGTAAGGGGGGGTTGTGCAGACTGGTGTAAGGGGGTAATTGTGCAGACTTGTGTAAGGGGGGTAATTGTGCAGACTGGGGTAAGGGGGGGTTGTGCAGACTGGGAGGAGTAAGATGACCACCCCATGTGGGGCACCCAAAATATTTCTGCCCCCAGGCGTCTATGACCCTAGGATTGGCCCTGCTCTTCAGAGAGCTAGCGCTAGTCTAAACTAGCCCGAGGAGAGGAATTCCCCTCACTTTGGGAGATATCCTTTAACTTCCTGTTGCATGTCTGGAATGGGATGTAAAGGGAAATCTCCACACTGGTACATAGACAGCACAAAATAAACTGGCAGCGGTCTGAACCTTACTGCATCCAAAACTACAGAAGATGTATATAAAACAGAAGAAGGTATGTATAAAAGTTATAAGGTATATAAAGTTGTAGGTTATATATAAAACAAAAACGAAAAGAAAGAAAAATAACAGGAAAAAAGAAATAAAGAAAATCAATTATATAACACAAAAAAAAATGAAAAAGAGAAAAGACTAGTTTTTCATGATCCATGTAACTGTATATGTGGCAGGGCTTCTTTTCATACAGTAAGTTGTGCTGTAATATGTCCCTCTTTCCCATCTCAAAGGCGGCGTACAATTATTCTGTTGTAACATGACAACACTGACGAATAAGCAGCAAACAGGAGATTGACCCAGACTCTCCGAGCTCCCAGGTTTTCCCTTTGGTAATGCAATCTTCAGTGAGAAAGAAAGCAGAGAATAAAATAACCTATTACCTCCATCTAGAGGCCCAGCGCGTAGTCACATCGCAGCATGCCGCCTTACTGGTTCATTTTTCCAGTGACAGGTGAAGGTTAAGGCTATCTCTCCCCTACACTCCTCCAGACACTGATTTCTATCAGTGCACAGTAAAAGAGGTCTACAGGGACACTGGCAAAGCTCATAGGAATTGCTACTTGTGTCAAGGTCAGCACATCTCACAGAGCTGGTGACATCCCGTAGATGTTTAATTATTCCCACCATTGCCTGCTTCTGGCTGCTGAGTTCTCCCGGTGTATGTATGTGTGTGTGTGATATCTATATATATATATATATATATATATATATATATATATATATATATATATATACATACACAGTGGGAACGGAAAGTATTCAGACCCCCTTAATTTTTTTACTCTTTGTTATATTGCAGGCATTTGCCAAAATCATTTAAGTTCATTTTTTCCCTCATTAATGTACACACACCACCCCATATTGACAGAAAAACATACAATTGTTGCCATTTTTGCAGATTTATTAAAAAATAAAAAATGAAATATCACATGGTCCTAAGTATTCAGACCCTTTGCTCAGTATTTAGTAGAAGCACCCTTTTGATCTAATACAGCCATGAGTCTTTTTGGGAAAGATGCAACAAGTTTTGCACACCTGGATTTGGGGATCCTCTGCCATTCCTCCTTGCAGATCCTCTCCGGTTCTGTCAGGTTGGATGGTAAACGTTGGTGGGCAGCCATTTTTAGGTCTCTCCAGAGATGCTCAATTGGGTTTAAGTCAGGGCTCTGGCTGGGCCATTGAAGAACAGTCACGGAGTTGTGAAGCCATTCCTTCGTTATTTTAGCTGTGAAATGAATGGAAGCTCTGCTGATTTTATCATCCAATCATGTGCAAGCTAAAATGTTGTTTTTTATTTTCCTTGCATGTGCCCCTCGGATCTACAGCGACTTTACTTCCAAGTGCACTTGCAGTGCAAAGTGGATGTTCCGTTAGTAAAAAAAAAAACAATGTGTTGAGTTATTTTGAGGGAACAGCAAATGTACACTGTTATACAAGCTGTACACTCACTACTTTACATTGTAGCAAAGTGTCATTTCTTCAGTGTTGTCACATGAAAAGATATAGTAAAATATTTACAAAAATGTAAATGAGGTGTGTACTCACTTTTGTGAGATAATGTGTATATCATTTTTTTTCAATCTAATGAAAATATATACAAAACCACTTCACGTTCTTTCTATGGTGCACTTTATCAGACCTGCGTGATCCACGGTTCACAATGATAGGAAGCGTGCAGCTGTGTGTGATTGTCTTGTAATCCAAAAGAAGTCAAGAAGAAGGATTACTTGGACTGACTAATTGCAAGCCTAAAGACTTGGCTAAGATCCAGCCTTGTTCTTTTATTCGCACACCTCTGGTTTGAGAACGGTTTCAATTTTACCAATTTCTGACTTCTTTCCCCAACCTACGTCTCCAGTATAACAGCCAACACTAAACGTGAAGCACCATATGACCAAATGACCCCCAATTTATAACCATTTCACCCTTCCATAGACTCCTAAATAAAGCCCCCACCCGGGCCCTACTACTACCATCCCTAAAGACAACCCTACTGCATTAAAGACCCCCTCCTGATATCACTTGACAAAAATTGTTATTTATTTGGTGTGTCTTTATTTTATTTTATTATACATAGAAGTGGATTTTCTAAAACTATTAGAATCACATAGAATCTGGTACAGCTGCCCATAGTAACCAATCAACTTCTAGCTTCAGCTTTCTCATTGAAGCTTTGACAAAAAGCCCTCGTTTACATTGGAGGCGGGTTCAGCTGAACTCGCACGTTTTCAAATCTGCATTTCATTGCTAGTTCGGGGGAGATTTGAAAGACATCTGTATGGGTTCATGCACAAATGTCTATTGAAATCACCCCTGAAGTCACCAAAAGTAGTGCAGGAGCTACTTTTGGAAATCGGTGTGGCGTCACAAAGTCGGCGTCACACCGATTCGAACAGTGCCGTTGCCAGCAATAGGCTCCGATTTGCCATGTTACATTGGACCGATGTGAACTGGGGCTAAAACCTGAAAGCTGATTGGTTAGTATGCACAGCTGCAGCAGTTTTGTTAATTATAGTTAAATAAAAGGGCTGCTGTGGCCAATATAAACCAATGTCACTCACCACCCAAGTGTTTATTTGTAGTCATAATGGGAGGGATGATTGATAAACCCATCAGTCATATGAACCCTAAAAGGAAAAGGTGTTAGCAGGCAACATGTGAGCATTATGTGAACGTGAATGTAAAGTGCATACCCAAAACTTTTTATTTTGGTTTTGTATTTACAGTGAATCAAGGTCTAGAGGTGAAGATTGTATATAATTTGCCAAACATGCCACAGTAAATGTTTGATTTTAAACTCTCATCTGGCAGTAGAGGGGAAAAAATGAAGACTGCTGAAAAGGCACCGGAGCTCTATCCTAATACTGAGCTCTAGGCAGCATATTAGCAACAACTGCATGCTTAATATAAAAGAGACTTTCTGTCACCCGTACTAATGACATACTTACAATATCCCTCTTCTTAACCAGCCATGCATGGACACTACACCAGTGAAGTTGGTCTCCCAATGTGGTCTGCAGGATTCGGCATTCTGTTTAACACTATGTTGACATGGCTCCTGCATGAATGACCACTGCAAGCAGCGTTGGCAGTTTTCATTCATAAATGCAGTGTGATGATATTTCTACAATGCATCATTGGGGACGGGTAACAGACCCGATCACCTGATTGGCGGAGAGGCAGTTCATTGTTAGGAAAGCGAATATTCATTTGCTGTTCTAACACACCCGGGTCACCTTTTTTGACGCCTATTAGAGCCTATGGCTCTAATCAGGTGCTTCAAAAACACCCCCCACCACTGTAATTCAGGCACCCAAAAAGGGACCGGGCGCCTGAATAAGGGGTGGCAGTGGCGGTCATGGGTAGATTCATGCTATGCATAATCTATCAGTCAGCAATGGAGAGAGGGGTGGCGCCCGTGCGCCCTTATGGACGCACCGCCACTGGAGCATCCTTTATGAATTTGTTTAGTTTATTTTGTTGTATACTGTATTATGGTAAAGTTTTTGTATGTTTGTGTTTACTAAATTGTCAATGGTGGTGGTATTTTGTATTGTTATATGGTATTTGTAGTTTTGAACCACAAGATGGCGCTAAGGTCCATTTAAATGTCCATTCCTGCAATTGAGATTAGCTCTTTATTTATAGACATTGTTCTATTGGAATTCTTAAAGCGGAGTGCCACTGTTTTTTGAGTTTATTAAAAGCTAGCAGCTACAAAAATTATAGCTGCTGACTTTTAATAAACTGACACTCATCTGTTCCACAGCCCAGCGAAGCGGCCTCCCAAAGCCTCCATTCTCTCCCCCTCCTTTTCGTGGCGCCGACATTGTGAGTGTGGGTGCCTGGCTGTGACAGTTTATGGCTTCATGCGTGAGCAGCGCTGCGCTCCGTCAATGGCCAGGCAATGTTCTGGGACCTGTGATGTGTCCCAGAACATTGCAGGGAGGGAGGGGGCGCCTAGACAGCTGGAAGGAGGAAGTAGGACAGGAAGTCCCACTCCAAAACAGGTGCGAGATCGCAGTGCATTAGCGTCTGATGATTGGCCAAAGCATGCACCTGACCTGCAAGCTTTGGCCAATCACAGCATGCTCTGCTGAGAGAGCCATGATTGGCCAAAGGCAGGGTGCCCAATTTTTCTGCAGAGTATATAGTGTAGTCTGTACTATTTTTTGCTGGCCAAAGACCAGAGCACTTTTTGCGATTCGGCACTGTGTCGAGTTAACTGACGATTGCGCAGTCGTGCGATGTGGCTCCCGAACAAAATTGACGTCCTTTTTTTTCCCTTTCGCTTTCTTTTGGTGGTATTTGATCACCTTGCGGTTTTAATTTTTTGTGCTATAAACAAAAAAAATAGCGACAATTTTGGAGAAAAAAACACTTTTTTTTTTACTTTTTGCTATAATAAATAATATTTTTGCTATAATAAATATCCCCCAAAAAATATAAAAAAACTATTTTTTTCCTCAGTTTAGGCTGCTGCGTAGTCTTCTACACATTTTTGGTAAAAAAACGCAAAAAGCGTTTTTTGATTGGTTTGCACAAGAGTTATAGCGTCTACAACATAGGGGATAGTTTTATAGTATTTTTATTAATAACTTTTTTTTTTACTAGTAATGGTGATCAGCGATTTTTATTGTGACTGCGACATTATGGCGGACACATCCGACAATTTTGACACATTTTTGGGACCATTGGCATTAATACAGCGATCAATGCTAAAAAATTGCATTGATTACTGTAAAAATCCCACTGGCAGTGAAGTGGTTAACCACTAGGTGGTGCTGTAGGGGTTAAGTATGTCCTAGGGAGTTATTCTAACTTTGGGGAGAGGGGCTGTGTGTGACACATTACTGATCACTGCTCCCGATTACAGGGAGCTGTGATCAGTGAGTGTGTCATTAGGCAGAACGGGGAGATGCTTGTGTACATTAGCATCTCCCCGTTCTTCCTCACTGTGAGACGAGCACAGGTATCCCCGCGAACATCGAGTCCGCGGGACCCGCGATTTCGCTCGCGGTGCTCCCGATGGCACGCGTATGCCCGCAAGGCAGTCGGGAAGCGGTTAAGTAAAGAAAATTTGGCTAACGTTACTGTTTTCCCCAAACTGTCTGCCCCCGAAAAAATGCGTTTGAAAAAATGCTGCGCAAATATCGTGCGAGATACAAAGTTACAATGACCACCATTTCTTCCCTAGGGTCTCTGCTAAAAAACATATATAATGTTTGGGGGTTCTGAGTAATTTTCGAGCAACAAAATGATGATTTCTCTTATATTCACCGACCGACACAGCTCCTCTCTGTAACGAAATGGGTTTGTTAGCTTACCATTAGGAGAACTAGGCAAAAATTGTAACACAATACACAGAACTTTAGTCCCGCCCCGGGGGCAGACCCTGTGCTAACAACCCTCTCTGCTGCCCAGGCAGAACTCAGTTTTATTTTGCCTAGTGAAGGAGAAAGACCTAGGAACCCTGCGGGCCCTTTAATCAATTTTTTTGATGCAGATTTGATGTTTTTGCGCAAGATGAAAGATCCTGGGATCTTCTATCAACAGCCGGCTGGGTGACAGGCTGGTTAAGTTATCCTTGTAGTCTCCTCAGTCCGGCCATCGAGCGTGTGCAGGCCGCAGCTAAGGCTTGGCAGGCCATGACATACCTCAGCTCCAGAGGTGGTCGGTGAGCTTCAATGCTCCGAGGTATACATATGACCGGGCTACTGATGTCTGGATCACAGTATACCGGACCAACAGCTACCCTGTAATTGCGCAGGAGTAGGTCTGTGATGGAATGTCTCCCAGCTCTTCAGGACTGGTAAGTACGGCTCTCCCTGCTTCGGTGGGGTGAGCAGCTGGGCATTCCCTGGGAGGTCGATTCAGGGGCCACCTCACTTCCTTCTTCTCTCTCACACGTCCCTATCTCCCCTCCTTTCCCCCTCCGGGGGGTGACTGCATGTGCTGCAGGTGGTGTGTGTGTTTGGTTCGCTGGGTCTCTCACATGTAGGGGGCTCTGTGCGGCTAGCGTTGGTCCTGGTCCCGGTCTAGGGGGTCCCAAAAGGTGTCTGTGGAGGTGTTCTTGCTAAATGCAGGCAGCACTGTTCTCTGATTTTTCCTGTCACCTCATGGCGCTGTCCGGCGGCCATTTTGACTATGGGCAAAGCAGGTTCCCCTTGTGAGCCTCAGCAGCCATTTTCTATAGGATTTTCCTATTAGTTGCATTGGCGGCCATTTTTTTTAAAGCCGGAGCGCTCTTTTTACCGCAGTTCTCTTGTGACAGCATTACATGTACTCTCACATGCTGTTTCCTGTGTCCACTGTGTATAGAGGACGCTGGATGGCAATTCCCTGAACGCTGGTGCAAGCGCTGCAGATCGTTTCACCGCTATTTTCTACAGCTGCTGCCGGCACAGTTTCCTCACTTTGCACTTGGGTAACCTCCTGGGGACTACAGGCACGGCTAGTAACCATCACAGAATGTCCCAGGGTGGTGAGTCTGGCGCTAGGATCCCCCCCCCCCCAGCGGCGGCAGCAGGAGGGTGGGACCTTCACTGTCCTAAGTCGCCTTGCAGGTGGCAGAGGTAAGGTCAGCATGGCTTCAGAAACTGGTGTTTCTTCCCCCGAAATCCAGGCTATTGCAACCGGGTCACCTGCGGATAGAGCTGTGCCCATGGACACCCTGACGGCGGTCCTTAACTCCTTTGTTGCTAAAATAGAGGCGGTGCGTGGAAGGAAAGGTGCGCATAAAAGGCCCCTACCCCCCCTTGTCCTCTGGGGAGAGCTCTGATGCAGACTCAGGCCCTGCTGCGGCTGGTGACCCCTGCTCTGACCTATCAGACGAGGCTGACCAGGACCATTCAGAGAGTGAGGATGATTCCCCGTCTGGGTCAGGGCGTGACAAAGCGCTTCTTGGAGCACTTATCACAGCTGTGCGTGATACCCTGAAGATCCAGGAGCCAGCGGATCCCTCTGCTGATGTATCGGTCCCTTTTGGGTCCCGCAAGCCAGCACGTTCACCTATGGTGTTCCCGAATTTGGCTTATTTTGACAGGGAATGGGGTCAGCCGCACATGACCTTTTTGGTCCCCAAAAACATGGTGGTCCCCTTTGAGGAAAGCCTTCTCAAAAAATGGTTGGCTCCTCTGGTCATGGACCCCCCAGTATCTAGGTTAAATAAAGTAACCACGATCCCGGTTGAGGGGACTCCTGCATTCAAGGACCCCACGGATAGGAAGGCCGAGGCGGTGGCTCGTTCCTTGTTTACGGTTGTGGGGTCAGCCGTGCGACCAGTACTGGCATCTGCACTGGTGTCGCAGACAGCAGACAGCAGAGTCGGCAAAACTTTTGCACCACGAATTGGGAGAGCAAAACGCCTCCCCTATCTGCGTGGAACTAGCAGACCAACTAGTGCAAGGGCTTAAGTACGTTTGTGATGCGGCCCTGGATACTCTCCCTCTGCTATCCAGGGCTTCGGTGTCAGCTATGGTGCTGAGGCGCCTGATTTGGCTTAAATGCTGGACTGCTGACCAGGCATCCAAAAAAGCCCTGACGGATCTTCCATTTCTTGGCGACCGGCTCTTTGGAGCTTCGTTGGATGACATTATTAAAAATGCCATGGGTGGTAAGAGTACACTACTCCCACAGGCCAGGAAGTCTAAGGAGCCCCGCCACTGGTAAAGGCCCTCTTTTTTCGCTCACAAGTGGCTTTTTCGTCTGCCCGGTGCTTTGACAAAACATTCCCAGCCCGACAGGACGTCCACGGACGGTCAAAAGCGTCCCTTGAAACGCAAGCCTGCGAACAAATGTGCTACTGCATGAAGGTTTGCCCTCACCCACGTATCGGGTGGGGGGTCGCCTTTGGAAGTTTGCAGCCCGGTGGACCTCCCGGTTATCCGACCAATGGGTCTGCGACCTGATTTCCACAGGCTACAAGATAGAGTTTCTCTCTTGGCCGCCAAATAGATTCTTCCCCTCCAGCATACCCGCGTCTCCGGTTCGCCGGGAGGCCCTGCTAGGAGCAGTAAGGGACTTGCTGAATCAGGGGGTGATTGTACCAGTTCCGGAATCGGAACGTTTCCAGGGGTTCTACTCAAATCTGTTTGTGGTTCCCAAGAAGGACTTAATCTTGGACTTAAAAGCCCTCAATCACTTTGTAAAAGTGCAGAGGTTCAGAATGGAATCAGTTCGCTCAGTAGTCGCTGCACTCCATCAAGGGGACTCCCTGGCATCTTTGGACATCCAGGATGCGTACCTGCACATACCTATAAGCCTTCGGCATCAAAAGTTTCTGCGTTTGGCAGTTGGGGAAGCCCATTACCAGTTTGTGGCTCTTCCCTTTGGCCTGGCATCAGCCCCCCGAGTCTTTACCAAAGTACTGGCTTCAGTATTTTGAGGTTGCTGCGACAAAGCGGGATCTCGATCGTGGGTTACCTAGATGATCTCCTCCTGAGAGCATCTTCTGCCTCAGGATTAGAGGAGGATTTGGCGATCACCATGCAGACTCTGTGAGAATTTGGGTGGCTGTTGAACCAAAAGAAGTCAGTGTTTGTTGTCGACCCAGTGTCTGGAGTACCTGGGTTTACTATTGGACTCCAGGGAAGCGAGGGTCTTTCTCCCCTCAGACAAATTGCAGACTCTCAGATCTGCGGTCAGGCTACTGATGAACCGCAAGTGGTCGTCACTCCGCTTTTGCATGCGAGTACTGGGGCTCATGGTAGCCTCCTACGAGGCAGTACCTTATGCCCAGTTCTACACCAGAGTCCTGCAGAAGGAGATTTTGACAAAATGGGACAAATCTCCGTTGTCCCTGGATCGACAGGTCCAGGTGAGCCAGCCAGTCAGGGACTCTCTGATATGGTGGTTGAGGTCCAAGGTGATTCAGTCCGAAAAATCGTTCCTTCCTCTGAAATGGACGATGATCACTACAGACGCCAGTCTCTCAGGCTGGGGTGGAGTGATGGGGATTCAGTCGGCTCAGGGCCTCTGGTCGTCAGACGAATCCAGGTTGTCGATCAATCTGCTTGAATTGAGAGCGATCATGCTGTTCCTCCACACGTGGTTAACGTGTCTTCAAGGACGTCCGACCAGGATACAGGCAGACAACGCCATGGCTGTGGCATACATAAATCACAGAGGTGGAACAAGAAGCTCAGCCGCTGCTCGGGAGGTCACTCACATACTTCGGTGGGCAGAGCGACACGTTCCGGCCCTGTCAGCCATTTACATCCCGGGGTAGAAAATTGGCAGGCGGACTATCTGAGTCGTCAGATGCTGGACCCAGGAGAATGGGCGTTGGAGATATTCAGGCTACTGTGGCTAAAATGGGGCACACCTGATGTGGATCTATTGGCCTCCCGTCTCAATCGGAAGGTGCCGAGATTCGTGTCCAGGACAAAAGATCCGTGGGCAGACGCGTCAGACGCGCTGGTGGCTCCGTGGGATCAGTACCAGCTGATCTACGCCTTTCCTCCACTAAAACTTTGCCACGTCTGCTTCTGTTAGGTACCTGGGTGGTGAGCCTGACTTGATGGAAGAAGACCTCTCTTACGACTCTAGTTCAGGGCCCACTGGAATGAAGACAGTGGTCCCGTGAGTGCTGCAGGGTAGGAGCTTCTGAGCTGGATGCAGCAGCTGGTGCAGGCAGTGTAGATGGTCCTCCAGATGGCTGGAACTGCAGGAAATGGTTGAGGCTGGAGGAGGCTGGCAGAGCTGGCATAACTGGCAGAAGTAGGCAAAGCAGGAGGACCAGCAGCAACCAGTTAGAAGGAGGTACAGAAACGGCAGCAGCGGATCACGGATGGACTCAGAACGCTTGGAACAAGCAGAGGGTTGGTCAGGCAAGCCGGGTCAAACAGACAAAGGCATAGTCACTGGCTAGCAAAGGGTTCAGCAGCAAATAGGTAGTCCATACACAGAGTCAGGCAGGCCGGGATCAGGGCAGGAGAGATCAGCAGAGTCAAACGTAAGCCGGGTCAGTATTGGTAATCAGATGGACAGGTAGCAGGGGTTTCAGGTACAAGCTGCAGACAAACAGCACAGAACACATGCAGCTGTACCTTTAAATAGGGCCACTGGCGCCAAGTCGCGCTAGCGCGCACACGTGCGTGCGCCTGAGGTGCATACTGGCGCACACACACACGCCAATGCTTGGACTGCCTAACGGCGCGTGTGCGCATGCGCGCACGCAGATTTGCTTGCAAAGCGCGAGCAGAGCCCTGACATTGCCCCCCCACAAGGGGCAACCTCCGGGTGCCCAACACGTCTATTTTTTCAGGATACGCAGAGAAAAAGGCCCGACTTAATCTCCCAGCATGTAGATTGCTATCAGGCTCCCAAGAGTTGCTCTCCTGGCCGTACCCTTCCACTTTATCAGGAACTGTCTTTGCTCTTGCCATCTTCTACAGTCAAGAATAGCCTCCACCTCATATTCCTCACTTCGGCTAAAACGGGCTCAGGTGGTCTAGTTCCTCTATTCGGAAAGGGTCGGGTACCGAAGGCTTAAGCAGGGATACATGAAAAACTGCGTGCACCTTCATTGATTCAGGTAAGGACAACTCGTAAGATACCTCATCTAAGATACCTCATCTTTTCACTGGGAAGGGGCCCAAAAACTTGGGTGCAAGTTTTTTAGAAGGACAGGCTAACTTGAGATTAGAAGTAGAAAGTCATACCTGATCCCCGACTTGAAGAACAAATTCTCCCCTTCTCTTATGGTCGAAGGCTTTCTTACTGTCTGCCTGGGCCTTGGTTATAGTTTCTTGTAGAATCTGGTTGTAACGACTGAGAAAGATCACTGTGTCCTGGACTGCTGGCACTGAAGATTCTGGAAGAAAATCAGGGAGAAATGATAAATGAAACCCATAATTGGCAAAAAACTGAGACTGTCCTGTGGTTGAAAGACGTGAAGCATCTGATATACTGTTCAAGAGTCTGATTTGTTCGTTCAGTCTGCCCATTCGTCTGGGGATGATAAGCAGATGACAAGGCCAGCTCTATCTTCAGACTCTCACACAGAGCCCTCCAGAACCGGGATGTAAACTGGACCCCCCTGTCTGACACTATATTAGCGGGTACCCCATGTAGTCTAATGATCTCCTTGATGAAGATACGGGCTGTCTCAGATGCCGATGGAGTCCCTTTCAATGGTAGAAAATGAGCCATCTTGGAAAGTCAGTCCACGACTACAAAAATGGCTGTGCAGCCCTCGGAAGGTGGGAGTTCAACTATAAAGTCCATGGTGATCATTCGCCAAGGCTGATCAGGTGCAGGAAGAGGTTTCAGCAGTCCCCAGGCTCGGTTTCTAGTTGCCTTACTCCGGATGCATAGGGGACAAGAATTAATGTACTTCTTGCAAAACTCCTTTATGCCAGGCCACCAGAAAGTGCGCTGCACAAGTTCCAGTCTCTTGCGAGCCCCAAAGTGCCCTGCTAATGGGTGGTCATGAAGAAGGGCAAGGACTCTTACTCGGATGCTCTCAGGAACAAAGACTTGACTGTCCTTCTACAACAGACCCTCCCTGGTTGTCAAGGTAATTCCTGGAGGAGAGGGAGAGTTTAAAGACGCCTCTCTGATCTGGGACAGCAGATCCGGTTGTACGAGCAAGAAGGTGCTCACAGGAAGAATAGTATCTGGAGCAGCAAAGTCTTTGGAGCAGTCATACATGCATGAGAGTGCGTCTGGTTTCACATTCTTCGAGCCAGGGTGATACGTGATGTGGAAGCAGAATCAGGAAAAGAACAGGGCCCAGCGGGCCTGCCGGGGCTTCAGGCGCTTGGTGGTTCTTAAATATTTGAGGTTCTTGTGGTCAGTGTAAATCAACACAGGATGGACTGCACCTTCCAACAAGTACCTCCACTCTTCCAATGCCAACTTGATGGCAAGCAGCTCCCGGGCCCCATTGTCGTAGTTCCTTTCTCTGACGATCGCGGCGATACCTCACATGTGTGATTTGAACACTGTTTACATATGCGGGTGCGACTTCCGAATGCGTTGTCTTTGCTGCGCGAGCTTGTGGCGAGGGGGGGGCGCTTTAAAACATTTTTTTTTTTTTTTTTTTTTTAATTAATAATAAATTGTTTTTAAAAAAAAATATTTGATCACTTTTATTGCTGTCACAAGGAATGTAAACCCTTTGACAGTAATAGGTGGTGACAGGTACTCTTTATGGAGGGATCGGGGGTCTAAAAGACCTCCAATCCCTCCTTTACACTTCAAAGTATTCAGATCGCCGTTCTCTGCGATTCTGAATACTGTATTTTTTTTTTTTAAACCGGCGCCATTGGCAGTCGAGTAAACGGAAAGTGGCGTCATGACGTCGCTTCCGGGTTTACGATTAGGATGCTGGAATGAAGCCATTTACCGCTTCATTCCAGTCTGTCTCTAACCGCCAGAAGCGGCAGATGTCTGATCGGGGCTCACGATTGAACGGGAGCCCCTGTAAGAGCGGCGGGGGGTGGGCTTCCCTCCGGCATAACAGCCGCTCGCCGGCTCTAAAAAACATGTGTACCGGGATGATGCCTGCAGGTGTGTGGGCATCATCCCGGTATAACCCCCGGAAGCCGAATACGCACATCTGCGTACGCTCGGCGGGAAGGGGTAAACATGTCAAAGATATTGATCTGTTAAGACACTATACTAGTAAGGAAGGTGTATGGTGTATGGTGCTACTGGCACTAATCTGACACTACCTGGGACTGAGACTTGCCCTAGCTGATGTCCCCCACCAGGTGATCAGGGGTTAAACCCTTATTAGGTAATATATGGCGGGTGCCATAATGCTATAAAAAACAAACTAACCAGTGTCACCCGTGACACTAATATGGTAATAACTGGTGACAGGGGGCGATCATGGGGTTAAACCTTTTTTTTTTCAGTAATATATGTGGGTACCCTCTATAAAAGACTAACAGTTAAACTAACTAACTAACTAGCGTCACCCGTGACACTAATACTGTGATCAGAAAAGAGATCTGTACACTATAATAGTAAAACTGTGACGGGGTGAAAGGGGTTAACAGGGGGCAAGCAAGGGGTTAAACCTTTATTAGGGGGGTACCCTAAACCTACCTGGGCCTAGTACTAGCTGCCCTAATGGCGATTAGTGTCACAAGTGACACCGGTACAGTGATCAGTGAAAAATCTGAAAACTGCACTTGGTGACACAGTGACAGAGAGTGAAGGGGTTAATTTAATTGTGGAGTGAAATGTATGCCTACGTTAGGGTTGCCACCCTTTCTTGAAGCCAAACCTGAACACTAAAGCCCCTTTCCCACAGGCTTTCTGATCAGATCCGCCTGTCAGTTTTTCAGGCAAAACCTGATCGAAACCTCCATTAACCTCTATGGAGTGGCGGATGTTAGCGGTGACAAGTTCGCTGACACCTGCCACGAACAGAAGGGGGGGTGCTTGGAGTACCTAGGCTTACCGCTGGACTCCATGGAAGTGGGAGTTTTCTCCCTTCAGACAAAACTGCAGACTCTCAGAGCCGGGAAAATCTATTGCTGAACCGCAGGTGGTCGTCGCTGCATTTCTGCATGCGAGTTCTGGGCCTCGTGGTGGCCTCCTTCGAGGCGGTACGGTACGCCCAGTTTCACACCAGAGTCTTGCAGAAGGAGATCTTGACAAAACTGGACAAATCTCCGTTATCCCTGTATCGGCAGATTCAGGTGAGCCAGTCAATCAGGGACTCCCTGCTTTGGTGGCTGAGGTCCCCGGCACTTCGGTCCGGGAAGTCGTTCCTACCCTTGCATTGGACTGTGATCACAACAGATGCCAGCATGACTGGATGGGGTGGATTACTGGGAGTACAGTCGACACAGGGTCTCTGGTTGGGTGTGGAAAAAAAGTTGCCGAATGTGCTCGAACTACAAGAGATCAGGCTTTGCCTCTCCACATAGTCGATGAGACTAGGAGGGCGTCCGATCAGGTCAGACATTGCCACGGTGGTGGCATTGGTCTACCATCAAGGAGGAACAAGTAGCCCGGCTGCAGCACGGGAGGTTGCTCACATCCTTCAGTGGACAGAGCGACAGGTACCGGACTTGTTGGCTATTTACATCCCGGGAGTTGAAAACTGGCAGGCGGACTACCTAAGTCGCCAGATACTGGGCCCAGGAGAATGAGCATTGCATCCAGAGATGTTCAGGCTACTGTGCCTGCAGTGGGGCACACCAGACATGGATCTCCTGGCCTCCCGTCTCATTCCGAAGGGGCCGAGATTCATATCCAGGATAAGAGATCCTTGGGCAGATGCGTCAATCGCACTGGTGGTTCCATGAAATCCGTACTGACTGATCTACGACTTTCCTCCGATAAAGCTACTACCACGTCTGCTCCGCAGAGTGCAGGCCGAGGGGGTTCCAGTAACACTAATGTCCCGGAATTGGCCTTGGCGTCCCTGATGCGCCGACCTAGTACGCCTGGTTTGCGAAGGCTCCCTGGTGACTGCTGTTGCGAGAGGACCTTCTGTGTCAAGGTCTGATTCTCCATCTTGTTTTACCATCGCTGATTTTAACGGCATGGCTTTTGAGAGCCAGATGCTAAGGTACCGAGGCCTATCGGACTCGGTGATCTCAACTATGTTGGGAGCACGGAAATCTTCTTCTTGGAAGATATACCGTCGTACCTGGAAGGCATACCTCTCTCTGTGTGAGATGAAAGGATGGCATCTGTGCACCTATTCAGTTTCCAGGATCCTGCTGTTTCCACAGCAAGGAGTAGACCAGAAGTTGGCTTTAAGCACCATTAAAGGACCAATATCAGCCTTGGCTGTCTTTTTTCAGTGACCCCTGGTGTCTCACTCTCTAGTGAGCACTTTTGGTTAGGGGGTCCGACTTGTAGTTCCTCCGGTGTGTACACTGTTACTCCCGTGGGATCTGAACCTGGTGTTATCGGCGCTTCAGAAACCGCCGCTTGAGAACATCAGAGAAATTCCCTTGTTGACTCTTTCTCAGAAAGTGGTCTTTCTAGTGGCCATTACATCGGCCAGGAGGATTTCGGAACTGGTGGCCTTGTCTAGCAAGTCGCCCTATATGGTTACCCATAAGGATAAGGTGGTGTTGCCTTCGCAACCTTCCTTTCTGCCGAAGGTGGTATCAGCGTTCCACATCAATGAAGATATTGTGTTACCATCTTTGTGTCCTGAACCGGCACATCCTAAGAGGTGGCCCTTTATTCCCTGGACGTGGTCAGGGCTATAAAGATATATTTTTCTGCTACAGCTCCCCTTCGGGAGTTAGATTCTCTGTTAGTTTCGGTAGCTGGTCCGAAAAGAGGTATGGCGGTCTTGTCGACCACCATTTCCAGGTGGATCAGACAGATGTGGTACAGGCCTACATCTTGAAGGGGTAGGTGCCCCCCTTCCTGCCATGGCCCATTCTACCAGGACAATTGGGGCCTCTTGGGCTTCCGACCTCGATTGTCAGTCGCTCTGGTGTGTAGGCGGAGATTTAGCCGTCTGTTCACATTTTTACCAAATTCTACAGAGTGGATGTAAGGGCATCATCTGATGCCTGCTTTAGCCGCAAACGTTTTTCTACAGAGTGGATGTAAGCGCATTATCTGATGCCTGCTTTGCCCGCAAAGGCCGTGTAATGTTGCAATTCTGCTCTTCTTTTTTCTGTTTAAAGAAAATACAATTACCTTTGGGTATAATGCAATGTTGCATTGTTACCGCAAGTTCTGATGCGGTTAGATAAGGTTGTGTCTCCCCTGTTAAGCAGCACTTCTAATTGTGGGTGAAGTTCTTTTATGCTGTTTCCCACCCCTCGTTATGACACTGCTTGGGGGCATCCCGATGGTCAAGAATAAAGGAGCTGTGTCAGTCAGTGAACATAAGAGAAAATAGGATTTTTGTACTCACCGTAAAATACTTTTCTCTAGAGTTCACTCACTGACACAGCACCCTCCCCTCTTATTGATTACATTATACTGCTTGTTGACGTACTGAGGCTGCAGGAAGCAGGCTGGGGGTTGTTACTGAAGGGACCGCCCCTTGGGCGGACCTAGAAAGTTCTGTTTTTTGTACATCTTAACATGTTCTGCCTAGTCCTCTCCTGAAGGTGGCGTAACAACCCGATGGTCAAGAATAAAGGAGCTGTGTCATAGCGATTGAAGCAGTCTCTGACCATCAGGGGCTCTTTTTGCCTGTGAGTCGCACTAGATGTACCTATAAATTTAGAGGCTAAAATGTCCAATCAGAGGTACACTAGTGAAAAGGCCTACAGTGCCTTGCGAAAGTATTCGGCCCCATTGAACTTTTCAACCTTTTGCCACATTTCAGGCTTCAAACATAAAGATATAAAATTTTATTTTTTTGTGAAGAATCACCAACAAGTGGGACACAATTGTGAAGTGGAACGAAATCTATTGGATAATTTAAACTTTTTTAGCAAATAAAAAACTGAAAAGTGGTGCGTGCAAAATTATTCGGCCCCTTTACTTTCAGTGCAGCAAACTCACTCCAGAAGTTCAGCAAGGATCTCTCAATGATCCAATGTTGTCCTAAATGACTGATGGTGATAAATAGAATCCACCTGTGTGTAATCAAGTCTCTGTATAAATGCACCTGCTCTGTAATAGTCTCAGGTTCTGTTGAAAGTGCAAAGAGCATCATGAAGACCAAGGAACACACCAGGCAGGTCCGTAATACTGTTGTGGAGAAGTTTAAAGCCGGATTTGGATACAAAAAGATTTCGCAAGCTTTAAACATCCCAAGGAGCACTGTGCAAGCGATCATTTTGAAATGGAAGGAGTATCAGACCACTGCAAATCTACCAAGACCTGGCCGTCCCTCTAAACTTTCAGCTCAGACAAGGAGAAGACTGATCAGAGATGCAGCCAAGAGGCCCATGATCACACTGGATGAACTGCAGAGAACTACAGCTGAGGTGGGAGAGTCTGTCCATAGGACAACAATCAGTCGTGCACTGCACAAATCTGGCCTTTATGGAAGAGTGGCAAGAAGAAAGCCATTTCTCAAAGATATCCATAAAAAAGTCTCGTCTAAAGTTTGCCACAAGCCACCTGGGAGACACACCAAACATGTGGAAGAAGGTGCTCTGGTCAGATGAAACCAAAATCGAACTTTTTGCCCACAATGCAAAACTATATGTTTGGCGTAAAAGCAACACAGCTCATCACCCTCAACACACCATCCCCACTGTCAAACATGGTGGTGGCAGCATCATGGTTTGGGCCTGCTTTTCTTCAGCAGGGATAGGGAAGATCTTTAAAATTGAGGGGAAGATGGATGCAGCCAAATAAAGAACCATTCTGGATGAAAACCTGTTGGAGTCTGCAAAAGACCTGAAACTGGGACGGAGATTTATCTTCCAACAAGACAATGATCCCAAACATACAGCAAAATCTACAAAGGAATGGTTCACAAATAAACATATCCAGGTGTTAGAATGGCCAAGTCAAAGTCCAGACCTGAATCCAATCGAGAATCTGTGGAAAGAGCTGAAAACTGCTGTTCACAAACGCTCTCCATCCAACCTCACTGAGCTCGAGCTGTTTTGCAAGAAAGAATGGGCAAGAATTTCAGTCTCTCGATTTGCAAAACTGATAGAGACATACCCCAAGCGACTTGCAGCTGTAATCGCAGCAAAAGGTGGCTCTACAAAGTATTAACGCAAGGGGGCCGAATAATTTTGCACGCCCCACTTTTCTTTTTTTTATTAGTTAAAAAAGTTTCAAAAATCCAATAGATTTCGTTCCACTTCACAATTGTGTCCCACTTGTTAGTGATTCTTCACAAAAAATACAAATGTTATATCTTTATGTTTGAAGCCTGAAATGTGGCAAAAGGTTGAAAAGTTCAAGGGGGCCGAATACTTTCGCAAGGCACTGTACATGTTGCTGAGCATGACAAATGAGAGTGAAGGGAAAGCCGCCTCACTGTCAGATTCAGGTTCAGTATATGAACCGGTAGACAGCAACGGCACCCTGACAGATACCTCTGATGACGGAGTAGTGGTCCCTGCTAAGGTCAGGTGTACCTGACTGCGTTCTGTTTGTTGAGGTGCAACAACCGCAAGGCTCTCATATGGAGCAAAGAGCCAGTACTAGTGCTGCTCATCCTTCTTGTGAACTGGCAAGTACCAGCGGCCTAGTACATCCTGATCATAGACAAGCCAGCACTGCAGTATCAGGTGGTGACGTGGCAAGTCCCATAAGTGCAGTTCAAGCTGGTGCTGTGGCTAGCACAAGTAGTGTCCTGCAGTCACTAAGAAGACAAAGACAGGCCCGTCAAGCCCATAGTGCCCTTCCAGCTGCATTTGCCATTCCTAATTGGGAGCCCACCACTTATGCAGTGCTCATACTTCCACCATTCACTGGCCAACCCAGAATTCAGGTGGAAACAGTTGATTTTACCTCACTTGATTTTTATTCGCTGTTTTTCACTGAAAATCTCTATAGATCTATTGTGGACCAAAGCAATTTGTATGCTGGTCAATTCATCGGCACTAATCCCCAGTTGACCCTTGCCAGAGATTGGAAACCTATTACGGTTTCTGAATTTAATACCTTTCTGGGCCTATCCCTCCTTGCGGTCATATTGGTCCACTGACCCAGTTCATCATATGTTCTCTGCTTCCATGACCAAGGCTAGATATGAGCAGATCTAGCGGTTTATGAACTTCAACAACAGTGAACTCTGTCGTCCTCAGGGTGACCATGGATTTGATCGGCTCCAAAAAATTGTTTACTTCCAATCAAGTTGTCTGCGTTGATGAGTCCCTGATTACGTTTTCTGGCCGCTTGTTTGTATCTCCTCAGAAAGTGTGCCATATATGGGATCAAGATGTATAAGCTCTGTGACAGGGCAACAGGCTATACATATAGTTTTATGGTTTACAAGGGAAAAGATAGTCACATGGAGCCCCACAACTGACTAGACTACATAGGAAGCACTGCCAAGATTGTTTGGGACTTGGTGTCACCCTTATTTGGAAAGTGGTACCACTTCTACATGGACAATTATTACACAAGGTTACCCCTTTTAATCACCTTTTTGATTGTGGAATTGGTGCATGTGGCACTGTGCTATCTAATCGCTGGGGCTTCCCCCAACGGCTTGTATAATCTCGGCTTAGACAGGCGGAGAAAGCCTGCTTGAGATGTAATAATTTGCTCGCAGTGAAGTGGAGGGATAATCGGAATGTTGAATCAACTGCCTAGACACCACACATGGAGATAGTATGTTCCCCCAGCAGCACAACATAAGACCTATGTGTGGGTTTGATGTGGGCCACCTATGGGTCCCAAGCACTTTCTGGCTGTGCATCTCTGTGGGGTGATCTATCAATAATTCTGGCAGACAACATTTTTGATATACATATATCTATATATATCTATATATATATATATATTATATATATATATATATATATATATATATATATATATATCTATATATATATATATATATATATATATATATATATATATTCACACACAAATATTTACTCTTGATATGAGATTTATTCTCAGTAGTTTTGTTCATTTACAAATAAATGATTACAGCTATTTGTTCTCCTTAGATATGCCTCTGAAGAAGGGAATGTTTTCCTGAAACATGTCAGGCTTTTTGGAGTTCACATTATAAAATCATATATGAAACCTTTGATGTTGTGCAGACTATATATTTACATGTATGATTCCACTCATTGATATATGTATGGATTTGTATACTGTCCTGCAAAACGATTTTGTGTATTATTTTTGTGAATAAATTTGTAATATATTTTTTACTCATATTTTGGTCTGCCTTAAAGCGGGAGTCCGCCGGGAGTCCTTTTTTTTTTTTTTAAAGCCAGCAGCTACAAACACTGCAGCTGCTGACTTTTAAAATAGTGACACTTACCTGTCCAGCGCGCCCGCGATGTCGGCACCCGAAGCCGATCTCTCGATCGTCTCTCGGGTGCTGCCGCCGCCATCTTGGGTATGGGAATCAGGAAGTGGAGCCTTTCGGCTTCATTTCCCGGTTCCCTACTGCCCATGCGCGAGTCGCGCTGCGCAATAAGGATGGACCCGCTGCCTCTGGGATCTGTGTGTTTCCCAGCAGGCAGCGGGGGACTTTCGGAAAGGGGCGTAATCTACGCCCCATTCCGCAGAGAGCTATCCCGGAAGTGGGTGCAGATACCTGTACTGTACAGGTACCTCTGCACCCCCCTCCCCCCTGAAAGGTGCCAATTGTGGCGCCGGAGGGGGGAGGATTCCAATGAGCGGAAGGTCCACTTTAGGGTGGACCTCCGCTTTAAAAGTCCCGCTGTACCGGGGCGTACTGTGAGCTCCCTGTTTTATAAACCAACCCCTCTGTCCTTTTATTGTCTTCTGTCCCCCTACCAAGTGTACAGTGCCTTGCGGCCCCCTTGAACTTTTCAACCTTTTGCCACATTTCAGGCTTCAAACATAAAGATATAAAAATTGTATTTTTTGTGAAGAATCACCAACAAGTGGGACACAATTGTGAAGTGGAACGAAATCTATTGGATTTTTGAAACTTTTTTAACTAATAAAAAAATGAAAAGTGGGGCGTGCAAAATTATTCGGCCCCCTTGCGTTAATACTTTGTAGAGCCACCTTTTGCTGCGATTACAGCTGCAAGTCGCTTGGGGTATGTCTCTATCAGTTTTGCACATCGAGAGACTGAAATTCTCGCCCATTCTTCCTTGCAAAACAGCTCGAGCTCAGTGAGGTTGGATGGAGAGCGTTTGTGAACAGCAGTTTTCAGCTCTTTCCACAGATTCTCGATTGGATTCAGGTCTGGACTTTGACTTGGCCATTCTAACACCTGGATACGTTTATTTGTGAACCATTCCTTTGTAGATTTTGCTGTATGTTTGGGATCATTGTCTTGTTGGAAGATAAATCTCCGTCCCAGTTTCAGGTCTTTTGCAGACTCCAACAGGTTTTCATCCAGAATGGTCCTGTATTTGGCTGCATCCATCTTCCCCTCAATTTTAACCATCTTCCCTGTCCCTGCTGAAGAAAAGCAGGCCCAAACCATGATGCTGCTACCACCATGTTTGACAGTGGGGATGGTGTGTTGAGGGTGATGAGCTGTGTTGCTTTTACTCCAAACATATCGTTTTGCATTGTGGGCAAAAAGTTCGATTTTGGTTTCATGTGACCAGAGCACCTTCTTCCACATGTTTGGTGTGTCTCTCAGGTGGCTTGTGGCAAACTTTAGACGAGACTTTTTATGGATATCTTTGAGAAATGGCTTTCTTCTTGCCACTCTTCCATAAAGGCCAGATTTGTGCAGTGTACGACTGATTGTTGTCCTATGGACAGACTCTCCCACCTCAGCTGTAGTTCTCTGCAGTTCATCCAGAGTGATCATGGGCCTCTTGGCTTCATCTCTGATCAGTCTTCTCCTTGTCTGAGCTGAAAGTTTAGAGGGACGGCCAGGTCTTGGTAGATTTGCAGTGGTCTGATACTCCTTCCATTTCAAAATGATCGCTTGCACAGTGCTCCTTGGGATGTTTAAAGCTTGCGAAATCTTTTTGTATCCAAATCCGGCTTTAAACTTCTCCACAACAGTATTACGGACCTGCCTGGTGTGTTCCTTGGTCTTCATGATGCTCTCTGCGCTTTCAACAGAACCCTGAGACTATCACAGAGCAGGTGCATTTATACAGAGACTTGATTACACACAGGTGGATTCTATTCATCACCATCAGTCATTTAGGACAACATTGGATCATTCAGAGATCCTCGCTGAACTTCTGGAGTGAGTTTGCTGCACTGAAAGTAAAGGGCCGAATAATTTTGCACGCACCACTTTTCAGTTTTTTATTTTCCAAAAAAGTTTAAAATATCCAATAGATTTCGTTCCACTTCACAATTGTGTCCCACTTGTTGGTGATTCTTCACAAAAAATTAAAATGTTATAACTTTATGTTTGAAGCCTGAAATGTGGCAAAAGGTTGAAAAGTTCAAGGGGGCCGAATACTTTCGCAAGGCACTGTAACTATCATATCATAACCCTGTTGGGTAAGGACAGTCCCTGATGTATAGAGAAAGTCCATGTTATAGACAGTCAATGCTCTCCTGAGACTCACAGACCACCACCCATCCGCCAGTCGACTTCACACTTATCAAAAGTTTGTTCCAGGAAACCGGTCCCTAAAGAAGAGGGGTGTTCCTGAATGGCAGTTTGGAAATGTGGTCATCCTACTTAAAACATACATTTAAAGTCCCTTATACCTCTATGGCAGGGGTGTCCAAACTTTTTTCAAAGTGGGCCAGATTTGATGAAGTGAACATGCCTGGGGGCCGACCATTTTGCCTGACATTCTTTGAACCATTGAAAATGTGGTCTAAGTGTGTCCATCCGAGCACTAATGCACGGTCCAACAAGAATTCTCTTGCCTTTGTCGCACTCATTCCCAACACACAGGCGAATACTCTGCACTTTAGGGGGCACCGTTAATTCTTAATGGTACCCCACACATTGGAAAATGTAGGGTGCTTTTGGTGCAGTGCAATAAAAAAAAAAAAAAACACACACACAGACACATGTGCGCACACACGCACACACACATACAGACACATGTGCACACACGCACACACACATGTGCACACACACACATACAGACACATGTGCGCACACACACATACAGACACATGTGCACACACACATACAGACACATGTGCACACACCCATACTGACACGTGCACACACACATACAGACACATGTGCACACACACACATACAGACACATGTGCGCACACACACACATACAGACACATGTGCACACACACATACAGACACATGTGCGCGCACACACACATACAGACACATGTGCGCACATACACACATACAGACACATGTGCGCACACACACACATACAGACACATGTGCGCACACACATACAGACACATGTGCGCGCACACACACATACAGACACATGTGCACACACACACATACAGACACATGTGCACTAACACATACAGACACATGTGCGCACACACACACACACACACACACATACAGACACATGTGCACACACACATACAGACACATGTGCACACACACATACAGACACATGTGCACACACACATACAGACACATGTGCACACACACATACAGACACATGTGCACACACACATGTGCACACACACACATACAGACACATGTGCACACACACATACAGACACATGTGCACACACACAGACACATGTGCACACACACAGACACATGTGCACACACACACATACAGACACATGTGCGCACACACATACAGACACATGTGCGCACACACATACAGACACATGTGCGCACACACACACATACAGATACATGTGCGCACACACACACATACAGACACATGTGCACACACAGACACATGTGCACACACACACATACAGACACATGTGCACACACACACACAGACACATGTGCACACACAGACACATGTGCACACACACACACACACACATACAGACACATGTGCACACACACACACAGACACATGTGCACACACACACACACACACAGACACATGTGCACACACACAGACACATGTGCACAAACACACAAACACACACACACACACACACACACAGACACATGTGCACACACACACACACAGACACATGTGCACACACACAGACACATGTGCACACACACACACATACAGACACATGTGCGCACACACACACAGACACATGTGCACACACACACACACACACACACATACAGACACATGTGCACACACACACACACACACAGACACATGTGCACACACACAGACACATGTGGACACACACATACAGACACATGTGCACTCACACAGACACATGTGCACTCACACAGACACATGTGCACTCACACACATACAGACACATGTGCACATACACACACACATACAGACATACATGCACACAAATACAGACACATGCATACACATACATACATACACACACATGAATAAAGGCCTTTTTAGCACGAATCTAGCTTATAGTACAGTACCTTTGCAGCTTCCACATTCAGCCGGGTACTGCACTGTAGGGGGAAGCAGAGAGCACAGCACAATCCTCTGCACTTTACTTTCACTTTTGAAGCTCACAGAGCTTCTCACAGTGGCGGGGATCGGCTGATCTGACAGCCCTGATCCCGCGGCACACTAAATTGAGAAAGACCAGGCGGGCCGTTCAAAACCGGACCGCGGGCCGCAACTGGCCCGCGGGCCAGACTTTGGACATGCCTGCTCTATGGTTTCTCGTAACTGAAGCAAAGTAAACGGTGTTTACTATGCTTCAGTGTGTGAATGAACAAAAGCCTCTGTATAGATCCTTCTGGTTATTAACTGTCCAGTGCAGCTGAGGCTGTAGAGAAAGCCGCCGAGAAGAGCCGAAGGCGGCCGAAAGCCGACCGAGAAGAGCCGAAGGCGGCTGAAAGAGGCTCAGAATTGCGGGGGATCCGCGTATAACACGCACCCGCGATTTTCCACTGCTTTTAAGTGGAAAAATGTGCGTGTTTTACACCGATAAATACGGTAATTGCGGCTCCGTCCACTCACATCGCCGGAAGCCGTGAACCCGGAAGAGATGCAGAGGGGACATGTCAGCTCCATAGGTGTGGACCGGGATCAGATGCCGAGGCCTCGTTCTAAGGTGAGTATTTCATAATGCCAGTTATAAATTATTTCTCACAGAGCCAATTATAAATTATTACTCACAGAGCCGGTTATAAATTACTACTCACAGAGCCAATTATACATTATTACTCACAGAGCCAGTTATAGTATAAACTATTACAGAGCCCGTTATAAATTATTACTCACAGAGCCAATTATTACTCACAGAGCCAGTTATAAACTATTACTCACAGAGCCAATTATAAATTATTAATCACAGAGCCAGGCTATAAGTATTTATTGGCGTATAACATGTACCCCAAGTTTAGGAGGGAATTTAAAAGGAAAAAAACTTTTAGGAGGGAAGTTTAAGGAAAAAAACTTACATTTAAATGCCCTTCAATGCAGCCTTGTCAGTGTTATTTGCAGCCTTGTCAGTGTTATTTGCAGCCTTGTCAGTGTTATTTGCAGCCTTGCATTGCAGCCTTGTTAGTCATTTGCAGCCTTGTCAGTGTATTTGCCATTTAAAAATGGTGCCGCCGAGATACAGAGCGGATGTCCTCTGTATCTCGGCGGCGCTCAGGAGCTCTCGGCGGCTTTCGGCCGTTCTCTGCTATTTGTGGCAACACTCGGCCATTCTCAGCTATTTTTGGCCGTTCTCGGCGGCTTTCGGCTTTCCGAAGGCCACCGAGAACAGCTGAGTGTGGCCAAAAATAGGCGAAAGCCGCCAAGAGCTGCAGAGAAGCTTTGAAACGGAGGGGGATCGGCGTATAACACGCACCCACGATTTTCCCCTGATTTTAAGTGGAAAAAAGTGCGTGTTATACGGCGATAAACACGATATTACTCGTATCACTGGCGGAAAGAGGAGTGGGCATACACTAGTTTCCCTATATGTGGCCACAGCACCTCGTCGGATTTCATGTGCAGAAGGCGAGTATGAGACCCGCCTCCCTCACTTGCAAGCCAGCAAGGTGCTGCGGCCGCATATAGGGAAGGTAGTGGCTTTGGCTTCGCCTCTCCTAGCGTCCTGGTTGCCAGGTGATGGTGGCTGAGGGGCACATGTGCGAACCTTGTTTTTCAGTTGCCATGGTGGGCGGGCTAATGAGGGACTTTCCGATCCTCCCACCACTGCATGTACGTGCATAATTATCCACCTGCGGCCCTATAGCCAGTCCAGGCCTGATGCTGGCTACCCAGTGTGCACCTGCCAATCTCGCACATGTGCAGTGCGGTGCAAGATTTTCCATAGACGCCAATGTTAAATTTTACTGGAGCCGTGCAATGCTAAGCTGGCCAAGATCTCCCAGGAGCCAATGCAAGACCAAAAATGACGTGTGCGGCTGTGGCCACGGCCCCCTAGAGGAGAAAGTGAAATTAGATATAGGCATATATCAGGTAAGTGAACAGAAAAAAATAAAAATAAATTGCCAATTCATTTTAACCACTTGCCGCCCGCCCTATAACAAATAGACGGTGGAAAAGTGGTTGCATAAACCTGACCGGACGTCATATGACGTGATCAGGATTATGAGCCGCTGCGCACCCCCGGGGGCGCGCATCGCGGCGATCGTTGTTGCGGGGTGTCAGTCTTACACCCGGCAACTACGATCTCGGTAAAGAGTCTCCGACGGAGACTCTGGACACGGCTGATCACGTGGTAAAATCACGGCTGATCACAGTGTAAATAGGAAAAGCCGGTGATCGGCTTTTCCTCACTCGCGTCTGTTAGACGTGAGTAGAGGAGAGCCGATCGGCTGCTCCTCTGACAGGGGGGGTCTGTGCTGATCGATTATGAGAACAGCCCCCCCCCCCCAAGGATGCCCACACTGGACCACCAGGGACGCCACCAGACCACAAGGGATGCCCAGGACAAGGTATGCCACCCTAGACCACCAGGGATTCCAGTCAGTGCCACAATGGATGCCAATCAGTGCCCATAATGGATGCCAATCAGTGCCCACAATGGGCATCACTGATTGGCATGCATTATTGATTGGCACTGATTGGCATCCATTAGTACAATATATTAGAATACAATGCCGCCTATCAGTTCCCATCTGTGCCACCTATCAGTGCCCATCCATGCCACCTATCAGTGCCCATCCATGCCCACCTGTGCCGCCTACCCATGCCCACCTGTGCCGCCTACCATGCCCACCTGTGCCGCCTACCCATGCCCACCTGTGCCGACTAACCCATGCCCACCTGTGCCACCTATCCATGCCCATCCATGCCAATCCCTGCCATCTATCAGTGCCAATTTGTGCCACCTATCAGTGCCCATCTGTGTCGCCCATCAGTGCCACCCATCAGTGCCGCCTATCAGTGCCACATATCGGTGTCCATCAATTCCACCTCATCAGTGCCACTTCATTGGTGCCACCTCATCGGTGCCCATCAGTGCCGCCTTAATCATTGCCCATCAGTGTAGCCCCATCATTGCCCATCAGTGAAGGAGAAAACTTACTTATTGCAAAGTTTTGAAACTGAAACAAAAAAAAAAAACATTTTTTTTTCAAATTTTCGGTATTTTTTATTTGTTTAGCAAAAAATAAAAACCGCAGAGGTGATCAAATACCACCAAACGAAAGCTCTATTTGTGGGAAAAAATGATAAAAATTTCATTTGGGTACAGTGTAGCACGACCGCGCAATTGTCATTCAAAGTGCGACAGCGCTGAAAGCTCAAAATTGGTCTGGGCAGGAAGGTGTTTAAGGTGCCCGGTAATTGAAGTGGTTAAGGATGGTGAGGAGTGAAAAATGTGGGTGGAACTCGCTTTAATACAACAAAAATGACTAAATACTGCAATAATAACTCCAAATACGCATTTATTGACAATATCATATGCCTTTCCCTTTAATTGATGACCTATATCAGTAGGAGTAATAAGGAAAACAGCCACCAGGCACAACAAACACTGTAGGTAAATGTCACCATTTTGTATTTGGTTCAATGTAGAAAAACAAGAAATCATGCTTAATTTGTATTTCGGGTCCTTGGCTACATTCTGTCTCAGAGTGATTTGCGTGGGCTGCAAAATGTCAGTAATTTTGTCAAGCCTTGAGTGTCTAGCCCAGGTACTAATCCCAGCTACAGACCAAACTTGATACATTTTAATTCCCTGATAAATCCTCAAGGTGAGAGTTGGGTATAAAGGAACTGATTACATGTTCTCAGTGTCTAGGATCCACCAACACCGAGATAAAGGTAATACTGCATGCCTGCTTTACTTACCATAGAGTTCAGTCTTTTGTAGTCAGTCTCTTGATTGAATGATAAAGTGTTTATTATTGTAACTAGAAATGGCAGGTTTAGAAATGTACCCACTGACTCTCCAACTGGGAATGCATACTGGTTCCTTTTGTTCACCAGTGCCTCAGCTGTAAATATTTTGGTCTGTTGTCTTTAAAGCCCAATTAAACCTTTATATTTTAACCTCTTGGCGTCCGCGCTATAGCTGAATGACGGGCACAGCGCGGACCTGAATTTCCGGGAGGCCGTCATATGCGGCGAGTGCTGTGATCACCAAGTCACTGAGACTCAGGTGTTCACAGATCCGAGTAAGGGGCCAGTCCCGGCCCCTTACCACATGATCAGCTGTCAGCCAATGACAGCTGATCACATGATGTAAACAAAAGCTCAGTAATCATTTTTTTTTTTCCCTCACGCTGACAGAGAGAAAAAAAAGCCAATCAACTGGCTTATGTGCAAGGGACATAGTTCCCAAAGAGGAATAGGCAATTCTGCCTCGTCTGTACCACCAGTACCCCCTGCCAGTGCCACCTCCCATTGCCACCTGCCAGTGCCCACCAGTGCCACCTATCAATGCCCATAAATGCCACCTATAAATGCCCACAAGTGCCACCTATTAGTGCTCACCAGTGGTGCCAATCAGTGCCACCTAGCAGTGCTGCCTATCAGTGAACCAACCAGTGCTGATTAGTGCCCATCACTGCCACCCATCAGTGCCCATCACTGCCACCTGTCGGTGCCCATCAGTGCCACCTCATCAGCGTACATCAATGAAGGAGAAAAATGACCTGTTTGCAAAATTTTATAAAAAAAATTTTTTAACCACTTCCAGCTCCGGACCAATAAACACCTTAAGACCAGAGGTCTTTTTGCAATTTCGCACTGCGCTGCTTTAACTGGTAATTGCGCGGTCATGCAATATTGCACCCAAACGAAATTTGCGTCCTTTTCTTCCCACAAATAGAGCTTTCTTTTGATGGTATTTTGATTGCCTCTGCGATTTTTTTTTTTTGCGATATAAATGGAAAAAGAGCGAAAATTTTGAAAAAAAAAGATATTTTCTTCTTTTTGTTATAAGAAAAATCGAATAAACTAAATTTTAGTCATACATTGAGGGCAAAATTTATTCAGCCACATGTCTTTAGTAAAAAAAAATGTCAATAAGCGTATATTTTTTGTTTGCGCAAAGTTATAGCGTCTACAACTAGAGTACATTTTCTGGAATTTACACAGCTTTAAATTTATGACTGCCGATCTCATTTCTTGAGGTGCTAAAATGGCAGGGCAGTACAAATCCCCCCAAATGACCCCATTTTGGAAAGTAGACACCCCAAGGAAATTGCTGATGGGTATGTTGAGCCATTGAATATTTATTTTTTTGTCCTAAGGGATTGAATAATGACAAAAAAAAAAAAAAAAAAAATTTTTTTACAAAAAGTTGTCACTAAATGATATATTGCTCACACATGCCATGGTTATATGTGGAATTGCACCCCAAATATATTCCGCTACTTCTCCCGAGTATGGGATACCATGTGTGGGACTTTTTGGGAGTCTAGTCGCGCACGGCACCCCGAAAAACCAATCACCACCTTCAGGATTTCTAAGGGTGCAAATTTTTGATTTAACTCCTCACTACCTATCACAGTTTCGAAGGCCATAAAATGCCAAAATAGCACAAAAACCCCCCAAATGACCCCATTTTGGAAAGTAGACACCCCAAGCTATTTACTGAGAGGGCATGTTGAGTCCATGGAATATTTTATATTTTGCCAAAAGTTGCGGGAATATTACAAAACTTTTTTTTTTTGCACAAAGTTGTCACTAAATGATATATTGCTCACACATGCTATGGGCAGAAGTCAAATTACACCCAACATAAATTCTGCTGCTTCTCCCGAGTACGGGGATACCACATGTGGGGGACTTTTTGGGAGCCTAGCCACGTACGGGACCCCAAAAACCCAAGCACTGCCTTCCGGATTATATATAAAAAACAAACTAACCAGAGTCACCCGTAACACTTATACGGTGATCAGTGGTGAAAGGGTTAACTAGGGGCAATCAGGGGGTTCAAATTTTTATTAGGTAGTATATGGGGGTCCCTGGCGCTATATAAAAACCTGACGGGGAACCTAAATAACTAACTGGCTAACCAGCGTCACCAGTGACACTTATACTGTGATCGCTGGTGAAAGGGGGTGAAAGGGTTAACTAGCAGCAATCAGGGGGTTAAAACCATTATTGGGTAGTATATCGGGGTACCTAGCGCTATAAAAACCTGGCGGTGAACCTAAAAAAATAACTAGCTACCTAGCGACACTAGCGACACTGATGCAGCGTTCAGAAAAATTATCGCTTAGTGACACTGGCAAAAGGGGGTGAAAGGGTTAACTAGCGGAAATCAGGGGGTTAAAACCATTATTGGGTAGTATATCGGGGTACCTAGCGCTATAAAAACCTGGCGGTGAACCTAAAAAAATAACTAGCTACCTAGCGACTGTAGCGACACTAATGCAGCGATCAGAAAAACGATCGCTTAGTGACACTGGCAAAAGGGGGTGAAAGGGTTAACTAGCGGCAATCAGGGGGTTAAAACCATTATTGGGTAGTATATCGGGGTACCTAGCGCTATAAAAACCTGGCGGTGAACCTAAAAAAATAACTAGCTACCTAGCGACTGTAGCGACACTAATGCAGCGATCAGAAAAACGATCGCTTAGTGACACTGGCAAAAGGGGGTGAAAGGGTTAACTAGCGGCAATCAGGGGGTTAAAACCATTATTGGGTAGTATATCGGGGTACCTAGCGATATAAAAACCTGGCGGTGAACCTAAAAAAATAACTAGCTACCTAGCGACACATGCAGCGATCAGAAAAATGATCGCTTAGTGACACTGGCAAAAGGGGGTGAAAGGGTTAACTAGCGGCAATCAGGGGGTTAAAACCATTATTGGGTAGTATATCGGGGTACCTAGCGCTATAAAAACCTGGCGGTGAACCTAAAAAAACAACTAGCTACCTAGCGACTGTAGCGACACTAATGCAGCGATCAGAAAAACGATTGCTTAGTGACACTGGCAAAAGGGGGTGAAAGGGTTAACTAGCGGCAATCAGGGGGTTAAAACCATTATTGGGTAGTATATCGGGGTACCTAGCGCTATAAAAACCTGGCGGTGAACCTAAAAAAATAACTAGCTACCTAGCGACTGTAGCGACACTAATGCAGCGATCAGAAAAACGATCGCTTAGTGACACTGGCAAAAGGGGGTGAAAGGGTTAACTAGCGGCAATCAGGGGGTTAAAACCATTATTGGGTAGTATATCGGGGTACCTAGCGATATAAAAACCTGGCGGTGAACCTAAAAAAATAACTAGCTACCTAGCGACACATGCAGCGATCAGAAAAATGATCGCTTAGTGACACTGGCAAAAGGGGGTGAAAGGGTTAACTAGCGGCAATCAGGGGGTTAAAACCATTATTGGGTAGTATATCGGGGTACCTAGCGCTATAAAAACCTGGCGGTGAACCTAAAAAAACAACTAGCTACCTAGCGACTGTAGCGACACTAATGCAGCGATCAGAAAAACGATTGCTTAGTGACACTGGCAAAAGGGGGTGAAAGGGTTAACTAGCGGCAATCAGGGGGTTAAAACCATTATTGGGTAGTATATCGGGGTACCTAGCGCTATAAAAACCTGGCGGTGAACCTAAAAAAATAACTAGCTACCTAGCGACTGTAGCGACACTAATGCAGCGATCAGAAAAACGATCGCTTAGTGACACTGGCAAAAGGGGGTGAAAAGGTTAACTAGCGGCAATCAGGGGGTTAAAACCATTATTGGGTAGTATATCGGGGTACCTAGCGATATAAAAACCTGGCGGTGAACCTAAAAAAATAACTAGCTACCTAGCGACACATGCAGCGATCAGAAAAATGATCGCTTAGTGACACTGGCAAAAGGGGGTGAAAGGGTTAACTAGCGGCAATCAGGGGGTTAAAACCATTATTGGGTAGTATATCGGGGTACCTAGCGATATAAAAACCTGGCGGTGAACCTAAAAAAATAACTAGCTACCTAGCGACACATGCAGCGATCAGAAAAATGATCGCTTAGTGACACTGGCAAAAGGGGGTGAAAGGGTTAACTCTAGGGGCAATCAGGGGGTTAAATCTTTATTGGGGGGTGATAGGGGGCTACCCTGGACCTAACACTAACTGTCCTGACAGTTTTTACTGTCACAACTGACACTGAATGCATTGATCAGTAAAGAAATGATCAATGCAATCAGTGACACTGTGACTGGGGGGGGATCGGGGGGCGATCGGGGGGGGATCGGGGGGGGGTTTGTGTGCCTGTGTGTTCCTACATGTCAGTGTAGTGTTGGTGCACACTTACTATTAGTCTTCTCCTCGTAGTCCGGTCAAAAAGACCGCCCCGAGGAGAATGACATCACTTCCTCCTTCCTGTGTAAACAATACACAGGGGAGGAAGCTTCTCATTGGCCAGGAGCGATCCAGAGGGGGTGGCCGAAAACCAACGGCCATCCCCTCATCACGGAGCGCTCCTGGACCGAATCGGACCGCCGTAAACAGCGGGAGGGGGTCCGATCGGACCCCCCACCCGCTGGAAGGCAATCACGTAAATCTACGTGATTGTGCCTGCCTGTGCCATTGTGCTGACGTACAATGGCAATACGGCGGTCCTGAAGTGGTTAAACATCGGTCTTTTTACATTTTTTTTTAAATAAAAACCGCAGAGGTGATCAAATACCACCAAAAAAGAAAGCTCTATTTGTGGGGAAAAAAAAGGATAAAAATTTCATTTGGGTACAGTGTTGTATGACCGCGTAATTGTCATTCAAAGTCCATCAGCGCTGAAAGCTGAAAATTGGTCTGGACAGGGGGGGGGGGGGGGTTAAGTGCCCACTAAGCAAGTGGTTAATAAGGGTATCCCGCCAGACGGCTTAAAAAGTAAAACATTCGTTTTTTTTTATTTTGTTTGTTTAATATATATTAGTTCTTTGCTGAAATTGACCTGTGCCAGTAGCATGCTGGAAATCTGACTGTGATCTGTAGCAGTCTGAATCTCCAGGGGTCTGACACACCCCCTGCAGAGTGGTCCAATCAATACCACTGCTTGGATAGGATTGTTGTTGATTCAACCAATGTGCAGAAGGCGTGTCAGGCGGCTGCACTTTGGGGTGGGATTTACTAAAGCGGGTGCACACACAATTTGGTGCAGCTGTGCATACCGTGTTTCCCCAAAAATAAGACCTACTGTGATTTTCCAGGAGGGCTGCAATATAAGCCCTACCCCAGAAATAAGCCATAGTTTAATGTGTTTGTAAAATCCTATAGTCCACACAATTACAGTATTGTATAATGTACAATGTGTGGGTTTCTGTAATATTATTGTGCCAAATACCTTCATTACAATGGCGCTCAGCTGACCTCCCGCTGCTGTCTTCCTCTTCTCCCTGCTGTCAGGGGGGATCTCGCCACCTCCTTCTGCAGTTCGCGGAGCACAGGAGAGAGCTTCAGCGGGTCATGTAAGCGTCGGGCAGTGCTGTAATGAAGATATTTTTACTTTATTAATTTTTTTTTTTTTTTTTTTTTTAGTTCAATGTTTCTTTAATATTTTTACTTTAACTAATAATGCTAATGACTCCTGACTAATGCTAATGACTCCTGAGCTGACAGGCAGGAAGGGAGAATGGGAGAGAAGACAGGGGGCACAGCAACTGGCAAATACACTTTACATGATAAGACCCACCCTGAAAATAAGCCCTACTGTTTAATTTTTTGCCAAAATTAATATAAAACCCCTTATTTTCTGGGAAACACGGTAGTAACCAATTCAATTTTTCTGGGCCTAATCATGTCTGACTAGGATTTCGTAGACTGACATAATGAGTCTCCAGGAAAGAAAAATTATGGTAGGCATGGGCAACTATTTTCCTTATTCCTGGGGCTAATCATGTCACCCTATGAAATCCTAAGTTTAGTTAAACAAGCTGAAATTAAAAGCTGATTGGTTACTATGCACAGCTTCACCAGATTCCTATCACATCAGCGAACTGATCGGGTCTGCCCATTTTTGCAGGCGGACCTGATGGACCACCTATTGTTCTCTATGGGGCAGCATATGTCACCGGGCATGTGTCCACTAACACCCGCCGGGCATCCAAGCCAATAAAATCCACTGAAAACCAATGTATGGTAATACGTTCGCCATTCGTTCACAGATCGGATGACAATCGGATGGAAACAGACATGCATTCTGTTTCCATCTGACCTCCCAAAAGAGGAGAATGGGCTGTGTCATTCGCCTGCTCAGTGGGAATCAACGGAAAGATCACCCACTAAGCAGGTGGATTCCACTTGGATGGATTCGCTCCATGTGAAAGGGGCCTTAGGCAAGCCACAGGTTACTCCATTTTCTTTCCTCCGCCATAGGTTGCATGAAGGAAAACCGATTCATTCCCACCATGGAGCTATTGTGTTCTCCTGGCGGGGGGGGGGGGGGGCACGGGGAGCCTTCCCTGCCAGGAGAACACAGTGATTACTGCTAGTGGCTTTAGCCATTAGAAATAATTACATGCAAAAAATCTGACATTCTGGTTGTGTACCCAAGTCAATTGATGGATCAACTTGGGTACAATCAGCCTGCCCATAGATGGATCAAATCTCGACCAGTCCTTGCTGAACCAGCCGAGATTCGATCCATCTATGGCTGACTTTAGTGAACTTCCCCCTTTATAGTGGGCAAGCAGTAGTCCGAATCTTCAGTGTGCTACTGACAAGGGACAATTTCAAATACTGGTTAAGAAAACATATGCATTTATTTATACAGCCTGACTGCAACCCCTTATTACAATATATGGTTTGAAGTAGACTTTTAGGCTGGATTGACACTTATGCAAATTGGATGAGGTTTTCACCACATCCAATTCGCATGAAAGGAGAGCGTCATGCGAATTGGAAGGGTCCTGTGCGTCTTTGGCTCCATTTCAGGTCCAAATTCAGGCAAAAATTCTGACCTTTGATTCGCACCTGAAATGGTGAACAGGGACGCACTGGACCCCTGCTGAGAGCTGCTCTGCAAATAGTGTGAACCCAGCCTAAAGTTTTTTTTTTTTTTTTTTACAAAGGTAGGGAAAAGGTTGGAATTGGTTTATTTACGTCTGTATCCCCATTGGGGAGATTCAGTCTCACTCTCTGTCCAATGGCAGGGTGTCACAAGAACAGGGAGTGATGGAATATCTCCTTGGTTGGAAATAGGCAGCGCTATATACAAAAATCCAGTAGATGCACAGGGCTCCAGTGTAATTTGCACCACAGCCGTCCTGGAGCTGTGTAAACCGGCTCCAGTCACAGTCTCCCGACATGCGAATTGGATGCAGAAAAATCTGCATCTAATTTGCATATGTGTGAACCCAGTCTCAAATGGCAAAAATCAAGGTCAGCGCCTGAGCTACTGACTATAGAGCAGAATATAGTTCCTGTTAAATCAGGCACACAGTGACTGATAGAATCCATCTCCAGTAAAAGCCTAAGGCTCACAGCAAAGTCTAGATCCTCAATTGGGTAGAGCAGAATTGCAGGGACAGACTGCGCCAGAGTGACAACATAGCCTACCCAGCAGCTAAGGATTATGGGACAGACCTAGTTGCAACTGCAGGCCAATGGTCATGTGAGCATCAAAACCCAACAAAAAGGTAAAAAAGTGTCCCGTCTGATGAATTCAATAACGTGTTTCGTTAACTTGTCCTCCAAATCCTCCACTATCTCAATCCAGTTAGGCAGAAAAAACATTATTATGCCTTAACATTTTTTGCCAAAACCAAATAACGTTCAAATTACAAACTACAAATTTTGGTACTCAAAATACTGAGAGCAACCAGTTGCATCAGGACTCTGAGCATGGTCCATGGATACTTGTGAGGTTGGCACTGGATGGTGGAGGGCAGTAGTGGATATGATGGAGTGTGGTACTGTAGGTAGGTTTCTGAGTATGCTGGAGGTAGGTTCAGCAGCCATGGAAAGTAGGTGAAGGATGGGCTGAGCTGGGACAGGGTAGGTCTTTGATCAGTGACATCCGGAGGAGGAACATGGTTCCTATTAGCTGTTTTGCAGGCCACAAAATATGAATAAATATCATCGGTAGTCTGCAATGCCAGCTGGTCAGAGAGATCTTCAATCATGGGCAGGATACTATGGCAGCATGCTACCCATTTTTATTTATTTTTTTACAAATAACACATCTTTTATTACTATTTTCTAAAACCTCAGAACTAGTACTTGACTGCTTGGCTTTCAATTTCCCTTATAAATTCAAGTATTTCAGATTCCATACGGGATGGTAGTTGTGGGTGCTGTTGGCGATGGTCTTCTAGGTGTCTCCCCATATTCTGTATGAGATATGGGTCTTTGCTCTTCTGCTGCACTATCCTAGTGGGATAAAAAGAAACTAAGAGTAGATAGGTAAAAGATATGAGAGAGAGATGACGAGAGAGATGGGGGGGGGGGAGCGAGATAGATGGGGAGAGAGAGGTGTGGATAGAGAGATGGAGAGAGAGCGTGAGCGAGAGCATGAAAGAGACAGGGAGATAAAGAGAATAGAGGAGTGAGCATGAACAAAAAAAATACCTGCACACTCTGCCTAGGAGACAGTGGTAACACCTCCTCAGTCTGTGGAGGTTGGGATGGTTCTGAATTGTCCACGGAAGGCCCTGCCTCACTTTCAGAAATGTCATCATAATCATCATAGTGCTCCTCTCCACTCCAGTTGCTTGAAGTTCTGAAAAAATATGACAAATCACAAAATGCCCTAAGAATTTGCACCATTTCATCAGTATGCATAGTATTTTAAAGTGGTTGTAAACCCACTTAAAAAAACTAACACCTGCATGACAAAGGCATAATGAGCTAGTATGCATAGCATACTGGCTCATTATGTAATACATTATTATGTAATACTCGCCTGAGATCGAAGCCCTTGCGGCCGACATCACTCCCGGGGGTTACTTCTGGGTATCGCAGCTCCGGTGCTGTGAATGGCCAGAGCGATGATGACGTCACTAATGCGCATGTTTGCAGTAACGGCACACTCACTGAAGCAACGGCACATACGTGCCTTTGCTTCAGTTTGTGTCAGTGCGCATGTGCCGATGACGTCGGCACATAAAAATACAGGGGATATCTCCTAAACTGTGCAGGTGTAGGAGATATCCTGGGTAGCTACAGGTAAGCCTTAGGGCCGGTTCACACTGCGGGCGATGCGAGGCGACACGACTCGCCTCGCCGCTATCTTACAAGTCGCCCCCGTTCTGTACAATGGAACCGTTCTGAGAGGAGCGACTCGAGTCGCTCCGACTCAGAAAAAAGGTTCCTGTACTACTTTCGGGCGACCTCGGGACGACTTGCATTGACTTCTATACAGAAGTCATCTGCAAGTTGCCGCTGAGGTCGCGGCAGGTCGCGGCGAGGCAAGTCGGTGTCGCCTCGCATCGCCTGCAGTGTGAACCGGCCCTTATTATAGGCTTACCTGTAGCACAAAGTGGTCTGTAAGGGGTTACAACCACTTTAAACTAGGAATATGCCTGAGCTAATCTCTACCAGGAGGGAACCATGGGTGCTCCACTGGAAACAAACACTATGCCACTGCATTCACACTTTGCAAAACTAAAATACTAAAAACTTCCCTTGTGTAATGGCAGCATTCTGTTCTATAAAGGTCTGAATGTACCCAAAAACATTTGCAATTTCTTTTATTTACTTATAGAAATAATTTTATTTACTTACGGTCTGGACTTAGGGTTGGCACCTTTTCTTCAAGTCAAACCCGAACACTTTAGCGGCACACAGCAATTTTTTTTATAGTATAAACTATACATATATTTTGCTATTAAATAAAATTTCTAATCCTATGAAGTTAAGAACAAGAGTTCCCCTTTACATCAGAGTTCACAGAGCGGTTTCGCCGCTTGAACGTTCTTACAGGCAATGGGAGGGGACATCCCACCCCTCCCGCCGCCATCCAGTGCTTCTCCCGTGCCATCGGGAACCCAGAAAAAGAATTGTCCACCGTCGGATGACAAGCATAAAGTACCGGTCATCTGTCATCTCTATGACCGTCGGAGGCCCAGCGCGATGTTATGACATCACGTCCGAGCCGCGGTTGTAAACAAAGCTGGTAAGCATGGGATCGTGGATTTTTTTCCGATCTCATGCTTTGCAGCCTGGAGGAGAGATGTGGGGTTTTATTGACCCTGCCTCTCTCCATAAAGAGAACCTGTCACGAATGATTCCTATTACAAGCAACAATTCTAGCACTAAACCTCTGTAACTCTAAATATGTAACCTGTAAAAAAATTTAAAGCGTCGCCTATGGAGATTTTTAAGTACTGAAGTTTGGCATCATTCCATGAGTGTCCACAATTTTAAAGCGTGACATGTTGGGTATCTATTTATTTGGCGTAACATCATCTTTCACATTATATTAAAAAATTGGGCTAACTTTACTGTTTTGTTATTTTTTAAATCATGAAACATTTTTTTCCCCCAAAAAAACACATATGAAAAATTGTTGCGCAAATACCGTGTGAGATAAAAGTTGCAATGACTGCCATTTTATTCCCTAGGGTGTCTGCTAAAAAAAAATATATATAATATTTTGGGGTTCTGAGTAATTTTCTAGCAAAAAATTATGATTTTTACATGTAGGAGAGGAGCGCTAGAATAGTCCCGGTATCTTGGAGGCCAAACCCTCTGAATATGCAAATGTGTGCACGCATTCATGTATATTTGCATGCATGAGGTGTAAATTACTGACCAAAAATGCAGATTTTTCTTTTCTTTTCTCTCTTTTTTTTTTTTTTTTGTTTGTTACTGAAGAATACACAGTGCTTGTTTATGCGCCTGTGTGCATAGGCACATTACAATTAATGGGCTGCATTTTAGCTCAGTAAAAAAGTAAGCTGTACTGAGCTTTTTTAAGCTGCAGTGTACAAGAGGCCTTATTCAAAAGGTTGCAAAGCTTCCCAAAGATTTTTTTCTAGAGAAAATCTTAAGTTTCAAGAACTCAGTGATGTTCAATTAGAGCTTCAACTTGCTAAGGCTGACATCAACTTACCTGGTCTCAGTTACCTTGACACCCCTCGTGGCATCAACCCTATTGTTCTCAAGCTACCATATGGCATTTAAGAAAAATGGGCAGTGCTTGGATGAAAGTATAAAGAAAAACATCAAGTTGCCTTTCCTCCCTTTTCCTACTTCTGCGAGTTCATCAAAAGAATTGCAGACTCTAAGGCTTCATGTACACGGGACGTTTTTACAACCTCTCCTGAACGATTTAACGTGACAGATAGTAACCCACATTTAAAACGTCAGTTTTGCGGCATTTACAAGCCGTGGTTTTTTTTAATGCCAAAAAACAACTATAAAGGAAATGTGGGTTACTGCGTTTAGTCGTGTTTGGCGTCTGAAACTTGGAAATTTTCGGCGTCTGAACCCATTTTTTGCTTTCAAAGAAAAGTTGTTAAACACAACTTCCTAAAAACGGCAATAAACAACACTGTGTACATGGTCAACATTGAATGAGTTCAGGGGCAGTTGAAAAAAAGCGTCCAACTGCCTCTGAACATACGTTTAGCAGCGTCCCATGTACAGGGGGCCTAAGAATGTTCACCCCCTCCAAGACCTACGAATACATGTAGGAGGTCCAGTGTCAGTGAAAAGGACTAATGTTCTACCTGCGCCTGCTACAGGTCTTGAAAAGATTGATCAAAACAAGAAAATTGAGGACCCAAATCACCAATGTCCGATACACATCCACTTAAGAAATGTATCGGCTTCAAAAAGAAAACTCTACAAGAATGTAAGGAACCTTTGAAGACATTTGGGGTTTGCTAAAAATGCTGTGCCTCCACAGAACACTTTGCAAAGGACTGTAAAAGTACTGTATCATCAGTGTGACGATGATGACCATGTGCAAGCTCTTCATCAATATCTGCAGAACTCTACTATGCTCACAAACAATCTTCCTGAGGCAAAGCAAGGCAGGGAGCGCACAGATCAAACAGCACCTTCCACCTCAGTGTTCTCTACATGTACAGAATTCTGTAGAGAAGGACTCTGTGACAAATCCTGTGCAAAGATATGCTTGGTTGTGTATACCCCAAAGGGGAACCCGAAAAGGCCATATGACTGTATACTATTCTGGAGGATCAGAGTAACAGATCTCTTGCAAGAACACTGTTTTTGAGCTGTTGAACACAATAGGAGATGCTCTACCTTTATACCCTAAGCACTTGTGCCGGCACTACACAAGTTCTTGCCAACTATCACTGAGTGCAACCAGATTCCAAGCAACAAAGAGGAGATCCCTACTCCTGAAACTGCCTTTCACCATTCTCACTTGAAGGACATAGCTGAACAAATACCAGCCCTCAGCGAGAGTACTGATATCCTGCTGTTACTCAGCTGAGACATCTTAACCACTTCCCGCCCACAGCCAGGTGGTGGTTCTGTTATCCTGGCTGGACGTCATTTGACCTCTTTGAGGATAACAAGCCAGCGCGCCCGTGGGGATGCGCAGCACGGTGATCAGTGGTGTGGTTTGTCAAATTGACACACTGCAACTCCGATCTAGGTAAAGAGCCTCTGACAGAGGCTTTTTACCACATAAGCTAATCGCTGTGTAAACAGGAAAAGCCATGTATCAGCTTTTCCTCTATCGCGTCTGAAAGATTCAAATCTCTGCCTACACAAAAAGCTATCGACCTTCTCACTATAACCCAGAACATGCTTGTCACTGCAAACCTGAGACGTCACAAAATCATCTCCAACAGTGACAAGGTTATGAGAGCCTTTCCTTCTGATGACTATGCTATCAGTGTGAAGAAATTCAACTCAGTCTTGGATTGCTTTGGAATGTTAAGCAAGACACATTCACATTTCAAGCATCAGTCTGTGACAAGCCCTTCACAAAGCAAGGAGTTTTGTCTACAGTGAACAGCATTTATGATCCGTTGGGTTTCTTAGCATCTCTCACTATTCAGGGAAAGATACTGCTGAGACAACTTAGTGATAGTGAACTTCTTTAATGACAAGTGTAAATGGGCATTCCACCCACCATATTCCTCTCATGTGGGAGGCTCTTGGGAACGCATAATTGGAGTTGCAAGAAAAATCCTAGACTCTGTGCTACTGGACCAGAAAACTTCCCAGCTTACCCATGAAATCTTAGTCACTCTTCTTTCCCAAAAAATTGGGATAGCCACTATTCCCACAGAAGAACTTTATTACCCTAAACTTTACAAGCATCAGTGGAAAAGGGTTCAACATCTTGCTAATGTGTTTTGGAACTGCTGGAAGATGGAGTACCTTTCAATGTTGCAGTAAATGGCAAACTAGCAAACCCAACCTACACGTGGGAGACTTATGCCGCGTACACATGACCGGACTTTGAGGGACTAGGTCCGACGGACTTTCGGCGGAGTTCCGACGGACTTTCCGAATGAACGGACTTGGCCACACACAATCACACCAAAGTCCGACGGATTCGAACATGATGACGTACGACCAGACTAGAATAAGGAAGTTCATAACCAGTAGCCAATAGCTGTCCTAGCGTCGGTTTTTGTCCGTCAGACTAGCATACACACAAACGGATTTCTCGGTCCGGCGGAGTTCCGGTGGAAAAATTTAAAACATGTTCTATTTCTAAAGTCTGTCGGATTTTTGGCAAGCAAAGGTCCGATGGAGCCCACACAAGATCGAATTGTCCGACGGACTCGCTCAGTCGGACCTTTGCTGTCAAAAAGTCCGGTCGTGTGTACGCGGCATAAGTTCTCTTGAAAGAGACAGATTTCCATCACAGTCATTGGCCTATGGGTCTTATTACAAAGACTATGCCAAGTAACGACAGAAAAGTACAGAAAGTAGAAGTTAAAGTGATGAAAGAAGGTTCTGCACACCTTTACTTCAGGCCTATAAAGAAACTAGTACTTCTTTTGTCCAAAGAGGAAGACAAGTCTCACAAGTCACCAACTTGATTCAAAGGGAGGTAAGAAGAATTGGTGCATGTTACTGCCTTCCCTTCTGAAGAAGGATTATTCCTTGTCACAGCTTGGACCTTCGAGATCAACATCTCCAAGTATTATGTTAATGTTTGCATTGTTTTCCCTTGTTCTTCCCCTCCCTCTTGTTTTTGCAAATGTTTCTGGAAAAGAATCTTCATTTGTTTATATTTGGACTTGGAATAAAGTTTATTAATAATAGAAATCATAGATTTCAACAGGGAGTGTCATGTGTTCACATGCTTGTGATATACCTTTAAAGTGGTTGTAAACCCTTACAGACCACTTTTCAGTACAGGTAAGCCTTTAATATTTTGAAATATCTCCTAAACCTGCACGGTTTAGGAGATATTTGCCATATACACCTGCACCGACGTCATCGGCGCATGCACACTTTGATCGCGCCTTTTCTATAGGGCCCATGCCGTGATCGTTGGCTCTCGCACGCATGCGCGGGAGTGTCGTCATGTGACTCCGGGTGAAGATTGATGCTTCCATCGCTGGCTTTGTTTGCAGGTAAGTGCAACATAATGGGCTAGTATGTGATGCATACTATACCATTTATGCTTTTACTTTGCAGGGGAATAAAGAGGAAGTAAAACCCATCAGGGTTTACTTCCTCTTTAAATGTTATTTGTATTCTGTTCCTGGTTCCTCCCCTTCCTGTAGCTCAGTCTTATTCTGTATAGTTAGCGCCATCCTTTGTTCATTTTCCCAGTAATGCATCTCAGCCTCATGTCTCATGGAGTGGATCACATTATGATCTTTTGACCTATCCGATGTTCAATATTATGGATTATACTTCACAAGATCTGCAAGGTGTCGTCTTCATTGAGTCACTGTCTGTTTATCAAGCTAAGACTGGGTTATCGATATCTCATCACAAATGTAAGTTACAGAGATCATACTTTCAGTGCTTAGATTGGAGAGGCAGAAAAGGTGGGGACAGTGATGGATTAATAGGGGGGCAACTGCCCTGGACCCCTGACAGGATATTTATACAAAAACAATATAAAATATTATATAAATAATAAAGTAATTTAAATATATATTAATAAAAAAAATCATTTGTTTTATTAAATGTATCTTGGGAAGTAAAATTCTGCCTGCCAACCTCTGTAAAAGGTTTTACTCAGGGCTGGTATATTGTATCGATTATAAAAACAATTGGCAGCTCAAGCGAACTACACATATAGCACTTACAGCCTTAAGGGAGGTGGCCTATGATTGCGTGTGTGTGCACTTGTGACCTAAGAATTACATTGTGTCATGCATTTTGAAATGTGTGACTGTCATTGAGAATGTAAGACAACTCTGCCTATGAGGGCCCCCCAAACCTGAAGTGCCCTGGGTCGCCTAGTCTAAATCTGGCCCTGGGTTGGAGAGGGGTGAGCCAAGGCTGTAGGAGGCAAATAGGTCTGTTGCAGTGCTAGAAGAATGCTTACTGAAGGAGACAGCAGAGTAGCAGAGGGATTAGCTAATCTGTGTGCCATTTCCCCTTTCACTGCCAGTCACCGGGTAGGGGTGAGAAGAAGGCCTGTAATTAAAGGGAGGAAATACAGCAGAAAAAGATCAGATCCCCCCATTACCAGGTAGGGCTGTACTGTGTGGCAGAGCTGTGTAATCCTCAGGTCTGGGAGACCAAAAATGCAAATCCTTTGCCAGGTCTAGCTATGTATTTAAGTGCCTGGAGTTCAGCTTTAGGTATTAAAAGTTTTTTAAAAATCTTTTAATAAACATTCAGAAGTACGTGAGACTAAAATGTGTTATTTCTCAATCAGAATGGAGAAGATATTTCTGTACGGGCTGGTTCTGTTTTGGAATGTTATGCTGAGTGCAACCTGTGAGCTGTCTAATATTACGATTGTGCTCGAAAAGGAGGAATGTGGAGCCTGCGTCTCTGTGAATGCAACTTGGTGCTCAGGATACTGCTACACCAAGGTGAGTGTGATAAGGAGTTTATATAAAGTTTATGTATCCAAAACCTGTATGCTAAGGCCATCACAGCACAGCGGTACATTGACGACAACCCATCAGAGGACACTCAGCCTACTAGCCAAGTTATAAATCAATTTATAACTTTTTGAAATGTGTTTTTCTGGATATTTTTGTTGTTGTTCTGTCACTCACTGTTAAAATGAACCTACCATTAAAATTAAAGCCTGATCATTTCTTTGTCAGTGGGCAAACGTACAAAATCAGCAGGGGGTCAAATACTTTTTTCCCTCACTGTACATTCTGCGGCAGTCACTGTAATTTTCTCCCTAGGAGCCAGGTTTTCAGCCCCTTGATTGGCAGGTAGGGGGTGACATCATCCCGCGTATATGCAGGGGAGTCAGGAATTGTAGCACAGCTGGAGTGTGTCGGGAATACATGCTGAGCTGCGCATGTGTATTCAATAGAAAACTGTCAGCAGGCAGGTTAAGTGTGTACTTTTGCAAAAGTTACATAGCATGTCTCTTATGTAACAACAAGCTGCCTTCTCACAGTTTTCTACAGCTTAGGTTTACTTCTGCTTTATGTGGTGGCACCATCAAATACATTCAATTATTTTTCATTTTATCTATGTAAAGAAATAATAAGCCTATTAAGGGCTCACAAAGCAGTTAAAGAAAACTTGCTAAAAGAGAATAGTGGATTCTGACAAGTCTGACCTCCCCTGAAAATGCTAACTGCCTGGCTGCTGTGATTTTCCCCTTTTGCTTCAGTACATTCATTTGCTGACCTGCTGCAAGTATGCAAATAAGAACTTCTTATTTTCTCTCTTGGCTAAAACTGGCCATACTTTGCTCTATTTTGTTAAGGTTTCTGCTAGATCAACTGAAATTCAAGCAGTGTATTGCCCTGCTAGGACTGCTCCATTCAACAAAATTTGATTGTTAAGTCGACTTTTATCTTTTTGGAAAATTGTCAGCCAAACAGCACCTACATGCACTCAGATGTAGGCACTGTTTGGATGCTCCAACTGCTGGGGCTACTGCCAGTCAGATTACAATAGCAATGATTTTTGTCTTTAGCATGGATGGAGGAATGTGTTAAGCTGGCCATAAATCGATCTTTTTTTTCAATCAGCCAGCAGGTCCAAACAGATTACACCAAACAGATTACCCCATCCACTCAAACAAAGTGGCTAGAGAAATCCTCCCCTCTGTGCTATCATATTCTGACAGTGAGGACAACTCTGAGAGCGGAGACTCCTCCACTGTCAGAATACACTGATCAGCACTACAGCCGATCAAATGTTCCAACATTCCCATTCAGGAGAAGCCAATCATTAAATTGACTACTTTGAGCGGGAAAGACCATGAATGGATTGAAATTCAGCCAGTCCTTGCTGAACCAGATGATTTTTAATCCATCTGTGGCCAGCTTTAGATTTCTTCTGTTCAGCCCCCTGGGCTGAATTATATGAATCAATACTGTAACTATAATGTCCGTGGACAGCTTACTTTTTGGCTTTTCTGACCTGCATTTGAGTGTTGTCAATTCCATCACCTGTGGCTCAGAAAGAATTGAAGCCAGTGGGTCAGCATAACAGCCAGAAAATTTGCAGTTTCAAAAGAAGGTCAGTAATGGGAGTCCCATATTCCTCGTATGACAGATTTGCTTTAATAGAATGGAAAAGATATGTAAAAGTGACCCTATCAGATTACAGAAAAGCCAAACCAAAGCTCACTGCAATAGAAGAGCTTTTATACTCAGCTCTCTGGGAGCCTCTTAGCCCTTGTACACACGGTCGGAGATTCCGACTGAATGTGTCCTATCGGACCGTTTTGACGGATATTCCGACTGTGTGTGGTCTGCATCGGACTGATTCCGTCCGAATATCCGTCTGATCCAATTTTCCAACATGTTGGAAATTTTTTTTTTGACCAACTGGGCCGATCGGACATACTCCGATCATGTGTAGAGAATTTTGATCGGACCAAGTGCCACGCATGCTCAGATCAAATATCCGACGGACCAAGTTTTCCAACTTGCCGGTAAAATTTTCCGACAAAATGCTCCTATCGGACATCCAATCATGTGTAGCCTACTCCGACGGACAAAGTGCCACGCATGCTCAGATCAAATTGCTAGACCAAAGCTATTGGCTACTAGCCTGAACGTAGTCCCGTCGTAATGAAATAACGTCATCACAATCGGATTTTCCGACAACTTAGTCTGACCGTGTGTATGCAACATCACTTCCGGACCTCTTTCGGAATTAATCCGTCGGAATTACTCCGAGGGATTTGGTTGTCGGAATCTCCGACCATGTGTACAAGGGCTTAAACAGAAACTCCACTCCCCTCTTTTAAGTTGTTCTCAAAAAAACATACTCACATTCTCAGCTAATAAAGCATTGTCTGGTAAAACCTGATGCTCTGCGCTGCCATCTTCTATCTATATGGACATCATCAGGGGGCCAGGAGTTCCTTTTCTGGGTTCTTGCACCTGGGCCCCCTGATGGCACATGAGCAGTGTGCTGGACATTGGCCTGAAGCATCCTGTGATGGGTGACATGACTATCCAGGAGGTTTGGAGAAGGGAGAGGAACATCATTCATGCCTTGGGGAGAAACCAGGAAGTGCAGGACAGAAATCTGGTGAAATAATATTAATGAAAAAGAAAAACAATGTTTTAATCAGATTTTTTAACAGGAGGAGGGGAAATATGTAAAGTGCCTAAATACAGTGAAGGTCTACTTTAACTACTTACTTACTGGGCACTTAAATCCCCCTCAAGCGTATAATGACCTTCTTTTAGCAATCAGAAGCTTTACCTAAAATGATCACCAACCAAAACAAACCTAATGTGTCTTGATTTATTGTTGTAGAGTTATCAGATATCTAAAAATGAACTGTTGGAAGCAAAACGAGGGCACTGCTACTTCTTCAAATTTAGATAATTACGGCTTGGATTTTTTTATATTGATGTCTACAGACCTCACTAGAGGTGTTTAGGCATGTTTGCCTGGGTGGAGGTCAGGACCTAAAACAACCCAGCTCTATGCTAATGCCGCATACAAACGACCGGACTTTCCGGCAGAAAAGGCCCGACGGTCTTCCCGACACAGTTGCGACCAAATGGACTTGCCTACACACGGAAGGACCAAAGTCCGTTCATTTTGAACGTGATGACGTATGATGGGACTAGAAAGGAAGTCCAATAGCCAGTAGCCAATAGCTGTCCTTGCGTCGTATTTGGTCCGTTGGAACAGCATGCAGTCAAATGGTTTTCCCAATAGAAATGAATTCCTTCGGACAGATTTGAAACATGTTCTATTTCCAAGTCCGTCTGAATTTTTGAAGAAAAAAGTCAGATGAAACCCACACACGACCGTAATATCCGATGGAATGATTCCGTTGGACCTTTTCTGTCGGAAAGTCCAGTCGTGTGTATGCAGCATAAGAGAGCAATATACAACTAACATAGTAATAAAAACCCATTTCTGAAAGAAAGATGTAATACAATCTTTCTAAAACATGATTCTGTGGCATCATATAGTTCCCCAAGAGGTTGATAGTGGTTCCTTGGGCAATGAGCAACTTCTGCCACTTAGATGAGTAACCACTGACATAAATGATCTTTTTTAGCTATCTGTAGAGCTGACCATAGATGGTTCGAATCTCAGCTGGCTCAGCAGGGACCGGCCGAGATTCAAACCATGTATGGGCAGACTGAACGTACTCAAGTTGATCAATCAATTTGGGTACAACCAGCTTGCCAGGTTTTACATGTGGTTATTGTTAGTGGCTGTTATAGCCACTGTGTTCTCCCAGAGAGGGACAGCTTCCCCCCACCAGGAAAACACAATGGCTTCACTGGAGGGATTTCCCCATCAATACTGGCTATGGCTGCAGGAAAGAAAATCACTCTTTCTATGGCCAGCATAATGAGGGAGTTCTTCCCAATAACAAATATAAGGAACATTCTTCCCATTGACCTTTACACTAATATACTGTGATTGTAGATATAGAATTATTAGTTGGGGTTCCCTCAACCTGAAACCTTATTACAAGACTTTCTCAATATTAAAAAGGTTGAGAAAGGCTTATGTAGTATGCTCATTGTTTTCTTATAAATGACCGTGAAAGAAATAAGCAACATGTACATAATACATCTTTTTTAGCCCCTGTACACACGGTCGGAGAATCTGTCGGAATGAGTCTTATCGGACCGTGTCGTCAGATAATCCGACTGTGTGTGGTATGCATCGGACTGATTCCGTCCGAATCTCCGTCCGACCCAATTTTCCAACATGTTGGAAATATTTCCCGACCAACTGGGCCGGACGGACCTAATCCGATCATGTGTAGAGCATTTTCATCGGACCAAGTGCCACGCATGCTCAGATCAAATTCCTACATCAAAGCTATTGGCTACTAGCCTAAATGTAGTCCCATCGTAACAAAATTACGTCATCACGTTCTGAAAGATCGGATTTTTCGCCAACTTGGCCCGACCGTGTGTATGCAACAGTTTCGGACACAATCCGTCGGACTAAATCCGACGGGCAAAATCCGACGGATTTGGTTGGCAAAATCTCCGACCGTGTGTACGTGGGCTAAGAGGTCCTTTCAAAACTTTCTTGGTAGGTGATAACTGATATACACCCCCCTCCTCCCCAAATACTCACCTATGCTCCTCTGTAGCTCAGCTTGTCTGCAAAAGTGGTGAGAAATACCCTGCAGATGCTATTAATGGGGGAACATGAGACCTTCCTCAAAGGATGTAGTGCTCAGGCCTGAATGGCCAATCACCAGGCACAAACATTTTTTTTATATGTAAAAATCTAACACACGGAGAAAAGGCACGATCAAGCAACTGTCACATGTTAAAAGTGTCTGCTTTGTAGTTGCATAATGAGACTTTTACTACAGGGAGGACTGACTGCCCAACCTATGAATACTACACTATGTTATCAGTGCAAGACACAGCAGTGATGTAGGGGTTGAAGGAAGGAACAATGACAGAGCGAGGGACACAGGTATCCAACACTGCTCAAAGTGTTGAATGCAGAAAAGTCTTTAAAATGGAACTTCATTCTCTCAATCAACATGGACTAGTTTTAATCCCCATGCTGCTAGCATTAGTAAATAGATAGAAAAGTATATCATATTTACTTGTTTTAAACATTTTTTTTTACATTTCTTCAGTTCCTTCCTGGTTTCTGGCCTAGGCAAATTATGTCAGCATCCCAGGAGTCTTCAGGAGAGGAGGAGGGGTTTTCTCAGCTAAGCACACCCTCCTGCCTGCATGCCTGAGCTAAGAGCAGATGGATTTCAGGAAGTAAATACTAAATTAATCTGCCCTTAGTCAAGATGGCTACAGTCTGAAATGCTAGTGGGTGTTTTTCAAAGTCACTTCTCAGAAAAATAAAGCATGAAGACCTGAATGGATGGGGGAGTTTTCTTTGAATATTATTTGATTAAAAAAAAGCATTTTTGGTTTGTGGTGCTAAGATGCAGTGTAGTTCCACTTTAATACATGAATTCTAATGACGTGTACACATGATCAGAATTTCCGACGGGAAATGTTCGATGTGAGCTTGTTGTCGGAAAGTCCGACCGCGGGTATCCATCGAACATTTGCTGTCAGAATTTCCGCACACAAATGTTTGAGAGCAGGTTCTCTAATTTTTTAACAACAAAACTTGGAGGAAAGTCCGATCGCGTGTACACAAGTCCGTCGCACAAAAGTTCACGCATGCTCAGAATCAAGCAGAAGGCTATAGAACTCGATATTGAACTTCCTTTTTCTTGGCTCGTTGTACGTGTTGTATGTCACTGCGTTCTTGACGTTCGGAATTTCCAAGAACATTTGTGTGACCGTGTGTATGCAAGACAAGTTTGAGCCAAATCCATGGTTTTGTTGTCGGAAAGTCCAACCGTCTATACAGGGCATTAGAGGGCTCATGTAGGAAAAAATAATCAAAAGCCCTCAGTAAATTGCTAAGGGTTAATAGTGCAGCCAAAGATGAGTGTTTGACTCATTCATGTCTGATTTAACCCTGTTTTGCAGCTGTCCCCAAATATCAGTCACTGTGTTCATAACCTGACTGCTTTGTTTCAGGCAACAATAAATTGTGACACAGCCATGTGGGAGGAAAGCTGAGGCAGGAATCTGTGGTGTATGAAGAGAAGTGAGTCAGAAAGAGCTGCAGTTTATTTCTGTAGAATCAGATTACATGCAGCTTGTTCATGCTGAGGACAGATCTCCTCCAGTGCTCTTTGGAAAAATGTAGTATATTCTGTGTACAAACCTATAGGCAGTTGCAATCTACCTTCCCCACTGCAGTGGCCTTGCAGCTACAGAGGAAGTCAAGAGAAACAAAGTTCCCCTACGGTTTTCTGGGTCACTGGAGAAGCTATCAGGTTGACTGCTGCCATGTGACTCTGGCAGCCATCTTGGGTCAGGCAGAGCCCATTTAAGGTCCTGGCTCCCAGGTTTGGCACGGTTTATGCAAGTGAGTAGAGTAGGGAAAGATATACTGTCTGTTTGGGATAGTATTAGTGGTAGGGAAAGGTTGCAGATGAGGAGGAAAAATGTAGGGTCGCAACTCTTCTGGGCACCACCCTGCTTGGACACTAGAAGGCAAGGCCATATTCTGCTCTCTTAACAGATGCTGTCAGTCTGGCTGAAACCTGCTGTCTTCATGTTGAGGGAAACTGTGAGTCTACCTGTTTGGGCAGCCTTCCCACTGGATTTGTTGTGACTTTTGCTGCATTACTTCAAAAAAGTTTTTCCATTGTGCCTGACTCAGATTTTTTGCCGCTGTACCATACTGCACCCCACCTACAAACCTAAAAACTGTCCATTTTTACATTTATTATTTTCTTAGAAAGTAACGACACATGAGTTTATCTATACACACGTGCATATATTTTGCACCTTGTTCTAAATATTTTCCTCTTACATTTCAGGATCCAAATTTAATGTACCCACAGAAATCGGAGAAGCAAGGTGTCTGCACGTACACTGAGGTCATTTATGAAACTGTGAAAATTCCAGGATGTGCTGAGAATGTCAATCCTTTCTACACTTATCCGGTGGCTGTTGACTGTCACTGTGGACGGTGCGATTCAGAAACCACTGATTGTACAGTGAGGGCTTTAGGGCCCACTTACTGCTCTCTGAGTCAAGACTAAGTAATGGAAATGGCACTGTTATACTTTCCAACCTGGCTTGCACATGCTTGTCTTTCCATTTGTAATGCCAAGACTTCTAACTAAGGTGGGACAACCAAAGCCCTTCAGCTGTTGAGGAACTACAAACTCTTGTATTTTTTTTCAATGAATAAATTGCATTCACTGATTGAACAAGGTAGTGTTCATGCCCGCCCATTTTCAATTGCCCCCTCTCTCCAACTTGTCTAATTAGAGAAAGCCTTGTATTCATTACAAAAAAAATAAAAAATAAATATTTTGTATGAATGACAGAGGTGCCAAGAGAGCAACCTCCTTTGTTCAAATTACAGAACGCAAGTTGCTGACTGTATGTAGTACAGGCTACGGCAGTGAATTTCTCTATCTCCAGGAGCCTCCCAGATACAAGATATAAAGATATAGCTGTAACCCAGCTGTGGGTTAGGCAGATCAATGCAAGTTTTAAAAAAAAGATAATTTCTTGAGTTCACTTTTAATATTTTCCGTTCTTTATTTCAAAGGTTGTATGCATATTTCATCAACAGCTGAAGGTCTGCAGGTTTTTTTGCCTACTTAGCAATACAATTATGTATCAAATGTAAAGCAATTACTGTAATTTCTTTTTCTATACGGGGAAACCAATCCATTCATAATGCAGCAGCATGGTCTTACTCCGCTTCTTTAAAGTGACACTAAACAATATCCTTATTCTCCAAAAATAATCTATACGTATACATTAACTAAAGAGGAACTTCACTGAAAGTGGTAGTAAATCCACTTTTTCAACTTTTACCTACAGGTAAGCCTTTAAGCTTGTCTGTAGGTACTGTGAATATCTCCTAAATTTGCACTGTTTAGGAGAAAGTCATACTGCATGCACCGGTGACGTCACTCCTGCATGCTCTCTGAGGGTCCAGCATACCGTGCTAGATCTTCAGAGCCCATGCCGCATATGCATGTGCACGGCAGTGACGTTATCACGCCCCCTTCCACTCAAGTAGCCGCATGCCATAAATTCGTAAGGAAGACCGGTTGAAGATGGAAGCCCTGTCAGAAATGACAGCATGCTGCTGGAGGGGTTTGTTTTAAAGTAAAGCTTGCATAGTGTGCTAGTATGCAATGCATACTAGCGCATTATGATATTGGCTTGCAGAAGTTTTTTTTTTTCTTTTTAAGCTGCAGTTTACTACCACTATAAAATTGGAAGTTGTCCTCCTATGCATGTATTGGGCAGATGTTTTTTTTCGGTGAGCAGCTACATTGTTTTGGTGATCGGAGCAGAAGTCTCTTCCTCCTTATACTGCCCCCCATGAGCTGCCGAACCTCTCCTTCCTGCTCATTTTTGTTTGTTTGAAACAAGCAGGGCTTGTTAGTTGTGTTTTTTTGACCTGCTTTATGCACACTGCAAATCCCATTGTCTGTAGTCTATAGTCCATCTTAGCAGTAAGCAAGAAAGGGTGGCTACATTCCTACCTACAGTGGAATCATGGAGAATGAATGTAGCCACCCTCTAACAGGAAGTCAGGTGATACCAGCAAAAAAAAATAACTTGTAGACTTGGAGAGCAATAGAAGGTACTTTTTTGAGGGTCCTTTCACAGTTTTTTTAGTTCAGTTCAGCCACCTTTCTTTTTATTAAAAAACGGATCAAAAACAGATATGGATGTAAATTTTTACATCCGCTTTCTGCTGACATCCGTTTTTTTACACAAAAAAAATGTCTGGGAAGCCGGCCGCGTCCTTAGAGTGCAAGGCAAATGCATAATGAGCTGGTATGCATAGCATACTAGCTCATTATGAGTAACTTACCTGAGAACGAAGCGGTCCTCCATCTTCATGTTCGCCGTTGCCATGTATCCCGGAGTGACTTCCGGGTCTCTCTGCTCCGGCGCTGTGAATCGCCAGAGCCGCAATGACGTCACTCCCATGCATGTGCACGGGAGCCGACTCGAGTGGCATATCGCCACGATCTGTCGCCACGATCTGTCGCCACGATCTGTGGCCTGCCCAGTGCGCCTGCGCGCCGCTGTCTATACGGTTTAGGAGATATTTCTTGGACCTACAGGTAAGCCTTAATCTAGGCTTACCTGTAGGTCAAAGTGGTTTGTAAGGGTTTACAACCATTTTAACAGCAGACAAGTCACCAGCTGTCGGCGGGGTCGGGGTTCCCTACTGACAGCTGCATGTGTAAAAAAAAAATGGTTTGTGGTCCCCCCCCCCCAAATTCCATACCAGACCCTTATCCAAGTATGCAGCCTGGCAGGTCAGGAAAGGGAGGGAACGAGCGAGCCCCCCCTCCTGAACCATACCAGACCGCATGCCCTCAATATGGGAGATGGGTGCACCCTGCGCTGTGTTGATGGGGACAAGGTCCTCCTACCAACAACCCTGGCCAGTGGTTGTCAGGGTCTGCGGGCACGGGGCTTATCAAAATTTGTAAGCCCCCTTTAACAAGATCCAGATCCCGCCCCCCCCCATCCCCCCCCATGTGCAAAGGTATCGGATACATCATACCCCTACCCATTCACCCCAAAAAGCAGTGAAATGTAAAAAAAAAAAAAAAAAGACAGTTTTTGACCAGTCCTTTATTAAAAAAATAGCCAAGAGCTGTCTTCTCTCCAAACCATCTTCTCCCCAAGCTGTCTTCCCCTGTTGCCATCTTCTCTCGGTGCCGTCTTCTTCCTTGCCACCGGTTGCTTGCTTTATAAAAAAAAAAGAAGACGCTCTTCTTCTGTGGCTGTGTTCCTCCGTTGTGTTGTCGCTCGCTGTCTGACATCTCTTATATAGCCATGGGGCTCGGCTACCCAATGATGTCACCCGGAGAGCCTGCCCCTTTAGCAGGCAACCGGCAGCGAGAAAGAAGAAGGCATCGGGAGAAGACAGCTCGGAGCTATTTTTTTTAATAGGACTTGTCAAAAAATGTTTTTTTTTTACATTTCACAGCTTCCAGATTCCTATAAGCCCTCGCCTGCAAACTCCAACAACCACCAGCCAGGGTTGTCGGGAAGAGGCCTTTGCCCCCCCAAAGCACCTACCCCCCCATTTTGAGGGCATGCAGTCTGGTATGGTTCAGGAGGGTGAGGGGCTGCCGTCCCCTCCCTTTCCTGACCTGCCAGGCTGAATGCTCAGATAGGGTACTGGTATAGATTTTGGGGGAAGAAAAATAGGTTTTCTTCCATCTCATAAAACTGAACTTAACAGAGGCGGATGTCAGCGGATAATCATCCGCTAGCCCATAAACATACATGTATGTCCATTTTCATCCACTAATTGAGGAAAAACAAACATACGGAACGCCCATGTGAAAAGACCCTTAAGAATACATATGTGAATACAATTTTTTTTTTCTTTAAACCAGAGTTTAGTGTCACTTTAATGCAGACAGAGCTCCATGAGCTACCACAGCTGGCTCCCACTGCAGCTTACATTTATTGGTGGTTCCTTAAATGCACCCTATGCTATGGAGAATAACTATATAACTATATGTATTATGAATCCGCTTTCTGTTTTAAATAAGCCCCTAAGTGTTTTCCAATCACATGTAACCTAAACAGAACAATGTAATAAACCTTTTCCTTTCTTTTTTTTTTAATCACTTAAAAAAAATTGCATGTTAGATACACTGTGTGTATGTGTATGTATATATATATATATATATATATATATATATATATATATATATATATATAGTCATGTCAGTAGTTGCAAGATCACTCCAAAATGTTGTTTAATAGAAGGTTTATTGGAACCGTAACAGCCCCAAAGCATGGGAGAGGGGTCAGTGCCCAGACGATATATAAAGATCATAAATGTGCAAAAAAAATGTATAATATGTAATTTGGAAAAAATCTAATATTAGATCATTATTGTAAATCACACATAAATCAATAGTCCGATATAAGGTGCAAATGATCCCAACAATAGTTTAACTATAAAACATGCAGGTGAGTAAGATTAAATATAACCGCATACATAATAATGATACAAATCACAATTGTGCAGAATTGATATATCAATGAAAATGAAAGTCGTATATCATATTGTACCAATAAAAGTGTCCATAAAGTGCAAAATAAAATTGTTGATAGATGAACTCCGCCACCATACAACAACAGTTATGCCGCGTACACACGACCAGACTTAGGTCCGACAGACTTTCGACGGAGTTCTGACGGAGTTCTGACAGAGTTCTGACGCACTTTCCGAATAAACGGACTTGGCCACACACAATCACGACGGATTCGAATGTGATGACGTACGACCGGACTAGAATAAGGAAGTTCATAGCCAGTAGCCATTAGCTGCCCTCGCATCGGTTTTTGTCCGTCGGACTAGCACACACACGAGCGGATTTCTCGGTAGGAACTGGGTCCGGCGGAGTTCTGGCGGAAAAATTTGAAACATGTTCCATTTCTAAAGTCTGTCAGACTTTTGCAAATCAAAAGTCTGCTGCAGCCCACACACGATCGAATAGTCTGCTGGAATCATTCCGTCAGACTTTTGATGTTGAAAAGTCTGGTCGTGTGTACGCAGCATTAACGTATGCCTCTTACCGAATGGTGTGGACCATAAATTATAATGGTCATAGAAGTGTGATAACCCGGCATCCAGGTAGGTGGTGGTCACTCGATAACAGCTCCAATCAGGTCAAATATAGAGAAAAAAGGCAAGCATAGTGAAGCCTGTTTTATGTTCCATTCTCTTTATTTAAAATGTATAAGAAGTACCTTGAAACATTCTTGTATAAAAGCAGAAGTAATATATCCCAGCAGACTGTCAGCTCATGCAGAAGGAAAGCCACGAGTATCATCATAGCATTAGTGATGTCATCTGTGCAGGCCAAGCCAACGCGTTTAGTTTCCTGCCCCTAAGAGGACATCATTGATGACTAAACGCATCAGGAATTGGCCTGAACGGATGACATCACGTATGCTAAGCCATTACATATTTTTCCTTCCGCATAAGCTGACAGTCTGCTGGGATATATTGCTTCCTCCAGGGTCGGACCTACAGGGGTTGCAGAAGTCGCCATCAAAACCAGACCCCATGCTGCACTTTATGGACACTTTTTTTCACTTTATGGACACTTTTTTTCACTTTATGGACACTTTTATTGGTACAATATGATATAGGACTTTCGTTTTCATTGATACATAAGTTTTGCACAATTGTGATTTGTGTCATTATTATGTATGCATTTATGTTTTTACTCTTACTCACCTGCATGTTTTAAAGTTAACCTATTGTTGGCATAATTTGTACTTTATATGGGATTGTTAATTTTATGTGTGATTACAATAATGATGTAATATTATATTTTTTGCACATTGCATATTACTGTATATTTTTTTTTGCACATTTATGATCTTTAGCGCTGCTTTTATATTTTTTGATTTTTTAATCTTGATAAAAGATTAGAAGGTAAAGACCAACAAATTTCGGGGGCTCCCAACTATCACTTCATCAGGGTTTGGATGCTGGTGGCAATAGGAGAAGATACTGCACAGGGAATGCAAAGAATCAATTAGTGCAGGCACAAGTCTAACAGCCACTATCAAACTGGCCCCCGCACTGTTTTTCGCATTCTTTGATTTTTGTGCATTTACTGTCCAGTATCTTCTTCTATCTCCACCAGCACCTAAGCCTTGGTGACGAGGAAGTTGTCAGTCCCCAAAACATGTTGACTTTGATCTACTACAGATCTTTCTCCAAGATGAATACATATATACTGGACTTAGTACAAATGTTCTCAACATTTACATTTCGTTTGGACTGCCCTGGGGACCCTGTACGATAGAGAGCGGCCTCCTAAAACTGGACATCACATCTGAACATACTTACCTTTGGATCCAACCCTCCATCAGCACTCATTTAGGATTTTACTGATGTTTTTTTTTTTTTTTGTAACTGTACTGGCCTACCAATAAGTGGCCTTTTCCAACATCTATTATGATATATAATTTAGGAAATCTGTCTCTGTATGTGATCTGTAAATTAGAAATGTAATTTGGCAAAAGCTCTGAAATTTTATGAAAAGTTTTCTAAAGGTGCAATAAAGAGGTATATACTCTGTTTTGCCTTGACGTATTTTTAAATTGATTTGAGTGTTTGGGATTATTTTGGTTTTCTGTTTTTCAGCTATGCTCTTGGCTCCTCCCCCTTCACCAGTGCTCCTATTAGTAAGCCGCTTGCTATGGGAGCACTGGTGTATGCTCGCTCCCGATCCCCGCTCTATACATCCATAAGACTCATAGAGCCGTGACTCAGTCTCGTGATTTACAGCAGTGGGAGACAATAGTCAGTGAGGATAGAGAAACCCAGGACAGCTGAGGGTCCCATGCACATTGCTGGATCGAGAGGGGGCTCAGTTGAATATTAGGGCGGCTGTTGGTGGAGCAGCACACAGAAGATTTTTTACCTTTACCTACCTAGAATGCAACAAAGGTAAAAAAAACTTCAGTCTTTTTAACCACTTCATGAGTTTGATTGAAGTTACTGTGTGTGTATATATGTATATATATATATATATATATATATATATATATATATATATATATATATATATATTATCCCTCATAGGTCAGTACACCCCTCACACGTTTGTAAATATTTTATTATATCTTATTTTCATGTGACAACACTGAAGAAATTACACTTTACTACAATGTAGTAATGAGTGTACAGCTTGTATAACAGTGTAAATTTGCTGTCCCCTCAAAATAACTCAACACACAGCCATTAATGTCTAAACCACTGGCAACAAAAGTGAGTACACCACTAAGTGAAAATGTCCAAATTGGGCCCAAAGTGTCAATATTTTGTGTGGCCACCATTATTTTCCAGCACTACCTTAACCCTCTTGGGCATAGAGTTCACCAGAGCTTCACAGTTTGCAACTGGAGTCCTCTTCTACTCCTCCAGGACGACATCACAGAGCTGGTGGATGTTAGAGACCTTGCGCTCCTCCACCTTCCGTTTGAAGATTCCCCCACAGATGCTCAATAGGGTTTAGGTCAGGAGACATGTTTGGCCAGTCCATCACCTTTACCCTCAGCCTCTTTAGCAAGGCAGTGGTCATCTTGGAGGTGTGTTTGGGGTCGTTATCATGTTGGAATACTGCCCTGCTGCCCATTCTCCGAAGGGATGGGATCATGTAGATACCCAGTGCCTGCGGCACTCATGCAGCCCCAGTCCATGACACTCCCACCACCATGAGTGTAGACAAGACACACTTGACACCATCTAGTAATCCATGTCCTTAGTCTGCTTGTCTTCAGCAGGCTTTCTTGTGCATCATCTTTAGAAGAGGCCTCCTTATGGGATGACAGCCATGCAGACTAATTTGATGCAGTGTGCAGCATATGGTCTGAGCACTGACAGGCTGACCCCCCACCCCTTCAACTTCTGCAGCCATACTGGCAGCACTCATACGTCTGTTTCCCAAAGACAATCTCTGGATATGATGCTGAGCACCTGCACTCAACTTCTTTGGTTGACCATGCCAAGGCCTGTTCTGAGTGGAACCTGTCCTGTTAAAACGCTCTATTGTCTTGGCCTCCGTGCTGCAGCTCAGTTTTAGGGTCTTGGCAATCTTCTTATAGCCTAGGCCATCTTTATGTAGAGCAACAATTCCTTTTTTTCAGATCCTCAGAGAGTTCTTATCCATGAGGTGAAATGTTGAACTTCCAGTGACCAGTATGAGAGAGTGAGAGCGATAACACCAAATGTAACACACCTGCTGAGACCTTGTAACACTAATGAGTTACATGACACCGGGGAGGGAAAATGGCTAATTGGGCCCAATTTGGACATTTTCACTTAGGGGTGTACTAGGGTTGCCACCTTTTCTTCAAGCTAAACTAGAACAGCTTAGCGGTGCTTGTGATAGTGGAGGTAAATCTGGTGCTAACAGACCCTCGCTGGGAGGTACACTAACGGACTAACACTGACATCACTAGTGACACTAATACAGTGATAATACTATACACTGTCACTGTACTAATGACACTGGCAGAGGAGGGGGTCAGTTGCCACAGGGGAGAAGGCAGAGAGCACACAGCACAGGCAGGTGCAGCTGACAAGAATCATCACAGGGTTCTACGATACCCCCGTTGAGTTCCCGCACTGGCTGGCTGCATCCCAGGCAGGGCTTTTTTCTATGCACCCCCCCCCCCCCCTTTTCTTCCTGAACATTCCACATTAAATAGTGGGTTTGGCTAAATTGCAGTGGAAGGGTCTTAAAGTGTGCAGAGGTCAGGAGTGCGCTACAAAACAAGTGCAGAATTCAGGAGTTTGTTACATACAGAGTGCAGGGATCGGGGCAGAGTATATACAGAGTGCGGGGTTCAGGACGCATTATATACGGGGTTCAGGATGCAGTATATACAGGGTTCAGGACGCAAATATATACAGGGTGCAGGGTTCAAGACCTTATAAAAGTAATTTAATTGAATTAAAACGCAAATACATAAAAATGTAAGTGTAGCTAAAGAAAACTTTTTTCTTAGTTTTGGATAGAGTGGAGAGGGATTAGAACACCTGTCAGTTTTTTACTGCTATCTATTCCCGATTTACCCTCTCAATTAGGGATGGGCTTTATGTTCGGGTCGAACATTGGCTGTTTGCCGAATAGCGAACAATTTGGGGTGTTCGCAGAAAATTCGAAAAGCCGTGGAACACCCTTTAAATGTCTATGGGAGAAATCAAAAGTACTAATTTTAAAGGTTAATATGCAAGTTATTGTCATAAAAAGTGTTTGGGGATCGGGGTCCTGCCCCAGGGGACATGTATCAATGCAAAAAACCTGTCACACTGCTCTCCCACCGGTGACTCTGCCCCCTCACCTGTCACACTGCCCCCCCCCCCACTTGTCACATTGCCTCCTACCTTTCACACTGCCCCCCCACCTATCACACTGCCCTCCCACCCGCCACACTGCCCTCCCACCTGTCGCACTGCCCTCCCACCTGTCGCACTGCCCTCTCACCTGTCACACTGCCCCCCACCTGTCACACTGCTCTCCCACCTGTCACACTGCCCCCCACCTGTCACACTGCCCCACTACCTTTCACACTGCCTCCCCACCTGTCACACTGCCCCCCACCTGTCACATGCCCCCCACCTGTCACATGCCCCCACCTGTCACACTGCTCTCCCACCTATCACACTGCCCTCCCACCTGTCACACATCCCTCCACTTGTCACACTGCCTTCCCACCTGTCACACTGTCCCCCCACCTGTCATTCTGCCCCCCACATCACACTGTCCCCCCACCTGTCACACTGCTCTCCCACCTGTCACACTGTCCCCCCACCTGTCATTCTGCCCCCCACATCACACTGTCCCCCCACCTGTCACACTGCTCTCCCACCTGTCACACTGTCCCCCCACCTGTCATTCTGCCCCCCACATCACACTGCCCTCCCACCTGTCACACTGCCCCCCCACCTGTCACATGCCCCCCACCTGTCACACTGCTCTCCCACCTATCACACTGCCCTCCCACCTGTCACACATCCCTCCACTTGTCACACTGCTTTCCCACCTGTCACACTGCTTTCCCACCTGTCACACTGTCCCCCCACCTGTCATTCTGCCCCCCACATCACACTGTCCCCCCACCTGTCACACTGCTCTCCCACCTGTCACACTGTCCCCCCACCTGTCATTCTGCCCCCCACATCACACTGCCCTCCCACCTGTCACACTGCCCCCCATCACCTGTCACACTGTCCCCCCACCTGTCACTATGCCCCCCCACATGCCACACTGGCCTACTACCTGTCACACTGCCCCCCACCTGTCACACTGCCCTCCCACCTGTCACACTGCCCCCCTCATTTCATACTGCCTGCATCATACTGACCCCCCTTCCCACTGCCCCTCCATCATTCTGCCCCCTCGTCATACTGCCCCCTCCTGTCACACTACCCTCCGTCATACTGCTCCCCTCTTGTTACACTGTCCCCTCCTTTCAGAGTGCTCCCTCATCTGTCACAATACCCTCCCCCATCATACTGCTTCCCCATCACATTACCACCCCTGTAATACTGCCACCCTCCTGTCACACTACCCTCCATAATACTACCCCCTTCTTGTTACACTTCCCCCCTCCTTTCACAGTGCCCTCGCTCCTGCCCCTTTCTTTTCTGAATGGGCACAGTGAGAGATTGATACCGCACTCACTTTGTCCATTCATAATGGAAGCATAGTAACTGTGTTTACTATGCTTCAGTTTGTGAATGAATGGGAAGCTCTGTAAAGAGCTATACCTGTCTATTTATTCTGTGCAGATGAGGATGCATAGAGGGAGATTGAGGACCCCGGACTCGGAGGAAAGGGCCCCTGCTAGGGTCGGGGGGGGGGCTCATGGATTCTTGCACCGGGCCATAAAAGTTCTAGTTATACCTATAGAGATAAGATATTTCTTGTAGTTGGTTACCAGGTTTGCACACATCTCAGCAGGGATTTTGGTCCACTCTTCTTTACAGATCTTCTCTAAATCCTTAAAGTTTCTTGGCTGTCATTTGGCTACTCAGCTCCCTCCATAAATGTTCTATAGGATTAAGGTCTGGAGACTCCATGACCTTAATGTGCTTTTTCTTGAGCCACTCCTTTATTGCCATGGGTATGTTTTGGGTCATTGTCATGCTGGAAGACCCATCCACGACCCATCTTCAGTGTTATGACTGCTGAAGGAAGAAGATTCCATCCAAGATTTTACAATACACGGCCCTGTCGATTGGCCTCTCAATGAGGCAAAGTCAGCCTGTACCTTTAGCAGAAAAACAGCCCCAAAGCATAATGTTTCCACCTCCGTGTTAAACTGTAGGGATGGTGTTCTTAGGCGGCGTACACACGCGGGGACTGTTTGCCGAAACTAAGTTCGCCAAACAGTCCGCTCAAACTTTTGAATGAACGAACACGCCCACACACGGCACTTTTTGAGCGGACAAATACGGCAAACTTTGTTCGTCGTACTAAGTCCGCGCAACTTTTGAAATGAGCGGACTCGCCCACACACGAGGCAACAGTCCGCTCATTTCGAGCGCGTGTCAAGGTAGGCGGGGCCCGCGACGGAGACGTCGCGGGCTCCGCCGCCTGGAATGGACTTAAAGGGGAACCCCAACGCCGAAAAAAATCGGCGTGGGGGTCCCCCCAAAGTCCACAACAGACCCTTGTCCGAGCACGCTACCCGGCCGGCCAAGAAAGGGGGGCGAGCGAGCGCGCCCCCCCTCCCGAGCCGTACCAGGCCGCGTGCCCTCAACATGGGGGGTGCCTTGGGGAAGGGGGGGGCCGCGCGGCCCCCCCACCCCAAAGCACCTTGTCCCCATGTTGATGAGGACAAGGGCCTCTTCCCGACAACCCTGGCCGTTGGTTGTCGGGGTCTGCGGGCGGGGGGCTTATCGGAATCCGGGAGCCCCCTTTAATAAGGGGGCCCCCGGATACCGGCCCCCCACCCTATGTGAATGAGTATGGGGTACAATGTACCCCTACCCATTCACCTGTAAAATAAAAGTACCCCAAAAAAAAACACAACACACGAGATAAAATATTTTATTGCACAGCTCCGGGGGTCTTCCGTCTTCGGGGGTCTTGTCCCCCTCTTCGGTTCTTCTGCCGGGCCACCGCGCCTTCTTATAGCTCTTTTGCAGGCGGTGGCCCGGTCTTCTGTCGCCGCCTTCCGTTCTTCTGTCGCCGCCTTCGGTTCTTCTGCCGGGCCACCACGCCTTCTTATAGCTCTTTTGCAGGCGGTGGCCCGGTCTTCTGTCGCCGCTGTCGCCGCCGCCTTCCGTTCTTGTTCTTCTTCTTGTTCTTCTTCTCCAGGAGATGTTGACACGTCGCTCTCTCCGGCCGGAATGCCAGAGCCGCACTGAGCGGCCACTTATATAGTGACAATGGGGCGGTGTCACATGGTATATGTCACATGGGTTGGTCACATGGGTTGATGTCACATGGGGACTATGACATCATAAGGGGGCGGGGTCACCATGTGACCAACCCATGTGACATATACCATGTGACACCGCCCCATTGTCACCATATAAGTGGCCGCTCAGCGCGGCTCTGGCATTCCGGCCGGAGAGAGCGACGTGTCCACATCTCCTAGAGAAGAAGAAGAAGAACAAGAAGAAGAACAAGAACGGAAGGCGGCGGCGACAGCGGCGACAGAAGACCGGGCCACCGCCTGCAAAAGAGCTATAAGAAGGCGCGGTGGCCCGGCAGAAGAACCGAAGGCGGCGACAGAAGAACGGAAGGCGGCGACAGAAGACCGGGCCACCGCCTGCAAAAGAGCTATAAGAAGGCGCGGTGGCCCGGCAGAAGAACCGAAGAGGGGGACAAGACCCCCGAAGTCGGGAGAAGAGGCCGGCGGCGGGGAGGAAGAAAGCCGGACTCCTCCGCTAGCAAAAGAGCTACACGAAGATAGCGGAGGAGTCCGGCGAGAAGACCCCCGAAGACGGAAGGCCCCCGGAGCTGTGCAATAAAATATTTTATCTCGTGTGTTGTGTTTTTTTTTTTTGGGTACTTTTATTTTACAGGTGAATGGGTAGGGGTACATTGTACCCCATACTCATTCACATAGGGTGGGGGGGCCGGTATCCGGGGGCCCCCTTATTAAAGGGGGCTCCCGGATTCTGATAAGCCCCCCGCCCGCAGACCCCGACAACCAACGGCCAGGGTTGTCGGGAAGAGGCCCTTGTCCTCATCAACATGGGGACAAGGTGCTTTGGGGTGGGGGGGCCGCGCGGCCCCCCCTTCCCCAAGGCACCCCCCATGTTGAGGGCACGCGGCCTGGTACGGCTCAGGAGGGGGGGCGCGCTCGCTCGCCCCCCTTTCCTGGCCGGCCGGGTAGCGTGCTCGGACAAGGGTCTGTTGTGGACTTTGGGGGGACCCCCACGCCGATTTTTTTCGGCGTTGGGGTTCCCCTTTAAGTCCATACCAGGCGGCGGGGCCCGCGACGTCTCCTTCGCAGGCCCCGCCTACCTGGAGACGCGCTCGAAATGAGCAGACTTTCCTCCGAGCGGGAACAGTTTGCTCATTTCGAAAGTGGCCTACACACGGGCGGACTGTTCGCTCAAACAAAGTTTCAGCGGACAGTTTTTCGGAATTTCCGAAAAACTTTGTTCGTCAAACTGTCCGCTGAAACTGTCCGCTGCAGCCCCACACACGAGTGGACTGTCCGCTGAAACACTGTTCAGCGGACAAAGTTGAGCCAACAGTCCGCCCGTGTGTACGCGGCCTAAGGGTTATAGTCGTCATTTTTCTTCCTCCAAACAGCAAGTTTTGTTTTCATCTGACCACAGCACTTTCTTCCAATCCTTTTCTAAATCATTTAGATGCTTATTAACAAGCTTCAGATGGGCCTGTGCATGTGCCTTCTTGGGGACCTTGCGGACGCTGCAGGATTTCAATCCGTGGCGGCGTATTGCGTTACCAATGGTTTGTTTGGTGACTGTGGTCCCAATTGCCTTGAGATCATTCACAAGCTCTTCTTGTGTAGCTCTGGGCTGATGCCTCACTTTTCTCATGATCATTTTTTCCATTTGCGAATAATCGCTCCAACAGTTTTCTCCTTCTCACCAAGCTTCTTGCTGATGGTCTTGTATCCCATTCCAGCCTTGTGCAGGTCTACAATCCTGTCCGTGACATCCTTTGACAGCTCTTTGGTCTTGCCCATGATGGTGTAGTTTGAATGGAGGAAAGAGATTCTGTGGACTGGTGTTTCTTTTACACATAACGAGTTAGCACGTTCTTAAATTGACAGGACTAATCTGCGTAGCACATGAGCACATACTGTAGCCAGTCTTACTTACTTACAAAATCTAAGGGGATCACATTTTTACCACTGTAGATCAAGCATGTTTAACCACTTAACAACCGCCCTATAGCCAAATGACGGCTACAGGGCGGTTTCTTATCTCTGGGAGGCCGTCATATGACGTCCTCCCAGAATTCCGCTCTCGCGCGCCCCCTGGGGCACGCACTCGAGAGCATCCGTGACCGCCGGGTCCACAGGACCCGGCGCATCACGGATCACGGTAAACGGCCGCTCATAGCGGCCGTTTACCACGTGATCGCTCCGTCAAATGACGGAGTGATCACTTGTAAACAAACCGGCGTCATGTTATGACGCCGGTTCCTCCCTCCCCCTCCCTGTACCGATCGGAACAGCGGAGGGGGAAGAGATCGGTGTCAGCAGCGATGTGGGCTGCATCTGCAGTGCCCACATCGCTGCTCACCGAAAAATTAACCCCTCAATTCCCTGCAAATACTCTGCATTACTCTGCAATACCCTGCCATTACTCTGCATTACTCTGCAATACCATGCAACACTCTGCAATACTCTGCAATACCCTGCAATACTCTGCAATACCCTGCAACACTCTGCAATACCCTGCAACACTCTGCAATACTCTGCAATACCCTGCAATACCCTGAAACACTCTGCAATACCCTGCAACACTCTGCAATACCCTGCAATGCTCTGCAATACCCTGCAACACTCTGCAATACCCTGCAATACTCTGCAATACCCTGCAACACTCTGCAATACCCTGCAACACTCTGCAACACCCGCCAACACTCTGCAATGCTCTGCAACACCCGCCAATACCCTGCAACACTCTGCAATGCTCTGCAACACTCTGCAATGCTCTGCAACACCCACCAATACCCTGCAACACTCTGCAATGCTCTGCAACACCCACCAATACCCTGCAACACTCTGCAATGCTCTGCAACACCCGCCAATACCATGCAACACTGCAATGCTCTGCAACACCCTCCAATATCCTGCAATGCTCTGCAACGCAATACTCTGCAACGCCATACTCTGAGATACCCAGCCATACCCAGCCATAGTCGGGGATACCCTGCAATACCCAGCCATAGACACCCCCCCCCTCCCGCTGCCCTCCGGTGCTTCTACCGACTCGCCAATACGATCAAATCCAGAATCTTTTTTTTTTTTTCCAGGCTTCCCAGCTTAGAGGTGAGATGCGGGGTCTTATTGACCCCATATCTCACTGTAAAGAGGACCTGTCATGCCATATTCCTATTACAAGGGATGTTTACATTCCTTGTAATAGGAATAAAAGTGATCAAAAAATTTATTTTTGGGGAAAAAATGTCAAACTAAAATAAATAAAGTAAAATGAACAATACATTTTTATTTATTTTTTTAAAGCGCCCCTGTCCCCATGTGCTCGCATGCAGATGCGAACGCATACATAAGTCCCGCCCACATATGAAAACGGTGCTCAAACCACACATGTGAGGTATCGCTGCGAACGTTAGAGCGAGAGCAATAATTCTAGCCCTAGACCTCCTCTGTAACTCAAAACATATAACCAGTAAAAAAAAATTAAATTGTCGCCTATGGGGATTTTTAAATAGCGACGTTTGGCGCCATTCTACGAGCCTGTGCAATTTTGAAGAGTGACATGTTAGGTATCGATTTACTCGGTGTAACTTCATCTTTCACATTATGCAAAAATTGGGCTAACTTTACTGTGTTTTTTTTTTTAAGCACAAAACAGTTTTTTTTTCCAAAAAAAAGCATTCGAAAAATTGCTGCGCAAATACCGCGCGAGATAAAAAGTTGCAACAACCACCATTGTATTCTCCAGGGTGTTTGCTAAAAAAACATATATAATGTTTTGGGATTATATGTAATTTTCTAGCAAACAAATGATGATTTTTACATGTAGGAGAGAAATGTCAGAATTGTCCTGGGTGCTCCAGAACGCCTGATGGCGCTCCCTGCATGTTGGGCCTCTGTATGTGGCCACACTGTGTAAAAGTCTCACACATGTGGTATCGCCATACTCGGGAGTAATAGCAGAATGTGTTTGGGGGCGTAATTTGTGGTATGCATATGCTGTGTGAGAAATAAACTGATAATATGACAATTTTGTGAAAAAAAAAAAAAAAAGAAGAAAAAATCTTGATTTTGCAAAGAATTGTGGGAAAAAATGACAACTTCAAAAAACTCATCATGCCTCTTACTAAATACCTTGGAATGTCTTCTTTCCAAAAAGGGGTCATTTGGGGGGTATTTGTACTTTTCTGGCATGTTAGGGTCTCAAGAATTCAAATAGGCCGTCAGTACTTCAGGTGTGATCAATTTTCAGATATTGGCACCATAGCTTGTGGACTCTATAACTTTCACAAAGACCAAATAATATCCACCAATTTGTACTTATTTTTACCAAAGATATGTAGTAGTATAAATTTTGGCCAAAATTTATGAAGTATTTATGAAGAAAAAATTACTAATCTGCTAAATTTTATAACAGAAACAAAGAAAAATTCATTTTTTTACAGAATTTTCTGTATTTTTTCTTTTATAGCACAAAAAATAAAAAAACCCAGCGGTGATTAAATACCACCAAAAGAAAGCTCCATTTGTGTGAAAAAAAGGACAAAAATTTCATATAGGTCCAGTGTTGCATGACTGAGTAATTGTCATTCAAAATGTGAGAGCACCGAAAACTGAAAATTGGTCTGGTTATTAAGGGTGTTTAAGTGCCCAGTGGTCAAGTGGTTAAAGCCATTGACTGTGTTACTACCACTGCTGGTACTTTATTCCAAGCATCAGCTGCCCTTTCAGTAAATTAATACTTTCTAAAATGAATTTTGAACTTTCCTCCAGTTCTTGATTTTGGTTTCATATTGAAAAACTGCCCTCCTGAACCTTATTCTCCCCCTTGATGTACTTAAAGTTTTCAATCATGTCTCCCCTTTTGCTTCATTCCTCCAGACTGTACATATTTAAGTTCCTGAAGTCGCTCTCGATTATGATTTATCCCCCACAAGTTTCACCATTTTTGTTACACGTCTCTGGACTCATCCTATCTTATCAATATCTTTCTCCAGCACTGGATACAGTATTCTAAATAAGGTCTAACTAAAGATCTATATAGGGGGATCAGAAGTTTCTTTCCTTTTGCTGGTGATCCCTCTAGTGATAAATCCCAGAATTCTATACACTTTTCCCACTGCCTGGTCACACTGTTTGCCCATTTTGCAATCATCTGAAATAAGGACCCCCAAATCTTCTGTAGTACTGGCTTACACCATACCCCCAATGTTGTAGTCTCTCAATTAAATATTTTTCCTTAGGTGCATTATTTTACACTTATGCCGCGTACACACAATCAGACTATCCGGCGGACTTAGTCTGGTGGACAAACCGCTGGAAAGTCCGTCGGACTTTCCGAATGAGCCGACCTGCCCACACACGACCGTACTTTTCCCGGTGGACTAGGTCCGCTGGACTATGGCGGGGGTCCGCCGTACTTTTGAAATGAACGGACTTGCTCACACACGGAGGAAAGTCCGTTCATTTTGAAGGCGGCTCCAGGTAGCCGGGACTAGCGAAGGAAGTCAATGTCGCCGCCTTCGGTGGCGAGATTGACGCGTCGCTGGCCCCGTTACCTGGTATGGACTTAAAGGGGAAGCCCTACACTGAAAAAATGGCGTGGGGGTCCCCCCTAAGGTCCATATAAGACCCTTATCCGAGCACGCAGCCTGGCCGGTCAGGAAAGCTCCTGAGCCGTACCAGGCCGCGTGCCCTCAACATGGGGGGGTGCTTTGGGGAAAGGGGGGCCGTGCGGCCTCCCCACCCCAAAGCACCTTGTCCCCATGTTGATGAGGACAAGGGCCTCTTCCCGACAAACCTGGCCGTTGGTTTCGGGGTCTGCGGGCGGGGGGCTTATCGGAATCCGGGAGCTTTTAATAAGGGGGCCCGCAGATACCGCCCCCCACGCTATGGGAATGAGTATGGGGTACAATGTATCCCTACCCTTTCACCTGGTGAAAAAAAAATGTAATAAAAAAACACAACACAAGGGTTTAAAATAATTTATTGCACAGCTCCGGTGGTCTTCTTCCGTCTTGGGGGGTCTTCTTGCCAGACTCCTCCGCTATCTTCTGCTCTTTTACTAGCTCTTTCACTAGTGGAGGAGCCCGACTTTCTTCTTCGTCGCCGCCGCCATCGGTCTTCTTCCGACTTCGGGGGTCTTCTTGCTGGGCCTCCGCTCCTTCTTCCAGCTCTTTTACTGGCAGTGGCCCGGTCTTCTGTCGCCACTGTCTTCGCCTTCTCTTCTTCTGTTCTTCTCTTCTTCTTCCTTGAGATGTTGACTCGACACTGTCTCTGGCCGTAATGACAGGGACGTGTTGCACAGCGACTTATATAGGGACAATGGGTGGGGTCACTGGGTGATGTCCCCGCCCATTATGATGTCACAGTCCCAGCATCCTCTAGTGAAAGAGGACCCCCCAAGACGGAAGAAGACTACTGGAGCTGTGCAATAAATTATTTTAAACCCTTGTGTTGTGTTTTTTTTTACATTTTTTTTCACCAGGTGAATGGGTAGGGGTACATTGTACCCCATACTCATTCACATAGGGTGGGGGGCCAGTATCTGGGGCCCCCTTATTAAAGGGGGCTCCCGGATTTCGATAAGCCCCCAGCCAACGGCCAGAGTTGTCGGGAAGAGGCCCTTGTTCTCATCAACATGGGGACAAGGTGCTTTCAGGTGGGGGGGGCCGCAAGGCCCCCCTTTCCCCAAAGCACCCCCCCATGTTGAGGGCACGCGGCCTGGCACGGCTCGGGGGGGGGGCGCTCGCTCATCCCCACCCCCTTTCCTGACCGACTGGGCTGCGTGCTCGGATAAGGGTCTTATATGGACCTTGGGGGGACCCCCACGCCGTTTTTTCGGCGTAGGGCTTCCCCTTTAAGTGACAGGGCCAGCGACATGTCAATCTCGCTGCCAAAGGCGGCGACATGGACTTCCTTCGCTAGTCCCGGCTACCTGGAGCCGCCTTCAAAATGAACGGACTTTCCTCCGTGTGTGGGCAAGTCTGCTCATTTCAAAAGTACGGTGAACTCCCGCCATAGTCCGACGGACCAAGTCCGGCAGAAAAGTCTGGTCGTGTGTGGGCAGGTCCGCTCGTTCAGAAAGTCCGGCGTACTTTCCAGCGGTTTGTCCTCCAGACTAAGTCCGCCGGATAGTCTGATCGTATGTATGCGGCATAACACACCTTTGTATCATCAGCAAAAAGACATCCCTTGCCAAACAAACCATTAGTTATATCGCCTACATATAGTTTAGACAGAACAGGACCCAGTACACTGCCTTGTGGTACACCACTGGTGACTGGTCTATGTCCTGAGTGAGCCCAGAGTGAACCCCAGTGATTCTGGTCTTTGCTCCAAGTGATATATATTAAAGTGGTTGTAAAGGATTTAAAAAAAAAACAGCAAACATCTCTATACTTACCTGCTCTGCGCTATGGAATTGCACAGAGCGCCCCCAAATCTCCTCTTCTCGGGTCCCCCACCGGCGCTGCTGGCTCCTCCTCTCTGTCCAGTGCCCCCATGGGAAGCCACTTTCCATGGGGGCACTTGTGCGTGCTTATTCCTGAGCCCACTGCTGTATCCATTGACACACACAGCAGGACTTGACCCCCCCCATCGCCCTCGTCACTGCATTTGATTGACAGCATTGGGAGCCAATGGCTCCTGGTGCTTCAGCAAAGCCAGCGAGACATAGAAATTATGTGAGAGAAGAGCTCTACACACGCACAGCACTGTATTGACTGAGGACTCGGGTAAGTATAAGGGGAGGGTGAGGGGCAAAATCATTACCGGAACATTTTTTACCTTAATGCAAGGAATGCATTAAGGTAACAGAAAGTTTAGGCTTTAGAACCACTTTAAAGTCACAGTGTTCAGTGGCATGGGCATCCGCAGGTAGGGGCAAGGGGGGTCAAGTGCCCCCCCCTGGAATCAGGGATGAGATCTTAAATTCAACACAGTTCCATCCCTATCGGGGTGCGGGCAGCCCACACCCATGTGAAACCCGCCAGTGGGGTGACACCATCAAGGTTCTGCCAAGCCCCCCTATCAGTGTAGCATCACTGCGGGCTCTTTTCCGTGCTCAGTCCAGCAGAGAACTCGGCAGCTGTGCTATCAGGTTTACCCCGGTCACCCCCTCCTTTCTCCTGTCAGGGAGAAGAGACGACGGCTCTCACCAGGTTCCTCGCCCAGCTTCCTGCCCGCTCTGTTCCTTCCCTATTGGCCATAACTGTTCATGCCCGCTCTGTTCCTTCCCTATTGGCCATAACTGAGGGCCAATCAAAAGAGACTAGGAGAGGAGAGAATCATAGGACATGTAGTCCCAAAGATTGGTGGCCCCATTTTCCACAGGGAGGAGGATACAGCTTGATCGAGAGATTGAGAGACTGTAGCCTGGGAAAAAAGCTGAGGGAGAGGGTGCTACAGGAAAAAGAACAAGGATTGTGCTGGGCAGAAGCCAGAGAGAGAGAGCCATGCTGCCCAGCGCCACCAGAGAGAGAACTACACTGCCCCATGCCACCAGAGAGAGCCATGCTGCCCAGCACCACCAGAGAGAGAAAGACTGAGTCACTGCCAGGGTACATACATGCTACACTACTGACCAGAGTCGCCCCGGGGTGCGTGAGCGATCTTCCAGCCGGAGGGATCACTGGTGTTGTTTCGCTGGGTCTGGTAAGAGGGCCTGTTGGCCATTATCCATTACCTATCCTAGGGATTGTACTGTCTGCAGTTTCTGACCATGATAATCTGATAATGACATTGTCGAAAAGGGGCGGCGCATGGGTGACCCTAAAATTATGCCCCCCCTTGAAAAAAGTTCTGCGGACGCCCATGTTCAGTGGGGGTAAACTTTGCTACTCACGATTACTCACCACCTGATGATATTTGTGTGCTGCTAAATGACAAATTTCCTGGCTGCACCAATGTAAATATAAAGTCGTGAATCCCAGTTGACATCTTTGATTAAATTTGGTCACTGGTTACCTGGTATCTCCCTGGATTTCCAGCAGTCAATTTACATTACCACAGGCAGGAATCTGCCATGATGGTAGTGTGCCATGTAAATATTGGCAGATGGCAGATCATTGTGATTGATCAGGAAGCTTTGCCATCCCCTTTACCTTAGCCAGGTACCCCCAATGTTGAAAGACACGTGACCTGGTATCATACAGGAGGGTGGGGATGCACATGTGCTGCCCACCCTTTCTTGGCCACCTAGGCTGCATGCCTAGGTGACATCATCAATTAAAATAAAATTGCTCTTCTTCCTATTACTCAAAAGAAGATTGTCCAGTCAGGTTTGGTCACAACTCAGTCTTTACTCAAACAAATTATGGCAATGGATATTAAATTATAAAGAATTAAGCATTTGTTATATTTTCAACCATGTGGTGATTTAACCCCTTTTAAGGTAAAGAAGGAACACTCCTTTATTTCACAAATAGGGTGCCTGCTTTTCTTTCTTGCATTTCCTAGGGTATTTTTTTCCAAAGGAAGACTCACAGGCCATGCCGCAGTATGAATTTTTGCCCATTTTAATCGGGGCATACTCCACAGCATGCCCTCCACCTGTCTTTTTATATTCTATAATATAGGGGTCTAAGTGACTTAAGGGCCCTAACAACAGATACTGTTCATCTCTCTACCATTTTCAGTGATCTGCTCTGGTACCACTGCTATGGATTGATTCTGCAAAGATTCCAGCCTATGATACTAAAGTTATTCCGCCAACAATACTCAGGAACTTGCTGTGCTCTGGGGTTTGTCTTCCTGTCTTTGTGGGCTTTAATTTGAACTAATCAAATAATTTTGCTTTTATATCTTTGCCAAGACAGCCAACTCAGAAAACGAATGTGGGTTGCTGCCAGCAGATCCAAATACTTTGTAAATGACCACCAATCTAAGGGTTTGTGTTGATCGAAAAATGCAGCACACTCTCAAGTTCCTTTAGCCCTGGTTCACATTGGTGTGATTTGACATGCGATTTGACATGTCAGTTCACATGCCAAATCGTTAGGAATTGCCGGCAATGGCCTTGCGGCACCGCACCGATTTCCAAAAGTAGTTTCTGTACTACTTTTGGTGATTTCGGGATGTGATTTCCATTGACATCTATGCAGAAACCCGCACAGATGTCTCTGAAATCGCCCCCGAAATCGGGACTGACATGCAAGAATGAAATCGTGCGAGTTAAGCTGAACTCGCACTATTTCATTCTCACACTCAGTGGGAACCTGGGCATAGTCTGCTTTAAAGGTCCATTTAAGATGGAATTTCAGGTACATATGACCTTCTGACTTGCAGTTGACCTCCTTCTAAGCTCTATCAACCAACTTCAGGCTCACATGGATGCCTTTTTATCTTGTATATGTATGTATGTATAAAAGTATGTCTTTTGTTCAGTGACTGACACAGCTCCTTTAATTTTTGACCTTAGGGTTATCAAGCCACCTTCAGGGGAGGACTAGGCAGAATATGTAAAACATGTAAAAACAGTAAGACTGCACAGCACTGCCCAGGGGCGGTCCCTCTGGCTATAACCCCTCACCCTGCTGCCTGCAGCTCACTTTTTTTCTGCAATTTCGATCCTGTGATCTACAATCAACAGCCGGGCTGGGAGACAGGCTGGATAATATAGATCCTTGTAGTCTCCCCAACCTGGCCATCGAGCTACATGCTGGGTCGGCCACGACATGCGTCAAGCAATCCCGACAGGAGGGGTAAGTACGGCTCTCCCTGCCTCGGCAGGATGGAGCAGCTGGGCATTCCCTGGGAGATCGACTAGGGGGTCTCTCACTCTCCCTTTCCTCTCTCCCTATCCCTCATTCCCTCCTCCCCCTGCTGGGGCCGCTGTGTGACTGGACATGAGGTGCGGTGTATGTATCTGGCCGGGGGTCCTCTGGGGGAGCTCCGGGCCTTGGCGGGGGGCTGTGCTGGCTGTTAGGGGCCGCTTTTTCTTTCCCTGCCTTTTTCCTTCACTGTGAGGTGCTTAGGCTATTTGCAATGAGGAGAGGCCGCGGGCATTTTGCTAAATAAAGTAACCACGATTCTGGTACAAGGGACTCCTGCCTTCAAGGACCCTGCCGACAGGAGGGCTGAGGCTGTGGCCCAGTCCATGTTTACGGTGGTGGGGTCAGCGTTATGACCTGTGCTGGCCATGGCCTTGGTGTCGCAGACGCTTACTGAATGGGCAAAGTTGATGAATTGGAGAAGGAACAGTCTTCCCCGGTCTGCGTAGAACAGGCAGATCAGTTGGTGCATGACCTTAAGTATGTCTGTAATGTGGCCCTAGATACAGTCCCCCTGCTCTCTAGAGCATCAGTATCAGCAGTGGTGCTACGGCACATGATTTGGTTGAAATGCTGGTCTGCGGACCAGGTCTCTAAAAAAGCACTGGTGGATTTGCCCTTCCAAGGTGAGAGGCTATTTGGAGCTTAATGTTACCAGTGGGAAGAGCAGGTTGCTCCCACAGTCCAGGAAGGGTAAGGAGCCATGCCATAGGCAATGGCCCTCTTTTTCCGCTCAAAAACAGCTTTTTCGCCCGCCCAGGTTGGCAGGTAAGCGTTCCCAGTCCAAAAAGGTGCCTGCTGAAAGACAAAAGCGTCCCTGGTTTCTCAAGCCAAACAAATCTGTAAGCAAAAATGTTACCGCATGAAGGTTTGCCCCGCCCGACTCTCGGGTGGGGGGTCGCCTTCGTGAGTTTTCAGCTCGGTGGACCTCCCTACTGGCCGACCAATGGGTCTGCAAACTGGTTTCATCGGGATACCTTGGAACATGTTATGTGTTCCACTTGTATTTCTCCAAGTGTTCCCTGGAGCTCCCAGGATCTGGACCTCTTCCATTTTATATTATGCGGGAGGGAGGATGGACCCCAGCAAAAGCCCACAAACACACCAGGGAAAGACATTTTCCCGTAGCCTTATGCAGTGTATGTGCTGTCAGCCATTTTCTAGAAGGTTCGGCGGCCATTTTCTTGGTGATTTTTTTGCTGGGATGGCCGTGGCCATTTTCTTGTAGCCTCTGCATGGTTTACCTCTAGTGCTGGTGTCTGTGTACCTCAGAACAGCGCGGTTTTTACTCTGGGCACTTTGTGACTGACATAGGGCAGAGCGGATGGTGGCAGCACAGCGCAGCACTCGGTCAGGGTGGTGAGTCCTGCGGGGGGGCCCCTCAGTCTGCGAGCAGCTAGGAGGGTGGGATTTGTGTACCTTGTCTTAAGTCCCTATGTTGTGGCAGGCGAGTGAGGGTCAGCATTGCATCAGAAGCTGGCGCTTCTTCCCCAGACATCCCTACTATTGCAACCGGCTCACCTGCTCAAAATGCGGCGCCTATGGACGCTTTGATGGCGGTCCTGGAGACCTTTGTTACCAGGGTGGAAGCGGTGTGCGGGCACAAGGGGGGTAAAAAATGGCCCCTGCCCCCCCCCCCCGTCTTCTGGGGAGAGCTCTGATTCAGACCCGGGCCCCACGGATGCCTGCAATCACTAAAATTTACATTGTCGCTAATTGCTCAGGCGTGCCCAATTTTAAAGCGTGACATGATTGGTATCTATTTACTTGGTGTAACTTCATCTTTTTTATTTTACAAAAAAAATATTTTTTTCTTTTTGTATTAAAAGAAAGTGTATTTTGTGAAAAAACGCTGCGCAAATACTGTGTAATATAAAAAATGCAAAACCCACCAATTTATTCTCTAGGGCCTCTGATTAAACAAAAAAAAAATATATATATATATATATATATATAGTGTTTGGGCTCTAAGTAATTTTCTATCAAAAAATACTGATTGTTATATGTGAACAGAAAGTGCAAGAAAAAGCCCAGACTGGAAGTAGTTAAACTAAATGAGTTGTTTTACAAGATAAAGGTCCATATATACTTTCACTGAAATGTATCTCCTTGTTTAACACTTAAACCTAATTTTAAACTCCAACCCAACTCCTGATTTTACCCTTAGATCTGAACTTTAATTAAACTGTATACCATCACAGTGATATACTATATTGTCATGAACATCATATCTTGTTGAAAATGGTGCTAATTAAAGGGCAAGCATGACATGTTCTTTTTTCCATTTTAAGTATATGCACACATTTTATGAGGTTACAGTACTCCTCCTGACTATTCATTATTTTAAAATTCAAACATGGATACTGGTAAACCGGGCTGTAGAGTGCACTAGGGGTTAGGGTTGCAGAATAAGGAAAAGCATAGTAGGGTAATAAGCTGCATAAGATCCTAGCTCCTACTGCCCAAAGGGTGCCACCATATGGAGTCAACCAACACATCTAGAAACTAAACGCACTGTGCAAAGTGAGGATTCTGGCGGCCTTTGTTGATCTTCTAAAAGACAAAAAAGGCTTCTTGTAGACACAAAACGTAACTAGACACCTATTTGTGGGGCAATCAAGTCTGCAGCAGTGGATCTATTAACATCTGGTGCTCGGGTGCAATTGTCCCCTTTTTAATGTGTTCCCAAAGGGTCACAACCAAAACTAGGTGTATGCCCTACTGCCTTTGTCATACAACAGACTGGTAACCAACAAAGCCTACTGCCAAATTGCTAGCACACTCACCCCTAATTAGGAAGAGGGTTATATACAGCACTCCTATACTCTTTCCAAGTACCACCTTACCCTCTGAGGCTAAATTCACACCTATGCAGTTTTAGTGCTTTTTGCATTTTGCAGATTTGCACTACAGTCCATTTAACATGGTTTCCTATGGAACATGTTCTGTAGTGCAAATCTGCAAAATGTAAAAAGCACTAAAAATGCATAGGTGTGAATCGAGCCTAACTCTGCTTTTTTAAGATGTGCCAGTCCAGAACTGCATTTTTAAGGGCATTGCAGTCCACTTTTATTTAAAGAAACGGAAAAAAATCACAAAAGACAGCAATTTCCCACGCAGGGGTTCCACCATTACTGTAAGTTTTACAATACTTCAGCCTCCTGGCTTACTCTCTTGCCACACGGTTGCTTCAGGCCTCAAGCCTAGGCTTTAGGTCTGCTCCTCAGACCAACACAAAGGTTTCCTTCAAGTCAAGCTCTCTCATAGCTTACTCACGATCAGCTCCTTGCTGCTCATGTAGTCACAGACTACATATGCCTCCTCCCTTGCTGCCCCATGCAGCCTCTCTGACTCCTAGAGAGGATGGGAGTCCTACTGACTCTCATACACAGCTCTCCTGTCTGTTGGGTGGAGCTCTAAGCTCTATCCCTGGGTCTATTATGAACCCAGCCCACACTTGAGCAATCAGTTTGCCTGCCTCTCCAAAAATCTGGCTTAAACTGCTAAAATAAACAGTGACACAGGCTGGCCTCTCTACAGTGGGGAGCCAAACAATGTTCGCCTCGCTACCAGAGGACCTGTCACCTTATCAGGTACCATGACTAATGACTGATTGCTTTGTGTCATGAACTTGGTTACTCTTAGCAACTACACCCCTCTTCTTGTCTTGCCGAGTTAACAGTTTGTATTGGTATTACTGCATACCCCATAGTGCTTTTACAAGCATGGTTGAATAGTGGTACCCTACAGCAAGTATCAGTTTTTCAGGCCCTCAGCCAAGCACAGGCTGATGTGCTCATCATCAACTCTCAGGTACACAGGCTGCATCCCAGGGGTAGCATCCCCTGGACAAGAACACTCTGAACAGGCCTCCCAAACATTTCTCTTCTGCCTTGGACACTTTCTGGGTGCCCCTCCCAGAAACTTGCTTATAGTAGATAAATATTCATAACTTCAGTGGTTGACCCTCCCGCTCTATTCTCTGGAAGCTTCTTACAGAGACATGCAGGAGTAATCAACCACCAAGCTCAGGGAGACCTGACCAGACCTAGAAACAGATTACTTGCTTCAATGAGTACAGCAGTCCAAACACGTAATTTAGAGCTAACTAGGACTGGGCACTGCAAAAATTACAGAAAATGTGGTACATTTACTATACTTATAATTCTGTGGCCACAATGGGAATGAGGAGGCAAGTATTGCTGAGTCAACATCAGATCTAGAGGCCCCAAAGTTTATGAGCCTGGTAGCAGATGCATCATCATGGTGAGCAGGATAGCTAAAGGTCAATCATTGAACAAAGCTTCATATGCCGCGTACACATGATCGAATTGTCTGGCGGACTAGGTCTGCCGGACCACAGTACGCCAGACAATTCGATCGTGTGTGAGCTCCAGCGGACTTTTTCATCGTAAAGTCCGGTGGACTAAGAAAGTAGTGTTGACTCAAAATTTGTCCGCCGGACTTGGCTTTCAGCAGACAATCCGTTCGTCAGTGTGCTAGTCCGGCGGACTAAGAATGACGCATGCTCTGAAGCAAGTACGAGAAGGAAGCTATTAGCTACTGGCTATTTAACTTCCTTTTTCTAGTCCAGTCGTACGTGCTGTATGTCATCGCGTTAGAAATCGCCGGACTTTCGCAGCGTCCGTGTGTGGCCAAGTCCATTCGTTATGAAGTCCGCCCGATTGTTTGCTGGACCAATTCCGCCGGACAATTCGATCATGTGTATGCGGCATTAGACTTCCACGTATGGCCTTGCATCAATGTACTAATTCCAGCCAGCTGAACAGTAAAACCTCACTGCTGATCTTGGGTTTCCGAGCCTTGAGACAGTCAAGGTGAATTCTCAAACTTCAATTTGCATTTCACAAAGCTCTGAAATCAATGTCTGTCACATTTCATGTTATTTAATGGAGATTAAGTGCCAGAACAAATTTGGAGCATCTAATATATCGCTTGGATTATTTGTGCTTTTACACTGTTAAACGAAATGCTCTGTGACATTTTGCTCAGGGTCACAGTGTACAGACTTCAGTTTAATTTCCATTTAAAGCCATGGTTCATCAAGTGAACTCTGGGTCCTAAACCAACAGTACTTTTTACACTTTAAAGGGGCACTAAAGTTAAAATAGAAAATGTAAGTGTATCTAATTTCGAAAACGAAAATGTAATTTTATTGCAATTTAGCAGTCCTTAATGTGGTTTTATGTCTTTAAGTGACTGCATCTTGCCAGAAATGCAGTGTTCCTGTCGCTTCCTCTGAGCTGATTAGAAAGCACAAGCATTCTTCAAGTATTCTTTTTTTGTAAACTACCGTACTAACCGTATTAATCCTACATGTAATGGTGATAAACAAAGGCAGACTTGCTTGAAGCTCAGTCTGTGTGAAAACCATGGCACCCTCCATAGATACAGTGGAGCAGTGAGCATAGTCAACCAGACACGAGATGTGTTATTTTCATAATTCCCTTGTAAAAATAGATTCTTGAACGTGTACAGAGGAGTGTCTGGTACAAAATTTCATCTCCCTTAGAGGATTTTTTGATATATGTAATGGTTAAGGGCATCAGATACAGTCAATACATTTAAGAGGGGAAATGCCTCCCCTTTTTTAGGGCTTGAGCAGTTGATGTTTATAAAATCACAACAGAATGCACAAAGGGATCTGTGTTAAAGTGGTCTTAAAGGAAGAAGTTTTTTTGCCTTAATGAATTCTATGCATTAAGGTAAAAAAATGTCCTGTAGTGAAGGTTCATATAGGTGTGAAAATGCAACATGCATACCCACCTCAATACAGGGCACTTAACCCCCTTCCCGCCCAGGCAATTTTTCAGCGATGTCTCAATTTGAATGACAATTGTGTGGTCATGCTACACTTTAACCATGTGAAATGTTTATCATTTTATTCACACAAATAGAGCTTTCTTTTGGTGGTATTTAATTACTCCTGGGCTTTAAATTTTTTCCTTAAAAAAAAAAAAAAAAAAAAAAAGACCAAAAATTTTGAAAAAAAGTTTTTCTTAGTTTCTGTCAGTAAATTTTGTAAATAAGTCATTTTTCTAATTCACTGATGGGCACTGATGAAGCAGCACTGATGAGGCAGCACTTATGGGTAGGGATGGTCTTGCGGTTCGCCCGGCGGTCGGTTCGTGGCGAATTTTGCGTGTTCATGATTCGCCAAACCGGCAGACTTTTGGCTCTGTTCGCGTGGCGGACATATGCGTTTACATTGTGAAAGAACTTTGACCCATGATGACACATCCATCATGGGGTACAGGACAGCCAATTGAAACATTTCAGCACATGGACAATTGGACATTCCCCCTACCTTATAAATAGACCTGATCTGGCGGCCATTTTACATTCTGTCTTTTGTCAGTGTAGGGAGAGGTTGCTGTGTGGAGCAGGCACAAACTGTAGTGACACAAATTACTAGCTATTAGGTCCACAAATGTCCTTTTAAGGACTGGTATAGGTGTACAGTATATAGGGTTCTGGTGCGCTGCTGCTGACTGCTGTGCTGCTGATTGCTGAGTGCACTGCTGACCGATTCTGCAGCTGTCTTTTGTCAGTGTAGGGACAGGACGCTGTGTGGAGCAGGGACAGTCAGTTTAATCAATAGCTATTACTATTAGGTCCACAAAAGTCCATTTAAGGACTGGTATAGGTGTACAGTATATAGGGTTCTGGTGCACTGCTGCTGACTGCTGTGCTGCGGATTGCTGAGTGCACTGCTGACCGATTCTGCAGCTGTCTTTTGTCAGTGTAGGGACAGGACGCTGTGTGGAGCAGGGACAGTCAGTTTAATCACTAGCTATTACTATTAGGTCCACAAAGGTCCTTTTAAGGACTGGTATAGGTATACAGTATATAGGGTTGTACACGTATAATATACTTTCTTTCAAATATAGAAAGCCTATTATACTTGACTGCTGACCGATTCTGCAGCTGTCTTTTATCAGTGTAGGGACTGAGGGACAGTCTGCAAATCACTAGCTACTAGGTCCACAAAGGTCCTTTTAAGGACTGGTATAGGTGTACCGTATATAGGGTTATAAACGTATAATATACTTTCTTTCAAATATAGAAAGCCTATTATACTTGACTGCTGAGTTGAGTGCTGACTGATTCTGCAGCTGTCTTTTATCAGTGTAGGGACTGAGAGACAGTTTGCAAATCACTAGCTACTAGGTCCACAAAGGTCCTTTTAAGGACTGGTATAGGTGTACTATTTGGTGTGCAGTATATAGGGGTGTAATACACGTATAAAATACTTGCACATATAGAAAGCATAGTATAGTGCATTTCCACTGTGGAGCATTGTGACTGCTGAGCGGTTCTGCAGCGATGCTACAAAGAGTGACAAACGCAATAAAAAAAAAAGTATTATAACTGGTGTGATAGACCAATGGCCCCCAAAAACGACAGATTGAAGCAGGGTGTTATATACCTTCTTCCACATACATACTGCACTTCTCTAGAGACTTTTGTCACAGGGTCATTTAAAAAATGACAGGCAGAGGAAGAGGCAGGCCCTTCCGCAGGGGTGGTAGGGGTAGGGCAGGAGCAACAGACTTGAGCCAAAGTGGCAAATTGCAGAAGGTGCGTGCGATTACGTGAAAGGACGCACCAGACTTGGTTGAGTGGCTCACTAAGCCTTACTCTTCTGCACCCTCTTCACTCTCTGCTGTGTGCACCCCCAAAGACACTACCACCAACGATGCTCTCTATCACGGTGCTCTTGTGGTGTCAGTGCTCTCTATCTCGGTGCTGGTGTGGTGGCAGTGCTCTCTATCTTGGTGCTGGTGTCAGTGCTCTCTATCACGGTGCTGGTGTCAGTGCTCTCTATCACGGTGCTGGTGTCAGTGCTCTCTATCTCGGTGCTGGTGTCAGTGCTCTCTATCACTGTTCTGGTGTCAGTGCTCTCTATCACGGTGCTGGTGTGGTGTCAGTGCTCTCTATCTCGTGCTGGTGTCAGTGCTCTCTATCACGGTGCTGGTGTCAGTGCTCTGTCTCTATCGCGGTGCTGGTTTCAGACAGTGAGGGAGATAGCAGCGGAGAAGCCAATCAGCAGGCAGTGCCAGCACCATGGCTGAGGATCAGCACTGGACTGGCACCTCCAGACCACTGCAGTGGAGCCCTGCATAGGTGAAGGTAAGGGCCGGGCAGAGGGAGGGGCTCAAGCACAGGTTTGCACACTGGGAAACTGGCACAGGACTGCGCTGCCCTGACTGTTGCGCTGATCATCTCCTGCACCCCCTTCATAGCCTGCCCTGACCTTGCCTCTCCTCCATGGCCTTCATGCGCTCCTGAATTGTCAAAATGTCACAGATAAAAAAAAATGCTTGTCGTTGTCGATCCCATATTCACTTAATACCTTTGTTATGTCAGTGTCAGTGTGGTGGGACTATGTGTGCACAGCTAGTAAGTATTTTGTGGCTGAAAATATGACCTGTAGGTTTTTAAGGTTCGCCTGCTATTAAAGTCAATGGGGTCTGCAGCAAACTTTGTGGTTCACAAACTTTTGGCCGCGTTCGCCGTTCGCGAAACGTCCCGTCGGAAGTTCGTCCATCAGTACTTATGGGCACTGATGAGGCGGCACCTATGGGCACTGATGAGGAAGCACAAATATGTTGCACTTATGAGCACTGATAGGTGGCTCTGATATGTGGCACTAATGAGCACTATTAGGCAGCACTGATGGGTGGCACTGGGCAAAGATAGGCGGCACTGGTGGGCACAGATGGGCAGCACTGGTGGGCACAGATAGGCGGGACTGATAGCCAGCACTGACTGGCATCACTGATGGCCACTCATTGCTGGCACTTGTGGGCAGATTGATGCCAATTGTGGGCACTCGTTGGCACTGATTGCCAGCAGTGGCATTGCTGCCATTAGACACAGCTGATCATATGGTTAAAGAGCCGCAACTCTTTACACAGATCGGGGTCACGCCGTGTCCTAGCAACACCCCGGGGGCGCGTGAGAGAGGTCGTTATGGTGGGCTGTCCTATGATGTCCAAACAGAACAAGAGACATGCCACCCAGCCATCATTTGATGGCGGGAAGAGGTTAAAGGAGCTGTAAAGGCAGAGGGTTTTTTATCTTAATGCATTCTATGCATTATGATAAAAAAAACTTTTGTGCGTAGCAGACTCCCCCTTTTACCTACCTGAGCCCCATCTCTCTCCAGCGATGTCCACGAATGTCTAAGCCATCCAGGACACTCCTCCCAATTGGTTGAGACACAGCAGTGGCGCTATTGGCTCCCACGGCTGTTAATCAAAGTCAGTCAGCCAATCAGGGGAGAGGGGGTGGGGCCGGGTTGGGGCTCCATGTCTCAATGGACACATTGACTCTGTGACTCGGCTTTAGTGCCCCCATAGCAAGCTGCTGGCTGAGGGGGCACTCGATAGGAGGGAGGGACCAGAAGCAGCAAAGAGGGACACAAGAGGAGGAGGATCTGGGCTGCTCTGTGCAAAACCAACTGCACAGAGGAGGTAAGTATAACATGATTGTTATTTTTTTTTTTTAAACAAGACTTTACAATCACTTTAAAGAAAGCATGCAACTTGCATGTAAGATGCATACACAATGCTTTTGACCTGTGTTTGATTTCTTTCTGAACAATTTTGAGCTACTTTTGCACTCTTATTGACTTGTATAGTGAGAAATGCAGCTTTGATACACACGCCAAATGCTCATGGATGCAAACGTTGGAGCTTGCACGTTCAAAAAAATATTAGCAAAGGCAACCCCTCTGTTTCTACTCTGACTAGTTGCTAATAAAATGCTGTATATCTAATGCTAAAACGTATTAAAAATTTTTAGGCAGAATAAAGAAGGGTTAAAACTAGGGATGCACCGAAATTTCGGCCGCCGAAACATATCGGCCGAAAATGGCCTTTTTGGCATTTTGCCGAAAGAGAATTCTTGCCGATAATGGCGCCGAAAATCGCGCATGCGCAGTAGCGGTGGGAGAAACTTCGGATGACATCACCCGTTCTGTGGGCGGCTTGCACGTTCCTCGCGGATAAGACGCCGCACTCGTAAGCACGTTCCCTGCTGAGACGCTGGCACCTTCCCCGCGGACGCTCCTCGTGCTTGTGAGACGCTGCTGGGACCCGAGAGACGCTGCTGGGACCCGAGAGACGCTGCTGGGACCCGAGAGACGCTGCTGGGACCCGAGACGGCTTCATAGAGGGCTGCACATTCCGAAAGTACAACAGTGGGCACTGGGCACTGTCCCTCCTGGATGGCTACCATTACTACTATTCGCCGGTGAGCAATGCATTGCCTTTTTGCCTTAAACTGCCAAACAATCCAACTAATTTATTTTACTATACTACTGAAACTGTCATAGCAGTCAAACAACATGTATTACTTACGCCTTTGTGCCTTTTGTGCCATGCAGTATGGTATTAATTAAATGTCTTACAGTACATCGTAGCAAAAAAAAAAAAAAATGTAAACTGATTTGAAATGGAATGGCATGCTATTCATTATTCTGTAGTACTAGTATACTATAAAATGTATGCCCTTGTTGTCATTGAATTTGTCATTTGGTATAGTATAGCACACTGACATGACATGATTTATCATTTTTTTAAAACATGACAGTACGCAATATAATATATTATATTTAACAACTATATATATATTATATATTTTATTGTACAACAACAAGCACATGAAGTTATAGTATTATATTATACTGCAGAATAGCGCCCAAAAAATTAAATATAGCATGAAATTGCAATTGCAATTTGCATGCAAGCAATCCTTTCCATTTGCAATGAAATTTAATCAGTGCAATTATATTATCTTTTGGTACAAGTCAGGAGATATACTGCAGTGCAGACATATTAACTACCTTGCATGGCAAGAGCTGCAGCGTTTAAAAAAAAAAGTGATAGTTTGTTATTTTTTAAAGCTGCCTCCTGGGGTTTAGCTTTAAAATTAATTTCGTCCTTTTTTTTCTTTTCCCCCTCAGATTTCACTCCCACTATAGATCATTCTATGCTATTATTCTGCGCTACCAGCAAAGGTGGACCATGTCTGCAGTGTGGAAATATTTTAAAGTTTCTGATAAAGACCCCAAATTTGCAATCTGTAGTCTTTGCTCAGCAGAAATTTCAAGAGGGGGTACAGTGCCAAGGCATTTTTCAACAACAGGTTTGATACACCATCTGAAAACACGACATCCAGTTCAGCATTCAGATTACAAGAAAACAGTGCCACTTCCAAAAAGTGACTCAGGCTCAACACCATCTGTGGCCACGGTCTTTGAAAAGGTTAAAAAATTTGCAAGTGACAGTCCCAAAGCTCGTGCCATAACAGATAAAATTATGGAATTTATTGCATTAGACGACCAGCCATTCTCTGTTGTGGAGGACATTGGATTCCGTAGGCTTATGCAACATATTGAGCCACGTTACTCACTACCAAGCAGACGCTACTTTGCAGATACCTGTCTACCTGAATTGTTTTGCAGTGTTAGAAAACACGTTCAAGAGCTCATGACTACCGACATCATAGCAATCAGTTTTACTACCGACATTTGGAGTTCAGACGTCAGTCCAACGAGCATGCTTAGCCTGACAGCGCAGTGGATAGATGACAAATTTCAATTGCAAAACATCCTACTTAACGCACGTGAGTTTGTTGGATCACATACTGCAGCAGCAATAGCTGACACTTTAAAATCCATGCTTGACACTTGGCACATTGAGAAGTCTAAAGTGCATTTGATTGTACGAGATAATGCGCGGAACATGGCAAAGGCAATGGAGGACAGTGAACTTAAAAGCATACCGTGTATGGCACACACGCTGCAATTGGCTGTGAATGAAGGATTGCTGAGTCAGCGCACCATATCTGATATTGTATCAAAAGGAAGAAAAATTGTGGGTCACTTTAAGCATTCTCCACTTGCTTATTCCAGATTACAAGCTTTGCAGATACAGTTTGGAATGCCACCGAAACGACTGCAGCAAGATGTAGCCACTCGTTGGAACAGCACCTACTATATGCTGCAAAGTCTTTTTGAACAAAAGCGTGTTTTAGCTGCATACATTGCAGATTACGAGCTGCCGGCAACACTGAGTGCACATCAGTGGATGTTAGTTGAAAATAGTTTGTCTCTTCTATCTCCATTTGAACAGTTAACAAAAGAAATAAGCTCAACTAATGCTTCCGTTTCTGAAGTTATTCCCTTGATTGCCGCACTGAAGCGTCTGCTAGGAAAAGAGATAGAAACAGACCATGGCGTAAAAACGGCTAAAACCACTCTACTGGAGGCTGTTACCAACCGGTTTCAAGACACCGAGTCCAACCCTCTGTACTGCATTGCAACAGTTCTAGATCCTCGATTTAAAGAGCATTATTTTAATGTTGAGAAAAAGCAGCGTGCACGGGAAATGATACAGGCACAAATGGAGGTGGTGGAAGCATCCGGTGAAGGAGTTTTGAGGTGTAGCACAGAGGAACGTGAGAAGAAACGGTTGCATACAAGTGAAGAGGAACACGCTCCCTCCATATCTGATATGTTTGAAGAAATTTTACATGAATGCACCCCGGTCCATAGCAGTGCAACAACAAGTGCAGCTACCCAACAGCTGGACATTTATTTAGCTGAACAGCCTATCGCCAGAAGTGACAATCCCCTTGTGTACTGGCGCATCAACAAACAACGTTTTCCTTTGCTTGCACAGATTGCACGCAGATATTTATCTGCCCCAAGCACCAGTACAGAGAGTGAGAGACTATTCAGTCTAGCATCTCATATTCTTGACGAGAAGAGAAACCGTCTCTCCTGTGAGAAAGCGGAGCAACTTTTGTTCTTAAAGCGAAATCTGCCACTTATACTGAAATAGATTTATAAATCCGTAGCATAGACCAATTCCTTTACCATGTTGTTGAACATAGTAAATGAATTGGCATTGGACTGTGCTATTTGGACAATTGGAACATACAACATAGTATGACTGACTACCAGTATGTTCCAGTTGTCTAGTTGTGCCATACTGCCATTAGTTGTTTGTTCATTGTAGTAGTTCTACAGTTTTTGCACTTCTTCAATTTAAGAGATCTCCAGTTTTAGTACTGTACACAGTCACACACATCATACATAGTTTGTTGCTGTTGGGCCAAACTATATCTCTCTCTCCCTAAGCTTTCAGCCCGCTGCATGGCAGCAAAACTGTATGTCCTGTATCTGTGGCTGTCTACATATTCCAGTACTATACACTATACCACACTGTATTCCAGATATGGGCAGAGACTTCCAGAAACAGACTAGTCTACATTGCTTGCTGTGATTGCCCGAGCACCGCTGCTGTAGACCAGACTGTAGACTGTGTTCCAGGATGTCTCTGCTCATACCCGGGGGCCGGAAAACAGTGTGGTCTACTGTATGACTGTGTATGTAACCCGCAGCTACATATATACACTTTTATCGCACATGCAGCCGCTGACACCTTAGGGAGAGAACTTAGGGGGGAAAAAATAAATTACTACAGTTCTCTCAGGTTGGAAAATATTTATTGCATTTAGCATACTTATATATTACTGTGAAACAGAATAACAGCCTTCTGCCATTGTTATTCTTTATAGTTTGTTGTTGGGACAAAACTGTCAGTCATTGATTGTCTCTCCCTAAGCTTTCAGCCCGCTGCATGTGCAAAACTGTATGTCCTGTATCTGTGGCTGTCTACATATTCCAGTACTATACACTATACCACACTGTATTCCAGATATGGGCAGAGACTTCCAGAAACAGACTAGTCTACATTGCTTGCTGTGATTGCCCGAGCACCGCTGCTGTAGACCAGACTGTAGACTGTGTTCCAGGATGTCTCTGCTCATACCCGGGGGCCGGAAAACAGTGTGGTCTACTGTATGACTGTGTATGTAACCCGCAGCTACATATATACACTTTTATCGCACATGCAGCCGCTGACACCTTAGGGAGAGAACTTAGGGGGGAAAAAATAAATTACTACAGTTCTCCCGGTTTGGAAAATATTTATTGCATTTAGCATACTTATATATTACTGTGAAACAGAATAACAGCCTTCTGCCATTGTTATTCTTTATAGTTTGTTGTTGGGACAAAACTGTCAGTCATTGATTGTCTCTCCCTAAGCTTTCAGCCCGCTGCATGTGCAAAACTGTATGTCCTGTATCTGTGGCTGTCTACATATTCCAGTACTATACACTATACCACACTGTGTTCCAGATATGGGCAGAGACTTCCAGAAACAGACTAGTCTACATTGCTTGCTGTGATTGCCCGAACACCGCTGCTGTAGACCAGACTGTAGACTGTGTTCCAGGATGTCTCTGCTCATACCCGGGGGCCGGAAAACAGTGTGGTCTACTGTATGACTGTGTGTGTAACCCGCAGCTACATACATACACTTTTATCGCACATGCAGCCGCTGACACCTTAGGGAGAGATAACTGAATTACTACTAGTTCTTCTGGTTTAAGTTGAAAATTAATAAAGTCTAAGACATTAAGTCTTCTTAGACTTAGTCTTAGTCGTTTTATTTTTATATTATTTTATTTCATTTTTTTTATTTATTTTGTTATGGTTCAATGTGCACTGACTGCAGTCTACACTGTAGGATATGCGGTAGTAATTTATCATTTAATTTTGTATTTTATTTGATTTTATGATTTTATCTTCTGTGTCCACTGTCCAATTTATTTGGGTTGCTTTATTAAAGTACTGTTATTTTCCATTACTGGACTATTCTTTTATTCATAAAATTAATGATTCAGTTGAATATGAATACTATAATGAATAATACTATATAAGGCGATTTTATATATCTTTTTTTTTTTTTTTATATATAAAAAAAGCCATTTTCGGTTTCGGTGCTGTTTCGGTATCGGTTTCGGTTTTCGGCCTAGTGTATTTTTCATTTTCGGTATCGGTTTCGGCACCAAAAAACCCATTCGGTGCATCCCTAGTTAAAACCTATGTCATCCTTTTTTTCTTTTTTTATTACTACCTGTATTTTATATATATAAAGATTTTCCTGTACTTTCTGTACAGATTATAAAAAAAAAATCTTTCCAAAAATCTCTTCTTCAGTTGTCTCTGGAATTTGCATTTCCATTAGAAGATTTCCCCTTATTTCCTATTGGAGTGACAACTGTAAAATTTTACTTTTTTCCTCTTCTGTCGCTGAGACATGGTCAAAAGATTACATAAGGAGGGCAAATCTACCCAGTGGGAACACAGACAACAATAAAGGTACTTAACTATTTCCCACACTATTCAAAACTAAAAAACATTTTGACATTGGTTCTATTTTGGGTTTATTTTATCGCACATATAATTCACAAACTTACCTGTTCAGGGCTCAGATTGTTCCTCCAGATATTGCTGCAATGCACTTCACTTCCTAATGTCAGTAGTACCACTTTTTGCTTATCTGTTTACATATATATATATATATATATATACAGTATCTCACAAAAGTGATCACACCCCTCACATTTTTGTAAATATTTTATTATATGTAAATTTGATGTCCCCTCAAAATAACACACAACCATTAATGTCTGGCTGTTGTCCCAGAAGGAAGCCTCTTCTAAAGATGACGCACAAGAAAGCCCACAAACAGTTTTCTGAAGACAAGCAGACTAAGGACATGGATTACTGGAACCAAGATAAACTTATTTGGTTCAGATGGTGTCAAGCGTGTGTGGCAGCAACCAGGTGAGGAGTACAAAGACAAGTGCGTCTTGCCTACAGTCAAGCACGGTGGTGGGAGTGTCATGGTCTGGGGCTGTATGAGTGCTGCTGGCACTGGGAAGCTACAGTTCAATGAGGGAACCATAAATGCCAACACATACTGTGACATACTGAAACAGAGCATGATCCCCTCCTTCGGAGACTGGGCTGCAGGGCAGTATTCCAACATGATAACGACCCCAAACACCCCTCCAAGAAGACCACTGCCTAGCTAAAGAAGCTGAGGGTAAAGGTGATGGACTGGCCAAGCATGTCTATAGCCCTAAACCCTATTGAACATCTGTGGGGCATCCTCAAACGGAACATGGAGGAGGGCAAGGTCTCTAACGTCCACCAGCTCCGTTATGTCATCATGAAGAAGTGGAAGAGGACTCCAGTGGCAACCTGCGAAGCTCTGGTGAACTCCATGCCCAAGAGGGTTAAGGCAGTGCTGGAAAATAATGGTGGCCATACAAAAAATTCACACTTTGGGCACAATTTGGACATTATTTTACTCACTTTTGTTACCAGCTGTGTAGACATTAATGGCTGTGTCTTGAGTTATTTTGAGGGGACAGCAAATGTACACTGTTATACAAGCTGTACACTCACTACTTTACATTGTAGCAAAGTGTCATTTCTTCAGTGTTGTCACATGAAAAGATCTAATAATATATTTACAAAAATGTGAGGGGTGTACTCACTTTTGTGAGATACTGTATATCATAGAGGTGATCATATAACCAATCCCTTAGCCTGTGGGTCGTATACCGCACGTATTGAATGGAACATTGTTCACAGTTGATAAATTAAGATGCCTTAAAATCTTTGTTTAACCACTTGCCGACCAGCGCACGACGATGTACGTTGACAGAATGGCACGGGCAGGCAAATGGGCGTACATGTACGTCCCTTTAAATTTGCCGCCCTACCATCGGGAGCGCGCCGGCGGCAGCACGCTCCTGCGCTGGTCGGGACCCCCGTGAGTCCAGTCGCGGGACCCGTGGACTCGATCGCCGCGGGCATCCCCGCGATCGTCTCACGGAGCGGCCGAATGAAGAAATGCTGTTGTAAACAACATTTCTCCATTCTGCCTAGCAACTAGTGACGCTGATCTCTGCTCCATGTGATTGGAGCAGAGATCAGTGTTCACTAAATGAAAGCCCAGCCCCCCCACAGTTAGTAACACACCTCTAGGAACACTTAACCCCTACACTGCCACCCACTGGTTAACCCCTTCACTGCCAGTGTCATTTACACAGGAATCACTGCATTTATATAGCAGTGATTGCTGTATAAATGACAATGGTCCCAAAAATGTGTCAAAAATATCCGATGGGTCCCCCACAATGTCGCAGTCACAATAAAAATCGCAGATCGCCGCCATTACTAGTAAAAAAAATTATAAAATAAAAAATTATTAATAAAAATGCTATAAAACTATCCCTATTTTGTAAACGCTATAACTTTTGCGCAAACCAATTAATAATCGCTTATTGCGATTTTTTACCAAAAATATGTAGAAGAATACGTATCGGACAAAACTGAGGGAAAAAAATGTTTTTTTATATATTTTTGGGGGATATTTATTATAACAAAAAGTAAAAAAGAATGCGTTTTTTTCAAAATTGTCGCTCTATTTTTGTTTATAGCGCAAAAAATAAAAACCGCAGGGGTGATCAAATACCACCAAAAGAAAGCTCTATTTGTGGGAAAAAAAGGACGTCAATTTTGTTTGGGAGCCACGTCGCACGACTGCGCAATTGTCAGTTAAAGCGACGCAGTGCCGAATCGCAAAAAGTGGTCTGGTCTTTGACCAGCAAAATGGTCCGGTCTGAAAGTGGTTAAGGAACTAGAATGAATCATATCTTGTCATAATATGTGGGCAACACAGGCAGTATAAAGGCTGCGGGACAATGTCCCACCAATGGTAGGGGCTCTGCAAAACACAGATTTAATGCTCTTAGACAGGATTGAGCATATATAGGGTCGTAATACAAAACTGACAGATATTTTTTCAGCGGTGTTTCTAATTTTTTAAGACTCTAGGCTATAGGGAGAGTAAAAAAACAGGAAAATAGACTTGTCAAATCTGTATTTACCTCTGTTTCTGCTTTTATTCCTATTGGTTTTATCTCAAAGGTCACTTCTCTCAGCACTGCTGCCTATATTAAAAGCCCTATCAAGGACAGAGATAGTGTATCCCCTATCATGTCAGAAGCATCTTTCAAAAAATCTGATCCAGTGCGGCTATCGAGCTATTTATTTTCTCAGTAACTGCAATCTGCTCATTTGTAATAGAAACATCTTTGCCATTCTGAGGCTTCCCTCCAACCACTTTGCATATTATTCTATATATACCGTGATTCTGTACTTGCCAATTATGCTGCAGAAATCTCCCTCCACTAAGTCTGTCTGCAGCCATTTTAACTGTGGGCAGCTGAAGCCGCTACCTGTTCACTTCCTGGATATACACAGACACACACCTCCAGCTCTGCAGCCCTGCAGCTCTCATTGGCCCTCTAACGATTCATCCCCTCTCCCTTCCTGGCAAACTCTCACAAGGGTGAGTGAGAGAGAGCTGTGCATGATGTCATACGCCTAGGCCAATGATCAGACAAGAAAGAGGAAGTGGGCTGTATAAGGTATTTACTGGCAGAAAAAAAATGTTTTACTATCCAAAGTTAAAACAACAAGGGCAGAAGATGTAATAGATGGAAAGATGAAAAAATGACTGAAGGTCCGCTTTAAATGTATTTACTGCAAGTGTAAATGAGGTTTTTCTGTCTCCTTGTACTGTCCTCTGTGAGCTCCCAAACCTCCCCTCTCACTTCCCTTTGGTTGGAACGAGCAGTGAAGGATATCTGTGGTCATGTGTATTGCTCTATGCATACTATACACCCCATAGTCTATAGTCCATCTCAGGAGGGAGCAAGAGGCTAGCTACACTCCTATATACAGTGGAGAATGAACGTAGCCACCCTCTAGCAGAAGGTTTGATAACAGCAACAGAAAATAAGGAATTTGGAGATTTAGAGAAGCCTGAGAGCAATAGAATGTACTATACATTTATGAGTTAAGAATACATACTTAAATAGAATTTTCTTTTTTTAAACCAGAGTTTAATGTCACTTCAACTCTACAGCATCTACCAAAAACAAATATAAATGTTTAATTACTGATTAAGTGTCTGTATACTTTCCAGTAATCCTTTAGTCCATTTTATTTGCTACAAAATGTTACCATTCTTGAAAGAGTTATCTTGAATGCTAGCACCCCTATCTTGCAGCACTGGTTTCCTTTTTTTGAATCCTAACCTGGATGCTACCTACATGGAGTTTGCATGTTCCCCTTGTGCTTACATGAGTTTCCTCTGGGTACTCCAGGTTTCTTGCCACACTCCAAAGACATGTTTGTAGGCTAATTGGCTCCTGCCTAAAGCTGGGCACACGGGCCAAAAATCGGCTGAAAAATGGTCAGTTCAGGAGGAACCAACCTTTGGCCTGTGTGTACAGATATCTGTTCTGCAGAAGCTGTTCTTACGACCGCCTTCTGTCAAAACGGGCATGCTAAAAAACCAGCATCCAACCGTCATCCGAACAGCACTGGCAGCCATTGATCGGTGTCTTCTGGCTGGGGGGAGGGGAGTAGTCCCTCTGTCAGAACACAATAGCACAGTGGGGGAGATTGCCACACTAACATCGCTTGTGTCAGTATGGTGATCTGTCCGTTTTTTTTTTTTTTCGTTCAGCCCGTTTAATTGTACGGAAAAAAAAAAATTATAGTGTGTACCTAGCATAAATTGTCCCTGGTAAGTATGAATGTGAGATAAGAACCTTAGATTGTAAGATCCTGCAGGGCAGGGCCGTGTCACAGAACATGTAAAGCACTGCGTAAAAACTTGGGGTTATATACTGTAAATATCTGTAATAAAGAAAAAAAATTATAAAGAAATCTCAGCTTTTGTGAAAAGTTAAATTTTGGATTAAATGTCCATTTAATTTACAAACTGACATAAAAATCGATGTAAGATTGGTATTCAGAACAAGAAGAATATATACAAAATCTCAATAGCATTTCATCTTTATTGTATCCCATGTAGGTAAATCCTGCAGAACATAATGAAAAAAATATAAAAGCTGTTTTGAAACAAAAGCCTTTCAAGGATGAATAGATCCTGGCTTTTCAGTGCCAGGGAGCCAGCAGGTTTATTGTGGTAGGGCTCTCTACAAGGTGACAACTTACACTTTCTAAGCCTTTGGCTGTTTCAAGCTTCCATCTGTTGCTCTTTTTATATTCCATTTTTCCAAGTGTCTGAGCTATTCTCTAGGTAGATCATTCTTGGGTTTCAGTGTGTCTCGTCAACATAAACCAAGAGTCTGCTTATGAAAATCCAGTCCTTAAACTGGCCTGATTTATATTATGCTTTCAGCTACGGCTTGAAGATCTCTTTTCTTTTCTGCTGAGTTTGACTTTTCTTGGGTTCTAAGTTTCCGACTCTCAGTCTGCTCTGTGGCATATCAATGTAGAAAGTTTTGTGAGAGTTACTCAAGGTTTTTCTGTTGACTTTAGAGGTGTGGCTTAGCTTTTGAGAAAATGCTTTCTTTATGAACGGCAAGGTGTCCTCATAGCAGGTTTGAGGGCCTTTGTACTGAAGGACTACAGGATGGACTTTTGGGGTCCTCAAACGGTCACTTTTTGTCATACTCTTCTTCATTGTATATGATACGCAGACTCCATCATGGACTGTTTTCTTTCCAGTTTCAAAGTTATTGACGCCATCTTGGCATTTGTTCTTTAGCATTAGTGCATTTAAGTCATTTAATTGCAAATTATAACTTGTGCAAAGCCTCCATTGCTGGATCTTGTTGACCTTAATGAAGTTGGAATAGGAATGGTCAGGGTGCTGGCTTTGTACAACTGCCTCAATCCTTCTCTTAAGAAAACTTGTCATGGGTGTCACACATGGGGCAGCTGGTGGATCCCAATCTTTTTGGAGTCTTTCAAAAACATTTTTCTGTGCTTTGTGGTACCACCATGGATCTTTCATAACTGGAGTGCATAGGAACCTGTAAATAAATGTATAGCTTGTTAAATGCATAAATGAGTTAGTGCTAAATTTTAATCCTTAAAATCCAAGTCAGTACTCTTGTATAACATCAAGTGCATAAGTAATGTGTACATGGAACACTTCTAAGTAGGGTTGCACCAATGCTGGTATCGGTATCAGTGCCGATACTAAGCATTTGCACGAGTATCGGTGCTCATGCAAATGCTCCGATACCTGAAACCAATACTATCTGACTCGGTTCTTTCATTTGTCAGCGGGATTCCCCTACTGACAGTTGAAATGTAAAAAAAAGCTGCCAATTTTCAGTTGTTAAGGAGCGAGGCTGCGGTGTGCTTAACCGATGAATCAGCTGTCAGTGGGTTTCCCCTGTTGAAGTGTAAAGAAAGTTCCGGTGATGTGTCGAATACTGTCCCCCTTTGGATAGTGTCCGCCCTGTACTGGGCAGTACAGAGGACAAGGAGACGCCGAAGGTTTCCGAAGATGAACGCCGCCTGCACAGTGATTCCAGGTTTAAGCCCAACCATCCAAGTGGACATAGGGTTAGAATGAAAAAGTAGCCGAGTGAAGCGAGACCGTGCCCGAAACGTGGCGAGCGGCCCTGTACTATGTGCTACCGTATGTCCACTTGGATGGTGGGGCTTGCACCTGTACTCAGTGCGCAGGCGATATTCTTCTTCTGAGACTTCGGAGTCTCCTTGTCCTCCGTACTGTGCAAGCCCTGCACCTGCGCCATACAGGGCGGACACTATCCGATGGCCGGACAGTTTTTGGCAGAACACCGGCAATTGGAGCTGTCAAAAAAAAAAAAAAGCAGCAGCTTTATCAACAACACTGCTCAGCTGCTGAAACAGATAGATATGAGGAAACATTGTTTCTTTTTATCTATCCTTCTGTTTTTTGTTAATTTACAGATAAAAGGGATGAACTTGAGTCAGTTTAAAGCAACCTGTCAAGTTATCCTTCTCCATTTATTTTATTTTCCTGCAGATTTTTTATTTATTTTTTTCACTTCGATTTTATAATTATTATTATTAATAATTAAAACTTTTTGTCCAAGATAAATAAAAAAAAACAGCTTTTTGGATACAGAGTAAAAATAAATAATTAATATCAATAAACTGTTATAAATTGTCATACAAATATATATTTGAAATCAAATATTTACTATTTCTTGGCAATAACATGGTGTGGCTGAGGGGCGTGTCAAGCCCCTCCAGTCTATGTCTTAGAATAGAATAACAGGGAGGTGAAGCCTCCATCAATCAAGATGTAATATCCCACCCCCATTATATTTAGCTGGTTAGTGGGCGTGGAGGAGGAGGGAGGGCTTGGGCTGTTATTTACCAGAGTGTAAATGCTTGGAATAAATGTCCAGCAGAGGTAGTGAGCCAGTCAAAAGTAAACAGAAACAAAAAAACAAGTAGACTCACTGGACTACTCAGTCTTTTTTCTGGCATCACTTCTCTATGTTTCTCTGTTTCTATATGCTCACATGTGTGACTCTATAGTCACATGGGCTGCTCAGATGTGATAGGGAGGGTAGAAATACACTGAAAACTGAGCATGTACACTATCTGTCAAATTTGGTCTGCAAAATTCCCAACTACAGTGGGGACATGGATGTGATGGGACGGGAGATAGAGAACAGCAGAATCAGCCAGTTTTTTTGCAGAATACAGAAAACTAATCCCGTAGTGACTCAGGGGCGGATCCAGAGTATAGTCTCGGGAGGGGCACTGCCAGAAAATAAGGTGTTGCTTACAGAACTGTATTTAACGTATCATACAGTCCTGATTGGCCAGAGGGGGAGCCAATTAGCTGGCCCGGCAGAATCGATGTCCGCTGGCCACCCCTGATCACTCCCCACAAAGATAGAATGCTAAATGTAAACAAGGCAAACCGCCGTTCTGTCAGAGATGAACAGAGTGATCTTGGTTTCTTGCTTAACAAGAACATGGATCACTCTGTTCATCTAGTGAATCCATTCCCCACAAATTTAGCAAGCACCCCCTAGAGACACACTTAACTCTTTGATTTCCCCTGATGTTAACCTTTTCCCTGCCAGTGTCATTAGTACAGTGACAGTGCATATTTTTAGCACTGATCACTGTATTGTCACTAGTTCCACAAAAAGTGTCAGAAGTGTCAGTTAGGTGTCCGATCTGTCCATCACAATGCTGCAGTCCCACTAAAATTCACAGATTGCCGACATTACTAATAATAAATAAATAAATAAAAATGCCATAAATCTATCTCCTATTTTGTAGACAAGATAACTTTTGTGCAAACCAATTAAAGTGGTTCTGCACCTTTAAAAAAAAATATTAAAAGCCAGCAGCTACAAATATTGCAGCTGCTGACTTTTAATAAATTGACACTTAGCTGTCCCAGGGTCCAGCGATGTCGGCGGCAGATGACGAGCAATCGTTCGTCTCTCTGCTGCCCCGCCGCCATCCTCTGTCGGGGAATCGGGAAGTGAAGCATTGCGGCTTCACTGCCCGGTTCCCTACTGCACATGCGCGAGTCGCGCTGCGCGTGTCTGCTGGTCCCCGCTGTGTCCTGGGAACTGTGTGTTTCCCAGAACACAACGGGGGGCGGGGCATCTGCGGCGGTCTGCGGTGGTCTTGTCCCGGAAGTGGGTGCAGATACCTGGATTATCCAGGTAACTGCACCCCCCTCCCCACTGAAAGGTGGCGACTGTGGCACCGGAGGGGGGGGGGGATCAGATGAGCGGAACTTCCATTTCAGGGTGGAGGACCGCTTTAATATACACTTATTGGGATTTTTTTTTTTTTTTTACCAAAAATATGTAGCAGATTACATATTGGCCAAAATTGATGAAGACATTTTTTTAAAGCAGAAAGTAAAAATATTAATGTGTACAAAATACATATAAGTAAAACTAAAAGGGGATTGAGTCTATAGATTAATCCTGGCAGTTGAATGTGGAGTCAACTGGATGACATCATTGGAACATCAGAGGGAAACGGTTGAGGGGAGTAAGTGTGGAAAATGACCACCACCGACAACAACAAGGCTTACCGGAGTTAATGGACTCCAAAGGGCATACGCCTCCTGAGTCGTCAAGGCTTATGGTGAAGCTCCGAAGGTGGTTACATCAGCAGATAGACTAGGCCATCAGAATTGTTGGGAAATGGCCCAAAAGAGTTGATTCTTCCCAGGGTGGCCAGCAGCCTTGTGAGAATGGTAAGTCTGGAGCGCGGAAGTACGGAGACTCTCCAGGACAAAGCAGCGGTCACAAGGTTTATCAGGAGAAGCATGGACCTGAGTAGCAAGAATTTTGTCACCCAAAGGAGAAGTGAAACTGGTGCGAACCGTAGCCAGAATGCGTTCAGGAGGAATCACAGGGACCGGAAACCACTCCATCTTGGAAGTGGAGGAAAATTGTCGTAGCAAAGCATCAGCCCTTACATTCTTAGTACCAGCTAAACATGAGACAATGTAATTGAAACTTGACAAGAAAAGAGCCCATTGCACCGTTCTGGGAGAGAGGCGGTTAGCGTCAGGCAAGAATGTGAGATTCTTATGGTCAGTAAGAATGAGAACCAGCACAGTGGTACCTTTGAGGAGATGTCCCTTATTCTTTCAGGACTAAAATGATCGCTAACAGCTCTCTGTCCCCAATCTCGTAATTGCACTCCGCAGACAATTTCTTGGAAAAGTAACCACAAGTATGCATAGCGAACTCAGAGGTAGGACATTGAAGTAGAAGGGTGCCAACTCCAGTTTCAGAAGCATCAACTACAAGGATAAAAGGTAACTTAGGATCAGGCATGTGCCAACACAGGAGCAGAAACAAAGGCAGCCTTGAGACTCTCAAAGGCCTTAATGGACTCCGTGGGTTACTGTCCTTTCTGGTCATATCAGTCAGGGCTTGACCAGAGACGAGAAGTTATGAATGCAGTTTCGATAATAGTTGGCAGACATAAACCCATCGGTTGGGGCCAGGTCTGGTGCAAGGATTTTTGACACCCTAAGCGAAACCTAATTTTTCAGCCCCCATTGGCTCCACCCCTGACTCCACCCACTTTGCCCTGCCCATGTGACAGGAGGTGGCATTATACAGAAAGCATTGGCTCTGCTTTCTCTAGCACTGGCTCCAGTGCTGCACTGCGCCTATAATTGCACTACTGGTCGGATGGAGCAGCTGCTTGAGACTGAGTTATCTACATGCTGCAGCATGCAAACGCGGAGGGAAACCAGTGGCCGGGCACCTCTAGGCAGCAGTGCGCCCTAGGCGGTTGCCTAATTTGTCTAGTGGTAGCACCGGCCCTGGTTGGGGCCACTGTAGGACTGCTGAAAGTTTCCCTGGGTCCATCAAAAAAACAGCAGTGGAAATGACAAGAATTTAACCTGTTCACAATGGAATTCGCACTTCTCCAATTTACAATAGAGATGGTTCTCTCTTAGTTTCTGAAGCACACGACAGACATCTGTGTGGTGGCTCTCCAGGGACTTGGAAATATTGAGGATATCGTTGAGCTAAATCACCACACATAACTGCAACAAATCTTGGAGGACATCGTTAATAAATTCCTGTAAAACTGCCGAAGCGTTACAAAGGCCAAATGGCATTACTAACCTTTCCGGGGCTGAAGAGGTTAAGATTGAACAAGACTAAAATGTCAACACAAAAAGGGCAGCATTTTTTATATTTTTTTATAAATAATGGCATACATGTATTCTGCGATTTTACACATTCATTTGTTTTTGTACTTCATTTTATTTAAACACTTTGGTGCTCTGGTGGGGAAGGGCCTCCATGGAGGAGCAATGGAAATGAGTGGGATTTGGGATTTCACTGCAGGCAGCATCACATGACAGTGACACTGACACACAGCCATTGCTTCATCCTATGTTCACACCACACTGGAGTGTGAAAAAGATGGAGAGAGGTGGGTAGAGCCAACACTCATTAGGCGCAAAGGAAGAAGGCTCCACTCTGAATGCTGGGGCTCTTCTCCTCCTCCTCAGCAGCGGTTCCAATGTCACTGGTTGCTAGATGCCAGGTGGCACAGGTGCTAGAAACCAGTGCAGAGAACAGTAGAGGCCAAGCCAGCGTCACAGCTCCACCCAGCTCCTCCCTCCATCTTCTAGAGCAGGGGTGGCCAACCAGACGAAGACCAAGAGCCACATTTTTTACCGAGTTACCGCAAAGAGCCACATCATACGCATGGGCACACATGAACATCACCCCATCCCTTCCTCATACACACATACTTTTGCTCAGCTGGATTTATTGTAAATGTCACACACTGTTTTAACACTACAAAGACCACAGGTCAGTAATCTTCCTTTGAAAGTACATCCATGTGACAGAAGACAGCAGCTCATCTAATTTCCAAAATACAAATTGTCTTACAAACAGTGAACTGGTCAGGATAACAATAAATAGTTAATGGGTCTTCTAGCCTGAACTAGCAGTAAATTCTTCCAAAAAACATCACAGAAAGCATGCAGCACACACAGAGCTCTGGATAAATAAGTGAAAAGAAGCTGCCTATGTATTCAAATGTGGCGGGCTGGGGACACTACATGCTGATTGGCTGTTGATGTGTGGGAGGAGCGGAGGAGTGCAGAGACTCGGGCTGCCTGTCACCGCAATGAAACAGCCCGAACCAGCCCGAACGCAAGAGCCGCAGGAAACCGATCAAAGAGCTGCATGCGGCTCGAGAGCCGCGGGTTGGCCACCCCTGTTCTAGAGGTTCCAGCGTGGCGTGAAGACAACTGATGCTGATGATAATGATGTGAGAGAGAGACTGTCAGTAATATTTTTGGGGGTGGGCAATTGCCCCCCCCCCGGATCCACCCCTGTAGTGACTGAGTGAGTATGAACAGCATGTAATACAGAATTTATTGATAGTTTTTAAGGATGTGAACACTTTAAGGCAGCCAGTCCCCGGTGAAACTCACCAGCCCAACCCTCCATCTACTCTGTGTCCCTGATCATATAGTCTCTTGGGAAATGGGACATGCAAGACTGCAGGACCAGGGAGGGACACATTATTCTCACCTAGGAAATAATGGTGGTGGGGTGGAGAGAGAATTTTTTAAAAGTAAAAAAAACAGAAGAAAACAACATTTCTGATTACAGGCAAGGAGGAGTGGAAGGGAACAAACCTTTTGGTAGTGAAGGTCTGATTTTATTACCGTTTCATTATTAATCATATCTAAATTAATGAGTTTCTAAAGTCTAAACATTTTTTTTACCTTAATGCATTCCTTGTATTAAGGTAAAAAAATGTTTACACATCAACTTCGTTGAAGTTTTAAAAGTCAAGTGAAATATAATGAGAGGTATCCTTTTGTACTACACAAGGGCGTTTCTGGTAGTGGTAAAGTTTAAAGTAGCATCTAGCATCATAGAGATTTTTTCATGGTGAGTGCATGCATGTTCCAGGGTCAAGCATCTCACCTTGCTACAAAGGTAAAGTTTGGTCACTGGGGCAGAGGAGACTTAGGAAATGCTTCCTCTTGCATGCAGCAGTGTAATGACATTATCCTAGCCTTAGCAAAACAACTTGGCTGGAACTCACAGACTGTTTTTTAAAGTATATCCAAGTCCAAAAACAAAAATTTGAAACAAAGCAGTTTATTGAACTTCAGATGTGTTTTCTGCATTATTTTTTTTTGATTGTTTTTTTTTTTTTTTTTGCTTAGGGTTTTTCCTCTTTATTTTCACCTGATAATCCTGGGAATAACACACTTCCTGTCCCTGGATGGCTACTCTCACTCCTCCACTGTATCTATGAGGGAGCCATAGTTGTCATCCAGGCTGCTCTCTCGATTCATGACTACAATAAATATAAATTGAAAACGAATGCAGACATCATTTTTAGGGACAGGTAAGGTGCAAAATATTACTTTTTCAGTTTTGGGTTTAGATACCCTTTAATGATGAAAGGTAGAGCTTTTTAGAATAAATATACTGATGCTGTATACTGTGTCATGCCATAGGTGTACGTTACACAGGAGATAGTAGGCGGATGTGGAATATTCAGCTTGCAGTAATTTAAGTTCAAAAATGCTATTTAGATACATACCTCACCCCTGCATTTGTATCATTGGAACAGTTTTTACTTTGAAATACATCATACCACACACTAGATGGCACTACACCATTTTAATACATCCATTCTTCTATATTACACTACACAAGACCTAAAAATGTATGTGAAAAGATATTTTAAGGATGTTTGCTAATTTGCTAACAGAGTGCTCATATTCAACTATTAAAAATAATTATATTTCTCAAATGTTCTATTTGGACATATGTGCTGATGAAAGGAACATAAATAATTGTTACACAGAGATTAGCACAAACATGACAATAACTATTAATATATATACAGTATCTCACAAAAGTAAGTACACCCCTCACATTTTTGTAAACATTTTTATTATATCTTTTCATGTGACAACACTGGTGAAATGACATTTTGCTACAATGTAAAGTAGTGAGTGTACAGCTTGTATAACAGTGTCAATTTGCTGTCCCCTCAAAATAACTCAACACACAGACATTAATGTCGAAACCGCTGGCAACCAAAGTGAGTATGCCCCTAAGTTAAAATGTCCAAATTGGGCCCAATTAGCCATTTTCCCTCATGTGACTCATAAGTGTTACAAGGTTTAAGGTGTGACTGGGGAGCAGGTGTGTTAAATTTGGTTAAATTTGGTGTTATCACTCTCACTCTCTCATAAGGGTCACTAGAAGTTCAATATGGAACCTCATGACAAAGAACTCCCTGAAGGTCTGAAAAAAATAATTGTTGCTCTACATAAAGATGGCCTAGGCCAGTGATGGCGAACCTTGGCACCCCAGATGTTTAGGAACTACATTTCCCATGAGGCTCATGCACTCTGCAGTGTAGTTGAGCATCATGGGAAATGTAGTTCCAAAACATCTGGGGTGCCAAGGTTCGCCATCACTGGCCTAGGCTATAAGAAGATTGCCAAGACCCTGAAACTGAAATGCAGCTGTTTTGGCTAAATTTATATCTCACTTAAATGATTAAGGATACAAGAAATAAGTAATTAAACCTTTGTCTATATAAGAATAAAAACGAACGATAACAGCACGAAAAGATAAACAATGACATTTATTTATACAGAAAAGAAACTTTAGAATAATTAGAACTTATCATATAACTCAAGTGATGTTACAGGTACAGTGTTGCTTAGGCTGCAAAGATAATTTAGGCCATATGGTTACAATAGACATACACTATCAATAGGGTTATCAATATTTCAAGACAAGTCCTAGGGAAGAAATAGGTTAGAGATAGAAATAAGTTAGAGATATAAGTATACGTTACACAGACATCCTGTCGTCCCGATGGTCTGGAACTGAACAGGCCATCAGCTAACTCTCGCCCTATTTTATATGCATTCTCGGCCAATCAGAAGATGGAACGTACCCATTGGCTCTGAGTTTGCATCAACCTCTGATTGGCTGATTCTGAAGTCTAAATGCTGATTGGTTCTAGTTGGCTCACACCGATTGGTTCTAGTTGGCTCACACTCTGGCTAATTCTGGAGCTCCCTGAAATGTCCATGTTTCAGGTCTGAACTTCCAGTGCCACTCAGTCTATTAATTAATGAACCACCTCCTTTGAAGCCCAAACAGTTCCGAAATTAGCATGTTAATGTCCCCGGGGGAGATGGAGCCTCAATGTCTGCAAAGATGATTGGTAACACAAAAGGGGAATTCACCTAACACCTGGGGACATTCAATGGTTCCCATGAGATAGGAGACATTTCTGTATTTCTAAAAGGTAATCTTATCCTGATATCTTCCAGTAAAAACCTCTGCCCACATACACACATAAACCTGAAAATATTAAGTCATACATTCCTATATATATATATATATATATATATATATATATATATATATATATATATATATATATATATATATATATAAAACGAGGCATGGAAATTTAATTAGAAAGTCTTCAGAATGGTTTCCTTTAAGCTCCTTGCTATAAATATTATATTTCAAGATCTCCACCACACAGTGCGGTGGTCAAGACCATACAGCGGTTTAATAGGACAGGTTCCACTCAGAACAGGCCTCACTATAGTCAGCCAAAGAAGTTGAGTGCACGTGCTCAGCGTCATATGACAAGCTGTGACAGCACGAGGAAAGGAAAACCGATAACCAGCAAGTGTGTTTACATCATGATCAGCTGTGATTGGACACAGCTGATCACGTGGTAAAGGGCTGCTGTGATTGGCCTTTGCCCTGAACTGTGACTGTACTAAGGACACAGCAATCAAAGAGTGTGCCGGGTGTGTGTGTGGTTCTGAGAGGACCTCAACAGATGCTATCCCAGAACTGAACAACCGTGCTGTAGCTTTCAAGTATAGTCTGCAATTGGTTAACCACTTCCCAAGAAATTACGTGAAGCCTGCAACCCCTGTACCATTTTTTAGAGCTGTCAGTCGGCTTTCTGGTGATAACAACCGATGCAGCAGCAGCAGTCACTCATTCGTTGTCACAAGAAATGGGAGTGGACGTCCCCCCTTCCGCCACTCTACCCGGGTCTCTTGTCAGTCCAAGAGAACCAAGCGACCAGTCGGCATGTCCGCCGGCTAGCCGAAGTCTCGAACAAAGCCGGAATCAGAATTAAACACGTTTGAAAAATCGCTGCGTGTGACATAAAAAGTTGCAACATCTGCCATTTTATTCCCTAGGCTCTCTGCTAAAAAAAAACATATATAATGTTTTGGGGTTCTGAGTCATTTTCTAGAAAAAAAAAATTATAATTTTTACATATAGGAGCGAAGTGCCAGAATTGGTCCGAATGGGAAGTGGTTAAAATCAAGGCTCGAACTACCATCTTATCAACCTGTCATTTACAAATAGTTTTTTTCTGCCTTTTGAAGCAGAACCACTCAGCTTATAATGAAAGGTATTGTTCAAAGAAGTAATCAGCGCCTGAATTCAGCCCCTGCTCCTCCTGTGCTTACATAGGAGGGCCGCTGCCAGCTCTTTGTCAAACACTCCATTTGTATAAACCACAAGACATTCCGGTACAAGAGGACAATCTGTGTTTTCATTCATGATGGATAGACTATGGGATCTGACTGCATCCCAGCAACAATATGTTTCTTCAGCTGCTTTCTGTAGAGCTAGTAATGGACAAGTAAATAGAACTGGACTATAGGTTAATCACCGGACATATTGACAAATGATTGTTTGCTTTGTTTGCAGAGCAGAACATATTCTTATCTGAATAAGGTCATAATCCTGCTGTGTATTACTGTAAAACCCTTTCAAAAATAGATTTGAATGACATTTTGTTTACTGATGCACTGTGCATCACGAACAATCGATTTTTGTAAAAATCAAATACTTCTTTTCACTTTTGTTTTTTTATTCCGTTGTTGTATGTTAGCACTGCGGGTCTACTGGAGCCTTTTTGAAGCCACTTCATGTCCACATGCACTCCAGCAATGGTCGCATGCCATTTCTCGTGGTGGGTTTCCTGATGGTGACAACAGTGGACCATGCCTACATAATGTGTGTTGAAATGGCCATTTGTAGTCTCCATCAGAAGCCCAATAAAATGGTTTACATTACAGGAGTACAACTGGGAGACAGGGACAGAGTGTTGTCACCCTGAAACAAGAATTGCCTGAACAAGGACCTTTAACCACTTGCCGCCCGCCCTATTACAAATTGACGGTGGCAAAGTGGTTTCATAATCCTGATCGGACGTCATATGACGTGATCAGGATTATGAGCCGCTGCGCGCCCCCGGGGGCACGCATCGCGGCGATTGTTGTTGCGGGGTGTCAGTCTGACACCCGGCAACTACGATCTTGGTAAAGAGTCTCAGACGGAGACTCTTTACCAAGTGATCAGCCGTGTCCAATCATGGCTGATCACAGTGTAAATAGGAAGAGCCGGTGATCGGTAATCCTCCCTAGACCACCAGGGATGCCAGTCAGCACAATGGATGCCAATCAGTGCCCATAATGGATGCCAATCAGTGCCCACAATGGGCATCACTTATTGGCATGCATTATTGTTTGGCACTGATTGGCATCCATTAGTACAGTATAACACCAATGCTGCCTATCAGTGCCCACCTGTGCCGCCTATCAGTGCCCACCTGTGCCGCCTATCAGTGCCCACCCATGCCCATCTGTGCTGCCTATCCATGCCCATTTGTGCCGCCTATCCATGCCCATCTGTGCCGCCCATCCATGCCCATCCGTGCCAGCTATCAGTGCCAATTTGTGCCTCCTATCAGTGTCCATCCGTGTCGCCCATCCGTGTCGCCCATCCGTGTCGCCCGTCAGTGCCGCCTATCAGTGTCCATCAATGCCACCTCATCAGTGCCACTTCATTGGTGCCACATTATTGGTGCCCATCAGTGCTGCCTTATCAGTGCCCATCAGTGTAGCCCCATCAGTGCCCATCAGTGAAGGAGAAAACGTACTTATTTACAAAGTTTTGAAACTGAAACAAAAAAAAATTTTTTTTTTCAAAATTTTCGGTATTTTTTTATTTGTAGCGCAAAAAATAAAAACCGTAGAGGTGATCAAATACCACCAAAAGAAAGCTCTATTTGTGGGAAAAAAATGATAAAAATTTAATTTGGGTACAGTGTAGCATGACCGCGCAATTGTCATTCAAAGTGCGACAGCGCTGAAAGCTCAAAATTGGTCTGGGCAGGAAGGTGTTTAAGTGCCTGGTATTGAAGTGGTTAACCTGGTATCATTTTAATGAAAGTTACATAATGAAAAAATATTAAAATTACATTTACTTGTCTGAGTGGTGATCTAATCCTTTGTTTTACATAAGGTTGCCACCTTTTCTTTAAGCCAAACCCAAACTCTTTAGTGGCACAGGGCAGTTTTTTTTCTGCATACACCCCCATGCGAACAGGCAAAAAATGAGTGCGAACCTCTTTAAAGTCTAGGACACGAACGTGAAAAATCAAAAGTGTTCATTATAAAGGCTTATATGCAAGTTATTGACATAAAAAGTGTTTGGGGACATGTATCAATGCAAAAAAAACTTTTAAAAGTTTCCATTTTTTCGGAAGCAGTGATTTTAATAAAGTGAAACAATAAAAATGAAATATTCCTTTAAATATCGTGCCTGGGGGGTGTGCTTACTGTAAAGTAGCACATCTTTCCCATGTTTATAACAGTACCACAGCAAAATGACATTTCTAAAGGAAAAAATGTCATTCAAAACTGCTCCCGGCTGTAATGTATTGTTGGATCCCGGCAATATATATAAAAATGCCAAAAATACCCCCAAAAAAAATGGTGTGGATGTCCAACCCCCCCCCCCCAAAAAAAAAATCCATACCAGGACCTTTAGGCCTGGTTTGGATATTAAGGGGAACCCCGCACCCAATTTTTTTTTTAAATGGCGTGGGGGTCCCCCAGACACTATATACTCTGAACAGCAGTATATATACTATACGGCCTGCCCTATATACACGCTGCAGATCATTGGGCCTTAGGTGTTGGTGGTGCCAGAACACTGTAAGCCCTCACAGTTACTCTTGTCGGGCGAGGTCCTGTCATGCTTCTTTTCTTTTGTTTACAGAGTGACACAATTTTTTTTTTCTTTAAAACATTGTAAAAATAAAAAGGTAAAATAAGTAAGAAAAATGTATTTTTTAAACCCGTCCTTTCCCGCCGAGCTTGCATGCAGAAGCAAACGCATACGTGAGCAGCGCCCGCATATGAAAATGGTATTCAAACCACACATGTAAGGTATCGCCACGATCGTTAGAGCGAGAGCAATAATTCTAGCCCCAGACCTCCTCTGTAACTCAAAACATGCAACCTGTAGAATCTTTTAAACTATGGAGATTTTTAAGGGTAAAAGTTTGTTGCCATTACACGAGCGGGCACAATTTTGAAGTGTGACATGTTGGGTATCAATTTACTCTGTGTAACATTATCTTTCACAATATAAAATAAAAAAAATTGGGCTAACTTTACTGTTGATTTATTTTTTAATTCAAAAAAAGTGTATTTTTTGCAAAAAAAGTGTGCTTGTAATGTATTGCAACGACCGCCATTTTATATATATAATGTCCCAGCCCCTTACCATGTGATCAGCTGTCAGCCAATGACAGCTGATCACATGATGTAAACAAAAGCTCTGTAATCGTTTTTTTTTTCTCTGCACTCTGACAGCGTGAGAAGAAAAAAAAAGTCGGTCACCGGCTTATGTTAAAGGGACATTGGTCCCGAAAAGGAAGGAACACAGGCACCTCATCTGTGCCAATCAGTACCCCCTGCCAGTGCCACCTGTTTTTGCCACCTGCCAGTGCCTACAGTGCCCACCAGTGCCACCTAGCAATGCCCACAAGTGCCACCTATCAACGCCCACAAGTGCCACCTATCAATGCTCACCAGTGGTGCCAATCAGTGCCACCTATGAGTGTAAGCAATCAGTGCCCATCACTGCCACCCATCAGTGCCCATCACTGCCACCTATCAGTGCCCATCTGCCACCTCATCAGCATATATCAATGAAGGAGAAAAATTACCTGTTTTTATGAATTTTAAATTCGGTCTTTTTAATTTTTTTTAACAAAAAATAAAAACCACAGAGGTGATCAAATACCACCAAAAGAAAGCTCTATTTGTGGGGAAAAATTTGTGTACAGTGTTGTATGACTGCGCAATTGCCATTCAAATTGCATCAGCACTGAAAGCTAAAAATTGGTCTGGACAGGAGGGGGGTTTAAGTGCCCAGAAAGCAAGTGGTTAAAGTGTCATATTGTGCTTTATTTACCATTTAGTGTGCCTCTGCTCTTTGGGATATTCTTAAGCCGCGTACACACGGGCGGACTGTATGGCCAACTTAGTCCGTCAGACAATCCGACGGACAGTCCGTCCTACTTTCGAATGAATGGACTTGACCACACACGATGAACAAACAGTCCGTCGAAAGCTTGCGCGATGACGTGTACAGCACATACGACGGGACTAGAAATAGGACGTCCAATACACAGCAATGCAACCTTTCGCCGTGTAAATCCTTTCTGAGCATGCGCCATACTTAGTCCGTCCAACTAGCCTACTCACGAGCGGACTGTCCGCTGAAACCAAAGTTGGACGGACAATATTACGGAAATTCCGAAATACTTAGTCCGCCAGACTGCACGCTGAAAAAGTCCGCTGAAGCCCACACACGAGCGGACTGTCCGCTGAAATGTGTTTCGACGGACTAAGTTGGCCAGACAGTCCGCCCGTGTGTACGCGGCTTTAGGTTTGGAATCCCCTGAAAGCAGCTTGAATATACGATTGAGAACTATATTGCTCTTAAATCTCAGTTATTGCTCTCTAGTTGATTACTTGAATATATATTGTTATTGTCTGTTATTCTTCCACAGAAATATTGCAGTAAAGACAATTTCTGTGTTTTATCATAACGTGTGTGTTTCTCATTGGTCATTGCACTTACACTATTGCCAGGTGTGCCAGAGTGGCCTGAGGCTGTTAGTAGGGTTGAGAGGCAGAGTAACGGACAATATATACTTAACCACTTGCGGCCCACCATAGAACAAAATGATGGCGGCAAAGTGGTTTCAAAGTGGTATCGGACGTCATATGATGTACAGCAGGATAACACCCACTGCCCACCGGGGGGGTCACGCATCATGGCGATCGGTGGTGTGATGTGTCAGTCTGACACACCACAAAACCAATCTAGGTAAAGAGTCTCTGATGGAGACTCTTTACCACGTGATCAGCCATGTCCAATCACGGCTGATCATAGTGTAAACAGGAAGAACTGTTGATCGGCTTTTCCTCACTCGCATTTGTCAGTAGAGGAGAGCCGATCAGCTGATCCACTGACAGAGGGCTCTGTACTGGTTGATTATCAGTGCAGCCCCCCCCCCCCCCCTCCCCGGAGGATGCCCACACTGGATCACCAGGGATGCCACTAGGACCACCAGGGATGTCACCACCAGGTATGACCCTAAACCACCAGGGATGAGTGCCCACAATGGGCATCACTGATTGGCAGGCATTATTGATTGGCATCCATCCATACCATCAATTACTGTACATCAGTGCCACATATCGGTGCCCTTCAATGCCCATTCGTGACACCTATCAGTGCCCATCTGTGCTGCCAATCAACCACCAGGGATGTCACCACCAGGTATGACCCTAAACCACCAGGGATGAGTGCCCACAATGGGCATCACTGATTGGCAGGCATTATTGATTGGCATCCATCCATACCATCAATTACTGTACATCAGTGCCACATATCGGTGCCCTTCAATGCCCATTCGTGACACCTATCAGTGCCCATCTGTGCTGCCAATCAGTACCCATCTGTGCCACCTATCTGTGCCCATCCATGCTGCCTATCAGTGCCCATCTGTGCTGCATTTCAGTGCCCATCCGTGCCACCTATGTGTACCCATCAGTGCTGCATATCAGTGCCCATCAGTGCCACCTATCAGTGCCCCATCAGTGCTGCATATTATGCCCATCATCAGTGCCACCTCATCGGTGCCCATCAGTGCCACCTTATCAGTGGCTGTCAGTGCAGCCCCATCAGTGAAGGAGAAAACATACTTATTTACAAAGTTTTGTAACAGAAACAAAAAAAAATTTTTTTTCTAAATTTTCGTTCTTTTTTTTTATTTGTTTAACAGAAAAGAGGTGATCAAATACCACCAAAAGAAAGCTCTATTTGTGGGTACAAATTGATAAAAATTTAGTTGGGTACAGTGTAGCATGACTGTGCAATTGTAATTCAAAGTGCGACAGCGCTGAAAGCTGAAAATTGGTCTGGGCAGGAAGGTGTATAAGGCCCCTTTCACATGGGACGGATACGTAATGATCCGCCCCGTGATGATCCACTTGCTCAGCGGGGATCGCTCCGTTTATCCCCGCTGAGCCGGCGGATGACAGGGTGGTCCCTGCACACTGCAGATCTCCACTCTCCTCTATGGGGGATCGGATGAACACGGACCATCTGTCCATGTTCATCTGATCTGCTCTGCAGACGGATAGAAAAATAGGATTTTCCTCCGTCAGCAGAATCGGACAATAGAGGAGACGGACGATATCGGGTGTCTGTGGATGTTCATCCGCAGACACCCGCTATCCCATAGGGATGCATAGTTTCATAGTTTCATAGTTAGTTAGGTTGAATAAAGACACCAGTTCATCCAGTTCAACCTGAGTGAGTGTCTACAATTTTCCCTATCCCTGTACATCCCTACCCTCAAGGAGCCCACAATCCAAGGTCCCCATTCATATACTAGGGCCAATTTTGGACAGAAGCCAATTAACCTACCTGCATGTCTTTGGAGTGTGGGAGGAAACCGAAGTTCCCGGAGGAAACCCACGCAGGCACAGGGAGAACATGTAAACTCCAGGCAGGTAGTGTCGTGGTTGGGATTTGAACCAGCGACCCTTCTTACTGCTAGGTGAGAGTGCTAACCACTACACCACTGTGCTACACCACTGTGATGCATGTATGTCCGTATTTCCTCCGCAAACAGATGGATGAAATACGGACATAATGTCCGCATGTGTGAAAGGGGCCTAAGTTCTTGGTATTGAAGTGGTTAAGCAGCTACTTTGGGGGTATTGCTATATACAAAATAAATTCACATACATATGTACTCTGTACATAGTTCCCAACTGTCCCTGATTTCGAAGGACTGTCCCTGATTTGGAGCAATGTCCCTCTGTCCCTGTTTCCTCCTCATTTGTCCCTCATTTTGCTCTAATCTGTAAAATTGTATATAAAGTGCACTTTTTATCTTTCGAGAAGTGTTTCCCAGTGCTAAACCTTTCATTAAATTTCTAAAATGCGCCATTTGTACATTTTAAAAGCCAATTTAAAGGAACAGTAGTGGTAAAAAAAAAGTCCTCCTGGATTTAATTAACCATTTTTTTTTAGTTAATTCTCCTTTAAGGGGGTGTGACAGGGGGCGTGTTCTATGCCTATATACATTATTTAGTGGGTGCCCCTATTCCCATCTCAAAATGTTGGGAGATATGTCTGTATCTAAAGGTTTTTAACAAGATTGTAAATCGCTGCATTTTACTAGTTTGTTGAAATTGCCACTTGTCACCATCACAAGTCTAATAACATGGTGACAACACAGGAGCACAACTGGTACACAGGGACCAGAGAGTTGTCACCCTGAAATAGGAAATACTGTACATAAACAAAGACCTACAACCAGGTATTATTTTAATAAGCTACAGATTTTAAAATATATTGAAATTACTTTTGAAATTACATTTACCTATTTGAGTTATGATTTATTCATTTGCTTTACATCCACTTTATGCAATACAAGGAAAAGTGTGCCCATTCGTTAAGTTGGAATTTCAGAAGTCCAAATGGTATGGATAACTCCTGTCTATAAATATAATAGTTATTTTACTATTATATAATTACAGTGTTTTTAAAACATTAAAATTACAATGTAAAATAGGCTGATTGCATTAACATACATATTTATATAAAACATTTTAACAAAACTAGAATCATTTTAATTGTATTTCTTTGCATTTCTCCAGTGTAAACTTACTAAAAAAAAAAAAAAAAACAACACTGATTTTGATTTTCAAAGGGCCCAGGAGTATTTAGTCAAATTTGCAGAATCATTCATTTTATGTTTATGTGCACCTCCTTTTCTCTGTGCAATTTAAATGAAATATAATAAAAACATACCGATAGCACTTTTCCAGGGACTGGTAGTCTTTGGGATTCGCAGTGCGTCGTGCTTGCTCTGTAGAACACTCTGCAGACTGGCTAATTACGTTAGTAAAATGAACTATAGCCAAGCATTGTCAACAAATAAAAACCTGCATGTCCAATTAAACTGCTAGCAACTATCTATCCACCCTTAGCAAACACACTCGATACACACAAAGTCAACTGTGAAATGGTAATTACATTCTGGAGAGGAATGCCAAGACTCGCTCTCAAGTGTGAAAAGTTTTTAGGTTTATTTAAATATCTACTTTTCCTGACTGTTGATTTTTTGTTTATTTTTGTAAAATACAGCTTGGTTCTTAAAATAATAAAATTGTAATTTAATAATTTTTGATTTAATTAGGAACTTCAAGCAGCTATAACAAAACACTAATTAATATGGTTATTTTTATTAAAAGAAAATGAATGTATTTTTAAATACAACTAACATAAAGACCTGAATATTTCTTGATATCAGCTTTTCTTGCACTTCAACATCACTGGGAGAAGGTATGGTAGCATTAGGAACCAACCAGGGCTCTTCTGCGTGCACATGTGCTGGCAGTGACCATGCTGACAGAAGGAGGTAACAGACCATGCAGATGCTGACCTCATTGGGCTGTTGCCCCTTTATTGTCCAGTTAGCAGGCTTGGGGTATGTTCTTGACCAACAGTCAACCAACAAAATCATATTGACCAGTCTGCAGGGTATAGGTAAAGTGGATTTGTACTCCCCAATATTTACCTTTGCTTTAATGGTCTGATGCCCACGAGCTCCCTTTTCCAGCACTGGCATCTTCTCCCTGACTTCTTCCAGATGTTCGTCTTCAGCCATCTGGCCGGTGCTGGATGGCATCACTCCTGCACATGTGCAGCTCAGAGTACATTCTGCAGAAGACTGTGAGCAGACAGGCTGGTTGGTAAGTTGAGCTGGGAGTTTTCTTTGGTTTTGTTTTGCATCCGTTGCCCTTCCATGTGCTCCCTACTGCGAAGGCCAGTTATAGCTGGGGGTAGTGGACATTTGTTTGTACTGTTGGAATACTGGTGAGGGGACGCACTGGACACCTTTGCTGCCATTGTGCTATATGCTGGGTACCCAGTGCATCCCTGTGCCTCTAAGGAGGGGTGGGCTTCCTCCAGGCTAACCTGCCCTCTATCTATCCCTTTTCATGCATATGCTTCTACAATGGAGTCTCTCAAAAATAAGGAATGCAGATAGAACTGTGGTGTCCTGAAGTGGCTCTGCAGCTTACGCATTTATTTGCAAACGTGTGCAAAACCCCTGTTTTTAATGTAAACCAGTGGAGGAAATTTGCACACGTGTGCAAACAAAACTCCAGTGGAGGAACTACCAGGGTCGCAGCAGTTGCACTTGCGACCAGGCCCGGGCATTCTGCCACTGTCGGAGGGCCACTGCTGGGTCACTAGTTTCACAGCTCTGAGCGGAAAGCGTCTCTCATTCAGCTGAGAGCCAACAGTTCTCCCTGCTCCCCACTCCCTCCTCTCTCGAACAGGATGACACAGCTAATCTACTCCTTCTCCCCCCTCCACTCTCCTGTGTGTGCTTTACGGGAAGAAAAGTGTCAAACTAACAAGCTCACACCTCCCATGGTACACATACGGGAGATCGTGGGGGGAGAAGGAGCAGATCGGCTGTGTCATCCTGTGCGAGAGAGGAGGGAGTGGGGAGCAGGGAGAACTGTCGGCTCTGAGCTGTATGAGAGCCGCTCTCCGCTCAGAGCCGCACTGAGGAGGCAAGCAGCATTGATGAGCACTGATCAGCTGCACTGATAGGCAGTGCTGATAGGAGGCATTGATGGGCACTGATAGGCAGTGCTGATAGGAGGCATTGATGGGCACTGATAGGCAGTGCTGATAGGAGGGATTGATGGGCACTGATAGGCAGTGCTGATAGGAGGCATTGATGGGCACTGATAGGCAGTGCTGATAGGAGGGATTGATGGGCAGTGATAGGCAGCACTGATAGGTGGCATTGATGAGCATTGATCTGTGGCACAGATAGGCGGCGTGGCACTGATGGGCATTGATGAGCACATTTAGGCAGTATTAATGAGAACTGATAGGGGGCACTGATGGGCACTGATAGGTGACACTGATAGGCACTAAACCTGTGCAGTTCGTTTAGTTCCGAATTAAAATTCGGACAAATTTTCGTTATTCGGGCAATTTGGATGTATCCAAATTAGAATAGTACCAAATTTAAATGAATCCGGAGTAACGAAAAAAAATTTGGACAGAATTTGAATTCGAATAGTTTTCCAATTTCCAATAAGAATAAAATAGAATAGAAAACAAAGGAAAATAATAGAAAAAAATGTTTTTTTGGAAATTGGAAAACGATTCGAATTCGAACACTATTCAAATTTGAAAACTATTTGAAATTGATTTGAAAACTTTTTGAATCAATTCGAAAACAAATAAACAAAACAAATTCTGATAACGAATTAAATGAATGAAACATATTTAACTAAACAAATTTATGTAAATAACGAAAGTAAATTAAACTAAACACATTTTTTCGTTCTGCACATGTCTAATAGGCACTGATTGGCTGCACTGATAGGCAGCACTGATACGCAGCACTGATATGTGGCATTGATGGGCAATGGTCTATGGCACGGATAGGCGGTGCGGCACTGGTGGGCATTTAATGAGCACTGATAGGCAGCATTGATGAACACTGATAGGTGGCACTGATATGTGGCACTGATGGCCACGTGCAAGAAAAAAAAACAGTATTTTTGTTTACACGTGATTTATACCTCCCAACTTTCTGAGATATAAAAAGTAAGATAGCAAAAGTATGTAGGTATAGGAAACACCACCTGTCACGCCCACTTAAAGGAGAAGTATACCAATAAAAATGATTGGTTAAACCGCTTTTTTACCACTACTATTCCTTTATATTGACTTTTGGAATTTACAAATGCAGCAATTTAGAAATTGGATAAAAGGTTTATCACTGGGAAACACTTTTTGAAAGATAAATAGTGCATTTTATATACCACGATATAGATCAGACCAAATTGAGAGACAAGTGTAGAGGAAAGAGGAACAGAGGGACTTAGTTCCAAATGAGGGACCGTCCCTTGAAGACAGTTGGGAGCATGCATGCATGATTGGATGATGGAAGTCGGTAGAGCTTCTGCTTATTTACTAAGCTCTGGAGCAACTGCTCTTGCAGAGTGTAACTGCACTTTGAAAAGTGCAGAGTCTATTTTACTTTAGGACACCCAAAAACGTCAATACCAATCAACACTGCGCTATCCCCAAAAAAATAAAAGAAAGCTGCTAACACAATCACAAGGATATAAAGCAGTGAACAAATTGCAAATATTAAGCTATAGTGTAGCGCTAAAAAAAGAAAAGTGACCTTGTATGTAACCACACAGTGATCTCACAATATTATATAAATATCAAACCAGGATTATATAACATTCATTTGAAAATAATATTCATCCGAATACACCTTACGTGCACAATTTTTAAATGTGAAAAAATAAAAAATAAAAAACATAAAATGATACAAAAAAAAGTCCAAAAAGAAATACTTATAGATATAGATCCAATCCACACGTGAAGAAAAAATCACCGTCCACTTTCTTTATATGAAGACAGCATGCAAACACCACGTGGTATTTCCATCACCTATTATAATATAGGCTTACCAGACTTATTAGATCCAAGCGAATATATATTCGAAGGATCATACAGGCTTTATGCACTCATATGCAGATCTCTCAGAAGTAAACTCTCCAGGGAACTTTCAGATCAGACTATTCCATTCCAGTACTCAAATAATGAAAAGATCTTCAGCCATATAATCCAGCTCAGATTGTAGAACTCATACAGAAAGGAAATGAGGGCCACAATAGTGTAATTCCGTTTTGAAAGAAAATTTAATAAAACAAGTAATGAACTTACATTTATGCAATGAATCAAGCGCTTATTTCATAAAAAACACAGCTGCAGTAGGAGTCCCGATGCGTTTCGTCCTCAAAAGACGTCTTGACCCCAGATGACGTCTTTTGAGGACGAAACGCGTCAGGACTCCTACTGCAGCTGTGTTTTTTATGAAATAAGCGCTTGATTCATTGCATACATGTAAGTTCATTACTTGTTTTATTAAATTTTCTTTTAAAACGGAATTACACTATTGTGGCCCTCATTTCCTTTCTGTATGAGTTCTACAATGTGAGCTGGATTATATGGCTGAAGATCTTTTCATTATTTGAGTACTGGAATGGAATAGTCTGATCTGAAAGTTCCCTGGAGAGTTTACTTCTGAGAGATCTGCATATGAGTGCATAAAGCCTGTATGATCCTTCGAATATATATTCGCTTGGATCTAATAAGTCTGGTAAGCCTATATTATAATAGGTGATGGAAATACCACGTGGTGTTTGCATGCTGTCTTCATATAAAGAAGGTGGACGGTGATTTTTTCTTCACGTGTGGATTGGATCTATATCTATAAGAGACTTTTGTGTACCGGTATTTCTTTTTGGACTTTTTTTTGTATCATTTTATGTTTTTTATTTTTTATTTTTTCACATTTAAAAATTGTGCACGTAAGGTGTATTCGGATGAATATTATTTTCAAATGAATGTTATATAATCCTGGTTTGATATTTATATAATATTGTGAGATCACTGTGTGGTTACATACAAGGTCACTTTTCTTTTTTTAGCGCTACACTATAGCTTAATATTTACTTTAGGACACCCCACTGCAGAGAGAATGCTGAAGACAAAGAGGACCTAGCATGTGACTAGCCAAAAGAAATAAAGTGAAAATAAAAAAAACACAGCCTGGAGTTAGACTTGCAAGAACAAGTGCACTTTAAAACAAAGTGCACTTGTCCTTTTTGTCAATTTTTGATGACTGAACCTTACCCACCTCCCCTTCCACAAATACATACTTACCTCAGTCTGATGACCATGGACTCTGGTAATTGTTTACACCCAGAGCTTACTGTCCTGGCCATACCTGCTAATTACAGCCCAAAAGACTTCAATGAGGTTGAGCCCTGAGGCCACAGGTGAAGGGAAATGGCCCAGGGCAGGGAGACTTGTGGTACTGGATGTAAATAAACACTGAAGTCTATGGCCAGTGGATCTAAGTAAGTATGCATCTTTGGAGAAGGAGGGTGGGTTAGGTAAGGTCAGAGGTAAGGGACAAAAAGAATGAGTGGCCTTTGTCTTAAAGTTTATGCATCATTTAAGACTATGTACATGTAGCTCTACCCCCTCAAGGGCCGCTGAATTTTTGAGTCCTCCTTCACATGCACAGCCAGGCACTAGGAATTTTCCAGCATCCACACAGTAGACAGGAACCAGTCCAGGGTGGTTTGTTTTGTTTTTGGTTTATTAGGGGATGAACCTGGATAGGTAGAAAAAGATATGGGATGCCCAAAACTGTACATTGAATGCAAACTGAGAACTTTGCTAACTTTCAGGCCGCTAAAAGTCACTATGCTGTTCTCCAGTGGAATAAACTGATCAGCTCAACTGATAACAAGGATATTCCAAACACTGAATGCAGATGCGCTCTCTCTCTCTCTCTCTCTCTCTCTCTCTCTCTCCCTCTCTCTGTAGAAGATGCAGATGCACCTGGCTGCTCCTTAGATTCTCCAAGCAAGAAGTGTAGGGTAGCTGTACTGACTTTAAGTGGCTCTAAGTTGTCCCTCAGTAGTAAGCAAGCTGAGTATTTCACCTTCCTGCTTCTCCTCTATCAGGCTCTGGGATGTAGTGGTTGAAGCCACTTACTCAGACCCTTTGGTGAATCATGAGATTCAAGTAACTGATGAACAGACCTCCTGCTGGACAGGTCCCAATGGCTCCCAGGATGGCTTCACATAAGCCTAGCTGAGGCTGAAAAGGTGTGAGGCTTCATCTGCTCCCGATCTCTCTGTTTTCTGGCTCCTTCGTTCTGCCCAGGGGCAGAGTGCCCTTCCAGGCAACTGGTCCCTAGACTCTGCACCCACATGGCCAAGCTCCAGAATATTTATGGTCTCTCTCTCCGTCTGGCCACCACCACCCAGGGATTGAAGGAGACTCCATAAGTATTCAGGCCTCATCTCTACCCCTCCACCCTCTAAATTCCAGAACCCTCCAGCAGTTCCAGAAGCCAGGGGGAGGCAACACACAGTCAGTCGATGTAGCTCTGTCAGCTAACTCTAAACAAACGAACCCTGGTTCCTCTGCCTACAGAGGAGCCCATCTAAATTTACCTACACTGTGCACTGAGGGTGCTACATACATTAAATCAAAATATTTTAAAGACTATAGTTCCACTTTATAAAAGTCACTGATCCAAAAAAAAAAATTTTGCCCAAAAATATTTGATAGTTTTTGTTACAGTTGGGCACCAATATTTTTGATGGGGATGCCCCAAGGTATGCCAATATGAAACAAAAGCTATACGTGTGACTAACTGGAAATGAGAATGCCTTTTAGCTTCTACAGTCATCGGGAGTACATTGGGAGTAATGTAAAGCTATTTATACCATAATATCCGTCTCTAGCTGCTGATTCTTCCATTGTGTCGGAAAATGTACTTAATTGCTCTCATTTCTCACAGGTGCTTGATATTCTAGATCAATAGGAGGAAGAAGAAAATCTAGTCTATAAATCATTCTGCCTCCTGGTCTGTGCCGGAGCACTGAATGAAGTTCACCAAGCATGGCAAGTGATATGACCGAAGGTTAATAACAACCAATTAATGGGAACAGCTGTTACTTTGTGCTAAGCAAGTACGCAGGACCAAGGAACGGCACTGAGCAGAAGAACATGTACAAGGGCCAGTTTTATCTACAGGACAAATTTCACTGCATTTATTATGTAAAAATAATTTATTTTACAATAGCGGTAGAATTGATGACCTACGCAGTTCACTTCTACTTTGGAATAGAGCACATTCTGTATTGGAACTCAGTCAGAACCACCATCCACACTTCCATCAGCATTATGGTTGCACCACATACATTATTGTCCTTGTTTGTATGTATATTATCTCCTATTAGCAACAGTACAAAAAGTACAAAACTGATTCACACAGGGCTGATGTGACACAGAAATATGAAGTCTAACATAAGTGATGATAAATTCTGATTCTGTCTCAGTAGGGGCCCATGCTTTTGGATGGAGAATGAAAAGAAGTCAACTAGCAAAGGGTCCAAAGAAAACCTTTACCAGTTCACTACTAGGTAAATAATTGCCCTTAAGGAAGGGCGTATGGGGTCCAATTTATTGGACTATCTTTTGATCGATGTCCAACTCTAGATCAGGAATAAAATCTTGCCTTCAGGCTTCCAGCTTCAATGCATTTTTATTACATGCAGCTTCAGCACGCGATTAGGGCACAGGGGGATGGAGACCAATGGTCCTTGGATCCCACACCTATATTCAAATACTTATTTGAGATTACAACATATAAAGTATTTATATCCTGTTGCTATTCCATGTTTCTCTGCCTTTTCCATGGTGGCGCTCAAGGTGGTGTTGCGGTGGGAACGGGATGTGGGTGCTTTTGAGGAAGGGCAGTGGGAGGAGGCCCTACAGGCAGTTCCCCAGTGCTCCCTGAATGTGGCTCAGCGTTTGTCTCAGCTGTACATTCGGCTAAGAGTGCATTATACACCTGCCAGATTGGCCACTATGGTGGTAAGATCAGATCCCGCATGCACTAGATGCAATAGAGAAAATGGAGATCTGATACATCTCCTCTGGAGATGCCCAAAGCTCCACAGGTACTGGACACAGGTCCTGGATACTATTAATAGGGTTTTCCAAGCCAAGATACCTACTGAACCTAAGATATGTTTATTAGACATACTAGACGCACTACCCTTGAAGGATACTCCCAGACAGGCTGTAGCGAGAGCCCTTTTCCAGGCTCAAAAGTTAATACTGAGACACTGGAAATCCACAGAACCCCCACACTACAGAAGTGGATCACCCAAATGGGCAATACTATGGAAAAGTTCATATATCAGCACAGGGGTAAGAGAGGTAAATTTAACTAACTGTGGTCCCAATGGTTAGATGTTCCTGCACTAGCTCCACTAGACCTGCTGTATGACTGATTGTTCTGAGGATTGATTCAATGTTTACCACTGTTTTTGCTTTACTATTGCAATGTATGGGGAAAATGAATATCTATATGTGCACTATTGAGTGTGGGCTAATACCACTTTTTGTCTCGAAATGTAACATGCTGATACTAGAATCAGTGGAATTTGTAGTTTACATGTGCTTTGTTCTGATCCATGTACGAACATGTACCTTCAATGCTCAATAAAACTTTTTTATTCGAAAAAAAAAAAATCGTAAAAATCTATTGGCTGGGCCAATTTACTATAAGAGGCTTTCAATTAATTCAATAGTGTTCTCCTCCAAAATGTCAGCTACTCTACTAGGTGTTGATATTCTTTCAGGTTGAATGTCACTGGAATACTGTATGCTATAGATGTAGATGGAGGCTTTGGAGAGGGGATAAGGTAGTTGACAATTCTCATTACTTGCCATTGGTTTTTCCTCTAATACAACATACAATTACAAACCCTTTATTGGATTAAACAGTAAATAAATATATTTAAATGATGCATTGAGATATTTACCAGGAGTTCCACTTTAAACTGGGAGACCCTGATGTAAAGTTGAACTCAGAGGAATAAAAAAAAAAAACTAACCTCACAGTGGGACTACCCCTGCACTGCAAGGGTTAAATGTCAATTTTTGCCCAGGCTACTGTATAAAGGAGCAATCAAACCTCCACTGCCCAATTTAATTGAAACAGAACACCGATGCACAACTAGGACTCCTGCAGCCCATCAATAAGTGCAATAGAAAAAAAGACTGGCATTCAGTTGCAGATCCTTCAGCAACAATTTATTACAGCTAAAATCCAATCATGAAAAAGACGCTAGTAAGTTTGGCTGGTGAGGCCTTAATCACAGCTGTCTGTCAGACCATCTATGTCACAATTAAATATCTTCAACCCCCTTTTCCACAAAGGGACCTGTTGGGACTGGTGCTATATCATAATGAACCACTTGCTTACTGGGCACTTAAACCCCCCTCCTGCCCAGACCAATGTTCAGCTTTCAGCGCTGATGCACTTTGAATGACAATTGTGCGGTCATACAACACTGTACCCAAATTTTTTCCCCACAAATAGAGCTTTCTTTTGGTGGTATTTATTTACAGCTGGGAGTTTTATTTTTTGCTAAACAAACAAAAAAAGATGCAAAATAAAAATAAAATAAAAAATCATGTTTAATAGTTTGTTATAAAATTTTGCAAACAGGTAATTTTTCTCCTTCATTGAAATGCGCTGATGAGGTGGCGCTGGTGGGCACTGATAGGCGGTGCTGGTGGGCACTGATTGGCACAGTTAAGGCGGCACTAATAGGTACAGATAAGGTGGCACCGATAGGCACAAATAAGGCAGTACTGATGGGCACAGATAAGGCGGCACTAATGGGCAAAGATGGGCACAGATAAGATGGCACTGATGGGTGGCACGGATGGGTGGCATGGATGGGTGGCACGGATGGGCACTGATAGGTACCACTGATAGATGGGACTGATGGGCACTGATAGATGGCACTGATAGGTGGCTCTGATAGGTGGCACTGCTGGGCACTGATGGGAACTGGTACATGACACTGATGGGCACGGATATGTGGCACTGGGGTGGAGCACTGTTGAGGCAGATTGTGGGCACTGATAGGTGGCACTGTGGGCACTGATAGGTGGCAGAGTGGGCACTGATGGGTGGCACTATGGGCACTAACTGGTGTCACTTTTTGCCATATTTTAGGTGGCACTGGCAGGGGGCAGGTGGGCACCTATTGCACTGGCCCCAGCTCGCCGTGATTGGGACCGATGTCCCTCTCATGGCCGCCGGTGATCGATAGCCGATTACCGGCTCTGTTGTGATCACATGATCAGCTGTCATTGGCTGGCAGCTGATCACATGGTAAGGGGTCGGGATCGGGATCGACCGCTTGCTCCGATCTGTGATCAGGCGAGTCTCATAGACTCGCTGATCACAGAGCGAGCCGCGTGCGCCCCTCAGGGGGCGCGCAGGCCGCTCGTGCATGGGACGACGTCAATAGACGTCGTCCCGGCAAAGCAGGTCCGCGCTGTAGCCGTCATTTGGCTATAGCGCGGATCTCAATCGGTTAAACAGGTATAAGTACCATATATTAATAAAGAAACATATTCACAGCTGATTCTACAGTATGCTAGCAGTCTATGGATCCCAGTGTAGTATGCTGTCTAAAGTTTGGGCCCCAAAGGAAATGGTGAGTGTTTTGAGTAGAGGCTCCCTATATGGAAATATGTCTGGAGATAGTTGTATCATAGAGATTAAAGGGGAACTTCACATAATTTGTAATAAAAACATCTTTGCCATTCTGAAGCTTCCCTCCAACCACTTTGCATATTATTTAATATATACTGTGATTCTGTACTTGCCAAATATGCTACAGAAATCTCCCTCCACTGAGTCTGGCTGCAGCCATTTTAACTGTGGGCAGCTGAAGCTGCTGCCTGTTTACTTCCTGTTTTGCAGCTCTCATTGGCCCTCATTGGCCCTCTTATGACTCTCTCCCCTCCCTTCCTGGTAAACTCTCACGAGAGTGAGAGAGAGAGCTGTGCATGATGTCATGAACCTAAGCTTTTTTTCCAGACAAGAAACAGGAAGGGGGCTGTATAAGGTATTTACTGGCAGAAAAAAAATGTTTTACTATCCAAAGTTAAAACAACAAGGGCAGAAGATTTAATAGATGTAAAGATGAAAAAAATGACTGAAGTTCTGCTTTAATGTATATTGAGCAGATATAAAACACAGTCAACGCTTGGCACAAAAATGCCCACTTCTCCAGGATGGTGAATAGACACACTATGCTGAAGAAGTAGTCATTTATGTGCCATGAAACACGTTAGCAGTGTTTTATATATTTTTTATGCTCAATAAACACTCAATGCTACGAAGAAACTGTCTCCAGACATATTTCTAGACATGTGCGATTCCTTTATTTTTCATTTGTTTTTCAGACGGAAATTACATTTTCAGGAATTTGAATGTATTCAAGTTTCTGAATGGACATAGATATGAATGGCAGCGAATCTGAAAAAAGTTATAACAAAAATAACGAATGCATTTGTTTCATTAATTTCATTCGCATAATGTCACATGATACGATAGTAGTTCGGGCCCATGGGAAAATTCAGTTTTCAAATTTGTTCGATAATTCGGATTCAGATAACAAATAGATCTGAATTTCATTCCATTCGTTAATTCGGATGCACATGATGCCAATTGATATCATCCAAACAGCTCATGCCATTTCTCTTGATGGGTTGGAGTAGCGTTCAAAAATATCAAATCCTTCCGATTCTATTCCATCCGATTTGATAATGTATCGAATATATAGCAATCTCCCGTAAAAACTGGTACATTTTTCAAATCCACCCGGACCATATAGGAAATGAATGGCGAAGATATAAAACTAATTCCGAAAACAAATCAGTTCAACATCAAAACTATGATAAAATAAATTTCTTCAATTAATGAATGCATCCGAAAGAAAAATATCCGGCATGTACATGTCTATACATTTCCTTGCCTCTGCTCAAAACACTTCCCATTTGGGGTCAAGATGCTTCACTGTATATTCTTTAAAGGAGAAGTACAGCTAAAGTTCGTTTGGCTGTACTTCCCCTGTGGATCACAGGAGTGAAGTTCATTCTGCCCTACAGTGACCTGTTTTCAGCTGACAGCGGGCTGAAGCCCGCTGTTGGCTGATGTCCCAGAGCCGGTCCAGGCTTGGGAAAAATGGTGATTATATGGTTGTGAACGGCCTTCATGCCTGGAATGACACCAGGCTCAGCCTCTCAGTGAGTAGCTAAGAGCCTGAGCCGGCCACTCCTGCCCCCTCCATAGTCCAGTGAGCGCTGGAGGGGCAGTCACCAGCTGTCTGCTCAGGGAGCTCTGAGAACTGAGCGATCGGCAGTGTTTGATCGAACCGATGCTGCATCTACCTAGGTAAGTATAATTCTAAAATAAAATAACATTCCCACACTTCTCTTTTAACATGCTAATGTGTCAGGGCTGGGCTCAGCCCTTCCTTCTCTAAACTGGCCGCTCAGCTGTCGGCTAATTGCCAGCTCCAATCTCTCTCCACAGTTACTCAGCTGTTGATGATCCTGCTCGTCAGTCCTGCCTACTGAAGCCGTCCAGCCCAGAGGAGCTCTGGCATCAACTTGGTCAACATCACAAGAAACCATCCCCGGCGTTCCTGCTTAAAGGCTGGCTTTGATGACATCCCTTCTGGCTCCAGATCCTGCTTGCTGTTCCTCTACATTGATCCCTGACTTCTGGCTTGGCTGACTATCCGTTCCGGTTACTTAACTTTGGCTATGTTTTGACTATGTTTGTTGTTTTTACTTTTATTTTTAAACAAGTGTGATTTAACTGTAACTCTGTCTCAGTCTGATTTCATGGTTCTAAATCTGCCTTGTTTAGGTATTTTATGTTATGGTAAAAACATTCAGTCCCTGTCTCCCAACTGGGCTCCTGTGTTTTCATATATGCTTCTAAGTGGTGTTTAGAAAGAGCTCATTCACATTGAACAGGCATGTTCTGCTGTTGTCACCATCAGGAAGTCCTCTTTAAGAAATGACTTGAAGCCATCACTGAAAGAGTAAACTCTTCAAGATAGAACATATTATTGTATTCAAATTAGCATTCACAGTGCAAACTAAGAGAACAATTTCAGTGGAGACAGTTAGATGTTTTTGATGAGTCCATATGCTTTAACAAGCGACAGTAATAGACATAGTTAACGGTAATGCATCTCTCATTAAGTAGCCAGATGTGCTAAATCGCTGGAGCCAGTTTGGAGCTGAGAAAAGGGAAAGTTGCAGCTCCACCAGACGCTCTCATTCTGGACCACTCTTGTTATTAGCATTGACTGATGGGGTTCAAGGTCTGCTACAAAACTAAATACTCTTCAGTCATATTCCGCTGGAGGGATTTGCATTTCGCACTTGCTAACATTTCTATCTCTATGGAGGTTTTGCGATCTCCAAAGAAACATTTAAAGCTAATTTGCAGAGTTTAAAATAAACAAAAATTATTCAAAATGTACAAAGTGTATGTCAGTGATAAATACTGTGGCTCACATAAGTTGTGAAAAAGGAGGCATATTTCCTACTTAATGAACTGTGACTCTGCCTTGCTGTATGCGTCCACATTAATCTTCTTTACTATATGTGGCATGGGAAAAGATATTAGTGAAAATTGAAGCCTTCCTTAAAGTTCCATTTATAGCAACAGCTAATGATTTTTTGCCCTTATGAAAGCCGACTCCACTTAAAACTGATATTTTAGCTTGACCTGGCTGCTGACAAGTTGAAACATAAGCTGTTTATCTTCCTTCAGGGACACCAAATGTGGCAAAATGTCCCGACCAGAATTCTCAGTTGTATCCAACCACCACATCCTTTAAAAAGCAGAAATAATGGTGCAGCACACTCTCATATGATTCTAAATAATGGAGAAGAATAATATGTAGAATAAACTAAAGCTGGCCAGCCTGGCTGCAATAGATCAGTACATTTGTGGTGGCCTTAAGGGGGGAAGAGGAGGGCACACAGAACCCGGGCGGGGGTCTTACCAAGGACTATTTGATGAAGTAAACCGTAAAGTAGTTCTTCTTAAATTATCTACCCAAGGCCGGGAATCAGTAGCATTATTTGTAACCGCCTTTTCCTGTTACAGGTTTGTATAGCACCCTCCTAGATAAGTACTAGGTTACTCACTGTAATCAGTTGAGCTGCAAGTGATTGTTTTGGTCTGTTCTGTGTTCACTGGCTGCAGGGTTGATTGCTTCCCCCTGTCTGCCTGGAAAGGTTCTGGAAAATAGTGGTCTAGGAGAGTGAAATCAACAGCTGTATATTTAGGCAGCCCTGGCCAGGGAGACGGGCCCAGATTGTGGCTGGAACAGAGGATAAATATTCTGAGACTTGAAACAGATCGGTTCTTGTCTTAGAGGAGGAGATCCCAACCTGCAGTCTTAAAGAGGAAGTAAACTCTCCCACTCTGATGCCGTTTTTTCGGGAGCAGTGATTTTAATAATGCTTAAAGTGAAACAATAAAAGTGTAATATTCCTTTAAATTTCGTACCTGGGGGTGCCTATAGTATGCCTGTGAAGGGGCGCATGTTTCCCTTGCTTAGAACTGTCCCTGCACAAAGTGTCATTTCTGCAGGAAAAAAAAGTCTTTTAAAATCACTCGGGGCTATAATGAATTGTCGGCTACCATAATACAGAGAAAACTCATTGAAAGTCATTGATAAAAAAAGAAAAAAAAAAGTGTGGGGTTCCCCCAAATTCAATTACCAGGCCCTTCAGGTCTGGTATGGATATTAAGGGGAACCCCACGTCAATTTTTTTTTTTTAATTTACGTGGGGGTCCCCCTAAATATCCATACCAGACCCTTTATCCGAGCACGCAACCTGGCAGGCTGCAGGAAAAGAGGGGGGACGAGAGAGCGGCCCCCCTCCTGAACCATACCAGGCCACATGCCCTCAACATTGGAAGGATGCCTTTGGGGGTCTGTGACCTCTCAAAGCACCATGTCCCCATGTTGATGTGGACAAGGGTCTGTGGGCAGGGGGCTTATCAGAATCTGGAAGCCCCCTTTAACAAGGGGACCCCAGATCCTGCCCCCCCCATTTGAAGTGGTAAGGGGGTACAAAAGTAACCCTACCATTTCACAAAGAAAGTGTAAAAAATAGTTAAATAAGACAAACACACTTTTGAAAAATTCCTTTTTTTTCCTTCGAACTCGAAGCTCATCCCTAGTAAGGAGATATCTACAAGCAGTGTTTATTGTGGTTTTTTATGCTGATTCACATGGAACACAGTTGTGTGGGAGAGTTTACAACCACTTTAACATGTATCTGCTGTTCATTGAGGTCCCAGCTAGACTAGCTTGGGGGCCTATTTTATTGAAAGCTGCTGGAGTTGACTGATGGACTTTCATCTGGTATCACTGGAAAAGGTGTCTTGAAGATATTGGAAGGAGGCATCCAACTATCCAAGGACATTAGTGAGTACAGACTGGAGGGAGAGATACTTGAGATTTTGTGCTGCTGCAACCTCTCAAGCGAAATAGTTAGCTTTGCTCAAAGGAGTGACTCAGAATCTGTAAGAGCTATTCTTAAAGTTCCAGGCATGGGAGGGATCGAAGACCCAAAAAACACATTTCACGGATCACTCATCCACAATACAATACTTTCATGGGAACACCTTCTATGAAGAGGCCTCTCTATTCCAGGTAGCTCCAGGCACTGCGGAAGGGGCGGCACTATGGTTGGTCCACTTCAATTAATTGGAGACACAGGTGCCCCTTTCCCACTCCTTGAAGCTTTCCCCCAAAGAAAAAAAGTTGTAGTAGACACAGTGGGGTTGATTTACTAAAGGTCACCCAGGACGTGTCTGGTTAAGCTGTTCAGATTCGTGGGTACCGTTTGGATTTCTGGAGACCGTGGTTTGAGATTCTGTTTCCATTCCATGCTTGTTTGACCCACCGCCACTGGCGTGTGTGTCCACATCTTCCGGTAAGAAATACCTACACCTTTCCTTGGGTGGTGGATGCACAATCCCGGGTGTTTTTTCTACAGATGTTTGTCCACCATCATCCCTATTTATAGGGGTCGTCAACCACCAGGCAGTGGCCTTTCTGCAGCCAGGCCAACGGTGCAGGCAGCCGACATGAGACACCTGGGCGGGCAGCATGAAAGAGCCGGGGCGGCCGGTATAAGAGAGCCGGGCAGGCGGCATGAGACAGCCGAGCAGCCAGCATATGAGAGCTGGGTGGATGGAGGAAGCAGAGATGACATCATCTCTCTCTCCGCCCCTGCATCATCGCTCTTCCGCCCCCTCACAGCCAGTTTTCTGTCATCCTCAATGTCGGAGGTGTGGCGGGGAGAAGAGAGATGACATCATCTCTCACCACTTGCACAGCATCACCGCTCTTCTGTCTTCATTTGGAAACCACCACTGCACAGAGGCCTGTCTCTGTGCTAAATGGACCAGTGCTGCCACCAATGCAGTGGTGGCAGGCAACGTGGCAGGTGATATGGCAAGTGACATTCCAGATCTGGTGACAGGCAACGTGGCAAGTGACATTTCGCATCTGGTGAAAGGTAACATGGCAAGTAACATTCCACAGCTTGTGGCAGGCAGCGTGGCATGTGACATGGCAAGTGACATTCCGCATCTGGTGACTGGCAACGTGCAGGTGACGTGGAAAGTGATATTCCGCATCTGGTGACATGCAGTGTGGTAGGTGACGTTGCAAGTTACATTCCACATCTGGTGACAGGCAGAGAGGCAAGTGACGTGGCACCTGGCAATCCACATCTGGTAGCAGGCAGTGTGACAAGTAACATTCCACATCTGTTGACAGACATTTTTGGTCAATAGAAATACTCCCCCTTATCTGAGAGTCAGAAGTTGCTCCATGCTTGAGGAACCTTAGAATTCCATATATCTCTGCTTAGGAAAGACTTCAATTTATTACTAAGGATAAATATATTTATAAGGCCATCAAACCCAACGTTGTCCTCTTCTCAGCTGAAATTCTTGAAGTACAGGTCTTGTTCTGCACGGTCATTTTTTTCCATCACAGACAATTAAGGAGACACCCATTGAAGTTGATTTGTTTTGACTTTGTTACACGTCTCAGCAAGTCGCATGAGAAGTCGCAGCAGTGTGACCCAGGGCTTAATAAAAACTATCCGAGCACATGGTAATCATCTATAATTTTTCTTTTAAATTTCTAAAGTAAAAAGTTTCAGTTAAACCTTTAGAATGGAAACATTTCACCCATCGTTTCAGATACATACAGTGCATCCGGAATGTATTCACAGCACTTCACTTTGTCCACATTTTGTTATATTAGACTAAAATTGGAAAACCCCTAGTGGTGGACTTTTTAGGCACGTACAATAGATATCAGAATTTTTTTGAAGATACAAATAAGTTTTTTTATTGAAAAAATTAAGAAAAGTACATAAAACACGAAATGCATAAATACACTGATAATCTGTATATACACTGATTACTCGAAATACCCTACGTGTTTCGGAGAGACTGAATCTCCTTCTTCAGGGGTATGTATAAATGTAAGAGGTGGTCTATTGAAACAGAAAATAGAATATACATTAAAAAGAGTTATTTGTCTGCAGAAGAACATACATATATTGTATATAGTGTATAATTTACTATTGTAATAAACACTTACATATTTAGAACAGTGTGTTGAATAGGCATTCCATAAGATTTGTAATTAAAAACATGACAAAATAACAGGGTGAATGTTGCTGATGGTTATTTTCCCTTTCGAAGCCTTCTAGTGTGATCGCCCCGGCAGGAAAGGCTGAAAGAGCCGCAGATGTAAAGATTAGACCCGCCCCCCCTAGTGCTGATGGATGATTGGAGCTGAAAGCCCCCAACCTGAGAAAGACACTGGGGCAAAGCAATCGGTCCTAAGTAGAAAAATAAAATGTATTTTAAAGTTATAACGGGAAGGTAAGGGGAAAAGAAATAGAAAAATCCCCTCTCTCCCTGTGTAATTCTATGTATAAGAAATTTCTTTATTATACATATATATAAAAAAAAAAAATGTATAGACAAAACAGTCTTTTTTAAACATCCAAAAATAAAGAAATTATTTTTTTGCAAAGAATATCATACCTGAAATACCGTAGATATTATAATAGTAGAATTGGCAAGCGGGGCTGCTCCTAAAAAAATTAGATTGATAACTTTATTATAAGGAAATATAAATTTTCAGCTAGTGTGCAACAGTAGGCCAAGAGCATTATGGCCAGACAGCTCACCATAGCGTCAAATTGGATGTTATATAAATATATGAGCCTAGTCTTATCATAGGACATTTATAAATGTTTTAAAAATCAAGCTGGTATTGAATTTTGATTATAATATGCGACCAGACAACACTATAAATTGACTAGGCCGATAAATATATCAACCCAGTCAGAATATATTAGTCTGATATCATAAATACATTTTTTAAATTTAAGAATTTGAATGATTTTAATTGATAAGATCCAAAAACGTTGTCAATAAATGATTTTAAAAATGAAGATACTGAGCACTCATAGAATTTAATTACTATCAGTGATGTAAATATATTAATTATTAATAAAGTTCATCAGTTATCATATATTTATTGTTAATAACACTCATTAATAATTGTCAATTATTGTGCAAAATATAGACCATAATATTGATTGTAGATATGTCAAAGTCATTAATAAAGTTGTATTAGATGTATCCACCCGTTCGTCACAGCATCCACTTGTAGAAAGTGGAGTGTGTCTTTGATAAAGGATGCAGCGATGTAACAAAAGGTTTAAGGAATTCATCTACTAGTTGACTTGCATGTTCGCTAATGGCTCCTACACCTGAAATGATCCGTCTCCCAGGTGGATTGTTAGCGTCCTTATGGATCTTTGGTAATGGTGTACGTAGAAATTCATTTTTGATGAATTCCCAGAGCTGTTTGGTAATTGTATTGTTTGTATAGGTGGTGTCGATAAGCGTGAAAAATTCTCTATTATACTTTTTTACAATGTCAGCCGGAATCCGGCGGTACTATTTTATTGCACATGTTAACATAAAAAATATTATAAATAAAATATTTCCACCCTTGTCTGCCGGCTTAATTGTAATTTTCTTGTTCTTAGAGAGTTGTTTAAGGGACGCATTTTCTCATTTAGATTTACCGGATTCCTACTATATTTTTTTAGATTGTCCAGTTCACTACAGACCAATTTAAGGAATACTGCTGCATTGGAACAGGTACTTGGGGCTGGACAAAAAGTAGATTTCTTCTTTAATAATGATCTTTTAGTGGTGGGTAGGGATGAGCTTCGAGTTCGAATCGAACTCATGTTCTACTCGAACATTGCCTGTTCCCCTGTTCATCGAACAGTGAACAATTTGGGCTGTTCGCAGCAAATTCGAAAAGCCGGAACACCCTATACAAGTCTATGGGAGAAATCTAAAGTGCTCATTTTAAAGGGTAATATGCAAGTTACTGTCCTAAAAAGTGTTTGGGGACCTGGGTCCTGCCCCAAGGGACATGGATCAATGCAAAAAAAAAGTTTTAAAAACGGCCGCTTTTTCAGGAGCAGTGATTTTAATAATGATTAAAGTGAAACAATAAAAGTGTAATATTCCTGGGGGCGTGGCCTGGACATGGCCGAGTGAGGCAGGTTTTTTGCAGAGCTCCTGGTCCCGGCCTCCCTCACCCGGCATCTCCGTGACTGTATACTGGTATGCTACCTGCTAAGCAACACAGGACGAGAGCAGCAACCCGGGGGACCCCTGTCGCTAGCAAATCGGGCGATATCCACCGCTTTTTCCGGCAATTACAAAGCCCCTCCGCAGGCACTCCACCCGCGGCTTCCAGAGGCCCTGCACGTGTCGCTCGTCTGCCAAACGGATCTCGGAGCAGCAGCGCGGCCCCTCCCGACTCTCCAACACCCAGCGATCTCCCCCGGAGTACCCAGGGAAACACACAGGGGGAAACGATGGCCGTCAGCCCTCCACCCGACCTCCGTTCTGCGGACCATGACATTAGGACTCTCCTCCAGGCCCTCCCTACCAGGTCTGACATTGAAGCGCTGATTTTGCGCCTGGAGGAAACCCATCGCAGAGACATTCAGGAGGTGCGGGGGGAGGTCGCAACTCTTGCGGAGCGGGTGTCCTCGGGGGAAGCCTCGACTTCCTCGTTAGAGCGCAGGGTGTCGTTACTAGAGCGGACAAGTGAGCGGCATCGGGATACTGCTATATCTCTCCAGCTCCACCTTGAAGACATGGAAGACCGGAGCCGCCGAAACAATCTGCGGCTCCGTGGGATCCCGGAAAGCTCGGCTTCGGAGGACCTGGGGGCCCTGGTGCAGCGGATCTTCCGTATGGTGACGGCGAACCCGGAGTTGGAGTGCGAGCTGGACAGGGTCCATAGAGCGCTAGGCCCGAGGCCGACCGACCCAGGCAGACCCCGAGATGTAGTCTGCAGAATCCTCTACTCTCAGAAGGAAAACATCCTGCGACGGGCGTGGGAGCACGGCGATGTGGATGTAGACGGCTCGAATGTGAAACTTCTCCCGGACCTATCTAGGGCGACCCTGAGGCGCAGGGCTTTACTCCGTCCCCTCCTGGACATTGCGAAGCAGAGAGGGTTTACCTACCGTTGGGGGTACCCCCTGTCTGTAACTTTCCGCAAGGATGCTGACGCCTACACACTGCAAACCCCTGCGGACCTACCAGCCCTCTTCCAGCTCTTGGGCACTGACCCGGTTCCAGTCCCTGATTGGCTGCAGATCCTCCCTCGTCAGGCCGGAAGAGCGGGTGCTTTCTTGATCCGCGGCCCGCTACAGCACCAGCAGCGAAGAGCCGGACGAAGACGTCGCTCGGCCTCCAGAGAGGGCCCACGTGAGTAGACTGGTTGCCCTCTGTTCCTGCATACAACCGCAAACTCTATCATTGGCAACTGCCATCCCCCCCCACTGCAGTGCCCCTGTCGTAACGTTTTGGTTTGCAGCCTATGGGGGTGTCCCCCCCCCCTTTTTTTTTTTTTTTGTTGTGTCGGGCCTACCCGAGTGATCCCTTCTGTTACCCGGGGACTCCCACCTTAGTGCTTTGGGGTGCGCACAGGCCAGGCATCCTCTACCATTCAGTGCACCCCACCGGTTTAGCCATTTATGGTGCTTTTGGTCGCGCCCCTCTCTATCGTGAAGGCCGGATGTGTGTTCTTTCGGGTGGGGTGGGGGATGGCGGCCTTCCTACATGCTGACTGATGTGGTGTACACTTTGGATGTAGACCGCCTCGGCGGAGGCGGTCGCCCCGGAGGCGAGCGGCCAGCCGTTCCCTCCCCCTCTCCCCCCCTTATTGCTATGAAGAGAGACCGGGACATGTACCCTCTACTACTCAATGTCTCTCCTAGACCGAACTGACTCTGCTGCCTTTGATCGACCCCCTCCCAGTCGCGGAGATAGGTTGGGTGTGTTCTCTCGGCCTGGGTGGGGGGGGGTGGGGGTTGGCAATCTACCCACATGCCGGCTGACATGATGCGCACTCCAGATCTAGTCCACTACTGCGGGTGTTGTCGTTCCAGTGTTGGACGGCCTGATGTCCCCCCCCCCCCCCCCCCCCCCCCTCCTGGCTACTATGCGGTGAGAACGGGCTGTGACTTCTATAACACTCGGAGTACCCCACCGGTCTATTGGTTATTGGTGCGTTTGGTCGCTCTCCTCCTTGCCATGGAAACCGGATGTGTATTCTCTCGGCCCGGGTGGGGAGGGGGATGGGGGTTGGCTACCTAATTCCATCCCGGCTGGCGTGGTGAACACTACGGATATTTTTTGGGGTTTTTTTTTTTTTTTTTTTTTTTGCTGCAATCCACCAACATTTGACGTTTGTTGCTGCGGGGGAGTGGACCTGTTAACTTTGGTTTTGGTGTGTGGGGTGGCGGGAGGTGCGGGGATTTGTGAGTCGGATAATGTTTCCTTATGTATGCACCCCATATGTTTGCTTCTGTGTCATTGGTTGCTTCATATCGGGGGGAATTGTGGTGTTAGTTATACCTGATTATGTGATTCCTCCCTCAGATGCGCACAATTCCCTCCGATTGTCGTTGGGGATCTTGTATTTTTCGGTTGGTTGCTAGTTGCTTTTGTTTATGTTATTGCATTTTTTGGTTTATCGGCAAATGATACAACATCTTTATCTGCCGGGGGTGGGGGACGGGATTGGGGGGCTCGCTCTCCGGCTCTGTCTGTCCACCAACCCACATAGGTTAGCGCTCAACTTCCAGTAGCTTACTGGTGAGTGCATAAGCAGTTTTCTGCTGGTTTAGTATTCCCCTGTGCCGCACGCTCTAGTGCCGGCTCTTTGACCTCTCCTGCTTTTCCTCCTTTTTCTGAACCTACTACCCTTTGCTCTATACCTCTCCCCTCCCCTTTCTACCTTTCCCCACCTTTTTTGCTTCTGGATACTGCCCTCCCCTACAACCCTTCCCGAGTTTGTAGACCTCCCCCCATCCCCGTGAGACGCAATGGCAGGCTCGATCACATTGACTTCCTTTAATGCGCGGGGACTGAACACCCCAGAAAAGAGACGTATGCTCATGCGAGATCTTCGGAAGTCCCACGCAGACGTGGCCTTCATACAAGAGACCCACTTTAAGGATGATAAACTTCCCCGTCTCCAGACCAGACTCTACCCCCAGGCTTATCATTCTACCAACCCCTCCTCCAAGACGAAGGGAGTGTCCATTCTGATCTCTAGCAGATTGCCGTGGCGCTTCCAAGACGTACTGGCTGACTCTGGCGGTCGATACATCTTCCTTAAGGGTCAGATTGGGGATGCCCAGTTCACACTGGCGACGCTGTACGCCCCCAATACCCACCAGGACAAATTTCTTAGGGGGACCCTGGACTCCCTGATGGGATTTAAGGAAGGTCAACTAATACTGGGGGGAGACTTTAACGTGCCTTTGACCCCCTCCTCTGACTCCTCCACGGGTAGCTCTTCAGTCACGGTGGCGACCAGGAAACGCATAACACAATCCTTATTTAGGGCCCAATTACTTGACATTTGGCGTTTACAACATACTGGGGAACGGGATTACACATGTTATTCACCCCCACACAAGTTGTATTCCAGAATAGATCTTTTTATGATTCCACATGACCAGCTCCACTTAGTGGCCTCTTCCTCCATTGGACTGATTACGTGGTCTGACCACGCTCCCATCTCTCTTGTCTACACTCTATCCGCTAGCCCTTCGCCCAGGTCTCTGTTTTGGCGGTTAAATGAAAGCCTCCTCCAAACGCCAGAGGTCCTGACAGAGGTGACTGAAGAGCTTGACAATTATTTCCGAGAAAACGACGCGCAAGGTATCGACCCTGGGATGTTATGGGAGGCCCACAAGTGTGTCATCCGGGGAATTTTAGTCAAACATGGTGCGCGGATCAAAAAGGCAAGAAACGCACAACTTGCGCCTCTACTTTCGAACCTAGTGGCTCTTGAAGCTCAACACAAACATGCCCCTTCACGATCCCTAGACACGGAAATACAGACTCTACGCACACAGATTACGGATCTGCTATATTACAAAGCGAAAGCGGCCCTACAATTTTCCCGTAAATTAACCTATGAGTCGGGGGATAAATGCGGGAGGAACTTAGCCAACTCGGTTAAAGACATAAAATCTAGATCATATATACCTCAGATTGTGGACCAGAATGGGCTCAGAGCTTCGACCCCTACTCAGATAGCGGAGGGTTTCGGGGCATTTTATTCCAACCTCTACAACCCTGCCCCCAGAGGTTACAGAACTTCTTGATGAGCCGATTGCCCTGGAGGAAGTGCAGAGGGCGATAGGTTCTATGAAACTGGGAAAGGCCCCGGGCCCTGATGGCTTTACGGCCCAATATTACAAGGTCCTCCTTCCTATTCTTGGACCACGCCTGGTGACGTTGTTTAATGCATTGGGCTCGGAGGGCAGGTTTCCCAGAGACACCCTTAGGGCCCATATTTCTTTGATCCATAAAGAGGGGAAAGACCCGGGCCTATGTGGGAGTTACAGACCCATCTCCCTTTTCAATTTAGATCTGAAACTATTCTCTAAGATTTTGGCGACGAGACTTGCACGGCACCTTCAATCTCTAATCCATCTTGATCAGGTGGGCTTTATACCCACAAGGGAAGCGAGAGACAACACTGTTAAAGTGCTTAATCTATTGCACGTAGCGCAGTCCGCCCGAACTCCCTGTGTTTTTGTGAGCACGGATGCGGAAAAGGCCTTTGACCGGGTTAATTGGAACTTTATGTTCTCGGTTCTCCGCCACATTGCCCTGGGCGACAGGATGATGGGGTGGGTGAGTAGTATCTACTCGCATCCATCGGCTCAAGTGAAAGCTAATGGGGTGCTTTCATCCCCCTTTGTTATTGGGAATGGAACCAGGCAGGGCTGCCCCTTATCCCCCCTGCTTTTTGCCCTTTCACTGGAACCGTTTCTCTCTACGATAAGACTGAACCCTGATATCGTAGGCCTCCAAGTGGGTGACATTTCCTGCAAAATTTCGGCTTATGCTGATGACATGATGTTCACTTTGTCGAAACCTAGACTCTCCCTCCCGAACCTTCTGGCTGAGTTTAAGACCTATGGCATTCTCTCCAACTTAAAGATAAATTTTACCAAATCTGAGGCCATGGGGGTGGCTTTGCCCCCTCAAACATTGTTGGATATGAAATCTAATTTCCACCTTAAATGGACGACTTCGGCCCTGAAATACCTCGGCACGTACATCCCTGCGGACATCTCACGCACATTTGAGCTGAACTTCCCCCCTTTACTGATTAATATACGCAGCTTACTGGAGAAGTGGCATAACCATCTCCACTCTTGGTTCGGGAAGTGTAATCTCGTTAAGATGAGCATTCTCCCTAAATTCACTTATCTTGTTCAGGCCCTCCCAGTGCATATCCCATCTTCCTTCTTTAAGCGGGTGCAGGCCCTGATTACCCGCTTTATCTGGGCCCATAAAAAGCCCAGAATTAGACGTTCCCAGTTGACCCTCTCCAAGCAGCACGGGGGACTGGCGTTACCAGATTTTAGACGCTATTTTTTGGCCTCCCACTTGGGTCGTATTCTCGATTGGAACCGCAATATACCTTTGAAGCTTTGGGTTCGGATTGAACAATCTCAGACTCGCATACCGCTGCATAGCGCCTTGTGGTGCTTTAAAGACTTACCCCGGAACCTGAAATCCCACCCGACCATTGGTGTTACTTTGCGGCATGGCCACCGGGCGGCTATTCAAGCAGCCCTCACATCCCCCTCCTCCCCTTTACTTCCCGTGCTCGGCCACCCGAAATTTGAACCAGGCTTACTACGCTCGGAATATACATTTCTCAGGAGTTCCGGGACTATCTACGCGGCGCGTTTTGTCAGCGAAGGGAAGTGGCCGTCCATCTCGGCCTTGTCTGATTTGTCGGGCACCTTCAGGGTGCCTTTCTGGAGGGCGGTACAAATGCACCATTTTCTACACTCCATCCCCGATCCCCATGCCTTCACACGACCACTGACGACGTTCGAGGACCTTTGTACGGGCACGGACCCGTTGCCACATACCCTCTCTCAAACCTATTGCCTACTGAACACACCATCGGACCAGACGCCGCTACCTTGCTTGTCCAAGTGGGAGAAAGACCTGAATTGCACATTTTCCCCTGCTCAACGCCAGCGTATCATTACACTGGCACTTAAAACCTCGCTATGCACTAAAATTCAAGAATCAAACTTTAAGCTCCTCTCCCGCTGGTATCTGACACCTACTAGACTGCATAGGTGCTTCCCCTCTGCCTCTGACCGGTGCTGGCGCTGCGGGGAGGGAGAGGGCACTTTGTTACATATTTTCTGGTCCTGTCCGAGGGTGAGAGACTTCTGGAGAGAAGTCCGCTGCATCACGCAGAGATTTACGGAGCTCTCTATACAAGACGTGCCCGAGTTCTTTCTCCTGCACCTCTCCGAGATCCCTATTAAAACATATAAAAAATTGATTCTGAGACACCTATTGAATGCAGCTAAGTCTTGCATACCTCTTATGTGGAAACAATGCTCTCCCCCATCTATCGCATTATGGATTAGAAAAGTTGAGGAGATGAAGAAGATGGAGGATCTGATCCTCACATCACAAAATAAACAAGAAGTGTTTAAACGTACTTGGGACAATTGGAACCTCTTCATCTTCTCACACGAGGGTAGACGTCTCTTACAGACTTAGTGTTTTTTGCCAGCCCATTTCAGCATCTGCGCGCTGGCTGCCATCGCGTCTCCTACCCCCCCCCCCCTTCTTTTCCTTTTTTCTCTCTCTTTCTCTTTTCCTCCCTCTCGCTATCCCCTTCTCCTCCCTTTCTAACCGTCCTTTCTCCCTTGACCCCCCCTGTAAAACGGAAAAGGATGGGAGTGAGGGCCCTTGCTCCCACCCGGGGAGGTGTATTGATACCGCCCGGGGGGTCTTTCGGCTTTTTGGGCCTCTCGTTGTTGTTATGATGTATACCGATGGGGTTGCCTTGCTGTTTATTGTGTTCTCTTAAAAGTTGTGATTCCACACCGGAATGTGTTGTAACCCTGACATGTAATGTGGGGACCCTTCCTCCCTTCTGTTGGTACTGAATAAAAACTATATTTGAAAAAAAAAAAAAAAAGTGTAATATTCCTTAAAATTTCGTAGCTGGGGGGTATCTATAGTATGCCTGTGAAGGGGCGCATGTTTCTGGTGCTTAGAGCTGTCCCTGCACAAAGTGTCATTTGTGCAGGAAAAAAAGTCTTTTAAAATCACTTGCGGCTAAATTGTCGGCTCCCCGTAATACAGAGAACACTCAATGAGTGTTCTCTGTATTAGCCGACAATTCATTCGTTCATTGATAAAAAAAAAAGCGTGGGGGTTCCCCTAAATTCAATTACCAGGCCCTTCAGGTCTGACATGGATATTAAGGGGAACCCCGTGTCAAATTAAAAAAAAAATTGACGTGGGGGTCCCCCTAAAAATCCATACCAGACCCTTTATCCGAGCACGCAACCTGGCAGGCCGCAGGAAAAGAGGGGGGGACGAGAGAGCAGCCCCCCTCCCTCCTGAACCGTACCAGGCCACATGCCCTCAACATTGGGAGGATGCTTTGGGGGTCTGTGACCCCTCAAAGCACCTTGTCCCCATGTTGATGAGGACAAGGGCCTCATCCTCACAACCCTGGCCGGTGGTTGTTAGGGTCTGCGGGCGGGGGGCTTATCAGAATCTGGAAGCCCCCTTTAACAAGGGGATCCCCCCCTGTTTGAAATGGTAAGGGGGTACAAAATTACCCCTACCATTTCACAAAGAAAGTGTAAAAATGGTTAAATAAGACAAACACACTTTTGAAAAATTCCTTAAAAAAAAAAAATATTCCAGCGGTGCTAATCCACTCTTGCTATCCAGTGACGAATCTCCGGGGTCCAGCGATGGATGATCATATCCAGCGACGGGGGATCTCTCAGTCCAGCGCTGTCCATACATCCGTCTTCTGTCTCCACTGCGGAGACACTGCGGAGATCCCAGCGCTGACGTTTCTTATATTAGGAGGGCGGGGCCACCCGTCACCTGACCCCGCCCCCTCTGACGCTGGTGCCTCTGATGCTGGTGAAGGGAGCCAGGGGTTCCCCAGGGACGTATGGGTGACCCCGCCCCCTCTGATGTAACGGAAACCTGCGTTACATCAGAGGGGGTGGGGTCACCCACACGTCACTGGGGAACCCCTGGCTTCCCTCTCCAGCGTCAGAGGGGCGGGGTCAGGTGACGGATGGCCCCGCCCTCCTAATATAAGAAACGTCAGCGCGGGGATCTCCGCAGTGTCTCCGCACTGGAGACAGAAGACGGACGTATGGACAGCGCTGGACTGAGAGATCCCCCGTCGCTGGATATGATCATCCATTGCTGGACCCCGGAGATCCGTCGCTGGATAGCAAGAGTGGATTAGCAACGCTGGAATCTTTTTTTTATTTTTTTTATTTTTAATAAAGGAATTTTTCAAAAGTGTGTTTGTCTTATTTAACCATTTTTACACTTTCTTTGTGAAACGGTAGGGGTACCCCCTTACCATTTCAAACAGGGGGGGGGGGCGGGATCTGGGGGTCCCCTTGTTAAAGGGGGCTTCCAGATTCTGATAAGCCCCCCGCCCGCAGACCCTCACAACCACCGGCCAGGGTTGTGAGGATGAGGCCCTTGCCCTCATCAACATGGGGACAGGGTGCTTTGAGGGGTCACAGACCCCCAAAGCATCCTCCCAATGTTGAGGGTATGTGGCCTGGTACGGTTCAGGAGGGAGAGGGGGCCGCTCTCTCGTCCCCCCTCTTTTCCTGCGGCCTGCCAGGTTGCATGCTCAGATAAAGGGTCTGGTATGGATTTTTAGGGGGACCCCCACGTCAATTTTTTTTTTTGATGCGGGGTTCCCCTTAATATCCATATCAGACCTGAAGGGTCTGGTATGGATATTTAGGGGGGCCCCACGTCAATTTTTTTTTTTAATTTGACACGGGGTTCCCCTTAATATCCATGTCAGACCTGAAGGGCCTGGTAATTGAATTTAGGGGAACCCCCACGCTTTTTTTTTTTTATCAATGAATGAATGAATTGTCGACTAATACAGAGAACACTCATTGAGTGTTCTCTGTATTACGGGGAGCCGACAATTTAGCCGCAAGTGATTTTAAAAGACTTTTTTTCCTGCACAAATGACACTTTGTGCAGGGACAGTTCTAAGCACCAGAAACATGCGCCCCTTCACAGGCATACTATAGATACCCCCCAGCTACGAAATTTAAAGGAATATTACACTTTTATTGTTTCACTTTAATCATTATTAAAATCACTGCTCCTGAAAAAACAGCCGTTTTTTAAAACTTTTTTTTGCATTGATCCATGTCCCCTGGGGCAGGACCCAGGTCCCCAAACACTTTTTAGGACAGTAATTTGCATATTACTCTTTAAAATTAGCACTTTAGATTGTGAACGTTCGAGTCCCATAGACTTTAATAGGGTTCTAAAGTTCACACGAAGTTTAGGTCTGTTCGCAGGTTCTGGTGCGAACCGAACAGGGGGGTGTTCGGCTCATCCCTAGTGGTAGGGGTATTATCAGAGATCTCAATTTGCTCCAAAATTTGAGATAGGTCAACCTGATCAATAAGATCATTCGGATCGCTCTCTTCCAACAAAGACACTAGTTGATCTATAGCTTGGGTTTCTTGAGGGGTGAGCTTCGTAGGGGGTCCTTGTTTTTGAAATAATTTTTTCAGAAGTATCTTGCGAACAAAGAGTTGGAGATCTTTGTAGACTTCAAATACATCTGTATCCTGGTTTGGGAAAAAATTAAGGTCTTTTTTAAGTATACTTATTTCGTCATTTGAGAGTTTATAAGAGGAGAGGTTAATTACATTGAAATCGGGACTCTGCTCTTCGGTTTGCATCAGAGATATTAGAGTGCTACCTGAGTGTAAGTTTTGAGATTGATAGGTGGAGGTTGAGTACTTGCCAAGATCCGTTCTAAAAAAGACGGATCATTAGAAATTGTGTCGAAGTAATCAATAGTGGAAATGTTAGATTGAGGGATGCATGCTCCTGTAGTGACTTGAGATGTAGTGATAGTGTCATTAGTTACAGTGCAGTTCTGTATTTGGGATGTGATGGGGATTTGAGACAGAGCATTATTAGGTGCATTGACAGGCATGGGTTTACGAGGTGTATCTAAGGTCAATTTTTTAGCTGCTTGTCCATCAGTGTTATCGCCATAATATTGGCGTTTTGTGCTTGTGCCCGTTTTGGGTTTGTGAGAAGATTGAGGAGGGGGGTGTGTGGGATTTTTCATGTGACTAGGTACTGACTGTGAAGTAGTAGGGACCTTTCCTTGATTTTTTTGTACTGGTTATATCTATTTTGTGCAGTAGTCCATGGTGTCAGTGGGTGTAATGGCCGTGGCCTCATTCCGACATGCGTGCGTATGCGAGCGCGTGCCGTGGACGTGGCGGCTCGTGCACCACTCAGGGGGGCAGACCTGCTCTCGGTCTCCCCTCCCTGCCCGTCAGCTGTTGCAATTTGCTGCACCAGCTGATTGGACAGGGACCATTATAAAAGACTAGAGCCTCCGTCCGTTTGGCATCCTTCACACTCTGTTGTTGGATCCCGTGACAAATGGGTGGATACATCTACATCTTTCCATTCTAACTTTATTAATGACTTTGACATATCTACAATCAATATTATGGTCTATATTTTGCACAATAATTGACAATTTTAACAATGAATATATAATAACTGATAAACTTTATTAATAAATAATATATTTACATCACTGATAGTAATTTAATTCCATTAGTTAGTGCTCAGTATCTTCATTTTTAAAATCATTTATTGACAACGTTTTTGGATCTTATCAAATAAAATCATTCAAATTCTTATATTTAAAAAATTTATGATGGTATCAGACTAATATATTCTGACTGGGTTGATATATTTATCGGCCCAGTCACTTTATAGTGTTGTCTGGCCGCATATTATAATCATTATAATCAAATTTCAGGTATGATATTCTTTGCAATAAAGAATTTCTTTATTTTTGGATGTTTAAAAAAGACTGTTTTGTCTATACATTTATTTATGAATTTTTTTATATAATAAAGAAATTTCTTGTACATAGAATTACACGGGGAGAGAGGGGATTTTTCTATTTCTTTTCTCCTCACCTTCCTGTTATAACTTTAAAATACATTTTATTTTTCTACTTAGGACCGATTGCTTTGCCCCAGTGCCTTTCTCGGGTTGGGGGCTTTCAGCTCCAAACATCCATCAGCACTAGGGGGGGTGGGTCTAATCTTTACATCTGCGGCTCTTTCAGCCTTTCCTACTGGGGCGATCACACTAAAAGGCTTTGAAAGGGAAAATAACCATCAGCAATATTCACCCTGTTTTTGTTGTCATGTTTTTAATTACAAATCTTATGGAATGCCTATTCAACACAATGTTCTAAATATGTAAGTGTTTATTACAATAGTAAATTATACACTATATACAATATATGTATGTTCTTCTGCAGACAAATAACTCTTTTTAATGTATATTCTATTTTCTGTTTTAATAGACCATCTCTTATATTTATACATACCCCTGAAGAAGGAGATTCAGTCTTTCCGAAACGCGTAAGGTATTTCAAGTAATCAGTGTATATATAGATTATCAGGGTATTTATGAATTTCGTGTTTTATGTACTTTTCTTAATTTTTTCAATAAAAATAAATTTTTGTATCTTCAAAAAAATTCTGATATCTATTGTACATGCCTAAAAAGTCCACCACTAGGGGTATTCCAATTTCCGTCTATAATTTTGGATGTGGCACACAAATTTGTAAAATTATTGCCTCCCATTTGTACCATTTTGTTATATTACAGTCTTATTCCAAAATGGATTAAATTTATTATTTGCCTCAAAATTCTACAAACAATACCCTATAATGACAATGTGAAAGAAGCTTGTTTGAAATCTTTGCAAATTCATTAAAAAATAAAAAACAACAACAAATCCAATGTACATAACAATTCACAGCCTTTGCTCAATACTTTGTTGAAACCCCTTTGGCACCAATTATAGCCTCAAGTCTGTTTGAGTATGATGCTACAAGCTTGACACACCTATTTTTGGGCAGTTTCTCCCATTCTTCTTTGCAGGACCTCTCAAATCCTATCAGTTTGGGGAGCATCAGTGCACAGCCATTTTGAGATCTCTCCAGAGATGTTCAAGTCTGGGCTCTGGCTGGGCCATTCAAGGACATTCACAGAGTTGTCCTGTAGCCACTCCTTTGTTATCTTGGAGGTGTTCTTAGGGTTGTTGTCATGTTGGAAGATGAATCTTTGCACCGGTCTGAGCTCTAGAATGCTCTGGAGCAGATTTTTAACAAAGATGTCTCTGTAAATTGCTGCATTTATCTTTTCCTCAATCCTGACTAGTCTCCCAATTCTTGCCACTGAAAAACATTCTCACAGCATGATGCTGTCATCACCATGCTTCACTGTAGGGATGGTATTGGCCAGGTGATGAGCGGTGCCTGGTTTCCTCCAAACATGACGCTTGTTGAGGCGATGAATTGCTAGGCGTGGGGGAACCGGATGAAACGGAATATAAAAGACAAAGGTTATAGTGAAAGGAAGGGAAAGGGGAGTAAGATGGGGGGGATTGTACTTAAAGCGGGAGTCCGCCGTTCTCGGGTGCTGCCGCCACCATTTTGGGTATGGGAATCAGGAAGTGGAGCCTTGCGGCTTCATTTCCCGGTTCCCTACTGCGCAATAAGGATGGTCCCCGCTGTCTCTGGGATCCGTGTTTTTCCCAGCAGACAGTGGGGGACCTTCGGAAAGGGGCGTAGATTCTGCGGAAAGGGGCGTAGATTCTGCAGATATCTATGCCGGAAGTGGGTGCAGATACCTGTACTGTACAGGTACCTGCACCCCCCTCCCCCCTGAAAGGTGCCAATTGTGGCGCCGGGGGGGAGAGTTCCAATGAGCGGAAGCTCCACTTTAGGGTGGAGCTCCGCTTTAATATTGTATCCTTGGTTGAATTTTGAAGGAAAATGTTGTATATTGATATTTTGATATAATGAAAATAAATAATAAAAAAAAAGAGTTTCAATCTGTTTCATCAGACCAGACAATTTTGTTTCTCATGATCTGAGAGTCCTTCAGGTGCCTTTTGGCATACTCCAGGCGGGCTGTCATGTGCCTTTACTGAAGAGTGGTTTTCGTTTGGCCACTCTACCATATAGGCCTGATTGGTGGAGTCCTGCAGTGATCATTGTTCTTCTGGAAGGTTCTCCTCTCCCCACAGAGAAAAGCTGGAGCTCTGTCAAAGTGACCATTGGGTTCTTGATCACCTCCCTGATCCCTGAGGCCCTTCTCCCCCGATCTCTCAGTTTGGCCAGGCGGCCGCTTTAGGAAGAGTCCTGGTGGTTCCAAACTTCTTCCATTTACGGATGATGGCGGCAACTGTGCTTATTGGGGCCTTCAATGCTGCAGAAATTTTCTGTACCCTAAAGTGGAGCTTCCGCTCATTGGAACCCTCCTCCCTCCGGCGCCACAATTGGCACCTTTCAGGGGGGAGGGGGGTGCAGGTACCTGTACACTACCTGTACACTTCCGGCGTAGATTCTGCAGAAGGTACGCCCCTTTCCGCAGAATCTACACCCCTTTCCGAAGGTCCCCGCTGCCTGCTGGGAAACACACGGATCCCAGAGACAGCGGGGACAATCCTTATTGCGCAGCGCGACTCGCGCATGCGCAGTAGGGAACCGGGAAATGAAGCCGCAAGGCTCCACTTCCTGATTCCCATACCCAAGATGGCGGCGGCAGCACCCGAGAGACGATCAAGAGATCGGCTTCGGGTGCCGACATCGCGGGTGCACTGGGCGGGTAAGTGTCATTATTTTGAAAGTCAGATGCTGCAGTATTTGTAGCTGCTGGCTTTTTTTAAAATAAAAGGCGGACTACCGCTTTAACAGCATTTTTTATTTTTTATTTTTCTTTATCAAAATCACTTTATAGCTATATATATACAGCAATTAATATTTATACGTGATTTACAGTAAGACTTTATAAGTTGTCGCACTATTTCGCGTTGTTAATATTTATTGAATATATATGCACAAGTTTTCACATATAAGCATATATCATTTTATGTAAGGATGGTATAACATGCCTGGTTTCTAAAGCGCTACACTTTTATATAGAATTTATAACATTGCACTTTTTATCCTCGTGGTGTGTTAGCAGCTTATTTTTGGTTTTTGCTCTGTATTTATTTATAAGAATAGCGCAGTGTTTGTTGGATAGTTTATAGCATAAAAACTGAAACAAGTGAGTTTTAATTTTAAATAATTGAATCTGTGACATTTTAGCAAAAAAATAAATAAAAAGGTTTAGGCATTGGAACCCCGCTTTAATCCATTTTGGAATAAGGCTGTAACATAACAAAATGTAGAAAAAGTGAAGCACTGTGAATACTTTCCGGATGCACTGTAATTAATGTAGTAATCATTTTTTTTTTTTCATTTTTCTGTATTCAACAAAATCCTAATCATCCTGTGAAACCTTCAGTAATCCCAATGTTTAGCACATCTCTAGTTTCGCCTGAAAGGTGCAATAAATTGGCTCCATTCGGTTTTAAGCACAAGTCCTATAAGGACACTAAATAAATCAGTGTAAAGAAGACCATTTTAACATGGCCAGTAAGGATTAAAGTCTTACTTATCTATTTTTAGCTTTGTAAAGTTGGTCTCCATGGTCACCATAAATCCTTTTCATATCTGTCTTTTTTACTAGAATTTACAAGCGACGATGTTTATGGAACTCATCTGCTCTTGCTATCCTTATAGTGGCCATCTGGATTCTGCCAGTTGTAAGCGCAAATACTGCAAATACCGACAGCATCCAGAAATCACACTGAGATAGAGATTATCTATTCCCTTTCTAATTGTGGTCATTTAATGTATATTGATTTAAGAACGATGCAAAAAAAATAAAAAATACCAGTGATTCAGAATGACCATTTGAAGTGGATGTAAACCTCAGACATGAAATATGAACAAAGCATATCCCTCTATAGTGTGTACTTGTCTCAATTCAGAGCACTAAGATGTTTATTTACTAAAGGCAAATAGACTGTGCACCTTGCAAAGAGCAGTTGTTGCAACTGCTTCAATCATCCAATCGTGTGCAAGCAAATCTTTTATTTATTTTTTTTGCACGTGATTGGGTACTTTTTGCAAAGTGAAACTTTGAGGGTTATTTACTAAGACCCCTTTCACACCACACCGCCCTTTGCGTCGGCGGTAAAACGGCGATATTTTTAGCGGCGTTTTACCGCCGGATTTGCGGCGCATTTCGGCCGCTAGCGGGGCGCTTTTACCCCCCGCTAGCGGCCGTGAAAGGGTTAAAACCGCCGGCAATACGCCGCAATAGCGATTTCAATGGGGAGCAGCGGTAGAGGAGCGGTAAACACACTGCTCCTTCACCGCTCCAAAGAAGCTGCTGGCAGGTCTTTTTTCTGACGTCCTGCCAGCGCACCGCTGTAGTGTGAAAGCCCTCGGGGCTTTTACACTACACACAATGGTGCAGCTTCTTTAGGGCGGATTGCAGGCGCTATTTCTAACGCTATAGCGCCTGCAAAATGCCCTGGTGTGAAAGGGGTGTAAAGGCAAATCCACTTTGCACTACAAGTGCAAAGTGCACTTGAGATTGCACTGAAAGTGCAGTTGCTGTAGATCCGAGGGGGACATGCAAGGAAAATAAAAAACAGCATTTTAGCTTGCACATGATTGGATAATAAAATCAGCAGAGCTTCCCTTCATTTCAGATCTACCCCTCAGATTTACAGCAACTGCACTTCCAAGTGCACTTTCAGTGCAATTTTAAGTGACCTTTGCAATTGTAGTGCAAAGTGGATTTTCCTTTCCTAAATAGCCCCCCATACCTTGTTTACTAAGCTCTGGAGCAACTGCCCTTGCAGAGAGCAACTTGCAAAGTGCACAGGCTAGTTGCTTTGTGTAAAACAACCCCTAAGTGTAATTTCTGTCAGCTGCATCCTTCCTCTGCTATCAGCATGAATCACAAGTTTTCCTGACACCAGGAGAAAAAAGGTGACACAGGAGGGAGCTCAACCCTCAGAGCTCTCTTTACTGACCTCTGCAAAGTGTAACTTCAGGTCTCAGCCCCCTTTTTTTCTGAACACTCAGACAAGCTTTATAATCCAGCACTTTGAACAGATATAGAGAAGACTCAGATATACAGGTGCAACTTATGTAGGAGGATTTGTTTCATCTCTGTGTATCACCTGAGACCAGTCACTTCACTGGCTATATGGAAGGGTTTACAACCAACTCAACACCTCTTCCCCCCACCCCTATGGCTCTGTGGCCGCCCACACAAATTTCCAGCCCCAACTTTCCTTTTCTGAGGCATAGCACCGGGGATTGAAGTCCAGCAGCCTCAGATACATCTGTATGAGAGGTGCTGACTGCCAAGGGGTGAGTGAGTTCACCATCCATCCCTGTCTGTGACTGAAGTCTCCCCTCTTCTCTTTCCTACCTCTGAGTAAGTACACTAAGGCAAATCAGGGTTCTCAGAGCACCCCTTACATCAGAGTCCCCCTTTACACCAGAGGCTACAGTGTTTCCCCTTACATCAGAGTCTTCTCCGTACATCAGAGTTCTCAGTGTTCCCCCATAAACCAGGGTTCCCAGAGCATCCCTTATGTTAGAGGCCCCAGAGTTCTCCCTTACATCAGGGACTGCAGAGTCCCCCCTTACAGTGAAAGGGAACTCTGCGAGTTGAGATGTAAAAGGGGGAACTCTGTGGATCCAGATGTAAAGGGGGACTCTTGTTATTAACTTCATATGATTAGAAATGATATTGAATAGCAAAATATATGTATAGTTTATACTAAAAAAAAAAAATGCTGTGTGCCGCTGAAGTGTTCAGGTTTGACTTGAAGAAAAGGTGGCAACCCTATCTACACGGGTATCACCCTAAGATTGGGCTTCAATATTATTAATTTTATACTTGTAATGGCGGCGATCAGTGACTTATAGCAGAACTGCGATATTGCGGCATACGATCTGACACTAAATAATAAAAGAAAATATTCCTGCGCCAACTCAAATTAATATAGAACACGTACTGCTGCACACACTGAGGGAAATATCTGAACCCCAAAAAATTTTGAGAATAAAGAGTAGTGGTGCGCTGTACATAAAAGATAAAGTGCAACAGTGCTATAACAATCCTAACTTAATATTATAAGAGGCAGGTGCTGGTGGTTGCCAGACTGAAAGATGTAGAATAAGGTGCATATGTCACAAATAATCTGATATGTAAACTAATATTAGACAAAAATAAATAAAACGAATGGTAATAGTAGATATTGATCATACAATTAAATTCCAATAGCATAAAAAAATGAGTCCTTAATAAGAGTAAATAAAATATATCAGAGTGTCCGTGAAAAAATTCCTTCTTATAAATACGGTGCAGCATATACAGTGACTTGTAAACACAACAATAAGGTGCTGGTGAACAGAATTCTGCAAAGTAATACTGGTGCTGAGTGACTTGCTTTATCCTCCGTGCTATTTAGTGTATGGATGTTCCCTTACCTCAACAGCGTGTGGATATATGCCTTTAAGGTCCCTGGTGATCGTCTTAACATGGCAATTCAGGCTCTGCTGGTAAGTGTGTCCTGCTTACAGTCAGCGTTAGTGTCCCCCTTTTTAACAACCTGGAGGTGTCTGGAGCGGATGAGCCTCGCCAGTGGACCATTACATTTTTGATACTTTGTGGGAAGTGAGAACCAGTGACACTAATGCAATGATCAGTGCAAAAAAATATGCACTATCACTGTACTAATGACACTGGCTGGGAAGGGCTTAAACATCTAAGGCGCTGAAAGAATTAACTGTGTGCCTAACCAGTGTTTTACTGTACTATGTGTGCTGCTTTTCCTAAGGGAAGTGATGGATTTTATTACTTCTTTGCAGGGACACTAAATCCATCCCTTCCCTCCTGTCAGAACAGAGCTCTGCCTTATTTACATAGGCAGAGCTCTGTTCTGTGTGTTTTCCTGGCGATCAGCGGGTGCCGATATCCTGTCAGAATACCGCTTCCCATCAGAAAATGTAACAGAAGTGGAGTTTTGAGCAAAAAATGCTTACTGCACATGCGCCATGCATTCCAATATGGCTACTATGCCTTCCAGTAGGTTTCCTAATCTGACAGAACACGAAGGCAGCAGTGACAGACATCTTCTTACACCCAGGCAAGTCTTCAATTTCACACTTATTTTAGCAGTAAACTCACCTTATATACTGAAATCTGTGACACTGTTTTTCAGACATCCCAAGTCTCCCACGAGTTACGGGAGTCTCCCGCATTTGGCTGCGGGCTCCCAGACACCCTCGAGCACAGGGTGATCTCCCAGCTGGACCTGTCACTCAGCCACAGACAGAGCAACCCGAGTGGCCTAATGGAGTACGGCTGCTCTGTCTGTGGCTGAGTGACAAGCGGATGTAAGGTGCTGCGAGCGAGAGGCAGAGAGGAGGACAGCCCATACTGCTGTCCCCAACCTGCTGCATGGGTACTTTTTTAAGGTTGGGTCAGTCAGGCCAATTCAGCAGTGGAGAGGGGTGGGCGGAGGAAGAGAGAAGACTGTGTGCCACCCGTGATCTGCAGACTGTAGCAATTAAAAGAAGAAAAAAAAACTTTCCCCAGTCAAGCGGATTCTTTCTCTGCTTTCGGAGGCTGCCGCACAGTAATCTCCTGTGCGACAAGTACATGACAGTCCCGGTCGCTTCTATATTAATCTGCCGGGCAGACCAAAACTGTCATGTACTTGTCGCACATGAGATTATGGTGCACCCAAAAGCGGAGAAAGAATCCACTTGACTGGGGAAAGCTTTTCTTTTTCTTTTAATTGCTACAGCCTGCAGATCACGGACGGCGCACAGTCTTCTCTCTGCCTCCGCCCACCCCCCTCCTTCCAGGGAATTCTCTGACTGGGATGGCTTACAGCCCCATTGTAGGCAGACCCCATGCTCCAGCAGCTGGACAATTGGCCCCAGGACCAGCAGCCCAGCTCCGGCAGCCAGACCCCTGGCCGGACCCTTGGACCCAGCAGCTGAACCCTTAGCCCCAGCAGTCAGACCCCAGCAGCCAGACCCTTGGCCCCAGGAGCCAGACCCCAGGACCAGCAGCCAGATCCCTGGCCGCAGCAGCCAGATCCCTAGGCACCAGCAGCCCAGCCCCAATCCCAACAGCCCCTATCCCAATTGGCACTGATCAGGCTGCATTTCATTGGGGGGGGGGGGGGGGGCTGTCAGCGCCGATGTGAAGCGTCACCTCCCTGAAATGAGTTTTTGCTGGTTGGGATGTCTGGTTTTGATGTTGCATTTGAAAAGCAGCAACAAGTCTGCAGTCAGAAGGTGGTGACGGCCATCTTGGTACACCCTGCACTGCTCAGTGCCGAGGGTCATTTTTAGACACACTGACTGTCACGGTGAAATAGTCTATTTCAGTATATAAAGTGAGTTAACTGCTAAAATAAGTGTGATATACAACACTTGCCTGGGTGTAACAAGATGTCCGCTGCCACCTTTGTATTCTGTCAGAGTAGGAAACCTATTAAAACATATAGCGGCCATGTTGGAATGCAGAGCACATGTGCAATAAGCAATTTTGTTCGCAGCACTTTTGTTGCTTTTTCCGATGAGTAGCGGACCTGTCAGGGGTTCTAATCACTCTCCACTCTCAAAACCAGAGGAAAAAAATTGCCTTTAGTTCATCCTTTTTTATGAGTCACATTCTTCTTATTAGGAAGTTTTGGTGTTTATGAAAAGTTATATCTTTTCTACATGAGCTGCACACCATTGTTTACATAACAAACACACTGACAGGCCATGTGACAGGGAATCACCATAGAAACTCCAAGCAGCACCATAGACAGCGCCAACATTCCAAACCTCCCGCCTATCTGTCCTTCTATGAGTCTCTATGGTGTGCGTGCGAGATGACGCGTTATAGGGGCGGGGCGCCTGTGGATGGCGGCGGCGCAGGACGGCGCTGGGAGTAACGCGGGAATGCCGAGCAAGAAGTCCCAGGCGAAAGTGAGTGAGGAGAAGGGAGGAATGGGGGCAATATGGCGGCACCGGCCGTGACAGAACACCGGAGGGTGCACATTGTATGCGGTACGGGGAGTGTACAGTCACAGGAAGAGTTGTGCTGCAGATAACAGAGCGATACAAGGCTGGGCAGACAGTACTAGGTGATTGTAGAGGGAGAGGGGTGTATTTGGCTGTCACGCATTCTACAGTCAACCTTTTATGAAAAAATCTGTAATATGAAGAACTACTTAATGTGTCCAATGAGAGAGGAGCCTCTACTACTAATCTGACCTACCATCAGCTATGTAATACAGGGGACTCCCTGATTGGATACAGATGGGATGGATTCTTCTGATTGGTCCTGAGACTTGGTAGCTCTGAGGTCTCCCATGTGTCAGTCTCTGGGGTATAACGTCTCATAGACATCTCTATCTCCCTCTCCTCTGAATCCTGACCTGTGATTGGCTCGTGCTCCGGAGACTACTGACAGGCGGAGAGGAAGTGATGCATCGCCTCTTGTTGTAACCCCAATTTTTGTGAACAAATGTGTCGGAGCCCAGCGTATTACACATGGTTGTTGGGACATGAGTAGCACGTCCCATTGGCTCGAATTTGTAGTGTTGTGTCTGTACAAGTTGGATCAACTTTGCCAGGGGAATAAAGCATTGCAGTGTGTACCACGCCCCCAACTGCTTCCTAGTGCCTGGTAATCCCTGATGGGTTTACTTCCTCTTTGTCTCCCTGCAAAGGTGAAGCATAATGGACTGCTATGCATAACATTTTTGCACTATAAACAAGCTATTTTTATTTGCTATAATAAATAGCCAAAAAAAATTCTTCATCAGTTTAGGCCAATGTGTATTCTGCATATCTTTGGTAAACAAAATCGTAATAAGCGTATATTGATGGGTTTGCGCAAAAGATGCAGCGTCCACAAAATGGGGGATAGATTTATGGCAGTTTTATTTTTTACTAGTAATGGTGGCGATCTGCGTTTTTTTTTTTTTTTTTTTTTTTTTTTTTTTTACGGGACTGCGACGTTGCGGTGGATAGAGCAGACTTTTTTTTTTTTTTTTTTTTTTTTTGAGGGGGGGGGATCATTGACATTTATACAGCAATCGGAGCTAAAAATAGCCAATGATTCCTGTATAAACTGTCAGGGAAGGGGTTAACACTAGGGGGAGTTCAAGGTGTTTCTAACTGTATGAGGGCTGGGCTGCCTAGGAGCAGCAGATCTCTCTCTCCAACCCTGACAGAATTGGGATCTAGCTGTTTACACTGACAGTTCCCCGTTCTGGCTCTCTGTGGAGCGATCGCAGGTGACTGACAAGGACATCGCGGCCGCAGGCCCGCAAAAGCAAAAAAAATTGTGATTCTAATGTTTACCCCTTCCCTGTCAATGTCATTGGTACAATGACAGTTCATAATTTTAGCACTGATCACTGTATTGTTGTCACTGGACCCAAAAAAGTGTTGGTGTCCAATGTGTCAGCCAAAATGTTACATACCCTGTTTCCCTGAAAATAAGACCTACAAGGAATTTAACTAGGGCTTATTTGGGGAGTAGGGCTTATATTGCAGCTATCACCGACAATTACGCTAGGTCTTATTTTCAGGGAAACGGTTGTATAGTTACATAGTTAGTAAGGTTGAATAAAGACACCAGTCCATCCAGTTCAACCTGAGTGAGTGTCTACAATTGTCCCTATCCCTGTACATTGCACACTCACATCGGTCCCTACCCTCAAGGCGCCCACAATCCAAGGTCCCCATTCATATACTAGGGCCAATTTGGGACAGAAGCCAATTAACCTACCTGCATGTCTTTGGATTGTGGGAGGAAACCGGAGTACCCGGAGGAAACCCATGCAGGCACAGGGAGAACATGCAAACTCCAGGCAGGTAGTGTTGTGGTTGGGATTTGAACCAGCGACCCTTCTTACTGCTAGGTGAGAGTGCTAACCACTACACCACTGTGTTGTCCATGTTGCGGTTCTGCTATAAGTCGCTGCCAGTAGTAAATAAAGATTCCATAAATATATCCCATAGTTTGTAGACTATAACTTTTTGCGCAAACCAATTAATTTAAGCTTATGGGGATTTTTTTTATTTTTTTGTTTTTTTTTGTATTTGATATGTTTTCTAGCAGAAAAAAAAAAATTGACGGCCGTTTTTTGTTTATAGCGCAATTAATAAAACCTGCAGGGGTGATCAAATGCCACCAAAGGAAAGCTCTATTTGTGGGGGAAAAAAGGACATACATTTGGGTACAACACCACAGGACCGCACAATTGTCAGTTAAAGTAACTCAGTTCTGTATCGCAAAAATTGGCCTGGTCAGGAGGGGGGCTCAATCTTCCAGACCTGAAGTGGTTAAGGGGGGGCGGTGATAATTATTTTCCAGCAATTCTAAATGGTGCCAAAAAGGGTATTTAAGTGACTTTGAATATGACATGGTTGTTGGCACCAGATGGGCTTGTCTGAGTATTTTAAAAACTGCTGATCTAGTGGAATCTCTCGGGTTTACAGAGACCGGTCCGAAAAAGAGGAAATACCCAGTGAGCGGCAGTTGTGTGGAGGAAAATGCCTTGTTGATGTCAGAGGAGAACGGGCAGACTGGTCTGAGATGATAGGCAATATTTACTCAAATAACCGCTCGTTACAACCAATGTATTCAGAATACCATCTCTGAATGCACAACACATCAAACCTTAAAGAAGATGGGCTACAGCAGTGTAAGGCCACACCAGGTGCCACTCCTGTCAGCTAAGAACAGGGAACTGAGGCTACAATTTGCACAGGCTCCCCAAAATTGGCTAATAGAAAATTGGAAAAACGTTGCCTGGTCTGGTGAGTCTCGCTTTCCAGTTGCAATATTCAGATGGTCGGGTCAGAATTTGGTGCAAACAACATGAAAGCATGGATCCATCCTGTCTTTTATCACTGGTCCAGGTTGGTGGTGTGATGGTGTGGGGGATATTTTCTTGGCACACTTTGGGCCCCTCGGTACCAGTTGAGCACGGTTTAAATGCCACGGCCTACCTGAGTATTGTTGCTGACCATGTCCATCCCTTTATGACTGCAGTGTACCCATTTTTCTGATGGCTCCTTCCAGCAGGTTAATGCACCAAAGTGTCACAAAGCTTGAATCATCTCACCACTGTCTTTTTTTTTTTTTTTTTTTTTTTTTTTTTGAACATGACAATGAGGTCACTGTATTCCAGTGGCCTGCACAGTCACCTGAACTCAATCCAATAGAACACCTTTGGGATGTGGTGGAATGGGAGATTCTCCTCATGGATGTGCAAGCAACTACGTGATGCTATCATGTCAATATGGACCAACATCTCTGAGGAATGTTTCCAACACCTTGTTGAATCTATGCCACAAAGAATTAAAGTGTATGTAAACCACAAAAATGGAATTCGCTGCCAGCCCCTCTTAAGTGTTTTATTAAAACAAAGCTTGTAAATATTTTTACAGCTATCTTCAGGTTGGTCACATGACTCCCCGCCGATCTGCAGCGGGAAGGCCGAGATCTTCCCATGGCGTCATCAGGGGAGGTCATGTGGCCACTCAGCCCCTCCCGCTGAAGCATTGGATTGGAGTAGGAGACCGGCTTGGAGTCACGTGACCGGCCTGAAGATAGTGGATATAAAGAGTACCCACCCCTGGTAAAATGTCAGTTTTTTTTTTTTTTTGTGATTTAAAAAAATAAGGCAAAGATAAATCAGAACTTTTTCCAACTTTTTAATGTGACCTATAAACTCAATTGAAAAACAAACTGAAATCTTTTAGGTTTGGGAAGCAAAAATAATGTGGTTGTAAATGTGTACACACCCTCTTATAACTTGGGATGTATCTGTGTTCAGAATTAAGCAATCACATTCAAACTCATGTTAAATAGGAGTCTGTACACACCTCCCATCATTTAAAGTGCCTCTAATTAACCCCAAATAAAGTTCAGCTGTTCTAGTAGGTCTTTCCTGACATTTTCTTAGTCACATTTTACAGCAAAAGCCTTGGTCTGTAGAGAGCTTCCAATGCACCAGAGGGATCTTATTGTTAAAAGGTATCAGTCAGGAGAAGGGTACCAAATAATTTCCAAGGCATTAGATATACCAAGTGGAGAAAATATGGCACAACAGTGACATTACCAAGAACAGGACGTCCCACCAAAATTGATAAAAAGACGAGAAGAAAACCTGGTCAGGGTGGCTGCCAAGCGATCTACAGCAACATTTAAAGGAGCTGCAGGAATATCTGGCAAGTGCTGGCTGTGGGGTACATGTGACAACAATCTTCTGTATTGTTCATATGTCTGGGCTATGGGATGGAGTGACAAGATAGAAGCCTTTTATCGAGAAGAAAACCATTCAAACCAGGCTAAATTTTGCAAAAAAAATCTGAAGTCTCCCAAGAGCATGTGACGAAAATGTGTTGTGGTCTGAAACCAAGCTTGAACTATTTGGCTATAATTCCAAAAGATATGTTTGGTGCAAAAACACTGCCCATCACCAAAAGAACACCATACCTCCTGTGAAGCATGATGGTGGCAGCATCATTCTTTGGGGCTGTTTTCCTTCAGCTGGAACAGGGTCTTTAGTCAAGGTAGAGGGAATTATGAACAGTTCCAAATACCAGTCAGTATTGGCACGAAACCTTCAGGCTTCTGCTAGAAATCTGAACATTAAGAGGAACTTCATCTGCCACCATCATGCTTCACTCAACAACTCAAAGCATACATCCAAAACAAAAGAATTACTTCACCAGAAGAAGATTAAAGTTTTGGAATGGCCCAGACCTGAATCCAATTGAAAATCTGTGGGGTGATCTAAAGAGGGCTGTGCATAGGAGATGCCCTCGTAATCTGCCAGGTTTGGAGTGTTTTTGCAAAAAAAAAAAAAAAAAAAAAAAAGAGTGGGCAAATATTGCCAAGTCAAGATGTGCCATGCTGATAGACTCATACCCAAAAAGACCGAATGCTGTAATAAAATCAAAAGGGACTTCAACAAAGTATTAGTTTAGGGGTGTGCACACTTATACAACCATATTTTATTTTTACTTCCCTCCACCTAAAATATTTCAGTTTGCTTTTTCAACTGAGTTGTACAGTTTATAGTGGTGGAAAAAGTTCTGAAATGATTTATTTATTTTTTTACATCACAGAAACCTGACATTTTAACAAGGGTGTGTAGACTTTATATCCACTGTAGCTGTGAAATGGTATTTACAAGCTTCCTTTTTAATAAAACTTATACAGTGGGGTATATGCCTAGATATAATAGAGACTGGCAGTGATCATTTCTAATATTTTATTTTCTGCTAATAGCAGCAGGAGGGGGGTGGAGACATGGACACAGCTGACAGGCAGGGAGAGAGGGGGTGAGGCGGACAGAGGAGAGCTGCGGATGACATAAACTGACCACAGTGATCACGGCTCAGTAGCCTTGATTATTGTGGTCAGTACATGGATCCGCCAGGTTTTTTACAGTTTAGAGAGAGGCAGATTAGACCAGACTGCATAAGCACTTTCTGTGTAATCTGCTATATAACAGGACCCCCTCCCCCCAAACACTTCAAGGCAGTTCTGAAGGCAAAAGTGGTCCAAACCTGACAATAGCAAGGTGAATGTATATACGTGATTCTGCTTTTCCAGGTAAGGGGCACGCTGATTACTCACAGCACAAACCGATAAGCGTGTGGCAACCAATGGAAGTAACTCAGTGATGAAGATAGGACAGCTCAAGCTATATAAACAATGCAGAACTCAGTCCCATCATCAGGAATAAGCTTGTTTTTGTTTCCCTGCTAAGCAGAGGAAAAAAAAAACAGCATCCTTAGTTGAAAGCACCTCACAGTACACACAAACACTGGCTAGGCACACATTTAACCCTTTGATCGCCCCTGTTTAACCCATTCTCAGCCAGTGTCATTACAGTGACTGTTCATAATTTTTAACACTGATCACTGTATTAGGGCCACTGGTCCCCACAATGTGTCTGTGTCAGACTGGCCACCAGTATATATAATTCCAGTATATGCCTTATTTTGTAGACTAACTTTTGCGCAAACCAATCACTATACATTTGATGGGATTTTTATTTTTTAACAAAAATATGTAGCAGAATAAAATTCGGCCCAAGTTTAAGAAGGTTGTTTTTTTTTTTTAATCGGCTATGTTTTATAACAAAGTAAAAAATTTAAAAAAAATTTTCACACTAAAAGAGCTTTATTTTGGTGGTATTTATTCACTGCTGTTTTTTTATTTTTTATGAAAAAAGACCGAAAAATTTTGAAGGGCGGGGGGGGAGTTTTTGTCAGAAAATCTTGTGAATAAGTAATTTTTCCCCTTCACTGATGGGCACTAATATGCTACACTGATGGGCGGCACAGATTGGTGTCACTGACTGGCATCACTGCTGGGTCTGCAGTGATGATCAGTGCCCTGGTTAACTGTACAGGTCTCCCCTGCGAGAAGATGGCACTGATCGGCTCTCCTCTCACTCTCGTCAGTGTGAGTCAAGGAAAGCTGATAAACAGCACTTCCGTGTTTACATGTGACCAGCTGTGATTGGACACAGCCGATCACATGCGTAAAGAACCTATGTCATAGGCTTTTTACAGAGGTCAGGGTTGCGATCGCCATAATGCTCGCCAACACTGGGGCGACGTCATGGCATCCCAGAACGAGTGGGGATCCCGCCCGCCGTCATTTCTCTTGTATTCACCGACCGACACAGCTCCTCTCTGTAACTAAATGGGTTTGTTAGCCTGCCACTAGGATAACTAAGCAAAATTGTAACAATACACAGAAATTTCAGTACCGCCCTTGGGGGCAGACCCTGTGCTAACAACCCTCCCTGCTGCCCCAGCAGACTCAGGCCGCGTACACACGCGCGGACTGTTGGCCCAACCTTGTCCGCTGAACAGTGTTTGGGCGGACAGTCCGCTCGTGTGTGGGCTTTCAGCGGACAGTTTCAGCGGACAGTTGGACGGACAAGGTTTTACGGAAATTCCGAAAAACTGTCCGCTGAAACCTTGTTTCAACGAACAGTCCGCCCGTGTGTAGGCTTGTTCGTCAAACTAAGTTCCGTGCATGCTCAGAAAGGATTTTCAAGCCGAAAGTTATAATGCAGTGTATAGGACGTCGTATTTTGCGTCCCGTCGTACGTGCCGTTCACGTCATCGCGCACGGTTTCAGCAAACTGTTCGTTCGTCGTGTGTGGCCATGTCCGTCCATGCTAAGTTTGAGCGGACTGTTCGCTCAAACTGTTGGACGGACAAAGTTGGGCCAACAGTCCGCGCGTGTGTACGCGGCCTCAGTTTTATTTTGCCTAGTGAAGGAGAATGACCTAGGAACCCTGCGGGCCCTTTGGTCCATTATTTTGATGCAGGATTTATACTTTTGCGCAAGATGAAAGATCCTGGGATCTTATATCAACTGCCGGCTGGGTGACAGGCTGGTTGCGTTATCCTTGTAGTCCCCCTTGTCTGGCCATCGAGCGTGTGCAGGTTGCAGCTAAGGCTCGGCAGGCCACGACATACCTCAGCTCCAGAGGTGGTTGGTGAGCTTCAATGCTCTGGGGTATACATATGACCGGGCTACTGATGTCTGGATCACAGTATACCGGGCCAGCAGCCACCCTGTAACTGCGCAGGAATGGGTCTGTGATGGAATGTCTCCCAGCTCTTCAGGACTGGTAAGTACGACTCTCCCTCCCTCGGGGGGTGGGGGGGGGGAGTTGAGCAGCTGGGCATTCTCTGGGAGGTCAATTTGGGGGACACCTCACCTCCTTCTCTTCTCTCCCACGTCCCTATCTTCCCTCCTCCCGGGGGGGGGGGGGGGGGGGGGGGGGCGGCTGCATGTGCTGCGAAAGGTGTGTGTATGGGGATCGCTGGGTCTCTCACCTGTGGGGGGTCTGTGCGGCTAGCGATGGTCCTGGTCCCTGTGTGTGTGTTTTGGGGGGGGGGGGGGGGGGGAAACTGTCTCAAAAGGTGTCTGCGGGTGTTTTCTTGCTGGTTTAAGGCAGCGCTGTTTGATGTTTTTTCCTGTCACCGCATGGCGATGTCCGGTGGCCATTTTGACTGAGGGCAGAGCAGGTTCCCCTTGTGAGCCTTGACGGCCATTTTCTAGGAGATTTTCCTATTAGTTGCATTGGTGGCCATTTTTTTGAAGCTCGAGCGCTTTTTTTTTACCGCAGTTCTCTTGTGACAGCATTACATGTGCTCTCACATGCTGTTTACTGTGGCCACTGTGTATACAGGACGCTGGATGGCCATTTCCTGAACGCTGGTGCAAGCTCTGTAGATCGTTTCACCGCTATTTTCTACAGCTGCTGCCGACAGTTTCCTCACTCTGAACTTGGGTAACCTCCTGGGGACTACAGGCATGGCTAGTGACTATCACAGAATGCCCCAGGGTGATGAGTCTGGCTCTAGGAACCCCCCCCCCCAGGCGGCAGCAGGAGGGTGGGACCTTCACTGTCCTAAGTCCCTTTTGCAGGTGGCGGACAGGGTAGGGTCAGCATGGCTTCAGAAACTGGTGTTTCTTCCCCCGAAATCCAGGGTATTGCAACTGGGTCACCTGCGGACTGCGCAGTGCCCATGGACACCCTCAATTCGTTCATTGCCCAGATGCAGGCGGCACGTGGGGGGAAAAGGGTGCAAAAAAAAGTCCTCTGGGGAGAGCTCTGATGCAGACTCTGGTCCTGCAGAGGCTGGTGACCCCTGCTCTGTCTTGTCAGATGACGCTGACCAGGACCGTTCGGACAGTGAGGATGAGTCCCCGTCCAGGTCCGTGCGCGACAAAGCGCTTGTTGGAGCACTTATCACAGCTGTGCATGATACCCTGAAGATTCAGGAGACAGCAGATTCTTCTGCTGATGTAGCGGTCCCCTTTTGGGTCCCGCAAGCCAGCACGTTCACAAGGATCCCACGTACAGGAAGGCCGAGGCAGTGGCTCGTTCCTTGTTTACAGTTGTGGGGTCAGCCATGCGACCAGTACTGGCGTCCGCACTTGTGTCGCAGACGCTGAGTGGGCAAAACTGTTGCACCGCGAATTGGGAGAGCAACAGGCTTCTCCTGTCTGCGGGGAACTAGCAGACCAACTAGTGAAAGGCAGTGGTGCTGAGGTGCCTGATTTGGTTAAAATGCTGGTCTGCTGACCAGGCATCCAAAAAAGCCTTGACGGATCTTCCCTTCCTTGGCGACCGGCTCTTTGGATGACATTATTTAAAAATGCCACTGGTGGTAAGAGTAACCTACTCCCACAGGCCAGGAAGGCTAAGGAGCCACGCCATAGGCAAGGGCCCTCTTTTTTTTTTTCCGCTCACAAACATCTTCCTTTTTTTTTTTTTTTCCCGCCTGGAGCTTCGGTTAAACGTCCCCAGCCCGACAGGACGACCACAGAAGGATAAAAACGTCCCTGCAGCCGCAAGGCTAACAAGCCTGCGAACAAAAGTGCTACCGCGTGAAGGTTTGCCCTCACCCATGTCTCGGTGGGGGGGGGGGGGGGGTCGCCTTCGCAAGTTTGCAGCTCGGTGGTCCTCTCGACTATCCGACCAATGGGTCTTCGATCTAAATTTCCTCCAGCTACAAGATAGAGTTTCTCTCTTGGCCGCCAAACAGATTCTTCCCCCTCCAGCATCCCTGGCTTGCCGGGAGGCCCTCTTGGGGGTAGTAAGGGACCTGCTGAGTCGCGGGGTGGTTGTACCGGTTCCGGAATCGGAACGTTTCCAGGGATTCTACTCAAATCTGTTTGTAGTTCCCAAGAAAGAAGGGGTATGTCCAATCTTGGACCTAAAAGCCCTCAATCACTTTGTGAAAGTGCAGAGGTTCAGAATGGAATCAGTTCGCTCAGTAGTCGCTGTACTCCATCAAGGGGACTCCCTGGCATCCTTAGACATCCAGGATGCGTACCTGCACATACCCATACGCCTTCGGCATCAAAAATTTCTGCGATTTACAGTCAGGGAAGCCCCCTACCAGTTTATGGCTCTCCCTTTTGGTCTGGCATCAACCCCCGAGTCTTTACCAAGGTATTGGCTCCAGTTTTGGCGCTGCTTCGGCAACGTGGGGTTGCGATCGTGGGATACCTAGACGATCTCCTCCTGAGAGCATCTTCCGCCTCAGAATTAGAGGAGGATGGGGTGATCACTATGCAGACCCTGCAAGCAATTTGGGTGGCTGTTGAACCTAAAGAAGTCAGTGATTGTATCGATCCAGCGTCTGGAGTACTTGGGCTTGCTGCTGGACTCCAGGGAAGCGAGAGTGTTTCTCGCTTCAGACAAACTGCAGACTCTCAGATCCGCGGTGAAACTGCTGATTAACCGCAAGTGGTTGTCGCTCCGCTTCTGCATGCGAGTCCTGGTAGCCTCCTTCGAGGCAGTACCATATGGCCAGTTCCACACCAGAGTCCTGCAGAAGGAGATTTTGACAAAATTGATTCAGTCCGGGAAGTCGTTCCTACCTCCTGAAGTGGACAGTGATGACAACGGACGACAGCCTATCCGGCTGGGTTGGAGTGATGGGGGTTCAGTTGGTTTAGTCGGCTCAGGGCCTCTGGTCGGTGGAAGAATCCAATTTGCTGATCAATCTGCTCGAGCTAAGAGCGATCAGGCTGTGCCTCTCCACATGGTCGATGAGACTTCAAGGGCGTCCGATCAGGATCCAGTCAGACAACGCCACAGCTGTGGCATACGTCAATCACCAAGGGGGAACAAGAAGCTCAGCCGCTGCATGAGGTCGCTCCCATACTTCGGTGGCAGAGCGACACATACCGGCCCTGTCAGCCATTTACATCCTGGGAGTGGAGAACTGGCAGGCGACTGAATCGCCAGATGCTGGACTTAGGAGAATGGGTACTGCATCCGGAGGTATTCAGGCTACTATGCCTGAGGTGGGGCACACCAGACGTGGATCTTCTGGCCTCCCGTCTCAATTGGAAGGTGCTGAGATTCGTGTCCAGGACAAGAGATCCGTGGGATCAGTACCAGCTGATCTACGACTTTCCTCCACTAAAACTGTTACCACGTCTGCTTCACAGAGTGGAAATTGAGGGGATCCCAATAATACTGATTGCCCCAGATTGGCCTCAGCGTCCTTGGTACGCAGACCTAGTGCGCCTGGTGGCGGACGCCCCTTGGCGACTGCTGTTACGAGAGGACCTTTTTGTCTCGAGGTCTGATTCTCCATCCTGCTTTTACCATTGCTGGCTTTAACGGCATGGCTATTGAGAGCCAGGTGTTGAGGAACCGGGGTCTATCGGACTCGGTGATCCCAACTATGTTGAGGGCGTGGAAATCTTCTTCACGGAAGATATCATTGTATCTGGAAGGCCTACATCTCCATGTGTGAGGATGGCATCCGTGCTCCTTTTCCATTTCCAGGATCCTGCTGTTTCTTCAGCAAGGAGTAGGCCAGAAATTGGTGTTAAGCACTATTAACCACTTTCAGACCGGACCATTTTGCTGGTCAAAGACCAGACCACTTTTTGCGATTCGGCACTGCGTCGCTTTAACTGACAATTGCGCGGTCGTGCGATGTGGCTCCCAAACAAAATTGACGTCCTTTTTTTCCCACAAATAGAGCTTTCTTTTGGTGGTATTTGATCACCCCTGCGGTTTTTATTTTTTGCGCTATAAACAAAAATAGAGCGACAATTTTGAAAAAATCGCATTATTTTTTACTTTTTGTTATAATAAATATCCCCCAAAAATATATATAAAAAAATTTTTTCCCTCAGTTTAGGCCGATACGTATTCTTCTACATATTTTTGGTAAAAAAAATCGCAATAAGCGATTATTGATTGGTTTGCGCAAAAGTTATAGCGTTTACAAAATAGGGATAGTTTTATAGCATTTTATTAATCATTTTTTATTTTTACTAGTAATGGCGGCGATCTGCGATTTTTATTGTGACTGCGACATTGTGGGGGACCCATCGGACATTTTTGACACATTTTTGGGACCATTGTCATTTATACAGTAATCACTGCTATATAAATGCAGTGATTCCTGTGTAAATGACACTGTCAGTGAAGGGGTTAACCAGTGGGTGGCAGTGTAGGGGTTAAGTGTTCCTAGGGGTGTGTTACTAACTGTGGGGGGGTTGGGCTTTCATTTAGTGTACACTGATCTCTGCTCCAATCACATGGAGCAGAGATCAGCGTCACTAGTTGCTAGGCAGAATGGAGAAATGTTGTTTATACAGCATTTCCTCTATTCGGCCGCTCCGTGAGACGATCGCGGGGATGCCCGCGGCGATCGAGTCCGCGGGTCCCGCGACCGGACTCACGGGGGTCCCGACCAGCGCGGGAGCGCGCCGGCGCGCTCCCGACTGCACGGCGGCATCGAATATTGGACGTACCTGTACACCAATATGCCTGCCCGTGCCATTCTGTCGACGTACATCGTCGTGCGCTGGTCGGGAAGTGGTTAGGCCGGGTTCACACCGCTGCGATGCGGGAACGCCGCGAATGCGCGGCGTTTTCCCGCATTACTCACACTGCCCTATGCCCAGCTGGGAGTGTCAATGATATGTTAATGACACCCCCAGATCCGTCCGCATATCGCAGTGCGATCTGCCGACTCGCACAGGAATCGGATCGCATGGTGTGAACCCCCCCCCCATGCGATCCGATTCTGTTGCGGACCAAAAAAAGGGTCCCGTGCGAGTTTGCTGCGGGAGCGATGCGAATTCAGCCATACTATCTGTATGGCTGTACTCGCATCGCTACGGAGATCGGATGTGATTTGCGGTGCGAATCACATCCGGATCTCCCCCCGCAGCAGTGTGAACCCAGCCTTAAGGGGCAAATTTCAGCCTTGGCTGTCTTTTTTTATTTTTATTTTTTTTTTTTTTTTTTTTTTTTTCAGCCGTTTGAAAATGTCAGGGAAATTCCCCTGTTGACTTTCCCAGAAAGTGGTCTTTCTAGTGGCCATCACATCGGCCAGGTGGGTTTCGGAACTGGCGGCTTTGCCCTGCAAGTCGCCTTATCTGATTATCCACAAGGATAAGGTGGTGGTGCGTCCGCAACCGTTTTTTCTGCCAAAAGTGGTCTCGGCTTTTCATATCAGTGAGGACATTGTGTTACCATCTCTGTGTCCTAAGCCGAGACACCCTAAGGAGGTGACCCTTCATGCTGTGGACGTGGTTCGGGTTCTTAAAGTGTATATGTCTGCCACTGCTCCCTTTCAGAAGTCAGATTCATTGTTTCGGTGGCTTGTCCAAAGAAAGGCACGGTGGCCTCGTCGGCCACCATTTCCAGGTGGATCAGACAGATTGTAGTGCAAGCCTATGCCTTGAAGGGGCAGGTGCCCTCCATTCCGGTCACGGCCCACTTCACGAGGGCAATCGGAAATTCTTGGGCCTTCCGATACCAAGCGTCTGTCGCTCAGGCGTGTAAAGCAGCGACCTGGTCGTCTGTCCACACGTTTACCAAGTTCTAAAAGGTAGACGTCAGTGCATCGGCTGATGCCTGTTTTGGCTGTAAAGTTTCAATATATTTTTCGATTTAAAAACACAGTGCCGTTAAGTTAATGTGCTGTTGCATTATATTCTGCAGTTTTTGGTGCGGTTGTGGGCAGTCACTCCTGTTGAGGGTACCCTGGTTTTGTGGTGGATTTCTCCACGCACTGTTTTTTTATTTATTTATTTTTTGTGGGTAAAGTTTCACTGGTTCCCACTTGCCATGGTGGATGAAGTTTCTATGCCGTTTCCCCACCACTCGTTTTGGCACTGCTTGGAGACCTCCCAATGGCTAAGAGAGGAGCTGTGTCGGTCGGTGAATATAAGAGAAAATAGGATTTTATTTTTATTTTTTTACTCACCATAAAATCATTTTCTCTGTAATTCACCGACCGACACAGCACCCGCCCCTCCATTTTTCTCTTTACGTTATACTGCTTGTTGTCGTACTAATGACTGCATGGCAGACTGGAGGGTTGTTGCCCAAGGGACCGCCCCCTGGGTGAAACTAAAGAGTTCTGAGTGTTGTATTACTAATGCCTAGTATCTCTTAGTAAAAGCCATTGGGTCGTTATGCCCTAAGAGAGGACCTGTGTCGGTCGGTGAATTACAGAGAAAAGGATTTTATGGTGAGAACCTAAAATAGGATTTTTTTTTTTTTTTTTTTTTTTTTTTTTTTTTTTTTTTGTAATCTGTAGGAATATATACCGCAGATAGAGGCAAGTAATTCTGCAGAAAATGTCCATGGTGTATTTTTAACATTTCTCATTCTATTATTTTGTATACACTCTGTTGGACATGTGGTCTGAAAAAAGAACCTATAACTTATATGAAGGTTACATTCTACAATGGCACTTCTGTTTCATGTATTATTTGACAGATAATGGGGGGGGTGTCCAGGGAGACAGGATACCCCCCCCCAGCTGTGCTGCCCCAGGTCGCTAATTCTAGTCGCAAATGCAACCTGGCGCCCGGGTTTTGTCGAGCCGTGTGTGTGTATATATATGTGTGTGTGTGTGTATGTGTGTATGTATATAATATAATATATTAAAAAAAAATATTAATTAGGTACCTGGTTCCTCCCACCAACCCCTACATTACTGTAGTGACATGGGGCCAGCATGGGGGAACCTCCTAAATGCTGCAAAAAGATCAACATATCATCTGGTTTCTGAAGAATCTGTAATTAGTGACACAGGCAGCAGAAGATGTGTTGCTGGGTTCTTTGTATATTGGCAACAAGTTGCATTATTAATTACGATATGAGCACACATCCATTCTGAGCAATGCTTGCATTTGCACTGCTGAGGTGGACACACAGAGGCTTTCTCAATGGCTGCTTTAAAGTAAGAAGTTATATTTTAAAGTGGATGTAAACCAGATTCATGAAATCTGACCTGTATACATCTATCTGCAGTGTTTTGTTATCTCTCTCCAAAGCCCTGAGTCCCATGTCTTTCTGCTGCTCCGTTCCTCTATTATCAGCGATTTTCTCCGTCAACCAAGATAAAGCCAGTCTGAAATTTGAGTCGGAAGGTTGCTATAAAAAGATTAGCAGAGAGCTGGTCTATTCACAGCACAGCTCTGTACATTCCTTCCTCTGTCTGTGGAGGGGGGGGGGGGGGCTTTCCTCCAACCGGCTGTCGCAGTGTATGCTAAGAATGCTTCTACTGCTAAATGAGGAAGTAAAAAAAATGTAGGGAGCTGAAGACAGCAGATATACAAGTAAAACTTATGTAGGAGGATTTGTTTCCTCTCTGTGTATCGTTTGAGGCTGTTCACTTCACTGGGTATATGTGAAGGTTTACAACCACTGTAGTGCACACCTCCAGAGCTGCACATTCTTACCTTCCTTTCTCTCCCTTACTGATCCGCTTAGTCAGCAGTAAAAACGAAGTCCATTATAAGCTGTGAGTTCCTGGAATCGTGGGCTGCTGGTGGTGAACAGAGCAGGGGAAGACTGAAGTAAAGGAAAGTATGTGCTGCTGGAAGGGGTTTCAGCAGGACTGCCAGTGCACTGCAAGGAAAATTGGTTCTACTTATCCCAACCTTTGTCTCCCTATGCTCTGACAATGGACTGTCCCTCAGTGTCCTTACATCTGTCTTAATGAAGTCGGAGGGCATCCAACTGTGGAGCGTGGAGGAGAAGAGGCTGTGAGGACCGGTCTTGCAGCGCAAAGGCAAAAAAAAATGCCTTTTCTGCCTCCTTCACCTAAACAAGCACTTGACCTTTGCAGTGCCAGCCCCATTGCAAGGGAGGATTTTTCTTTCTCCAGAGGTCAGCTTTAATTTGCTTTTAGTATCCAAACCAGTATTTGTTCACATTTTGCCTATGCTTTTTTATTCAGGGGCGATCAGCCAAAACATTGAAATCATTGCAGTTTTCCAACCCAGGACGACAGACTGATTTCACCCCAGAAACTAGTGCGCGAGAGAAGAGGCGGCTGACCAAGTCCACACCCACAGGATCAGAAAGGTTTGCGCTTCTATATCCTCTTTTGTCCGGTTAACTCTCTTTATGTGAGCATTGTTACTGGGTTAAATCTATAACCATGTCCAGGAGGCAGAAAGTAGTTTCACTGTACATCCTGCACATATTATATTGACTTAATCTTTATTCACTGCTGTATGTGTTATCTGGTTGTGTCCCCCATGCTGCCAACATGCATCATTCTCTGTGCTAGCTAAGGCAGATGCAACCCCCTCCCCCAAGTCAGATGGGTTTTACTTTCCCATCTATGGTAATGCACACCCACTTCAAGCAGTTCAAAGCAGGTCAAATGCACCCGTCTGTTCTTAAATTGATGTCAAACTAATGCCACCGACACAAGCCCAAAGCCTGTCCACGCATGCCCTCAATCGGTCAAGTCTTGAAGCCCACATTTCAATATTACTTTTGGTTATAGTTTCATAGTTAGTAAGGTTGAATAAAGAAACCAGTCCATCCAGTTCAACCTGAGTGTCTACAATTGTCCCTTTCCCTGTACATTGCTACACCCACATCAGTCCCTACCCTCAAGGAGCCCACAATCCAAGGTTGCCATTCATATACTAGGGCCAATTTTGGACAGAAGCCATTTAACCTACCTGCATGTCTTTGGATTGTGGGAGGAAACAGGAATACCCGGAGGAAACCCACGCAGGCACAGGGAGAACATGCAAACTCCAGGCAGGTAGTGTCATGGTTGGTATTTGAACCAGTGACCTTCTTACTGCTAGGTGAGAGTGCTAACCACTACACCACTGTGCCGCCCGTTATGACAATCAAGTTTATACTTTGTCAGTAGTTTTCCATTTTTTGTTTTTATTTCAATTTAACATTAACCATTTAAGAACCGCCGCATGTAATTATACGTCGGCACAATGGCACAAACAGGCACAAGCACGTACCTGTACATGCCTGTCTTCCAGTGGGTGGGGGGTCCAATCGGACCCCCTCCCATTGGCTGCGGCAGTCCGTTTCGCTTCAGGAGCGATCCGGGATAAGGGGGCGGCCGTTGGTTTCTGGCCATCCCCTCGCGATCGCTCCTGGCGAATGAGAAGATTCCCCTGCCTGTGTAGACACAGGCAGGTGGAAGTGATGTCGCTCTCCTCATGGCGGTCTTTTTGACCGGACGTGAGGAGAGACATAGGCACGTCAGGTACCCCGATATACTACCTAATAAAGGTGTTAACCCTTTCACCAGTCATCACCGTATAAGTGTGACGGGTGACACTGGTTAGTTTGCTTTTTTTTTATAGCATCAGGTCACCCGCCAAATAAAGGTTTAATCCCCTGATCACTTGGCGGGTGATATCAGTTAGGTTATAGGGTCTGCGTCGCCCCAGGCAGCGCTAGGTTAGTGCCAGTACCGCTAACACCCACGCGCAAAGTATACACCTCCCTTAGTGGTATAGTATCTGAACAGATCGATATCTGATCAGATCTATACTGGCGTCCCCAGCAGTTCAGGGTTCCAAAAAACGCATTGTTAGCGGGATCAGTCCAGACACCTGCTAGCACCTGCATTTTGCCCCTCCGCCCAGCTTACCCAAGTGCAGTATCGATCGATCACTGTCACTTACAAAACACTAAACACATAACTGCAGCGATCGCAGAGTCAGGCCTGATCCCTGCGATCGCTAACAGTTTTTTTTTTGGTAGCGTTTTATACAGTCGGTGACAGCCTAGGTGCTTTTTTTACCTGTGAGTCTCACTAGTGTACCACTAAATTTAGAGCCCAAAATGGCAAAGCGAGGGTACACTAGTGAAGAGACCTACACATTCTGAGCATAACAGATAGTGAAGAGGAAGTCACTCATCTGTCAGATTCAGGCTCAGTGAAATAAAAAATTTGCACCCTTAGAAATCCTGAAGGCGGTGATTGGTTTTTCGGGGTCCCGTACACGGCTAAACTCCCAAAAAGTCCCACACATGTGGTATCCCCGTACTCAGGAGAAGCAACAAAATGTATTTTGGGGTGCAATTCCACATATAACTATGGCATGTGTGAGCAATATATCATTTAGTGACAACTTTTTGTAAACTTTTTTTTTTTTTTTTTTTTGTCGTTATTCAATCACTTGGGACAAAAAAAAAATATTCAATGGGCTCAACATGCCCCTCAGCAATTTCCTTGGGATGTCTACTTTCCAAAATGGGGTCATTTGGGGGAGGAGTTTGTACTGCCCTGCCATTTTTAACACCTCAAGAAATGAGATAGGCAGTCATAAATTAAAAGCTGTGTAAATTCCAGAAAATGTACTCTAGTTTGTAGACACTAACTTTTGCGCAAACCAATAAATATACGCTTATTGACTTTTTAGTAAAAAAAAAAAAAAAAAGACGTGGCTGAATACATTTTGGCCTAAATATATGACTAAAATTGAGTTTATTCGATTTTTCTTTTAACAAAAATTAGAAAATATCGTTTTTTTTTTTTTTTTTTTTCAAAATTTTCAGTCTTTTTCCTTTTTTATATCATAAAAATCGCAGAGGCAATCAAATACCATCAAAAGAAAGCTCTATTTGTGGGAAGAAAAGGACGCAAATTTTGTTTGGGTACAACATTGCATGACCGCGCAATACGCAGTGCAGTGCGAAATTGTAAAAAGACCTCTGGTCCTTAGGCTGACAATTGGTCCGGGGCTTAAAGTGGTTGTAAACCCTTACAAACCACTTTGACCTACAGGTAAGCCTGAATTAAGGCTTACCTGTAGGTCCAAGAAATATCTCCCAAACCCATACGGTTTAGGAGACGGACGACGGACACCGCTATCTACGGCGCATGCGCCGTAGACAGCCGCGCGCAGGCGCACTGAGCGGGGCATCGTCGATGACGGCAATGCCGCGAGTCTCGACTCCCGTGCGCATGCGCGGGAGTGACGTCATCGCTGCTCCGGCGAATCACAGCGACGGAGCAGCAAAACCCACCAAGAAGATGGACGCTCGGAACTACAGGGGACAGCGGTGACTTCGCTGGCTCCTGTGTCAGGTAAGTGACACATAATGGACTACTATGCGATGCATAGTAGTCCATTATGCTTTGCCTTTACAGGGAATGAAAGAGGAAGTAAACCCATCAGGGTTTACTTCCTCTTTAAGTGGTTAATAAAACAACAAAATAGAAACATATGCACCTTTCTAATGTTGAGCCTGGAATATTGTAAAAGGTTATTTGGTTTACCTAAAGTTTTCATTTATTCCACTAGATGGCAGTACAACACAAAGTAAAGTGTTTAGAGATGGAGCTCATTTTAACAAGGAAGAACCTCATAAAATAGCTTCCAGGTGATGGTCAGTGAGAAGACTCTCTCCCCAATAGATGAGTAAAAATATCAATGGTGTCAGTTCTTATGGGAAAATCAAAATTAGCTTGAAGAACCCTGGTGGGGAAAGGTGATTTTGGAGAGTTGTTAAAGTAGAAGTTTAGTCAAACTAACGCTAAACCTACTCTCTGCCATATTCTAAGTCTTAACTATATAGCCCTGTAAAGAATAAAAAATCTATACTTGCTTACCTGTTCTGCAGCTACTCCGGTCCGGTCCCATGAAGAGCTGTCAGTGGCGGCTTCAGTGTGTGTGGGAGTGTTTCAGAAAAGTAGCTGACAACAGAAGCCCCATAGTAAGTCTATGAGTGAGGTCCCATCCTGTGCATTTCACAGCTGTTTTCGGTTCTCTCCTGCACATGGCATCCGCTGCTGGAGACCGGACTGAAGTGGCCGCAGTAGTAAGTATACTTGTGTTTTTTTTTTTCCACGTCCTGACGGAGGAGAGGAGACCGTGTGATCATACTAAATATGAACACAGATCGGTCTCTTCTCCTAGTCAGTCCCCTCCCCTTATAGTTAGAATCATTACCTAGGTAACACATTTAACCCCTTGATCGCCTCCTAGTGTTAACTCCTTTCCTGCCAGTGACATTTATACAGTATTGGTGCATTTCTTTAATCCTATATCACGGGACACAGAGCCATAATTACTATGTGGGTTATAGTCCACCTTCAGGTGCTGGACACTGGCACACCTTAAACAGGAAGTTGCCTCCCATACCAGGAGTATCTCAGTTTTTCTGCCAGTGTCTAAGGTGTTGGTCACGAGTGAAGATGTGCTGTGCTGAGCTCCACTGGAGCAATCCTTGCTGGGGCTAGCCTTGCAGCCGGATCCATTCAAAATGTCTTTTAGGCCGAATTGAATGGTACCCGGGCCTCATGTCTGAAGAAATTAGGTTTTGCCTGTAAACGCTTCTCTTTTTTTAGAGAGCTGGACTCCGGGATCCAGTACTTTTGGTATTAAGAGCATAAAGTTTTTACTGGTGGATGTCCCTGGCTCCTGAAGGTCTGTTAATGGAACCCACCATTTTTTAGCACTGATTGCTGTATAAGTCAGTGGTCCTAAAAAGTGTCCGATTTGTCCGCCGCAGTGTCGCAGTCACAATAAAAATTGCAGATTGCCGCCATTACTAGTAAAATAATAATAAAAATGCCATAAATCTGTCCCCTATTTGGTAGGCGCTATAAATTTACTGCTAACCAATCAATATACGCTTATAACGTGTTTTTTTTTTTTTTTTTAAACTTCTTTTTGTTTTTATAGCGCAAAAAATAAAAACCGCAGGGGTGATCAAATGTCACCAAAAGAAAGCTATGTTTGTGAGGGGAAAAAATAATAAAAACTTAATTTGGGTACACTGTTGCGTGACCGCACAATTGTCATTCAAAATTAGGGGTGCAACAGATCGTCACCGATCCGTGATCCGAACGGGTCACCCTGCTCGGATCAGCACATGCCGCAATCCGAGGAGCGCTCTGCGGTCTCCGGCCTTAGGAAAGGCTTCGGCCTAGCTCCGAAGCTGCAGCCGTCTTTCTACACCCAGGCTGTTTACAATGTGATCGCCCCGACGGAGCGATCACTTGTAAACAAACCAGCGTCATGTCATGACGCCGGTTCCTCTCTCCCCTTCGGATGGAAGCAGCCCTACCCGGCCGTACCCAGCCATACTCGGCCAATAATATAGTGGAGGAGATTGTGGATATTACAGTGGGGACTATATGGTGGTGGAATTTTCACAGGTTTTTGCAAATGAAATTATTATTTGCTGATCCGAAAAATGATCTGATCCATGACACTGATCCGAGGAACGATCCGATGCGTGATTTTTTTTTTTTTTTTTATTTTTTTTTTTTTTTTTTGATCCGTTGCACCCCTATTCAAAATGTTACAGCGCTAAAAATTGGCCTGGAAGGGGGTGAAAATGCCCTGTATTGAAGTGGTTAAGTATTTATTAATAAAAAGCCGTTAAAAACACTTACAATGTAGTAGAGCAAATGAGCATCTCAGTCAGCATAATAGGCATCCTGTGGAGTACTTTGCCTCTAGGGGGAGGAGGGAGCTGGCCCGCAGCTGTGACAAGGAGAGGGAGACGTTACTGGCAGAATATGGGAGAAGCCACGGGAGCAAAATTTGCACCCAGTGTGGCTAGGACTTTTTTTTTTTTCATAGCTCAATGGGAGGAAGAATCCGTGTTCACTGATACACCGATGGAACTTGTATATTCTATATGCCATATCAATTGATATATTCATTCCGTTTCAAGGGAGATCGTAACCGACTAGAGGATTTTCTTCATAAATGGCATATTAACAAAACTATAGTGTTCTCTTGGGAAATTGGTGAAACTGACATCTTTTCTAGACCTAGAAATCACACAAAGATTACAAATTAACCACTCAAACCCACTTCACGAATGTAGATCGGAATAGCTATCTTCCAATGGAAAACTGCCACCATAAGAACTGGCTCAATAATGTACCTAAGGGCCAGCTTATGAGTCTCACATGAAATTTTACCAACCTGAAAGTCTACATGATCCAAGCTCAAAACAAATTGGACACAGATTTGCCAATAAAAGCTACAAAAGGGAGCTCATAGAAGAGAAAATAACATAACAGAAGTTGCTGAGATGGATAGAACTAAACTAATCAGGGATAATATACCATCAGATCAGCAACCCGACTTATCTATTGTCCTTTGACTTATACTTTTCAGTATTGGAAGATCAAGAAGATAAGAGGCGCTGGCATATACTACAAGCAGATAGACACATTCAAAATGTATTACCCATGAAGCCCAAATAAATTTACAAAAAAAGCACCCACCATTCGGGATAGAGTAGTAACAAACGTACTGGATCCATCGGGGGAAAAAAAAAAATTAACCATTTGCCTACTGGTCACTTAAACACCCCTAGTGCCCAGACCAATTTTCAGCTTTCAGTGCTCTCATACTTTGACAATTACTCAGTCATGTAACACTGTACCCAAATTAATTTGTTGTCCTTTTTTTCCCCACAAATAGAGCTTTCTTTTGGTGGTATTTGATCACCACTGGATTTGTTATTTTTTGCGCTATATCAAATTTTGAAAAAAAAAACGCATTTTTTTTTCCATTGTTTTTGTGATAACATTTTGCAAATTATTTTTCTTCATAAATTTTGGCCACAATTTATACTGCTACAGATCTTTGGTAAAAATAACCCAAATTATTGGATATTATTTGTTTTTTGTAAAAGTTGGAGAGTCTACAAGCTGTGGTGCGAATCATACAAAATTGATCACATCTGATGTACTGGTGGTCTATCATTTCTTGTGACCCGAACAAGCCAGGAAAGTACAAATACCCCCCAAATGACCCCTTTTTGAAAGCAGACATTCCAAGGTATTTAGTAAGAGGCATGGTGAGCTTTTTGATGTCATTTTTTTCCACAAAATTGTCATTGTAATAGGTTTTCTCTCACGTGGCATGTGTATACCACAAATAATGCCCCAAAATAAATTCTGCTACTTCTGAGTATTACGATACCACATGTGTGGGACCACAGCCTGGCCACATTGAGAGGCCCAACATGCAGGGAGCGCCATCACGTGTTCTAGGAGCATAAATTACACATCTAACTTGTTGACTCCCTATTACACTTTTGAAGGCCCTGGAGCACCAGGACAATGACACGTGACACCGAGGTGGCACTGATGACAGATGGCACTAATACGTGGCACTGATGACACGTGACACTGACAGATGGCACTAATACGTGGCACTGATGACACGTGACACTGACAGATGGCACTAATGTGGCACTTATACGTGGCACTGGGGACAGATGGGCACTGTATTTTTTTTATTTTATTTTTTACACTTTTGCATCTCTTCCTCCTCACACGCTGTCTGTGTAAGGAGGGAAAGCCGGCGATGAGAGATGATCTCATATGTTTACATATGAGATCATCTCTCATTGGGCACGCCGATCGTGCTGTAAGCGGCCGCTGTGATTGCCCGTTTACAGCGATCTGTGACTGGCTGTCCAGGGACGCCCTCCCGGCAGTTAGCGTCCGCGCTGCAGCAGTCTCTTGGCTATAGCGCGGGCACGAAGTGGTTAAGGGTGTGGGGGTTTTTTTTTTTTTTTTTTTAAACCGATGCAAAAGATGTTTTGCATGTACACGGACCAAACGTCCCAATGAGAAGATTTTTAACTTTAAATCCACAAATGCTGGTACTGCATACAAGTTGAGAGATTTCATATGCTGCCATACAGAGGGGGCGGTATGTGAGAATATATAGCATCTGTGGATTTCAATACATTGGACGCACCAAGAGACTAATTCCCTGTACACACGGTCAGATTTTCCGACAACAAATGTTGGATGTGAGCTTGTTACCGGAAAGTCCGACTGTGTATGCTCCATAGAATATTTGTTGTCGCAATTTCCACCAACAAATGTTTGAGAGCAGGTTCTCAAATTTACCGAAAACGTGTCGGAATTTCCGAGCGCGTGTACACCATTCCGACGCACAAAAGTCCACACATGCTCGGAATCGAGCAGAAGAGCCACACTGGCTATTGAACTCCCCCCCCCCCCCCCCCCCTCTGCTCATCGTATGTGTTGTGCGTCACTGCGTATGTGACGTTTGGAATTTCTGACAACATTCGTGTGACTGTGCGTATGCAAGACAAGTTTGAGCCAACATCCTTCAGAAAAAATTCACGGTTTTGTTTTCGGGAAAATCCTAACGTGTGTACGGGCACAAGAGTACACATCAAACAGCATGTACAAAACATTTTGAAAGGATACGATAAACATGGCGTATCCAAACACTTCACTCAAGTACATAATAGAGACCCTTCCAACTTGAAATTTTGGGGACTAGAGCCTGCGGTACCATACGTTCCTATTAGACTATTTAACCACTTACAGACCGGACCATTTTGCTGGTCAAAGACCAGATCACTTTTTGCGATTCGGCACTGCGTCGCTTTAACTGACAATTGCACGGTCGTGCGACATGGCTCCCAAACAAAATTGACATCCTTTTTTTCCCACAAATAGAGCTTTCTCTTGGTGGTATTTGATCACCCCTGCGGTTTTTATTTTTTGTGCTATAAACAAAAATAGAGCGACCATTTTGAAAAAAACGCATTATTTTTAACTTTTTGTTATAATAAATATCCCCCAAAAATATATAAAAAAAAAACATTTTTTTCCCTCAGTTTAGGCTGATACGTATTCTTCTACATATTTTTGGTAAAAAAAAATCGCAATAAGCGATTATTGATTGGTTTGCGCAAAAGTTATAGCGTTTACAAAATAGGGATAGTTTTATGGCATTTTTATTAATAATTTTTTATTTTATTATATTTTTTTTACTAGTAATGGCGGCGATCAGCTATTTTTATTGTGACTGCGACATTGTGGGGGACCTATCGGATATTTTTGACACATTTTTGGGACCATTGTCATTTATACAGCAATCACTGCTATATAAATGCAGTGATTCCTGTGTAAATGACACTGGCAGTGAAGGGGTTAACCAGTGGGTGGCAGTGTAGGGGGTTAAGTGTTCCTAGGGGTGTGTTACTAACTGTGGGGGGGTTGGGCTTTCATTTAGTGAACACTGATCTCTGCTCCAATCACATGGAGCAGAGATCAGCGTCACTAGTTGCTAGGCAGAATGGAGAAATGTTGTTTACAACGGCATTTCCTCATTCGGCCGCTCCGTGAGACGATCGCGGGGATGCCCGCGGCGATCGAGTCCGCGGGTCCCGCGACCGGACTCACGGGGGTCCCGCCGGCGCGCTCCCGATGGTAGGGCGGCAAATTTAAAGGGACATACATGTACGCCCATTAGCCTGCCCGTGCCATTCTGTCAACGTACATTGTCGTGCGCTGGTCGGCAAGTGGTTAAACAAAGATTTTAAGGCATCTTAATTTATCAACTGTGAACAATGTTCCATTCAATACGTGCGGTATACGACCCACAGGCTAAGGGATTGGTTATATGATCACCTCTATGATATACAGTATCTCACAAAAGTGAGTACACCCCTCACATTTTTGTAAATATATTATTAGATATTTTCATGTGACAATACTGAAGAAATTACACTTTGCCCGCGGCGATCGAGTACGCGGGACCTGCGACCGGACTCACAGGGGTCCCGACCGGCGCGCGAGTGCGGCGCTGGCGGCGCGATGGCAGGGCGGCATTGAAGATTGGACGTGCCTGTACGCCAATATGCCTGCCGTGCCATTCTGCTGACCTACATCGGCGTACGCCAGTCGGGAACCGGTTAAAGACACTGTCAGTACGAGCCTGTCTCCCCTGATGAAGTCACGTGACTGTGACGATATGCGTTGGGATTTGCTGACAGGCACGCCGGAAGAGATGTGGGAATGAGCTTGATGCTCGTGGATGTTATACTGTGTTCCACCTTGCTAACTGTGAGTGTTCTAACGATTAGTTTTTATTCAATAAATACCCTTAAAGCGGAGGTCCACCCTAAAGTGGACCTTCCGCTCATCGGAACCCTCCCCCCCTCCGGTGCCACAATCGGCACCTTTCAGGGGGGAGGGGGTGCAGTTACCTGGATAATCCAGGTAAATGCACCCACTTCCGGGATAGCTCTCTGCGGAAAGGGGCGTAACTTACGCCCCTTTCCGCAAGTGCCCGCCCCTTCCCGCAAGTGCCCCGCTGCCTGCTGGGAAACACACAGCTCCCAGAGGCAGCGGGGAGCGTCCTTATTGCGCAGCGCGATTCGCGCATGCGCAGTAGGGAACCGGGAAATGAAGCCGAAAGGCTCAATTTCCTGATTCCCATACCCAAGATGGCGGCGGCAGGACCCGACAGACGACCTAGCGATCGGCTTCGGGTGCCGACATCGCGGGCGCGCTGGACAGGTAAGTGTCACTATTTTAAAAGTCAGCAGCTGCAGTATTTGTAGCTGCTGGCTTTTAAAAAAAAAAAAAAACGCGGAGTCCCGGTGGACTCCCGCTTTAACATACTACACTATCTGGGCATTCCCCTTCTTTCCTCTGCATCCATTGTTTGACACTTCAATCTCATTATTTTTTCAGAGACTTTATTGACTTATGTTGTCTGTCAGATTTTCATGTCTTTTGTGATGGAAATAATTTTATTTCCCTTTTTATTTTTATTTTTTTATTTTTTTTGTGTGTGAGGAATTCGTTAATTGAAGATTTTGCGTCTGTACTGCCACTTTGTGCACAGCACTAGTATTGCTTTCAGCATCATTATTTTGCATTACCTTGTGATACGTTGTTTACACTACAGTTCACCACAAGCGCAGCATCATTTATTATACACTTGTGGGTTACGGATTCACCTATCGGTGTTTGCAGCAGTTTTACACATGATTTTTTTTTTTTTCACCTCCATGGATAGCGCGGGAGTATTCCTTTACTAGTTATGTAAAAAGTTTAGTTATTCCATCACTTTCAATACTGGAGAAATGATTACAAGGACCAATAAAGTGGGTCCATTTCCTCAACGGGGACGTGGCAATAAAAACCTCAGCGGTTCATACCATCCCACTACTTTATCCAAAAAAGCCTTTTAAGGCCCCTCTCACACTTGTCATGCAACTTTGCAGTCGCACAAGTCGTACCGCATGATTTACAATGAGTACCGTTCATATCTGTGTGACTTCAAAGTAGTCCCTGCACTATTTTGGTCCAACTTTGATGCGACTTGAGGTCCATAGACCTCAAGATTACACAGCCATTGCTTCAAGGCACATGACTTTCAGGTTGTACAAGTGAGAAAGGGGCCAAAAAATAAGTTTTAGTATCACATGCATTGTATTATGTATAGCTGTATTGGTTTACCAGGCAATACATTGTTTATATCTGACAGGTGTGCTTCTTTTATGTTGCAGACAATCGGCCTCATCAAAGAACAAAGTGTACGACAGCAGAGGTATCCTCATAGCCAGTGGAATGGATCTGTGCGATTGCCTGGATGAAGACTGTATGGGCTGTTTCTATGCCTGCAGAAAGTGTGGCTCTAACAAGTGCGGTGTGGAATGCAGGTGTGATCGCAAGTGGGCTTATGAGCAAATTGAAGTAGAAGGAGGGGAAGTTATCCGTAATAAACATGTTTGAATTGGGTGAGAGACATGGAGCCTTGCTGCCTATTTACAGGTATAAGACTGTGGTCTGTGTTCAGCGAAGATTTCTGCAGGAGCGGAGCTGACTTCCCTGTTGCTGAAGACTGTTTTAAAAGAATATTGATCATGAAGAAGCCTCGGGCATGAGTTCTGGGTCCTTTTTTTTTTTTTAAAGACGGCTAATTTTTAATTGAAGTATGTTCGGTTATAGCTGGGAAATTGTAAAACTGTCCTGCTAGTTTCTCAGTAGGGGAACTTTTAAAAACTAGTTTTGTTTACCTTTTTCCCTTTGCTTCCCCGCCAGGCACTCTCTTCCCTTCAGTGCTTCAGGTTGTTGGTGGGCCCTTGATGTCCTCTTACAATACAGGACTGCTGGTCCTGCGTTGTACATGACATCACAGTTCGACCAACAGATGGATCGCCGAAGAGTAGCAGCTTCAGGAATCTGGTCACAGGGAGAGAAAAGTTTGTGGGAGTGAGAGATAAGGTTAATAAAACTTCTCCCTCTTTAAAAGCCAAGGCTAAGTGCATGGATACTACTTGTGTATCTGATTTTTTTTTTTTTTTTTTTAATACTACTTTTTTATTGTATGGTTTTTGTTCTTGCCCATCTTATTCTAATATCGGCCACTTCTGTTTTTGAGAAATTAATTGATTTTCATATGTTTAACATGAATTTATTTTTGGTACTTTCTCAATAAATTTAGTGCAGTATGGAAAACTTGTAATTTTGTTTTGGAATATGCTTTCATAGGGTGTGTGTGTGTGTGTGTATATGTATATGTATGTATATGTGTGTATATATATATATATATATATATATATATATATATATATATATATATATATATAGATCAGGGCTAAAGAAATGCAATTGATCATTGCTGGCTTCAATCATGGAGTAAAAACAAATGGCCACTGCTCCCCAACTATAATTGGCCTATTGCAGCAAAGGACACTGGAAGGGTGACGTATGTCAAATACAAAGATTTCCAAGCTCCAACTTGCCAGCCAGCGACCAACTGAATTGACCTAAAAATGTGTTAAGAACAGGGGTTTAATTTGCAAACATTTGCAAATGCATGCATAAGCTACAATCCCAGTCAAGGCATCCTGCTTTTTTTGTAGTCCCTAACACTAACTTCTGAGTCTACGATGAGAGCACATGTATTTTAAGGGATAGGTGAGAACAGGTAGACCTGAAAGGAGTCCATCCCTCAAAGGTACAGGGGCACACTGCACACCCAGCACATAGCACTATGTCAGTGGGTTGCCTAGCCAGTATAATCAAAATACAAGTGGCCATTGCCTCCACCTATAAGAAGTGGTCTATTACATCAAGTAGCACTGGAAGGGTGATGCATGTCAAATACAAAGATTTCCAAGCTCCTACTTACCAACCAGAACAGGGGTTTAGTCTGCGCACATTTATGATAGTGTAGAACTGCTGATTATAGGGGAAAAACCTATTTGGTAAAGCTTGTGTGGCCTTTTGAGAGTTTTGATGAACCTTGGGATCCCTGCTGATAGTAGTCCCTTTATTTTCGTTTTTTCCCCTTATTGTCTTGTAACAGCAGTGATCTTGCAAAGTCTTATGTAATGTGCATCTGGTCTATCATTGTCTACTGAAACATGTCCCTAGTCTCCATTAACTTCCGTAATGTGTCCACTGCCCCGACCATTTCATGTTGCAGCGTATCTGCATTCTGATGGCTTTCTGGGGAGCACTTTAGGTCCTCAAGAAATGCGATATGTCAGGTTGATTGTGGGTTTTTTTTTTTTTTCTTGTGGTGGGTTGTTTTTCTAAAATGTATTTATTTTTTTGGTTCTTTTATAAAAGAAATAAAAAAAAAATTGTAATTTTAAATATCACCAAAAGAAAGCTATAGCTTTCTCTCCAAAAACATGCTTTGTGTCCAGTGTTGCATGACTGTGTAATTGTCAGTCAAATTATTACAACGCTGAAAATAGCCTGGTAATGCTTGGTTGTTTTTGCATTTTTCTCCATGTTTTGTCTTTATTGCTGAAATATATACTGTATGTGTATAAATGTATTTTATTGGGATCTTATGTGATAGACCCAACACAAAGTGGCGCATAATTGGAATTGAATAGTGGAAGGAAAATCATCTGAATAGTGTGAAATATCTGAAACGTGTGGCGTGCATTTGTATTCAGCCCCCTTTTACTCCGTTCAGGTCCGCCTGTCCGCTTTTTAGGTGGACCTGAATGGATGCTCCATAGACCTCTGGAGCGTTTGGATATCAGTGGCGCTCCGATCCAAAAAAACTTTTCCATCTGTCATCGGTTTGGACTTTGCGGTCCATCATCATCCGATCTCCCATAGGGGAGAGCGGCACTCTGACAGGTCCATCCCTGCACAGTGTGCAGAGACAGACCTGTCATCTGCCTTCTCAGCGGGGATCGACGGAGCGATTCCCTGCTGAGCAAGCGGATGTCCACAGGGCGGTTCATCACTGAGCTATGCGTAAGCGCTGTTTGTATCGTGAAACGCGTTAGAAATTTTATTCAAAAATCCTTTTTTGTTCCCTTTTTGCTGTCATATTTTGTTCAACGGAGTTTTGCACTTGCATTTTGAAGAAATAAAGGCATCTAATTTTTACACAATCCGGAGTGCGGCTATCCAGAGTTTCGTTCTGTTTCTACTCATCACTGTTCCGTCCCGTGTGAAAGAGCCCCAACTAAAATCTAGTGCAGTGATGGCGAACCTTGGCACCCCAGATGTTTTGGAACTACATTTCCCATGATGCTCTGGCACTCTGCAGTGTAGTGGAGCATCATGGGAAATGTAGTTCCAAAACATCTGGGGTGCCAAGGTTCGCCATCACTGATCTAGTGGAACCAATTGCCTACAGAAGTCACCTAAGTGGTAAATAGAGTCCACCTGTGTGTAATTTAATCTCAGAGGTTTGTTAGAGAACCTTAGTGAACAAACAGCATCACGAAGGCCAAGAGGAACACACCAGACATGTTGGAGATAAAGTTGTGGAGAAGTTTAAAGCAGGGTTAGGTTATAAAAAAAAAAAAATATCCCAAGCTTTAAACATTTTCACGGAGCACTCTTTAATCCATCATCAGAAAATGGAAAGAGTATGGCACAACTGCAGACCTACCAATACATTAGAGCTGCACGATTAATCGTTAAAAAAACGCGATCTCGATTTTCCCCCCCCCCCACGAGTAGGCGATTCTTTCATATAAACAAGTGGAGAGATTATCTGCTCACTCAGCTAGAAGAAAGCATCCTGGGCAAGCTGCCAAGTTTAGAATTTGAAACATTGTAACTAATGCTTACTTCTTAGATCAAAGGGATAGAACTTCTTGTGTAAACAAATAATCTGGGCAGTCTGACAAGCTTTCAACCACTCTAAATGCAGGACGTTTAACCACTTAAAGTCTAAATCTTTTTTCTGACACTTCTTTCTTAAGTTAAAATCAATATTTTTTTTGCTAGAAAATTACAGGGAACCCCCAAACATATTTTTTTAATAAATAAATATAAATATATATATATATATAATTTTATAGCAGAGACCCTAGGGAATAAAATGGCAATTGCTGCAATATTTTATGTCACACTGTATTTGCCCAGCAGTCTTTCAAATGCAATTGTTTGGGGAAAAAATGCACTTCAATAATAAAAAAAAAAAAAGTAAAGTTTTTTTTTTTTTGCTTTAATGTGAAAGGTGATGTTACACCACGAGAATCGCGATCTATCTTCTAAGCAAAAAAAATTGGGATTCTCATTTTTGCCAGAATCGTGCAGCTCTACAAGACATGGCCATCCATCTAAACAGGTCAGGCAAGGAGAGTATTAATCTGAGGCGCTGCGGAGATCCACAGCTCAGGTGGAAGAATCGGTCCACAGAACAACTATTAGGTGTGCACTCCACAAATCTGGCCTTTATGGAAGATTGGCAAAAAGAGAGCCATAAGCAGTCCCATTTGCAGATTTTGACAAGCCAATGTTGAAGAAGGTGCTTTGGTCAGATGAGATAAAAATCTAACTTTTTGGCCTAAAAGCAAAACGCTACATGTGGAAAACCAACACTACACATCACCCTGAACACACCATCCCCCACTGTGAAACATGGTGGTGGCATGTTGTGGGGATGCATTTCTTTTGCAGTGACAGGGAAGCTGGTAAGAGTTGATGGATGGAGCCAGATACAGGGCAATCTTAAAAGAAGACCTGTTAGTCTGCAAAAGACTTGAGACTGGGGCGCAGGTTCACCTTTTAGGTGACCCTAAACGTGCAGCCAGAGCTATAATTGGACAGTTTAGATCAAAACATATTCATGTTAGAATGGCCCAAACAAAGTCCAGACCTAAATCCAATTGAGAATCTGTGGCAAGAAATTGCTGTTCAGATGCTCTGCATCCAATCTGACAGCTTGAGCTATTTTGCAAAGAAGAATGGGCAAAAATGTCACTCTCCTAGATGTGCAAAGCTGGTAGAGACCTCCCCAAAAAAGACTTGCAGCTGTAATTGCAGTGAAGGTGGCTCTATAAAGTATTGACTCAGGGGGGCTGAATACAAACACACACCACACTTTTCACACATTTATTTGTAAAGAAAATTTGAAAAACAATTTGTAATTTTCCTTTCCACTTCACAATTATGTGCCACTTTGGTCTTTTTGGTTTTAACAGAACAATGTGGAAAATTTCAAGGGGTATGAATATGTTTTCAAGGCTGTGTGTGTGAGAGGGGAAGAAAAGGGATTTGGTCCCCTGCTGATTGTGTACGTCCCCACGCCCACTGACAAAGAAATGATCGGTCTGTAATATTAAGGGTAGGTTTATCTTAATAGTGAAAGACAGAACAACAAAAATATCCAGAACACTTTTCAAAAAGTCACAAATTGGTTCATGTTTTAGGGGATCAAATACTTCTTTCACTTCTTATCAATCGGCATGATTTCTCGCTCCCAGGTGTCTTCTATACCGGTAACGAGCTGAGATTAGGAGAACCCTCTTAAAGGGAGTACTCCTAATCTCAGCTTGTTACGTATATAAAAGACACCTATACACAGAAGCAAGCTATCCGATTCCAGTCTCTCCACCATGGCCAAGACCAAAGTGCTGTCCAAGGATATCAGGGACAAGATTGTAGACCTACACAAAGCTGGAATGAGCTACAAAACCATCATTAAGCAGCTTGGTAAGAGGGTGACAACAGTTGGTGCGATTATTTGCAAATGGAAGTAACACAAAACTGTCAATCTCCCTCCGGTCTGGGTCTCCATGCAAGATCTCACCTCGTGGAGTTTCAATGATCATGAGAATGGTGAGGATTTAGCCCAGAACTACACGGGAGAACCTTGTCCATTATCTCAAGACAGCTGGGACCATAGTCACGAAGAAAACACTTGGTAACACACTATGCCATGAAGGAATGGAAATTCTGCAGTGCTCGCAAGGTCCTCCTGATCAAGAAAGCACATGTACAGGCCCATCTGAAGTTTGCTAATGAACATCTTATTCAGAGTAGAACTGGGTGAAAGTGTTGTGGTTAGATGAGACCAAAATCAAGCTCTTTGGCATCAACTCAACTCGCCATGTTTGGAGGCGGAGGAATGCTGCTATGACCCCCAAGAACACCATCCCCACCGTCAAACATGGAGGTGGAAACATTATGCTTTAGGGGGTGTTTTCCTGCTAAGTGTACAGGACAACTTCACTGCCTAAAAAGGATGATGGATGATGAGGCCATGTATCATCAAATCTTGGGTGAGAACCTCCTTCCCTCAGCCAGGGCCTTGAAAATGGGTCATGGATGGGTATTCCAGCATGACAATGACCCAAAACACACTAAAGAGTGGCTCAAGAGGAAGCACATTAAGGCCCTGGAGTGGCCTGGCCAGTGTCCAGACCTTAATCCCATAGAAAATATGTGGCGAGAGCTGCAGGTTTGAGTTACCAAACGTCAGAATCAAAACCTTAAAAGAGAAGTATGAGTTTTTTAAAAAGAAATAATAATCATACCTACGTCAGTGGATGCTGCATCTGTCTCCCGGCACCTCTGCACTGAGAACTGGGCTATCGAACATTGCCGGTCGCTCGGTTCTGACAGTTCCCTGAGCAGAGCAATGTAGACTGTCACAGCTCTGCTCTTCTCCCTCCTCACTCCTTGGAGCCCTGAGCTGTGGAGGGGGAGGCCGGCTCAGGCTCTCAAGGCTCGCTGAGAAAAAAAAAAAAAATGTCTTCATCAGTTTAGGCTGATATGTATTCTACTTACTTTTGGTAAACCAAATTTCAATAAGCATATATTGGTTTGCGCAAAAGTTATGGCGTCTACAAAATAGGAGATAGATTTATGGCATTTTTATTTTACTAGTAATGGAGGCGATCTGCAATTTTTAATTTTTTTTTAATCCTTACTGCAACATTGTGACGGACACATCAGACACTTTTGGGTGCATTGACGTTTATACAGCGATCAAAGCTAAAAAATAGCCAATGATTACTGTATAAATGTCACTGGCAGGGAAGGGGGTTAACTGTGTTCCCTATGTGTGTTTCTAACTGGGGGGGGGGATGTGGCTGACTAAAGGAGGAGACAGATGGTTGTTCCTACTTTAGTAGGAACAACCATTTGTCTTCTCTCCCCTGACAGAACCAGGATTTGTGCGTACACACACACACACACACACACACACTCACACTCTTGCTCTGTTGCAAACTATTGCGGGTGCCCGGCGAGCATCAGCTCTGGTGACAGCGTCTTAAAGAGCCAACCTGCAGCAGTATAACTGCGGGGGCTAGTCGGGAAGTGGTTAGCAGATCTTCAATGTATCTGAGCACCACAAATCAAAAACACTATTTCATTTTTAATATTCAATAGAACACATTTTGAGATGAATTAGAGCGGAGAATGCAAGCCAGGTCTTCTTGTCCAACATCAGCTAACGGAATCCGCTTGCTCACCGGCGGATCGCTCCTCTGATCCCCTGCTGAGCAGGCGGGTGACAAGTCTGTGTCCGCTCCACTGTGCAGAGTGGACAGGGACACAGTCCCTCTCTCCTCTATGGGGAAATTGTATGGAAACAGCCTGTCTATTTCCATCCGATCTGCTGGATGGGTAAGAGGGGCCTAATAAATAGAGGCCCCATACTCACCACAACACATAGCCGGCCCAACCTATGTAAAGCCTTCAAACAGTGGCAGCAAGTATATCGCCGGGAGCTGAGGAGGCGGAGCCAGAAGAAATTTATTAGGCCCCTCTTACCCTCTGCCTTAAAATACCAAGTATTTGCCATATACCAAACTGTATCCTTTCACCTTAGGTACAATTCATACACATCTACCCCTGAAGAGCGAGCTGGGACTCGCAAAACATGTCGGGTACACCTGATGTTTTATGTTATGTGATTGTTCATACACAATTGTACTACTACTACCGTTTTTATTCAATCCAGTTATATGTACCTTGTACTAAGTGGCTTTCTTTGACAATAATGCTTGTAATACTTTTACTGAATAAAAACAAATACTGTACTTACTCTTGTTACTTTTATTGGCTTAGTGGTGCTCACCTCATTTAAAGTCTCAGGACGAAATATTATTTTCTTTTGTAAATCCACCACCACATAGAGTGCGAGCTTACCAGCTGCACAAGCTGTTTGAGCTTGTGGCTAATACCCAGTCAGGGCCTTTAATCCTCCCAGCACCTCCGATAGCTGATGAGCCAAGCGTTCCTGGAGTCTGTGGATGTGTCCAATGATCAGCAGCCAGCCACTGGAATCAGCTTGGTGTAAATGTTCATACCAATCCAAAAACACAAAGGGGAATCGCCATTGGTAAAACCGGGTGTTATTTTATTAAATTAAAAAAAATTGTGCTCAAATAGTCTACATACCCACTCAAGCCTTGGTCTAAGCCTCGAGTAGTTGACACTGTTAGCGCCATTTTGATTGAGGGAAGTCTTATGCCGCGTACACATTATCGGACTATCTGGCGGACAAACCGCCGGACTTTGCAGCTGAGGTCCGCTGGACTTTCCGAAGGAGCGGACCTGCCCACATACGACTGGACTTTAACGGCGGACTGTGGCGGGAGTCCGCCGGACTTTTGAAATTAATGGACTTGCGCACACACACGGGGAAAAGTCTGTTCATTTTGAACGTGGCTCCAGGTAGCCGGAACTAGCGAAGGAAGTCAATGTCGCCGCCTCCAGTGGCGAGATTGACACCTCGCTGGCCCCGTCACCTGGTATGGATTTAAAGGGGAACCCCTACGCCGGGCCCCCCCCAAAGTCCGTAGCAGACCCTTATCTGAGCACGCAGCCCGGCCGGTCAGGAGAGGGGTGGGGATGAGCGAGCACCAGGCTGTGTGCCCTCAACATGGGGAGGTGCTTTGGGGAAGGGGGGGCCCTAGAACCTCTTTACCTGCTCTACCTTTAGGGGGTAGTATACTTACTGCAGTGCCCTTGTGGACTGCAGTATGTGGGCAGGACCAAACATCCCCTCCAAGTACGCCTGAAATATCCGGAAGGGGTTCACAAAACACTCTGGGAGTTATTTACAAGAGGCAAATCCATTTTGCACTACAAGTGCACTGCAAGCTCTCTTGGAATTGCAGTCGCTGTAAATCTGAGGAGTAGATCTGAAATGAGGGGAAGCTCTGCTGATTTTATCATCCACTCATGTGCAAGCTAAAATACTGTTTTTATTTTCCTTGCATGTCCCCCTCAGATTTACAGCAACTGCACTTCGGAGTTCACTTGTAGTACAAAGTGGATTTGCCTTTTGTAAATAACCCCCTCTGTCTCCAAACATTACCTAACAATACATAATGGAGACCCTACCAATACCATCTTTTTAAGGATTGGCAAATATAGCCCCCATTGAAGGGGCAGCTCCCTTGTTAGAAGCATTTCAAAATTGGAGATGTCTTGGGTTCATAAAATCAAGTGTTATACCCCCATGGTTTGAATATCGATGTAGATGTTAACGCCTTTAACTCTTAAGTGATATCTTCCTGGTTTCTGCTTAGGGTGTACCTAACACACATTTCTTTATTATGTTTTTCGTTAGCAGTTTTAATCCCATGTCTTATGTGAACTCTGTCTGAGTCTCGGATTGTTTTTCCAAGGGAGGTTATTGGCCATTTAATGGAGTATCAGTGCCCTGTGTTTTCGATTACAAACCAATATATTTCCTATAATGTAAAGATGTTTGCACTTTTTGGGTGATATCTATGGGGATCACCTATTGGACACCAGAATGCTCTTATGAGATTGGTATCTTTTAGGTGTCCAGCAAGGTTTCCCTATGGATATATGAGAGCCAGCATATCAATTTTGGCTTTGGATATCATACAAAAGACAAGAGTCTCTATATATTCTTCATTTTGTGATATCTTTTGATTTTTTTTTATAATTTTTTTTTTATTATAATTTTTATTTTTTATTTTTTTATTTCTATTTTTCTTATTGATGTATATTTTTTACAATTAAATGTTCTTTATAAATAAAATATTTAATATATAATATTATTATTAAGGAAAAGAGGTTATGGCAACATCTTCTTCGTTTATATTAATTACAGGTTCATGTCTGCCATCCTAGATTATTGTTAGGTCTAGCTACATGGAATATGCATAAGGTTTAAACAATGCCCTTAGTGCTGGATGTTATATTTTTAGGGGCTATTTACCTATTCAAATATAAATATATAACTGGGTCGATCATCAGGACAGTTGTGTGTGACGGTGTGACAACAAATGGCGCTAACAGCATCAACTACTCGAGGCTCAGACCTAAGCTTGAGTGGGTATGTAGACTATTTATAGCGGTGCGTCAGTATGCTGCCGTGCCCCAGGACGATGGCAGATTAGTGATGAAACGCGTCGGTAGGAGTGACATTCTGACGTCGCCACGCTGTTTTTACGTCCTCCTGCTGTACTAGTGTTTGCCGACTGGCTTTCTTATGGAATTTTTAAACATGTGCATTCTATACTTGTAAGCACACATTTCTTTTAATTTAATAAAATACTACCCGATTTTATGGATGGCGATTCCTCTTTATTCTGTTTTTGGATTGGTATGAGCACTTACACCAAGCTGATTCCAGTGGCTGGCTGCTGATCGTTGGACACATCCATAGTCTCCAGAAATGATTGGCTCATCGGCTGTCAGAGGTGCTGGGAGGATAGGTATTAGCCACAAGCTCAAACAGCTTGTGCAGCTGGTAAGCTCACACTCTGTGGTGGTGGATTCACGTTGTCTTACAAAAGTCATGAAAGATTTCATTACACTGTGCTTCTACAATCACTTCTCCACTTCTTGCGTTTTTATTTTTATTTTTGACTTAATATATATTCTTTTGGATCCACTTGTCAGAGTTTTCAATTTTATGAGCGCAGCTCCTTATGTTTTGTATTTGTGTGTATTTCCCTTTGAGTTGCAGCCTGTGTGGTGTGTTCAAACGGCACAGTTTATTTTTTTTTATTTTTTTTTTACATTTAATGAGATATCAACACCCAGGGCATCTGCCAAGATTTATTAAGGCCCCTTTCACACTTGTGCGACCTGGTCCTGCGACTTGGGACTACAAAGTCGCATGACAAGTCTTACCCCATGAATTCCAATGAGTAAAATTCATATCTGTGACTTCAAAGTAGTCCCTGCACTACTTTGGTCTGACTTTAATGTGACTTGAGGTCCATAGACCTCAAGATTACACAGGCATTGCTTCAAGTCGCATCAAAATCATGCAACGTTCAGGTCGCACAAGTGTGAAAAGGGACTAAAGCTTCAAAAAGCACCACCAAAGCATTGCAGAAGCATCAAAAACACATAAAAAAAGCATGTTGAAGTGGTAGGTACTTTAATGTGTGTTTGAAGTAGAAGCAAATGTAAATGAACCCTTAAAGTGGTTGTAAACCCTTACAGACCACTTTGACCTACAGGTAAGCCTAGATTAAGGCTTACCTGTAGGTCCAAGAAATATCTCCAAAACATACACGGTTTATTAGATATTTACAAAAAGACAGGCACCGCTGTCTATGGCTAACGGCGATATGCCGTTAGTGGCGCGGGAGTGACGTCATTGCGGCTCCGGCCAATCACAGCGCCGGAGCCACGATACCCGGAAAGAAGATGCTCTGTGGAAGAGGGGACAGCAGTGACATCGCTGGCTCCTGTGTCAGGTAAGTGACACATAATGGGCTACTATGCGATGCATAGTAGTCCATTATGCTTTACCTTTGCAGGGAAACAAAGAGGAAGTAAAACCAGTGTTTACTTCCTCTTTAAAGAGAAGTATGGACGGACATATTCGCATAGGTGGATGCAGCATCGATCTGATGCTGCATCTGTCCCCTGCCAGCTCTGCAGTGAGAACTGAGAGATCAAATACCTGATTGCTCAGTTCTCGTCCTCTGCTCTGAGCAAAGTGCAGTGACTGTCAGTCACTGACTCTCTGTTCTGCCCCTCCAGTGCTGGGTTGGGGCGGGGAGGAGGGATCTGGTTCAGGCTCTCAGCAGCTTACTGAAAGGGTGCCGATCTAGGTGGATCCTGACCCTGGACTGGCTGAGTGAGGTCAGTCAACAGCAGACTTTAGCCCGCTGTCGGCTGAAAACAGATCACAGGATTGCAGAATGAATCTACAGCTGTTTTTTGTGACTTCATTTTTCAGAGTATGGAAAGGTTCTTGACATTTGTTAGAAGAAATTTACAGATTTTGACAATCAACATTTACAGGATGTCAGTTTTAAGTCTCATGCACACTGGACATTTTTACAGCTGCTGTTTGTTGTTTTTGGCATCAGACTTTTTTTTCTGCATTCAATAAATGCCTCATCATGTTATCTTATGTGTCCATGTGCACATAGGCTGAGTTTTTCAGCTGTAAAAATGCTCAAACGCAGCTCACCAGCGTTTTTTTAACTGTTTTGATCCCATTGAACACTTTTTGCGATTTGGCACTGCGTCGCTTTAACTGACAATTGCGCGGTCGTGTGACGTTGTACCCTAACAAAATTGACGTCCTTTTTCCCCACAAATAGAGCTTTCTTTTGGTGGTATTTGATCACCTCTGCAGTTTTTATTTTTTGCGCTATAAACAAAAGAAGAGCGACAATTTTGAAAAAAAAAATATATGTATATTTTTTACTTTTTGCTATAATAATTATCCCATTTAAAAAACAAAACAAAAAAACCCCACATTTTTCCCTCAGTTTAGGCCGATACTTATTCTTCTTCATACTTTTGGTAAAAAAAAAAAAAAAAAAAAAAAATCGCAATAAGCGTATATTGATTGGTTTGCACAAAAGTTATAGCGTCTACAAAATAGGAGATATATTTATGGCATTTTTATTTTTATTTTTTTACTAGTAATGGCAGTTTTTACCGTGACTGCGACATTGTGACGGATATATCGGACACTTTTGACACATTTTTGGGACCATTCACATTTACACAGCGATCGGTGCTATAAAATTGCACTGATTACTGTGTAAATGTGACTGTCAGGGAAGGGGTTAACACCAGGGGGCGCTGCAGGGGTTAATATGTTCCCTATGGGAGTGATTCTAAATGTGGGGGGAGGGGACTCACAAGGGGAGGAGACCGATCGGTGTTCCTCTGTACTGGGAACACACCAATCGTTCTCCTCTCCTCTGACAGGACGTGGATCTGTGTGTTTACATACACAGATCCACAGTCCTGCTGTGTTCCCGGGCATTCGCGGGTGCCCGGTGGACATAGTGGCCGCTGCGCACACGCACCGGGTCCCGAGCGACGCTGCGGCCATGCTTGCCCCCTAGGTGGCCGGGATGGGATGACGCCCACCCAGGATGGGAGATCCCATCTGCAGGCATCAAATGACTATGGGTGGGTAGGGAAGTGGTTAAGGAGGATGAAAAACGCCAAAAAAAAAACTATTGCAAAAACACTGAGAAACGTTGAAAAACTCGCTGCAAAGCTACTGCCCTTTTTATAACGTTATTATAATGTCCAGTGTGCATGAGGCCCAAGAGCAGAAGTGTCCCCACTCTTGGCTCCATCCTCTTTCTTAGCTACTTTGTCGTTTCCTCGAAGAAAAAAAAATCCCGTCTGGCTGATTACTAAAGGTTTCTGGGCTGTATTTGAGGAGACATACTGTATGTGATGATTTTCTCTCTAGAGATAGGATAATAAAACTTAAAGCATAACTCCACTTTTGTTGAGAATGAATATTGCAAGGATTATAACAAACTTTGTTGCAGATTCCTACCTTTTGTTATTCTGATGAAATCCCTGTGTGTTTGTCTGTGCCTCTGTTTTGAGTGGGTCTAATAGGAGTGATTTCATAATTAACTGTCAGGTGTGGAGCTGCAGGGCACTAATGAAGAAAGCTGCTGGGCCGGCATCCCTTTAGACGTGTTCCTATTGAAAGTATCTCTCAAAAAAATGACATTCTTGTTGCAAGGGATGCCTGAAATCTGAGGCCTCATGCACACGAGACGCAGTTAAACGCGCGTTCAGATGCAGTTGGACAGTTTTTTCAACTGCCCCTGAACTCATTCAATGTTATCCTATGTGTCCATGCACACAGTCTCGTTTTTTTCCGTTTTTATGCAGTTGCGTTTAGTCTCGTTTTTCCAGAAGCAAAAAAATGCGTTCAGAAGCAAAAATTTCCACGTTTCAGACGCTAAACGCGGTAGCGGCGTTTTGCCGCGTTTGCGTTTATATGCGTTTTTTAGGCTGCTTTCACACTGGGGCGGTATTCAGGCGTTACAGCGCTAAAAATAGCGCCTGTGTAACGCCTGAAAAAAACCGGCCCCTTTAACTCCAGTGTGAAAGCCGGAGGGCTTTCACACTGGAGCGATGCGCTGGCAGGACGGTGAAAAAAGTCCTGCCAGCCGCATCTTTGCAGCGGTGAAGGAGCGGTGTATTCACCGCTGCTACCCATTGAAATCAATGGGACACCGCGGCAATACCGCCGGCAAAGCGCCGCTGCAGCGGCGCTTTGCGGGCGGGTTTAACCCCTTTTCGGCCGCTAGCGGGGGTTAAAACCACCCCGCTAGCGCCCGCGCACCGCCGCTAAAACGACGGTAAAGCGCCGCTAAAAATAGCGGCGTTTTACCGCCGACGCTGCTCTCGCCCCAGTGTGAAAGCAGCCTTAAGGGGACCTTTTTTTTTTACATTAAAAATCTCAAAAATGATTGCAAATGATGAAAAACCATTAGAAAAATATTTTAAACAATTGCAATTGCAAGTGGACAATCCACAACTTGTGGCAAGTGACGTGGCAAGTGGACAATCCACAACTTGTGGCAAGTGACATGGCAGGTGGCAAGTGATGTGGCAAGTGGACAATCCACAACTTGTGGCAAGTGACGTGGCAGGTGAAGTGGCAAGTGACGTGGAAAGTGGACAATCCACAACTTGTGGCAGGTGACGTGGCAAGTGACCTGGCAGGTGACGCGGCAAGTGACCTGGCAGGTGATGTGGCAAGTGGAAAATCAACAACTTGTGGCAGGTCACTGGCATGTGACGTGGCAAGTGGACAATCCATAACTTGTGGCAGGTGACGTGGCAAGTGGACAATCCACTTGTGGCAGGGGACGTGGCAAGTGGACAATCCACTTGTGGCAGGGGATGTGGCAAGTGACGTGGCGAGTGGACAATCCACAACTTGTGTCAGGTGACGTGGCAAGTGGACAATCCACAACTTGTGGCAGGTGATGTGGCAAGTGGACAATCCACTTGTGGCAGGGGACGTGGCAAGGGACGTGGCAAGTGGACAATCCACAACTTGTGGCAGGTGATGTGGCAAGTGGACAATCCACTTGTGGCAGGTGACGTGGCAGGTGATGTGGCAAGTGATGTGGCAGGTGATGTGACAAGTGGACAATCCACATCTTGTGGCAAGTGACGTGGCAGCTGACGTGGCAAGTGACGTGGCAAGTGGACAATCCAAAACTTGTGGCAGGTGACGTGGCAAGTGACGTGGCAGGTGACGTGGCAAGTGGACAATCCACATCTCATGGCAAGTGACGTGGCAGGTGATGTGGCAAGTGACGTGGCAAGTGGACAATCCACAACTTGTGGCAGGAGACGTGGCAGGTGATGTGGCAAGTGATGTGCCAGGTGATGTGACAAGTGGACAATTCACATCTTGTGGCAAGTGACGTGGCAGCTGACGTGGCAAGTGACGTGGCAAGTGGACAATCCAAAACTTGTGGCAGGTGACGTGGCAAGTGACGTGACAGGTGACGTGGAAAGTGATGTGGCAAGTGGACAATCCACAGCTTGTGGCAAGTGACATGGCAGGTGGCAAGTGATGTGGAAAGTGGACAATCCACAACTTGTGACAGGTGACGTGGCAAGTGATGTGGCAGGTGATGTGGCAAGTCACGTGGCAAGTGGAAATCCACAACTTGTGGCAGGTGATGTGGCTGGTGACGTGGCAAGTGGACAATCCACAACTTGTGGCAGGTGGCATGGCAGGTGACATGTAAAGTGGACAATCCACAGTGGCACAGTGGTGTAGTGGTTAGCACTCTTGCCTAGCAGTAAGAAGGGTCGCTGGTTCAAATCCCAACCACAACTCTACCTGCCTGGAGTTTGCATGTTCTCCCTGTGCCTGCGTGGGTTTCCTCCGGGTACTCCGGTTTCCTCCCACAAACCAAAGACATGCAGGTAGGTTAATTGGCTTCTGTCCAAAATTGGCCCTAGTATATGAATGGGGACCTTGGATTGTGGGCTCCTTGAGGGTAGGGACCAATGTGAGTGTGTAATGTACAGGGATAGGGACAATTGTAGACACTCAGGTTGAACTGGATGGACTGGTGTCTTTATTCAACCTTACTAACTATGAAACTATGAAACTATGAAACATCTTGTGGCAAGTGACGTGGCAAGTGACGTGGCAGGTGATGTGGCAAGTGACGTGGCAAGTGGACAATCCACAACTTGTGGCAGGTGATGTGGCAAGTGACGTGGCAGGTGATGTGGACAATCCCCAACTTGTGGCAGGTGACGTGGCAAGTGACGTGGCAAGTGGACAATCCACAACTTGTGGCAGGTGACGTGGCAAGTGGACAATCCACTTGTGGCAGGTGACGTGGCAGGGGACGTGGCAAGGGACGTGGCAAGTGGACAATCCACAACTTGTGCCAGGTGATGTGGCAAGTGATGTGGCAAGTGGACAATCCACTTGTGGCAGGTGACGTGGCAGGGGACGTGGCAAGGGACGTGGCAAGTGGACAATCCACAACTTGTGGCAGGTGGCAGGTGATGTGGCAAGTGATGTGGCAGGTGATGTGACAAGTGGACAATCCACATCTTGTGGCAAGTGACGTGGCAGCTGACGTGGCAAGTGACGTGGCAAGTGGAAAATCCAAAACTTGTGGCAGGTGGCGTGGCAAGTGACGTGGCAGGTGACGTGGCAGGTGACGTGGCAAGTGACGTGGCAAGTGGACAATCCACATCTCGTGGCAAGTGACGTGGCAGGTGATGTGGCAAGTGACGTGGCAAGTGGACAATTCACAACTTGTGGCAGGTGACGTGGCAGGTGATGTGGCAAGTGATGTGGCAGGTGATGTGACAAGTGGACAATCCACATCTTGTGGCAAGTTACGTGGCAGCTGACGTGGCAAGTGACGTGGCAAGTGGACAATCCAAAACTTGTGGCAGGTGACGTGGCAAGTGACGTGACAGGTGACGTGGCAAGTGACGTGGCAAGTGGACAATCCACAGCTTGTGGCAAGTGACATGGCAGGTGGCAAGTGATGTGGAAAGTGGACAATCCACAACTTGTGACAGGTGACGTGGCAAGTGATGTGGCAGGTGATGTGGCAAGTCACGTGGCAAGTGGAAATCCACAACTTGTTGCAGGTGATGTGGCTGGTGATGTGGCAAGTGGACAATCCACAACTTGTGGCAGGTGGCATGGCAGGTGATGTGGCAAGTGACGTGGCAAGTGGACAATCCCCAACTTGTGGCAAGTGACGTGGCAAGTGGACAATCCACAACTTGTGGCAGGTGACGTGGCAGGTGACGTGGCAAGTGGACAATCCACAACTTGTGGCAGGTGACGTGGCAAGTGACGTGGCAGGTGATGTGGCAAGTGACGTGGCAAGTAGACAATCCACAACTTGTGGCAGGTGATGTGGCAAGTGACGTGGCAGGTGATGTGGCAAGTCACATGGCAAGTGGACAATCCACAACTTGTGGCAGGTGATGTGGCTGGTGACGTGGCAAGTGGACAATCCACAACTTGTGGCAGGTGGCATGGCAGGTGACATGGAAAGTGGACAATCCACATCTTGTGGCAAGTGACGTGGCAGGTGATGTGGCAAGTGACGTGGCAGGTGGACAATCCACAACTTGTGGCAGGTGATGTGGCAAGTGACGTGGCAGGTGATGTGGACAATCCCCAACTTGTGGCAAGTGACGTGGCAAGTGGACAATCCACAACTTGTGGCAGGTGACGTGGCAAGTGGACAATCCACAACTTGTGGCAGGTGACATGGCAAGTGACATGGCAGGTGATGTGGCAAGTGACGTGGCAAGTAGACAATCCACAACTTGTGGCAGGTGATGTGGCAAGTGACGTGGCAGGTGATGTGGCTGGTGACGTGGCAAGTGGACAATCCACAACTTGTGGCAGGTGATGTGGCTGGTGACGTGGCAAGTGGACAATCCACAGCTTGTGGCAGGTGGCATGGCAGATGACGTGGAAAGTGGACAATCCACATCTCGTGGCAAGTGACGTGGCAGGTGATGTGGCAAGTGACGTGGCAAGTGGACAATCCACAACTTGTGGCAGGTGATGTGGCAAGTGGACAATCCCCAACTTGTGGCAAGTGACGTGGCAAGTGGACAATCCAAAACTTGTGGCAAGTGACGTGGCAGGTGATGTGGCAAGTCACATGGCAAGTGGACAATCCACAACTTGTGGCAGGTGACGTGGCAAGTGATGTGGCAGGTGATGTGGCAAGTGACGTGGCAGGTGATGTGGCAAGTCACGTGGCAAGTGGACAATCCACAACTTGTGGCTGGTGACGTGGCAAGTGGACAATCCACAGCTTGTGGCAGGTGGCATGGCAGATGACGTGGAAAGTGGACAATCCACATCTCGTGGCAAGTGACGTGGCAGGTGATGTGGCAAGTGACATGGCAAGTGGACAATCCACAACTTGTGGCAGGTGATGTGGCAAGTGGACAATCCCCAACTTGTGGCAAGTGACGAGGCAAGTGACGTGGCAAGTGGACAATCCAAAACTTGTGGCAGGTGACGTGGCAAGTGACGTGGCAGGTGATGTGGCAAGTCACGTGGCAAGTGGACAATCCACAACTTGTGGCAGGTGACGTGGCAGTTGGACAATCCACAACTTGTGGCAGATGACATGGCAAGTGACGTGGCAGGTGATGTGGCAAGTCACGTGGCAAGTGGACAATCCACAACTTGTGCCAGGTGCCGTGGCAAGTGACACGCTAAATACAAGTACACTGCAGCTCTCACAGCTGCTGCTACTCACTCTGGTCTCACAAAATTGCTGAAATAGTTAATTTTTGAGATGGGGAGGGTCTATGATGTTAGCTTAACTAAACGCTTCTAGACGCAAACGCGGTAAAACGCGGTAAAACGCCGCTAAATCGCGGTAAAAATCGCGGCAAAACGCGCGTTTCTAAACGCCGGTTTCAACATGTGTCCAGCAGCGTTTGCATCTGCGTCTCGTGTGCATGAAGCCTGACTTGTGCCGTATACACACAACCGGACTTTTCGACAGCAAAGGTCCAATGGAACGAATCCACCGGACAATTCGATCATGTGTGGGCTTCATCGGACCTTTACATTTAGAATATGTTTCAAATCTTTCCGACGGACTCGAGTCAAAAAATCTGTTCCTCTGTATGCTAGTCCGACGGACGAAAACCGACACTAGGGCAGCTATTGGCTACTAGCTATGAACTTCCTTATTCTAGTCCAGTCATACGTCATCACATTCGAATCCGTCGGACTTTGGTGTGATTGTGTGTGTCCAAGTCCGTTCATTTGGAAAGTCCATCTGAACTCCGCTGAAAAGTCCGTTGGGAAGACCATAGGACCTAGTGTGCCGGAAAGTCCGGTCGTGTGTACACGGCATTAGACAGACTCTTGGGAAAATTAGTGAGCCAATCACACAAGCAGGAAATGATGTTTCTGGGGAGTGGTCAGAACTCCAGGTAGCCAGTTTGCAATGCATTCTCAGAAAATTACATTGGCTGCAGATTGAAAAAGAAAGGTAATTTTAATAACATTCAATCACACTATGATTAGTGTCGCAATCATATGCACACTATTATTATTTTTTTTGACATTTTTTTTTACCCACGAAAGTGACGTTACCCTTTAAATGATTCCATTAGGTCTACTACAAAAGCTGCTAAACTCCAGGTGTTAAAACATAAAGCTACTGCTCTATGCTTGAAGGGCCGGGATCTTATGGCAGCCTTCCTCCACAGCATGATGTCCTCTGATTGCTCCTGTACACTTCAGTTTGGAGTTACTGCCTTCATAGAATGTCCACTCGTTTCATCACTTTCAACACCATAATGCATTTGTTTGGCTTGCAGGGTAAGGCAAGGAGAGCTGATTAAGAGCACTTCCCTGTTTACATGAGATCTGTGATTGGATTCGATCACATGAGTAAAGAGCCGCGTCATTGGTCCCAGGGACATAGCACACCAACGATCGCCATGCTACGCACCCCACGAGCGCGCCAGATCGGTGATACTGGGGCGATGCCATCCCAGAACACAAGGGGTTCCGGCCCCCGTCATCTTACTATACGGCAGGTGGTTAAACAGAAATGCGGTGCGATTCCTGTTTAAATCATATGCGGTCACCGCAGCAGTGTGAACTGGGTCTATGTCAGGATAGGAGGAATTGGGGAGATCAAGAGAAGACATTTAGGCTGGGTTCAGACTGGAACACAGAGCGGGTCACAGCAGGAGTCCAGTGCGTCTCCCAGTCACTGTTTCAGATCCGATTTCAGCCTGAATTTTGGGCGGAATTTGGACCTGAAACGGACCAAAAGACACACAGGACTCCTGTGCAATTCGTGCCGGAGCCGCTGCAGACATGTGTGAACTGGCTCCATGGGGAGCTGGTCATGATCTCCTGCTATGCAATTTGGATGCAGAGAAAATCCACATCCAATTCGCATAAATGTGAACCCAGCCTAAAAGATTAGCCCCACTCTGCACAGCTGCTTCATTCATTCACAGAGAATTATGACAGATTGAACTACAAATCCTATCTGCAGCAGGCGTGCGCTTCTTAGTAGAATACACATGTGATGATTACTGAACTAGTAGGCCATTGACATCCTCCAGCTCTATAATTGAAAGGACTTGTCATGCGACTTTGCAGTCCCAAGTCGCAGGACAAGTCGCACAAATGTAAAAGGGGCCTTAATTCCCATTATTTTTTTTCAGTCTGTCCCTGCCATTAACATTTTTGTTCCACTTCTTGTTCCACTTCCAGGTCTCTGTGCTGCCTCTCTGATTAGTGCCATCCTTGCCCGGTCCGTGAGTTTTGGTGTGCGGCCGTCTCTTGGCACGTTTGCTGTTGTGACATGTTCTTTCCATTTGGTCATGATAGATATGATGGTGCTCCTAGGGATCATCAAAGATTTGGATATTTTTTTATAACCTAACCCTGGCTTGTACTTCTCAACAACATTGTCCCTTACTTGTTTGGAGAGTTCCTTGGTCTTCCCAGCAGTGTTTGGTTAGTGGTGCCTCTTGCTTAGGTGTTGCAGCCTCTGGGGCCTTTCAGAAAGGTGTGTATATGTAATGACAGATCATGTGACACTGAGATTGCACACAGGTGGACATCATTTCACTAATTATGTGACTTCTGAAGGTAATTGGTTGCACCAGAGCTTTTTATGGGCTTCATAACAAAAGGGGGTGAATACATACACACATGGCAATTATCAGTTTTTTTTATTTCTGAACAATAGTTCTATGTATATATTTTTCTAATTTTACTTCACCAACTTAGACTATTGTGTTTTGATCCATCACATATAATTCAGATAAAAAAAACATTGAAATAAAGGCTGTAATGTAACAAAATAGGTAAAAAGCCAAGGGGGTGAATACTTTTGCAAGGCACTGTATGTGCAGAATACAGCCTGTCACTAACATGAATGGCTGTGTACTATTGTACTTGTGTATATGATAGGGCTATTGTAAACATCATTTGGACATATGAGTATTTGCAAAAAAATGTTTCTATCTTTTTGCAAATTCTCCTTTGCTGTGCTCCTGTTTATAATAGCATTATGACCGATATGAGGGCTCCATCGCTGCAGCAATGACACAGACCGCTAAAAAAATAAAAAAATGTGACCAGGGTCTCTATGCGTTATTAAAAAAAAAAAAGTTTGGCTAATACTTTTTAAAAGCTATTCGCTCTGAATTGTGGAAACTAAAGCAAAATAAAATGTATTCCCAACACAACCAATTGGATTATGTTTTGAATGAAATGTTAGTTACGCTGCTCTGCACTCTGTCATTATTTTGGTTTTAGTTTGCATATGGTTTGAATGAAAAATACATTAAACTTCAGTTATCAGGTGAATTAAATAGCACACAATGTCCTTTCAGACATGAATGCAATCATCCAAAACCATAGAATTTTTATGGTGTGACCAGCAGGGGGCAGTGTTTGGCTACCCAGCTAAGCATTGAAATATTAATGTGTTCAGCAGTGTGGACAAATGAGGTCTTCATAACCTCTGATATGTTTCCATTTGTAATAACAATTTATATGTCAGCGTAGGCTTTTAAGGGCGATGTTGTCTCTTTTTTTTTTCTGGCCCAGCATTCTTAGTTCTAAGCCTTATCTGTTTAACACAAAGATACAAAATATAAGAAGTGAAAGAAAATGTTCAGAAAAATAAAATCGGAAAGGAACAAATAAAAACAAAGAGCCCTCTTTGCTCTTTGTCTAATATGGCTGCCATACGCAGTTTGAATTTTAGCTGATTCCTGCTGAATCAGCAGAAATTCCTTCTGTTGGTAACCCCGTTGGCAACACTCAGCATGAAAAAAAGTTGACTGTTGAAGCAATTGTTGCCACAGTAGCTGGGTAGAAAGTTGTTGGCCAATCAGCGCCTGCATCCTGTCACTTGCAGGCACATTGTTCTGGTAACTGACAAGCACAGGTATCAGTTATCAGTATTACAATATTCCCGAGATTTGTCCATCCACACTTTAGTTTGGATACAGAAATCTGTTAGATTTTTTTTCCTTCCGCCTGCAAGACATACACACACACCTATAGATTATCTACAGATTTTCTATGGTTAGATGGAAAAAGTGCAACAGATTTCTCCATGTATGCTAAACTGTGTGGATGGAGGAATCTCCCACTGGGCCCAGCTTCAGTATCTTGCTAGTCGGCCCCGCTGGCTCTCAACCTAAACAATACCTGCACCCAATCAGAATGCTCAGGTATTGTGAGAGCCAGCGGGGCCGACTAGCAAGATATGGAAGCTTGGGCCAGTGGGAGTTCAGCGGAGATGGAGGAATCTGTTCCGCTTTTTCCATCTGACCATAGAAAATTTGCAGATAATCTATAAGTGTATGGCCACTCTTAAAGAAAAAAAATCTATGCATGTATGGGCAGATATGGTTTTTATTGCATAGTTACATTGATTTAGCTTCAACCAATGATGCATATTCCATACCTGTGGGACTGCTGTGGAAGCGGAGAAATAAAGGGGTTACAGTTTTTCACGTTTATGCATAAAGGTAAAAAAAAACGTTTGTGCTGCAGCGCCCCCCCCCCTTTTCTTACCTGAGGCCAATCGTTCCAGCGATGGGGACGAACACAGCAGCTCCAGCCGCTGACTCGGTTCCTCATTGGATAGATTGATAGCAGCAGGAGCCCTGATTTTAGCCCGTTCCCTGCCAGTGTCATTAGTGCAGTGACAGTGCATTTTTTTTTTAGCACTGATCACTGTATTGGTGCCACTGGTCCCCAAAACGCATCACTTAGTGTCAGATTTGTCCGCCGCAATGTTGCTGTCCAGCTAAAAATCGCTGATCACCGCCATTACTAGTAAACAAAATAAAAAGTCCATAAATCTATCCCATAGCTTGTAGGCACTTTATCTTTTGCACAAACCGATCAATATACGCTTATTGGGATTTTTTTTTTTGCTTTTTTTTTGTTTACTAAAAACATGTAGCAGAATACATATCGGCCTAAACTGAGGAAAAAATATTATTTTATATATTTTTGGGGGATATTTATTATAGCAAAAAGTAAAAAATATTGCGTTTTTTTTTTTTTTTAAATTGTGAATTTTTTGTGAAGAACTTACTTTTTATTTTACATTTTTTTTTTAATTGGATAGCAGAAAGTAAAACATTTTTTTTTCTTCAAAATTTTCAGTCTTTTTTCATATATATAGCGCACAAAATAAAAACTGCAGAGGTGATCAAATAGCACCAAAAGAAAGCTCTATTTGTGAGGAAAAAAGGACATACATTTTATTTGGGTACAGCATCGCACAACTGTGCAACTGTCAGTTAAAGCAACACAGTGCCGTATCGCAAAAAATGGCCGAGTCAAGAAGGGGGTAAAACCTTCTGGAGCTGAAGTGGTTAAACTAATTTTTTCCCCAAAAAAATAGAACCCACAATTTTCTTTAAAATAACTGACTAAAAAAAATTGGCATCCATTATTGTTTGTTCCAGATTTTAATATACGGTAAATCAGATTCTGCATTTTTGATTTTTGATTAAATAGAATATTTTAAATAATAAAAACAAATGAAAGTGGCATGGACAAAAATGACTGGACTCTTAACACTGAACTCTGGAGTAAGAAACTATAAACTATAAGAAACGATTTCTTCCAGATCCGTGCAGTAATCCAGTGTGAGACTTTCCCTGTGCAAGAACTTCCTGTGATAAAGACCGGTCACTGCTGCTCTCTCTCCTTGTGCAGGGTGACTGGTCTTTTCTCCACCCCCTCCTGTCGTTTTCTGCAGGAATTCTTTAGTAAGTGGGGCCCGCTGGGCCCCTCCCACAGCTCTGCTCCCTTTTTACAAGGTAATATCTGGCTTTACAGAGGCATTTGGTGCAAAGTGAATTTAAATCTTTTTTTACTATTGAGGATAAATGAAAGACTTTGTGCTTTTAAATGAAAGGCTTTTTTCAGCCGTAACCTAAAATTTTGTTGAACAACCTTTAGAGGAAATTACTGCAACTAAGCGATTTCTGTAGCTCTTAGGGTGAAATCACATTATATGGGGGACAGATGTTTTACTGCATGGTAAAATGTCTGTCACTGCAGGGACACTCAGGAAACAATTGTTTCCTACGCATCCCATTTACGCTGCAACTCAGCCTCTGGCTGCGATAAAATGCAGACTTGCTGCATGTTATCAGTGCACAGTGCCGAATCACACAGCAATGCAGGGCATCACACTGCTGTGCATTGCCATGAATAATGTATATGTTTTGTACACTTCAAATAACATTTGGCATACCTCCCAACTTTTTGAGATGGGAATGAGGGACACTTATTCGCAAAAGTACGTAAGCATAGGACACGCCTCATAGCCATGCACCCTTAACCACTTAAGGACCGCCTTACGCCGATGTACATCGGCAGAATGGCGCGGCTGGGCACAAGCACGTACCTGTACGTTGCTCTTTAAGTGCCCAGCCGTGGGTCGGGAGCACCGTGGCTGCGGGACCAGCGGACCCGATCGCCGCTGGTGCCCCTCGATCGGGTCACAGAGCTGAAGAACGAGGAGAGGTCTGTGTAAACAAACCTCTCCCCATGCTTCCTACTGTGGCTGTCACCGATCGTCTGTTCCGTGATATAGGGAAAGATGATCAGTGAAGTCACATGCCAGGCCACGTCCCCCTACAATAAAAAAAAACACATAACGTCATACATAACCCGTACACTGCCCCCTAGTGGTTAACTCCTTCACTGCCAGTGTAATTTACACAGGAATCTGTGCATTTCAATAGCACTGATTGCTGTATAAATGACAATGGTCCCACAAATGTGTCAAAAATGTCCGATGTATCCGCCATAATGTCGCAGTCACAATAAAAATCACTGATCGCCGCCATTACTAGTAAAAAAAATTTTTTTATAGAAATGCTATAAAACTATCCCCTATTTTGTAAACGCTATAACTTTTGTGCAAACCAATAATCGCTAATTGCGAATTTTTTTTACCAGAAATATGTAGAAGAATACGTATCGGCCTAAACTGAGGGAAAAAATGTTTTTTTATATATTTTTGGGGGATATTTATTATAGCAAAAAGTAAAAAATATAGCATTTTTTCAAAATTGTCGCTCTATTTTTGTTTATAGCAAAAAAAAAAAAAAACTGCAGAGGTGATCAAATACCACCAAAAGAAAGCTCTATTTGTGGGGGAAAAAAGGACGCCAATTTTGTTTGGGAGCCACGTCGCACGTCTGCGCAATTGTCAGTTAAATCGACGCAGTGCCGAATCACAAAAAGGGGCTTGGTCCTTTGGCTGCAAATTGGTCCGGGGCTTAAGTGGTTAAAAGGAGAATTTTACAAAAAAAAAAAATGATTAGATAAACCCACTAGTGCTTTTTTTTACTGCTACTATTCCTTCATATTGGGGTTTGAAAATTACAAATGCAGCAATTTAGAATTTGGATGAAAGGTTTAGCACCTTGAAACACTTTTTGAAAGATAAAAAGTGCATTTTATATACAACTATATAGATCAGACCAAAATGAGGAGGAATGAGGGACAGAGGGACATTGTTCCAAATTAGGGACAGTCCCTCGAAATCAGGGACAGTTGGGAGCTATGCATTTGGACAAAAGAAAAAAGGAAACCGCGTGATGCATGGAATTGCACACTATGCTGCCCCCTACTGCAGCTGGCAATGGAGAGCTATGATTAAGCACTGTTAAGTGTGAAACGCGTCAGCTCGTTTGTCCAATTTTTTGCTGTGGCTTGTATCTGTTGGATTTTTTACAATAAATGCTATATTCCTGAGTGCAGCTGTCCAGAACTTCCCTTTTGCTCCATTTTGGTAATGGAGAGCTGTCACCGCGGTAAAGCGCTGAGGCAGCTCTCCATTGTGTGTTAATTCACACTTTGCCCCCTGTTCACATCGGGCCGATTTGACCTGTCAAACTACATGCCAAACCGGGACCTATTTCCGGCACCGATTCAACAAAATAGTTCCTGCACTACTTTTGGTGACCTTGAGGCCGATTTCCATAGACATCTGTGCATAAACCCACACACATGTCCTTCAAATCGCTCCCGAACTCGCACTTAAATACGGGTTTGAAATTGTGCTTTAGCTAAACTTGCATGATTTCAAACCCACCCTCATGCTGCGTACACACGGTCAGATTTTCCAACAGGAAATGTTCGATGTGAGCTTGTTGTCATAAAGTCCGACCATGTGTGTGTTCCATCGAACATTTGCTGTCGGAATTTCCACCAACAAATGTTTGATAGCAGGTTCTCAAATTTTCCGCCAACAAAACTTCTTGTCGGAAAGTCAGATCATGTGTACTCAAGTTCGTCGCACAAAAGTCCACGCATGCTCGGAATCAAACAGAAGGAGCCGCACTGGCTAATGAACTTCCTTTTTCTTGGCTCGTCGTACCTGTTGTACGCCACCGCGTTCTCACGTTCTGAATTTTTGGCCAACATTTTGTGTGACTACATGTATGCAAGACAAGTTTGGGCCAACATCCTTCGAACAAAAATCTGTGGTTTTGTTGCCGGAAAATCTGATCGTGTGTATGGGCCAACAGTGTAAGCGAGGGCTTAATGAGACTTCTGCTCTTGCCAAAAGGTGATTTGGCCCACTCTTCTTGAGCAAACTGCTCCGGCTGTATGTTTCATCTCATAGATGTTCAATAGGATTCAGGATATTTAGTCTATCCTTCCGTTCAATCAGGGGTTGATTTTCCTTTTGCTGCCACAGCCAGAGACATTGGCTATACTCCCATGGACCTTAAAGAGGAAGTAAACCCCGATGGGTTTACTTCCTCTTTGTCTCCCTGCATCTCATAGTAGCCCATTATGTGTCACTTACCTGACACAGGAGCCAACGATGTCGCCATTGTCCCCTGTAGCACGGAGCGTCCATCTTCTTCCGTTTATCGCTGCTCCGGCCACTCACAGCGCCGAAACAGCGATGACATCACTCCCGCGCATGCGCACGGGAGCCGCCACTAACAGCATATCGCCGTTAGCAGCCGCATGCCCAGTGCGCCCTGCGCACACGCCATAGACAGCGGTGCCTGTCTTTTTGTAAAGATCTCCTAAACCATGTAGGTTTAGGAGATATTTCTTGGACCTACAGGTAAGCCTTAATCTAGGCTTACCTGTAGGTCATAGTGGTTTGTAAGGGTTTACAACCACCTTAAACTTCTTGATAATATTTGCAGCTGTAGTCACAGGAACATCAGACTGCTTGGAGATGGTCTTATAGTCTTTACCTTTCAACATTCTGGTTCATAGCTTTCTTTCTGATCTTTGACAAATGTCTCCTTTTTCGGTCCATGTGTCAGTGTGGCGCATGCAATGATAGCTATGTAGCTCCTCTATTCAGAAAATGCCCTATTTATTTTTAAATGTACTTGTACTCTTTGAAAAGAATACAAAATGATTTCTGAATGGGGGAGCTTCGCAGCCAGCGTAATCACTGTGCTGCAGGTGCGATTGTCAGGTTCACCACCAGAACTTCAGCAGTGACATCACCATCAGAGGCAGCATGGAAGTAACAGTTTTAAAGACCCGGACCCAGAAGCTAGTGCAGTTCACTGGAGTAGTGGTGCCTACTGCAGTGATTTCCGGCTTCCAGGGGCATCTCACAGGTAAGGCACATACATACTTACATCCAAGCTGGACAAATTAAATGTAAAAACTGTCATAATACCTGGAAGTTGGTTTTAAATTAGTGGGCTTGTAACCTAAGGTAGGAATCTACCATACTTGGAGCTTGTATTTCAAGCACTCTTCTAGGAGTAAATAATATGTAAACCCAACATATATTGTTCCTGATATATGTCTGCTTTACCATGTACTAGTATGAAAATGTATCCTGTTCTGTTTGCATTGCTTTCTTTATGTAAAGTGTTCCTGTCAGGCCCTCTGCTTTCCTTTTTAAAAACTGACCACAGGTAGGAGAACACAGCATGGTCAGTTCTCTAGCTGTGCTGGGAACCCAACGTGCTCTGCCCAGTGATCAGACTTCTGTTCACACATCCCCACTGTACAGCCATTCACTGGGAAGTTCAGTGTGCTGCTGGTTCTCTTCCCTCACCTCTCTGTGCTGCTGAGAATAAAGGTAATGTGATCACTTATAAAAAAGGGAAAACAGATTTATAATGTGTTTTTATTTTTTTATATCTATACACAAATGTTTTGCCTTTCATTTCTATTTGAAACTGAATAAGTTGTTTAAAAAGGTGAGGGTTTACATACGCTTTAACCGCTTGTGGACCAGCCGTCGCAGTTTTACTGCGGCAGGTTGGCTTCTCTGTGCGAAATCACGTTAATGTGCGCGATCTCGCGAGGCTTGGATAGAAGGCGCGTGCGCGCGCCACGATCTCCGTGAGTCCGAATGCAGGTCCCGTGGACTCAATGTCCGTGGGGATACCCGCGATCATCTCACGAAGAGGAAGAATGGGGAAATGTAAACAAGCATTTCCCCGTTCTGCCTAGTGACAGTATCACTGATCACAGGTCCCTGTAATCAGGAGCGGTGATCAGTGTAATGTTACACACAGCCCCCCCCCCAGTTAGTATCGCTCCCTAGGACACACTTAACCCCTGCAGCGCCCCCTCCTGGTTAACGACGAAATGCGTAGGCGTGACGCACAAGGGCTTAATGTACAAATTATATAATTTCATATGATTTTTAGATTGTTTTGAACACTGATATTGCATTTTTCAATAAAATATTATTTTTTTCTACTCTCCTATTTGCTTCCATGCCTTAAAATTCCGACCTGTTGATATCTATTTGGTATCTTTTTTGTTTTCCCTCCTGGTTAACCCCTTCACTGCCAGTCACATTTACACAGTAATCAGTGCAATTAAAAATGCACCAATTACTGTATAAATGTGACTGACTGGTCCCACAATAGCGCCAAAAGTATCGCAGTCATGATAAAAATCGCTGATCGCTGCCATTACTAGTAAAAAAAAATATTAATAAAAATGCCCAAAAAAGATCCCCTATTTTGTAGACGCTATAACTTTTGCGCAAACCAATCAATAAACGTTTATTGTGATTTTTTTTTTTTTTTACCAAAAATATGTAGAAGAATACGTATCGGCTTAAACTGAGGGAAAAAATGTTTTTTTTATATAGTTTTGGGGGATATTTATTATAGCAAAAAGTAAAAAATAATGCGTTTTTTTTTTCAAAATTGTTGCTAATTTTTTTGTTTATGGCGCAAAAAATAAAAACCGCAGAGGTGATCAAGTACCACCAAAAGAAAGCTCTATTTGTGAGGAAAAAAGGACGTCAATTTTGTTTGGGAGCCACGTCGCACGACCACGCAATTGTCAGTTAAACCGACGCAGTGCCGAATCGCAAAAAGTGCTCTGGTCTTTGTCCAGCCAAATGCTCCAGGGCTGAAGTGGTTAACTGGTCTCCATTCTGATAGGTTTAATTTAACTGGTGCTACCAAAAGAAATGGTCATAGTTATATAAACACCTCTGAAGACTGCACGAAGCAATGGTGTCCAGCAACTTTATGGTTAAATGGCCATCTGACTGCTCTGTTTTCACACAGCGCTAAGCGGCATGCCTGAGATTTTCTGAAGACCAGGGATCAGAGCAAACGTCAAGATCCTCATACTGTAATGATTATCTTATCCCAGGACTGCGTACGTTGCGTAAGGAACATACATTGCTGATTGAGTGAACATCCAGCAGCTTCCAGATGTACTGCAGGATCTGGGTCAGTGCAGGCTCTGATTGACAGCTTGGTTCACACCTTTGGCTCACAGCTGGAAATTGCATTGTTGCACAGATTGACTAACACATATACCTGAGCTAAGGTCAAGAGTCAGCTACTGTAAGTGTATATATAGTTGCATATTCTTTAAATAACAAAAAAAAATGCCTACAGGATCGTTTCTCTTTAATCATGTTATCAATGTATGCAACACAAACTTTTTTTTAGTTTTGGCTAGAATGGTGAGGGATTAGAACCCCTGTCAAGTTTTTTTTTTTTTTTTTTATAGCAGTATGTACCCCCATCAGGAAGATTCCCCTTCTCTGTTTGTCTTGCTTGCCATTATGGCTAAGTGTGAAAGTGAAAGAAAATCTAAAATGTTGTGTTGTCATTAGAACATGAACAGAGGGGGCAGCTTCCAATGGGGACACTAATTCTGGTAACGACCAGGGATTTCCTCTCATTTCCTGTTTTGGCTGTAGGACTGGAAGTGAATGGAAATATCCCCAATAGGACACAGGTGGCAAAACAACTGATGGGTTATAACCCTCCCTTACTCTATACAAAATAAAAATATCTGCTGCTACTTTCTCTTAAACCTCCATTCTAAGCTGACCATATTATCAAAATGAAATCTGCCCACTTTTATTGAGGTGGGACAGGGGCAGAGCTGAGGGCGGGGGTAATAGGGGCATGCAAAGCACTCCACACCAAATGTTGGGTGTGGTCAAATTGTACTAACAGTGGGAGGGGCTTAAGGGGGCATGGTTAATAACACCAGAGCCTACTTTGCTCTGGAACAAGAGTGCAGGCCCAAGTGTGCCAGAGTCACCATCACAAACAAGGGTGAGGTGACAACTGACCTACAGAAGTCCTCACAAGCCAAGAGGGGTGGGACTGGGAAGACAGAGTAATATTGGCATGTGCCATCATCACAGCTGGAGCAGACACACCCCTCCTGTTCCAGGTAAATGACAGAAATGCCACTAAAATGGATTATTCTTCAGTCACCCAGGCTGGGGAACCCATAATTAAAGCCAAAAGAAATTGGGTAAATGTTATTTTAACCAGTTACAAAATTATGGGCATTTTTCCTTGGAGACAGCTCCTAAAATCAATGATTTTTTTTTTTTTGATTGTGAAGCAAAAAAATAGTACAAAATAACAGAAAAAGTCAATCTGCATAACTATTCACCCCCCTAAAGTCAATACTTTGTAGAGCCACCTTTTGCGGCTATCATGGCTCCAAGTCACTTTGGATAAGTCTCTATGAGCTTGTCAAATCTTACCACTGGGATTTTTGCCCATTCCTCCTTGCAAAACTGCTCCAGCTCCTTCAATTTGGATGGTTAGCGCTTGATAACAGCAGTCTTTAAGTCTGACCACAGATTTTCTATTGGAATGAGGTCTGGACATTGACTAGGCCATTCCCACACATTTACATGTTTCCCCTTAAACCACTCAAGTGTTGCTTTAGCAGTGTGTTTGAGGTCATTGTCCTGCTGGAAGGTGAACCTCTGTCCTAGCCTCAAATCACATACAGAGTGGTACAGGTTTTTCTCAAGAATATCCCTGTACTTAGCACCATCCATCTTTCCCTCAACTCTGACCAGTTTCCCAGTTCCGACTGCTGAAAAACATCCTCACAGCATGATTCTGCCACCACCATGTTTCACTGTGGGGATGGTGTTCTTTGGGTGATGTGATGTGTTGGGTTTGCGCTAGACATAGAGTTTTCTTTGATGGCCAAAAAGTTAAATTTTAGTCTCATCAGACCAGAGCACCTTCCTCCATACATTTTGGGAGTCTCCCACATGCCTTTTGTCAAACTCAAAACGTGCCATTTTGTTTTTGTGAAAGTAATGTCTTTCTTCTGGCCACTCTGCCATAAAGCCCAACTCTATGGAGCGTACGGCTTATTGTCGTCCTATGTACAGATACTCCAGTCTCTGCTGTGGAACTCTGCAGCTCCTCCAGGGTTACCTTAGGTCTCTGTGCTGCCTCTCTGATTAATGCCCTCCTTGCCCGATCTGTGGGTTTTTAGTGAGCGGCCGTCTCTTGGCAGGTTTGCTGTTGTGCCATGTTCTTTCCATTTGGTTATGATAGATTTGATGGTGCTCCTGGGGATCATCAAAGATTTGGATATCTTTTTTTTTTTTAAACTAACCCTGACTTGTGCTTCTCAACAACATTGTCCCTTACTTGTTTGGAGGGTTCCTTGGTCTTCACGGTAGTGTTTTAGCAATGCTTCTTGCTTAGGTGTTGCAGCCTCTGGGGCCTTTGAAAACGGTGTGTATATGTAATGACAGATCATGTGACACTTAGATTGCACACAGGTGGACATCTTTCCACTAATTATGTGACTTCTGAAGGTAATTGGTTGCACCAGAGCTTTATATGGGCTTCATAACAAAAGGGGATGAATACATACGCACATGCCAATTATCCATTTTTTATTTCTGACAAATATTTTTATGCATATATTCTTCTAATTTTACTTCACCCACTTGGACTATTGTGTTCTGATCCATCACATATAACTCAGATTAAAAAAACATTGAACTAAAGGCTGTAATGTAACAAAATAGGTAAAAAGCCAAGGGGGGTGAACATTTTTGCAAGGCACTGTAATCACACCCCTTTGCCAAGAAGTTAGAAGAATTTTTACATATGTATGTACTATACAACCTATCCTTGTGTTTTTTGAGCAGGAATATCTGATGTTCATACATCAGTAATATGTGTAAGAACCCTTAGCCTATATCTTTTCATTGCTCATGCTATTTTTTTTAGATAGGCCAGTTCAATAAAAACTGTCCGAAATTTGGCCCGTGTTTATGGCAGCCGGTCCGACAGAAGTTTGGCCGACTTCTGTTGAACGAGCATGCTGGAAAACCAGGAGCCAACCGCCTCCCGATCAGCACTCTCAGCCAGTGGCAGGGGGGGGCATCCCCTTGTCAGAACACAATAGCTCAGCACTGGAGATCGCTGTACTAGCATTGGCTTGTTAATACAGCTGTTTGTTTTTTGTTCATCCCAAAAGAAACTGATTGTATGTATAAGGCTATAGGGTATGGGAGCACAGCACTTCCTCCTGAGGGGACCAGTCTGACGGATGACTGATCTCCTCAACGTACGCTTGTAGTTTAACCAGTGGCGGCCCATCCATTAGGGGCGCAGAGGAGCCGCCCCCCCATCCATGCATCTGGCCCCCTAATCTACATGCCGGATGCATAGATTCCAAGGTTTTTTGTTTTGTTTTGTTTTTTAAGCATGTGACTAGAGCCATAGGCCACACAACTGGGTGGGCTTGGGGCGCAGTGCTCTGGGTGCATTGTTTGTGCCCCCTCCAAAAAAATCACCAGCCGCCACCGAGTTTAACTTCAGCCAGCACTGATGAAATCACATCAACTCCAACTGGATCAGTGAATGTCTAAATTCAACCTCGCCATAGATGATTAGAATTTTGAACAAAAAGGAGAATTTGTTCATTTTTCTCAGAACATTCAAATGTCATTCAGAATATTTTGTTTAATATTTAAATTGTAATATTTGATTTTGGAATAAATGGACTTTACTGAATGAATAGCCACTCTCTCAGCTGCTAGGTTCTTTATGCGGCTCAAAGATTCATGCAAAATGTGGTTTTGCCCAAAATGCACAAGAAGCTGCAGAACCCCTCCCTCCCGGCTTTAGGAAGCATTTACTGATGACATTACTGGCTAAAAAAATAAGCATTGCAAGGTAGGGAAAAAAGTTATTTCAGAATCCTCCAGTATAGTGACAGAGGAAGGACGGGGAGGAATATAAAATCATGGCTGGAGAAGTGTATAGAAGCTGAAAAACAAAAATGTAATATATTGCAGTTTACCAGCCATCAAAGTGTTTCTAAAGCCTAAACATTTTATTACCAACGTCTCCCCCTTTTCCATTGCACAGAGCAGGTAAGTATAGACATGTTTGTTACTTTTTTTTTTTTTTTTGCATAATTTTACCTTTACAATCACTTTAATTGCAGTGGCTACTGGGGATCCCACCAGTAATCACTTCCTGTTGTAGGGTGCCAATGATTACTATGTGGAGGAGCAACGTGAGTTGTCACCCGGGGACAGAAAGTTGCTTTGTGATTAAGAACACCTCCCTCTTCTCCAGAACATGGGGGAGGGAGTGTTCAGTAGCCCTACAGGAAGAATAATGTTAACTAAGTGCAGCACAGTCAGAGAGAGCAGAACAGTATCTGCTCACATGTTTTCTGGCATTTTTTTTTTTTTTGCACTTCTTGAACAGATATCCCATTGAAGGCAAAGTGTCATATTTAAAGTAAGACTAGAGCTAATGGTTAAAAAAATTGCGATCTCGATTCAACCCCATCACAATCCTAAACAGGCATTTCCACGATTCTATGTAACACGTGCAGAGCCATTCCCTGCTCAGAGCTGTAAGAAAATAAATAGCTGTCCAAGCTTATTACAACATTGCTCAGTGCTGAGAGATAAAAAGAAACATATGAATCATTTTGGTTCTTTTAGATTAGGGGTCTCAAACTGGTGGCCCTCCAGCTGTTGTGGAACTACAAGTCCCATTATGCCTCTGCCTAAAGGGAGTCATGCTTGTAACGGTCAGCCTTGCAATGCCTAATGGGAATTGTAGTTTCGCAATAGCTGGAGGGCCACCAGTTTGAGACCTCTGTTTTAGATCAAAGGAATGAACTAACATCGGTCTGTAAATGAGGGCAGTTAATCAGTATTTTAACAGTATCAATGTAGAAAATTTATTACGAACCCCCAAACATTATATATATATATTGTAGACATGTCACTGGAGAAGTGATCGAGGGGGTGTACATCTCACTTAGGTTGCTACACAGTGTGAGATGGTAAGTCCAGGATGGATCAGTTTCTCAGCAGCGATATGCTGCTGAGTTGTTATTTAATCTTGCCGGGCCTGGGTTTATATGGAATGGCAGGTAGGTTTGGTAGAGGGACCTGTCATTCCACACCCCCCCGATCCAGTTCTGGGTTTTGGATCAGGTGAGCTTTGATCCTAATTAGCCTGGGAAGGTAAAGGCTCTGCTGGGCCTGCAGGTGATTGCTCTCAGCCAGGGAATGAACAGTCTGTGTGTTGAAGGAAGCTGCGAACGCAGCCACTGCTGGAGCTAAAACCCTCCCTGCGATATCCAGGCGAAAGACGCTGTGTTTATAAGTGTCAGATAGGTGAGAAGAACCTGTTAGTAAGCGCCCAGCCGGGCTAGGTTTTCTTTTATTTCTGTTGTACTTAAAAAGCACAGTGTTGCCGTATGTTTTTGTTTGTTGGACTGTTTATACCACGAATAAACGCCAAGGTCTGCTTTACAAATTCCAAGTCTGCTGTGAACTGTGTCCAAACTCACCCTACCCCTGGAAGATCCCCTACAGTTGGTGGAGAATGCGGGCAAGTCGGTTGCTAGGGGCAACGGTGTGGACAGACTTGGCTACAGCTGCTTAATGTCCTGGGTGAAAGCTGCAACTACACTCCAAGAACACTCCAGCAACATGGAGGAAATGCTGAAGCAGTTTATGCAAGTGAGTTTGCAACAACAGCAGGCGCAGACAGAGGCCAATAGACGACATGAACAGTCCATGGCTGCACAACAGCAGATGCATAAGGAAGAGTTGCAAGCTTTGCGCCAAAGCCAACAACAACTTATCGAGCACCTGATAGTAAATCGAGAGGCGCCTGTGGTTGCTAATCCACCCACAGTGAAGGGAGCCGCTCCAGAGATTTTTTTTGTGAGAAAGACTGTACAGCAAGCGCTGCAAAAGATGACTGCTGAGGACGATGTTGAGGCCTATCTAACAGTATTTGAGCGCGTGGCTGAGCGAGAGAAGTTACCAGCCGCTGAGTGGGCAGAGGTAATTGCGCCCTATTTAACAGGTGAACCTCAAAAGGCCTACTATGACCTCAGTGAGCAAGAGGTTAAGGACTATACTCGGCTAAAAGCGGAGGTACTTGCCCGACTAGGAGTTACTACTGCAGTCCGTGCCCGGAGGGTACGCAACTGGAGCTACAGTCTGGACAAATCAGCGAGGTCCCAGATGTATGACCTAATCCATTTGGCAAGAAAGTGGTTGGAGCCAGACACTTCTACTCCTGCACAAATCCTAGAGAAGGTCGTGATGGATCGCTACCTCCGAGCACTTCCTACTGACCTGCAACGCTGGGTGGGACAAGGTGATCCTAAGAATGCAAACGAACTTGTCAACCTTGTGGAGAGGTTCCAGGCGACTGAGGACTACCTCCGTGATATTCCTGCAGCATCTTCACCTCCCCGGAGCGCCAGATCTGTGCCGTCAGCTGGTAAGAGACTTCCATCTATTGGGGGAGTGTGGAGGGGTGCTGATGGAGGGAAAAGGGCTCAAGTGGTGTCTCAGGGACAAAAGACTGATGGTGGTCCCGGGTGGCTAAGGGGCTCTAAAAAGGACTCCTTGCCAAGGAGACCAGGCCCTGTCCAGTGTTGGAGATGCCATGAGGCAGGACACGTGTCTGCCCATTGCCCTCTTACCACTGAACCCATGGAGTGTGACGCTAGCCGGCGTCAGTCGCTGTTTGCGGAACCATCTTGTGCTGCAGTTCCTGGATTAGAGACTGAACCGCAAATCTGCAATATTACCATCAATGACCTTCCCGTTGAGGCGTTAATGGATTCGGGAAGCCTCGTAACCTTGGTGCATGCTAGCCTGGTGGCTGGGGACTTAGAGTCTAAAAAGCATATGAGTGTTGTGTGCATACATGGTGATACAAAAGTGTACCCTATAGTGCTGGCTAAAGTCGGGACTGAACAAGGCACCGTACAATATGAAGTGGGTGTGGTTAAAAACCTCATGCATAATGTAATATTGGGGCGCGATTTTCCATTATTCTGGGCTCTCTGGGAAAAAAGAAAAATCCCCAAAAGGAGTGAGGATACCTCTAAGGGGGTTGCCTTGTCCACTGTGAATGATAAAAGTATGCAGGATGAAAATGATTGTTTTCCTTTGCAGGTCCTGGCTGGGGAGGAGGAGGCTCCTCCCACTGAGCAAAATATACTAGACTTAGAGGTGTCTAGGGATAATTTTGGGGCTGCACAATTACAAGACCCCACTCTCAAAAATGCGAGAGAGCAGGTTGCTGTTATGAATGGGGTACCTCAGGAACCAGATGCTGAAAAACGATTTCCACATTTTTCGGTGACTAATGATCTTTTCTATAGAGTCAATAAGATTAAGGATGAGATTGTGGAACAGCTTCTGGTACCTAAGCCGTACCGGCGTCAGGTGCTTGACATGGCACATAACCATGTTCTTGGGGGACACTTGGGGACTGACAAAACGCGAGAGAGGGTTCTCCAGAGGTTTTTTTGTCCGGCGATATATGATGACATTAAAAAATACTGCGAGTCGTGCCCCACATGTCAGGTTAGTGCCCCAGTGTCACATTTTCGCAGTCCTTTGGTTTCGCTCCCTATTATAGAGGTGCCTTTTGAGCGTATTGCCATGGATTTAGTGGGTCCCATTGTAAAGTCAGCTAGAGGACACCAGTATATTTTGGTAGTCATGGATTATGCGACCCGCTATCCTGAGGCTGTACCCTTAAGAAACACTGCATCTAAAACAATTGCACGTGAGTTGTTTTATATGTTCTCTAGGACTGGGATCCCCAAAGAAATCCTAACTGACCAAGGTACGCCATTTATGTCAAAACTAATGAAGGAATTATGCAAACTATTTAAAGTCTCACACATCCGTACCTCTGTATACCACCCCCAGACGGACGGATTGGTGGAGAGATTTAATAAAACTTTGAAACATATGTTGAAGAAAGTGGTGGCAAAAGATGGTCGTGACTGGGATCATTTATTACCCTACCTCATGTTTGCTATTAGGGAAGTGCCCCAAGCGTCCACAGGGTTCTCACCATTCGAGTTGGTCTATGGTCGTCACCCTAGGGGTCTACTGGACATTGCAAAAGAGACATGGGAGAATGAGTCCACCCCATACAAGAGTGTTATTGAGCATGTAGCACAAATGCAGGACCGTATAGCCACTGTAATGCCCCTGGTAAGGGAACACCTCCAGAGAGCTCAAGAGGCCCAAAGTAGAATTTACAACCGGTCCGCAAGAATCAGGACATTCAACCCAGGCGATAGGGTCCTTATACTAGTCCCCACTGTTGAGAGTAAATTCTTGGCGAAGTGGCAAGGTCCCTATGAAATTGTTGAAAAGATCAGTGAGGTGAACTACAAGGTGCACCAACCAGGTAGAAGAAAGCCTTTCCAAGTTTATCACATAAACTTGATCAAGCCCTGGAAAGACAGGGAATCCTTGGTGGCGACAAATACTGTTAATAATTTGTCACAACCAATCCCTCCAGTCAAGGTAAGTGATACTCTATCAGTGTCACAGAAACAGGAGGCTCAGGAATTTTTACAGAAAAACAAAAACAAATTCTCTGACCTCCCAGGGCGTACACACCTCATCCATCATCACATTGAAACTGAGCCTAGAAGCAGAGTAAACCTTAAGCCCTATAGGATACCGGAGGCACGTAGGAAAGCCGTGTCTGCCGAGGTAAAACGTATGCTTGATCTGGGGGTAATTGAGGTGTCACAGAGTGAATGGTCCAGCCCGATTGTGCTAATCCCAAAGCCCAATGGAACTTGGAGGTTCTGTAACGATTTCAGAAAGTTGAATGAGGTCTCCAAGTTCGATGCTTATCCTATGCCCAGGGTAGATGAGTTGATTGAGAAGTGGGGTAACGCCAGGTACATAACCACCCTCGATCTCACAAAGGGCTACTGGCAGATTCCACTTTCTGGTGAGGCTAAAGAGAAAACTGCATTCTCCACCCCTGATGGGCTATTCCAGTATGTAGTGATGCCATTCGGGTTACATGGGGCGCCTGCAACTTTCCAGAGGTTGATGGACTTGATTCTGCGACCACATCGTGATTACTCAGCCGCCTACCTCGATGATGTGGTCATTTTTAGCCCTGATTGGGAAAGTCACCTCTGTAAGGTACAGGCCGTGTTGGATGCCATAAGTGATGCAGGGTTGACCATAAATGCCGAGAAGTGTGCTCTAGCCCTAGAAGAGGCCAAATATCTGGGCTACATTGTTGGAAGAGGATTGGTTAGGCCACAGCTAAATAAAATTGAGGCAATACAGAATTGGCCTAGACCCCTGACAAGGAAAAAGGTTAGAGCTTTCCTGGGTATTACGGGTTATTACCGTAGATTTGTGCCGAACTTTGCCTCAGTTGCTGCTCCACTAACTGACTTGACAAAGGGCGGAAAGACAGCAATGGTCACGTGGACCCCAGAGGCCGAGAAGGCTTTCCAAAGCCTTAAGTCTGCCTTGTGCCAACCACCTGTGTTAGTCACCCCCGATTTCAGGCGAGAATTTCTGGTTCAGACAGATGCCTCTAACACAGGCTTAGGTGCAGTACTCTCACAAGTAGTGAATGGTGAGGAGCATCCGGTGACGTACTTGAGTAGAAAACTAACCCCGGCCGAGAAAAATTATGCCATTGTGGAGCGAGAATGTTTGGCAGTGAAGTGGGCCCTAGAATCTTTAAAGTATTACTTGCTAGGCAGGAAATTCAAGTTGGTGACAGACCATGCCCCCCTAACATGGATGAAGTTAAACAAGGAGAGAAATGCAAGAGTGACTAGATGGTTTCTGTCCCTACAAAACTTTAATTTCACTGTAGAACACAGGCCAGGGAAATTACAGGCAAATGCTGATGCATTGTCGAGGGTAAGTTGTCTGTGGGGACAAAAGGCTCAGCCCTCCGGTCTGAAAAAGAGGGGGGGGATATGTAGACATGTCACTGGAGAAGTGATCGAGGGGGTGTACATCTCACTTAGGTTGCTACACAGTGTGAGATGGTAAGTCCAGGATGGATCAGTTTCTCAGCAGCGATATGCTGCTGAGTTGTTATTTAATCTTGCCGGGCCTGGGTTTATATGGAATGGCAGGTAGGTTTGGTAGAGGGACCTGTCATTCCACACCCCCCCGATCCAGTTCTGGGTTTTGGATCAGGTGAGCTTTGATCCTAATTAGCCTGGGAAGGTAAAGGCTCTGCTGGGCCTGCAGGTGATTGCTCTCAGCCAGGGAATGAACAGTCTGTGTGTTGAAGGAAGCTGCGAACGCAGCCACTGCTGGAGCTAAAACCCTCCCTGCGATATCCAGGCGAAAGACGCTGTGTTTATAAGTGTCAGATAGGTGAGAAGAACCTGTTAGTAAGCGCCCAGCCGGGCTAGGTTTTCTTTTATTTCTGTTGTACTTAAAAAGCACAGTGTTGCCGTATGTTTTTGTTTGTTGGACTGTTTATACCACGAATAAACGCCAAGGTCTGCTTTACAAATTCCAAGTCTGCTGTGAACTGTGTCCAAACTCACCCTACCCCTGGAAGATCCCCTACAGTTGGTGGAGAATGCGGGCAAGTCGGTTGCTAGGGGCAACGGTGTGGACAGACTTGGCTACAGCTGCTTAATGTCCTGGGTGAAAGCTGCAACTACACTCCAAGAACACTCCAGCAACATGGAGGAAATGCTGAAGCAGTTTATGCAAGTGAGTTTGCAACAACAGCAGGCGCAGACAGAGGCCAATAGACGACATGAACAGTCCATGGCTGCACAACAGCAGATGCATTAGGAAGAGTTGCAAGCTTTGCGCCAAAGCCAACAACAACTTATCGAGCACCTGATAGTAAATCGAGAGGCGCCTGTGGTTGCTAATCCACCCACAGTGAAGGGAGCCGCTCCAGAGATTTTTTTTGTGAGAAAGACTGTACAGCAAGCGCTGCAAAAGATGACTGCTGAGGACGATGTTGAGGCCTATCTAACAGTATTTGAGCGCGTGGCTGAGCGAGAGAAGTTACCAGCCGCTGAGTGGGCAGAGGTAATTGCGCCCTATTTAACAGGTGAACCTCAAAAGGCCTACTATGACCTCAGTGAGCAAGAGGTTAAGGACTATACTCGGCTAAAAGCGGAGGTACTTGCCCGACTAGGAGTTACTACTGCAGTCCGTGCCCGGAGGGTACGCAACTGGAGCTACAGTCTGGACAAATCAGCGAGGTCCCAGCTGTATGACCTAATCCATTTGGCAAGAAAGTGGTTGGAGCCAGACACTTCTACTCCTGCACAAATCCTAGAGAAGGTTGTGATGGATCGCTACCTCCGAGCACTTCCTACTGACCTGCAACGCTGGGTGGGACAAGGTGATCCTAAGAATGCAAACGAACTTGTCAACCTTGTGGAGAGGTTCCAGGCGACTGAGGACTACCTCCGTGATATTCCTGCAGCATCTTCACCTCCCCGGAGCGCCAGATCTGTGCCGTCAGCTGGTAAGAGACTTCCATCTATTGGGGGAGTGTGGAGGGGTGCTGATGGAGGGAAAAGGGCTTAAGTGGTGTCTCAGGGACAAAAGACTGATGATGGTCCCGGGTGGCTAGGGGGCTCTAAAAAGGACTCCTTGCCAAGGAGACCAGGCCCTGTCCAGTGTTGGAGATGCCATGAGGCGGGACACGTGTCTGCCCATTGCCCTCTTACCACTGAACCCATGGAGTGTGACGCTAGCCGGCGTCAGTCGCTGTTTGCGGAACCATCTTGTGCTGCAGTTCCTGGATTAGAGACTGAACCGCAAATCTGCAATATTACCATCAATGACCTTCCCGTTGAGGCGTTAATGGATTCGGGAAGCCTCGTAACCTTGGTGCATGCTAGCCTGGTGGCTGGGGACTTAGAGTCTAAAAAGCATATGAGTGTTGTGTGCATACATGGTGATACAAAAGTGTACCCTATAGTGCTGGCTAAAGTCGGGACTGAACAAGGCACCGTACAATATGAAGTGGGTGTGGTTAAAAACCTCATGCATAATGTAATATTGGGGCGCGATTTTCCATTATTCTGGGCTCTCTGGGAAAAAAGAAAAATCCCCAAAAGGAGTGAGGATACCTCTAAGGGGGTTGCCTTGTCCACTGTGAATGATAAAAGTATGCAGGATGAAAATGATTGTTTTCCTTTGCAGGTCCTGGCTGGGGAGGAGGAGGCTCCTCCCACTGAGCAAAATATACTAGACTTAGAGGTGTCTAGGGATAATTTTGGGGCTGCACAATTACAAGACCCCACTCTCAAAAATGCGAGAGAGCAGGTTGCTGTTATGAATGGGGTACCTCAGGAACCAGATGCTGAAAAACGATTTCCACATTTTTCGGTGACTAATGATCTTTTCTATAGAGTCAATAAGATTAAGGATGAGATTGTGGAACAGCTTCTGGTACCTAAGCCGTACCGGCGTCAGGTGCTTGACATGGCACATAACCATGTTCTTGGGGGACACTTGGGGACTGACAAAACGCGAGAGAGGGTTCTCCAGAGGTTTTTTTGGCCGGCGATATATGATGACATTAAAAAATACTGCGAGTCGTGCCCCACATGTCAGGTTAGTGCCCCAGTGTCACATTTTCGCAGTCCTTTGGTTTCGCTCCCTATTATAGAGGTGCCTTTTGAGCGTATTGCCATGGATTTAGTGGGTCCCATTGTAAAGTCAGCTAGAGGACACCAGTATATTTTGGTAGTCATGGATTATGCGACCCGCTATCCTGAGGCTGTACCCTTAAGAAACACTGCATCTAAAACAATTGCACGTGAGTTGTTTTATATGTTCTCTAGGACTGGGATCCCCAAAGAAATCCTAACTGACCAAGGTACGCCATTTATGTCAAAACTGATGAAGGAATTATGCAAACTATTTAAAGTCTCACACATCCGTACCTCTGTATACCACCCCCAGACGGACGGATTGGTGGAGAGATTTAATAAAACTTTGAAACATATGTTGAAGAAAGTGGTGGCAAAAGATGGTCGTGACTGGGATCATTTATTACCCTACCTCATGTTTGCTATTAGGGAAGTGCCCCAAGCGTCCACAGGGTTCTCACCATTCGAGTTGGTCTATGGTCGTCACCCTAGGGGTCTACTGGACATTGCAAAAGAGACATGGGAGAATGAGTCCACCCCATACAAGAGTGTTATTGAGCATGTAGCACAAATGCAGGACCGTATAGCCACTGTAATGCCCCTGGTAAGGGAACACCTCCAGAGAGCTCAAGAGGCCCAAAGTAGAATTTACAACCGGTCCGCAAGAATCAGGACATTCAACCCAGGCGATAGGGTCCTTATACTAGTCCCCACTGTTGAGAGTAAATTCTTGGCGAAGTGGCAAGGTCCCTATGAAATTGTTGAAAAGATCAGTGAGGTGAACTACAAGGTGCACCAACCAGGTAGAAGAAAGCCTTTCCAAGTTTATCACATAAACTTGATCAAGCCCTGGAAAGACAGGGAATCCTTGGTGGCGACAAATACTGTTAATAATTTGTCACAACCAATCCCTCCAGTCAAGGTAAGTGATACTCTATCAGTGTCACAGAAACAGGAGGCTCAGGAATTTTTACAGAAAAACAAAAACAAATTCTCTGACCTCCCAGGGCGTACACACCTCATCCATCATCACATTGAAACTGAGCCTAGAAGCAGAGTAAACCTTAAGCCCTATAGGATACCGGAGGCACGTAGGAAAGCCGTGTCTGCCGAGGTAAAACGTATGCTTGATCTGGGGGTAATTGAGGTGTCACAGAGTGAATGGTCCAGCCCGATTGTGCTAATCCCAAAGCCCAATGGAACTTGGAGGTTCTGTAACGATTTCAGAAAGTTGAATGAGGTCTCCAAGTTCGATGCTTATCCTATGCCCAGGGTAGATGAGTTGATTGAGAAGTGGGGTAACGCCAGGTACATAACCACCCTCGATCTCACAAAGGGCTACTGGCAGATTCCACTTTCTGGTGAGGCTAAAGAGAAAACTGCATTCTCCACCCCTGATGGGCTATTCCAGTATGTAGTGATGCCATTCGGGTTACATGGGGCGCCTGCAACTTTCCAGAGGTTGATGGACTTGATTCTGCGACCACATCGTGATTACTCAGCCGCCTACCTCGATGATGTGGTCATTTTTAGCCCTGATTGGGAAAGTCACCTCTGTAAGGTACAGGCCGTGTTGGATGCCATAAGTGATGCAGGGTTGACCATAAATGCCGAGAAGTGTGCTCTAGCCCTAGAAGAGGCCAAATATCTGGGCTACATTGTTGGAAGAGGATTGGTTAGGCCACAGCTAAATAAAATTGAGGCAATACAGAATTGGCCTAGACCCCTGACAAGGAAACAGGTTAGAGCTTTCCTGGGTATTACGGGTTATTACCGTAGATTTGTGCCGAACTTTGCCTCAGTTGCTGCTCCACTAACTGACTTGACAAAGGGCGGAAAGACAGCAATGGTCACGTGGACCCCAGAGGCCGAGAAGGCTTTCCAAAGCCTTAAGTCTGCCTTGTGCCAACCACCTGTGTTAGTCACCCCCGATTTCAGGCGAGAATTTCTGGTCCAGACAGATGCCTCTAACACAGGCTTAGGTGCAGTACTCTCACAAGTAGTGAATGGTGAGGAGCATCCGGTGACGTACTTGAGTAGAAAACTAACCCCGGCCGAGAAAAATTATGCCATTGTGGAGCGAGAATGTTTGGCAGTGAAGTGGGCCCTAGAATCTTTAAAGTATTACTTGCTAGGCAGGAAATTCAAGTTGGTGACAGACCATGCCCCCCTAACATGGATGAAGTTAAACAAGAAGAGAAATGCAAGAGTGACTAGATGGTTTCTGTCCCTACAAAACTTTAATTTCACTGTAGAACACAGGCCAGGGAAATTACAGGCAAATGCTGATGCATTGTCGAGGGTAAGTTGTCTGTGGGGACAAAAGGCTCAGCCCTCCGGTCTGAAAAAGGGGGGGGATATGTAGACATGTCACTGGAGAAGTGATCGAGGGGGTGTACATCTCACTTAGGTTGCTACACAGTGTGAGATGGTAAGTCCAGGATGGATCCTTTTCTCAGCAGCGATATGCTGCTGAGTTGTTATTTAATCTTGCCGGGCCTGGGTTTATATGGAATGGCAGGTAGGTTTGGTAGAGGGACCTGTCATTCCACACCCCCCCGATCCAGTTCTGGGTTTTGGATCAGGTGAGCTTTGATCCTAATTAGCCTGGGAAGGTAAAGGCTCTGCTGGGCCTGCAGGTGATTGCTCTCAGCCAGGGAATGAACAGTCTGTGTGTTGAAGGAAGCTGCGAACGCAGCCACTGCTGGAGCTAAAACCCTCCCTGCGATATCCAGGCGAAAGACGCTGTGTTTATAAGTGTCAGATAGGTGAGAAGAACCTGTTAGTAAGCGCCCAGCCGGGCTAGGTTTTCTTTTATTTCTGTTGTACTTAAAAAGCACAGTGTTGCCGTATGTTTTTGTTTGTTGGACTGTTTATACCACGAATAAACGCCAAGGTCTGCTTTACAAATTCCAAGTCTGCTGTGAACTGTGTCCAAACTCACCCTACCCCTGGAAGATCCCCTACAGTATATATATATATATAATTAGAAATGTAATTATGTGATACAGTCAAGCTGCAGCTGAATTAGGTCCCCCTAGTGACCACCCATTACATTATTTGAGGTATACCGTAGTGCAGTTTCTTTTTCTATTTCCTATATATATATATATATATATATATATATATATATATATATATATAATTTTTTTTTTTTTTTTAGCAGAGACCCTTGAAAATAATATGGCAATTGTTGCAATATTTTATGTCACACTGTATTTGCACAGCGCTCTCTTTCAAAAGCAATCTTTTGGGAAAAAATACACTTCAATAAATAATAAAAAAAAAAAAACAGTAAAGTTTGGCCAATTTTTTTGTATATTGTAAAATATGATGTTACACCGAGAATTGTGATCTTTACTGTAAGCAAAAAAATTGTGATTCTCATTTTAGCCAGAATCACGCAGCTCTAAGGAGAGGTGTCGGCGGTAAAACGGCAATATTTTTAGCGCCTCTTTACCGTTGTTTTAGCGGCAGTATTCGGCCGCTAGCGGGGGTGGTTTTACCCCTCTGCTAGCAGCAGCAGCTTAGCCGGCGGTATAGCCACGCTGCCCCATTGATTTCAGTGGGCAGGAGCGGCGTATACACCGCTCCTTCACTGCTCCAAAGATGCTGCCAGCAGGACTTTTTTTACCGCCCTGCCAGCACACCGCTGCAGTGTGAAAGCCCTCGGGGCTTTCACATTGGAGAGACAGCAGCGGCTGTTTCAGGTCGGTTTGCAGGCGCTATTTTTAGCGCAATAGCGCCTGCAAAACGACCCAGTGTGAAAGGGGTCTAAGGCCCCTTTCACACGGATGATCCGTTCAGGTCCGCCTGTCAGTTTTTCAGGCGGACCTAAACGGATGCTCCATAGAGGTCTATGGAGCGTCGGATGTCAGCGGTGACAAGTCTGCTGACATCTGACCCGCTCCGATCCGAAAAAGTGTCACGGATCAAAAAAGCTATTTTTCCATCCGTGATCGGATCGGGTGACGACAGACACTGCGGTCCGTCATCACCCGATCTCCCATAGGGGAGAGCGGCGCTGTGACAGGTCCGTCCCTGCGCAGTGTGCAGAGACGGACCTGTCAACTTCCTGCTCAGCGGAGATCGCTCCGGCGATCCCCGCTGAGCAAGCGGACATCCACGGGGCAGATCAGCACTGATCCGCCCCGTGTGAAAGGACCCTAAACGAGACTAAATGCTTCTATCCTTTTCAGCCATCTTAGCCCCTTGTTTGATCTGCAACTGCCATGGTGCCGCACATATGATCGGTTAGGACTCCATCCATTTGATGGTTTGACAGTTTAGTCTATGTAACTGTTCTTTTTTAACTATTAAATCAATGGGTTTAGTTCCACTTTAAAGCCACTTTCACAACAAGGCGCTTTACAGGGGTTTTAGCACTAAAAATAGACTGTAAAGCACCTCTCCTGTCACTCCAGTGTGAAACACCTCTCCTAAAACGCCCTGCCAATTGAAATGAATGGGGCACTACACGGGTGCTATTAACCCTTTCTTTGGGCCGCTAGTGGGGCGCTTCTAAAAGCGCCCCCGTTAGTGGCGAAAAACGCTGCTAAAACTTTACCGTTGCCTCCCTGACCGCCCCAGTGTAAAAGTACTGTAACTGACCAAAAGGAAGCTATTAAGAGGTTTTTATTATTAAGGTTTACATAAACTTAGACAACCAACTGAAAAACAATATACAAGTGTAAAAAAAAAAAAAAAAATCTCAGGCAGGTGATCTTAAAATAATTTTCCTACTACAAATTGTGATATGCAGCCATGAGATCTAACTAATGAATTACATTTACTCCTGGAACAAAATGCCATCCTCCCTATTTGCATAACATCCTTCATTTTGACTTTTCCAAACGGAAAGTGATGGAGTCATCCATCACACAATTTCAGCTGACTGCGGGCTGATATTTCACCGCCACGGCCTGTACCCCGAGGATCCGGCTAAGTTCCCCCTATTCACCTCCCATATCTCCCCTTCTCACTCTGCTAATTCTCACTTCTCCCGAAGCCGCTAACAAGTGCGAGCTGGCAGCCAGTACTAAGACTCCCGACGGATGTCAGAAATTGCTCCTGACATCTCCATTTGGCCAGTTACTTTTCCATTCTTCAATAACACACAAGGAAATTTACATCTGAATAAAAAGCAAACAGCGCAGAGCAGCAAAGGGCCCTGATTCTGCTAAATAGCCTTTTTTCAATTACTAGTCTACTTCACATAAGATAATGCAATTAAAAGATAATCAAACTAAATGGAAAGTCAAGGTTACCAGCCAAGGTTTCTGCCGTCATCTGGCGGTGTGAGTACAATATTTTGAGCAGAAGATGGTAATATATTATGCGTCTGTTCCCATAAACAAAAGCTTGCGCTTGTTCCCGGTTTCATTGGGTAGCACAATATGTACTTTAGCTAAGTGGTGAAGTATTGGAACGTGGTCCTTTCATATATGGGTACCATTGTTCAGCATAGGCTCTATTATGGCAAATTAAACTGGATAAAAGCTGAACAAAACAACATGACCTAGGTAAAGTTAGAGGGGAAAACTTACAGAGAGCTGTACAGAAAAATATTGTGTAACGAGTAAAATATTATTTGTTTTAACCATTTCACCTCCGGAAGACTTACCCCCTTCCTGACCAGGCCATTTTTCTGTGGTACAGCACCGCATTGCTTTAACTGACAATTGTGCGGTCGTACGACGCTATACCCAAGTATGTCCTTTTTTCCCCCAAATAGAGCTTGCTTTTGGCGGTATTTGATCTTCTCTGCGTTTTTTATTTATTGCGTGTAGCGGCCATAACCCTCCATGGGGCGGCCTTGATTTTTGGGCTTACTTGTATACCCTCGCTTGGCTTATTCTTCCATGTCTAGGGGTTACCAGGGTTAGTACCCAACAACCTTGGATGCTGACACCATAAAAGTCCTTTAGAAAGGTTTTTACAACAAACACAGTCTCGTATGGGAACAGAGGGCAAGGGTGAAGAAACTCAGGCACCTTGAACTGCTAGTCACTAGAAAGTCTCTAATACAACCGAGAGAGTAGCCACTCGCAGCTGGGCGTTTCAAGGCTGAACAAATCTCTAGCCAGAGATTATGGCAGTCAGCACTTTAATCCAGAACTTGCAAAGTCTCTAACCTTGAGCATGTTGCAACCGAAAGTGAACAGGAACCTTTCCTCAGTACCTGAAACATTCTCTGTCTCCTTGGCAGTACTGGAAAACATGGATCCGTTAGTGTCCTTGACAACTCAGCAACCAGGCACTTCTTGGGATGCCAGCTTGGCCCACCTCTGAAGAGTCCTCCCCCGTGCGCTTACATGGGCTGCGGTGCCCTTCAAGTTGAGAGCACACCCGGATGCTTGGATTCTCCCTCAGTTACTGCGCCTTGGACCAGCCGGTTCCGAGACTCGGGAACAGATGGATCCTTACCCCAGACCATGCGGGTCTAATGGGGCTAGTCAAACTGACCATGTTGCAGAGCGGCATATGCTCCTGTGACTGGGACCCCTTGTGGGGCTACCCTGGTCCAGCTTAAGAAACAGGCACCTCAGGCCTCACGAACGAACCCTGAACACGTGACTTCAGCCTCTTAAGTACCCTTCCCCAGATTCCTCAGCGGGGCCAGACTCACCCACTGATTGGCTCAGAGGAACGCTGATACCCAAAACATCCAATCAGGCCTGGTTCTGGTCCTGTTATGTGCACATAACTGTACACATGACCAGACAGAACCTTACCACAGCCCAGCCAAACTGAGGCTAAAGTTAAACCTGCACAATTAACCCTCAGAACCCCATTACTGTTCTGAGAAAAAAAAAAAAATTTGCACATAGCGGACACTTTGTCAAAAGTGTCGCCGCTACATGCGCTATAAACAAAGAACGACTGACAATTTTGGAAAAAAAGAAAACAATATTTTTTACTTTCTGCTCTTAAACGCATCTAATCAAAAAATGTAAAACATCAAAGTTCTTCATCCATTTAGACCAAAATGTATTTTGCTCAAAATTTTTGTTAAAAAATCACAACAAGTGTATATTGATTGGTTTGCGCAAAAGTTACAGCATCTACAAACTATGTAATATTTGTATTTATTTATTTTTTACAAATAATGGTGGCAATCAGTAACTTATAGTGGCACTGCGATATTGCGGTGGACAAATTGGACACTAACTGACACTTTTTTTTTGGGAACTAGTGACACTAATACAGTGATCAGTGCTAAAAATATGCACTGTCACTGTACTAATGACACTGGCTGGAAAGGGGTTAAACATCAGGGGCGATTAGGGTTAAATGTGTGCCTAGCTAATGTTTCAGTGTAGTGGGGGGGGGGGGGGGCTTTTTACTACTTTTCCCTGAAAAAACACCTGGGTCTGATAATAATATTGTCAATAAAAGACCCAGTATGACTTATCTTAGGGGTAGGGCTTGTCATGTGCTGTCTAATCTCCCCACCTCCCTCCCTGCCTGTCTGTAATTCCCAGTGGCACTGAGTAAAAGTGGTTGTAAAACTCCAGAATGCGCTGCACTACAGCACTACACAATGAAAACTATGCATGTCTCCGCAATCCACCTGCGCCAAACACCCTCTCACAGCGCCACTCCCATGACCCGCCGGAGCACTCCTCCCCTCTCCAAGCACTGCAGAGGGAGGGGGGCCTGAGATCTCCTGCTAAAAGCTGGCAGAAGAAGAGAGCAGCGGGAAGTCAGTGTACCTGGCACAAATAGATCACAGAAACACACAACACAGTTCACACCATACAATACTGCAATACAGTACACTCCAGGATCCCGCAACCACCTTAAACTAGGGCATATTTTCGGGGTATGGCTTATATTGCAGCCCTCCCCAAAAATTACAGTAGGTCTTATTTTCGGGGTAGGTCTTATTTTTTGGGGGGAACACGGTAGTGAAGGGCATGGATCAGTGTTTCTGCTTTACAGAAACACAGGATCCATGCCTTCTGTACTGACAGAACGGCAATCTGCCATGTTTACATAGGCGGACTGCTGTTTTTCCTGTGTACAGAACAATCATCGGTTGCCGGCCGACATCTGGTCCACGGTAACTGCTGATCTGCTCCCGCTGTGCAAACTCACAGTGGGAGGGAAACTACGGTGTGCATTTACTCCAGATACCCGAAAGTGCAGGATCGCGTATATCTGCTCTGGAGTGGTCAGCAAGTGGATAATACAGGATTTACATAGCGCCAAAAATTTATGTTGCAGTTTACAAAGTAAAGGGAGGCAGTACAGTTACAATGCAACTCAATGTAAGAGAAAATTAGCAGGACCCTACTCATGAGAGCTTACAGTCTAAAGGGAGGGGCGAGCAAAGTATTTTGTAGGAATGAGTTGTATATATATGGGGTCACGTTGTCCTGCATGTGGGGATACCTTTCACTTGGAGCACCCTCCTCAATGCCCAGTACCAGGCAGAGAATGTGGTCATGTGAAAAGTCTAACATTAAGGCAGTTCCCCGACTTAGAGATGAGCTTCCACACTGTGCAGTAAAAGTACAGAATTCATCTGAAAGTACTGTCCTATGTGACTACACACTGTAACCTAATGTAGGTTGCATTAGTAAGGACAGGGCTGACCCCATGCCCTCTCCACTTGTCCAGCGTACCTCTGGTACCTCACTCCCAGTAACAGTATGGGGTCCCATGTGACCAGGCCATGGACTTCTGTAATGTGGGTCCAATTCTGGTGGCTACTGGTAGCCGACTGCTAGGGAGGGAGCCAGACCATTGACCCCCTCGCTACTGCAGCACCTTTCACCTTTACCAGGTACCACGACTGGTTGCTTTGTGTCTTGAACTAGTACTTGTTTACTATTAGCAACTATATTCCTCCTTGCCTTGCCTTGCCGAGTTAACCCTTTTGCAGTAGCTGAGCTTCATATTCTTTAGTCTTTACAGACCCTGGTTCTTTTGACATACCAGAACCAACATGGACCGGACTCAGAAGAAATGATGCAACTTTACTTAAAAGTTCTTCAGCGATATAGTGAGTTCATTTCTAACCTTAACTAAAACTGAATGGCTGACCAGGCATACCTCTGCAAGGTAATAGTCAGTCTTGGCGTTTCCTATGCTTGGATAATCTCCAGAACCCTATTGGCTTCTCCACACCATTTCACAGCATGTCTTGCCATAAGAGCAACATGACAAGGCTTGAAATTCTATGTGTAACAGGGAAGAGGTAAGGTGCAAGGAGCTACCGGTACATATAACAGATAATTGGAGAGGGGTAAGACACTGCTCGTCATACAGGTATGAGGCACTGTATGTAATAAAGATGCTTTTTATATAAAAAAAAGAGGTGTGCTACATGTAATATGTGAAATTTTAGTCACCTAGTAGAATGAGATTTACTTCTTGGCACTCACAACAATTTCAACATAGTGATCTCCATGTGTTATTAACAAGATATTAAAGAGACACTGTCGCCAACATATAAAATGCTGAAAAAGCACAGAAAAGTCAAGTTTTTAAAATGTTTTCTTGCATTGTTTATCTTTTCCAAAACATTTTCTTTATTCACTTGCAATGTCCCTTTGAGCCAGCAGCTTTGACCTATTCAGGAAGAGTCAATTCCCTAGCACAGCCAAATCCCTCCCCTTCCTGCCATGTCATAGTGGTCCCCTGTTCTGGGAGTGTCTTATTACTTTAATTGAGTGTGCTTGGGCTGTTGACCGCACATCCAAGATAGCAGCAGTCTCAGGACTTCTTATCTACACAACGGAGGTTTTTGTAGGTAAATACCATGCATAAAATATGAAAAGTGTGCACATAATTCTATGGGAAAAATGTTGTTGAAATAAATGGTCTGGCAACAGGATCCCTTTTTATTTTAAACCACTAAGTAATTAAGAACCTCGTAGGCAGCTGAGCCCCCAGACAGCATGCATACAAAACGCAGTGAATATCTATCTTGCTGCTACAGACAGAATGATCATAAGACTACATCATTGAGTCTTAGAACACATTTCTGTGGCAGTCAATTGTCTGGCTTTCAAAGACTACCTGCAAAAATTGCTGACATATGTCACTTTCTACAAAACATTCATTAAGAGCTCTCTGATTCGTTTAAGTGAGATATTAGAATGAAAAATGATGTATAAAACCAATTAACATTAACGTTAATTATCCTCTTGGTCTTCAGTGGAGAACTTGAATAAAAATGCAAGTAGCGACTGTGTGAAAAAAAAAAAAAAAGCAATTAGTTACAAATATATATCTAAAAGACTGCCTATGGCAACGGAACAAAAGCTATATATCATTCAGAGAGAGTGTTTATTGATTCCTAGAGGACAGTTATCAATTCAGACCCTTTTAAAGGACCAGTGAACTAAAAGTATAATGAAAGAAAAAACTTTTTCAGGTTAGATAAAACAGTATAGGGCTAGAACCTTGGAGAAGCTTTCACTGGTGTGCTGTCCCCATTAGAGAGTTTTACTTTCTGTATTTGTACTGGTGTCCATTAAGGAGGAGCCTGGGTTCGGCTCCAGGTTCAGTCTGACCCTGGAAGTTAGCTGGTAGTGCTGGACCAATGTGCTGTTTGGCAGGACATGAGTCTTGGTTTGGTCCAATCCTGGAAGTCAGCTGTCAGCATTGGGCCAATGAGCTTTGGGTGGGAAGTTCCCCCAGCTGCATGTACACAAAGGAGCATGTGTCAAAATGGCCATGTGACCATTTTAGGTCAATAATGTCACAAGCATCCTTGCCCCTTTGTTAGAAATTAATTTGTTTGAGAAAAAGTTTGCATCCTGCTCCTTCAAATTTTCTCATCACTGCGGTCAAATGCACTTAAAATTTGAAAATCGTATGAACGTTCTTAAAATGATAAATTTCAAACAAAACTAGTGTGTGGTCAGCCTAAGCCCTTGTACACACGGTCAGACATTCCGACGGAAAATGTCCGATCGGACTGTGTTGTCAGATAATCCGACCGTGTGTGGGCTTCATCTGACTTTTTCCATCGGAATGTCCGACCAACAAAGTTTGAGAGCTGGATTTAAAAATTTTCCGACAACATGATCCGATCGGACTTTGTCTGATCGTTTGTAGAGAATTCCGATCGGACAAAGTGCCACGCATGCTCAGATCAAATTCCTACACCAAAGATATTGGCTACTAGCCTGAAGGTAGTCCCGTCGTAACTAAATTACGTCATCACGTTACGACAACTTTGTCCGACCGTGTGTATGCAACACCAGTTTCCGACGGATTTTGTTGTCGGAATGTCCGACCGTGTGTACAAGGGCTAAGAGAAGAGATTTCTTCTCACTTCCAATAATGTCTCCAGTTAGGGGAAATCTCCCTAACGGGATAAGCAAACTGCCCATTGAATCTGTTTTTTCACTGTGATTCTGGATAGAATTTTTTTTTTTTTTTAAGGTGGAGCTTTTCTTTAACCACTTGCCAACCGCTGCATGCCGATATATGTTGGCACAATGGCAGCAGTGGGCAAATGGGTGTACCTGTACTTCCCCTTTAATTGGCGGGGCTAGTGGGTGAGCGTACAGCGTGCCCGTGGGTCCCACAGCCTCGATGTCCGCCAGTGGCCTGTGATCGCGTCCCGGAGCCGCAGAACGGAGAGATGCCTACGTAAACAAGGAATTTCCCCATTCTGCCTAGTGACATGACAGGGATCTACGGCTCCCTGTCATCGGGAGCAGTGATCGTAGCCCATCTCCCCACAGTTAGAATTACTCCTTAGGACACACTTAACCCCTTGATCACCCCATAGTGTTTAACCCCTTCTCTGCCAGTGACATTGACAGAAATAGTGTTAAAAGTGTCCGATGTGTCCACCATAATGTTGCAGTCATGATAAAAATTTCAGATTGCCACCATTACTAATAAAAAAAAATATATAATAAAAATGTCATAAATCTATCCCCTATTTTGTAGACGCTATAACTTTTTCGCAAACCAATCAATATACACTTACTGCGATTGTTGTTTTTTTTTTTTTTTTTTCAAAAAATATGTAGAATACATATCGGCCTAAACGTCGGAAAAAAATAGTTTTTCTATATATTTTTGGGGGAAAAAACATTGCCTTTTTTTCAAAATTGTCGCTCTTTTTTTGTTTATAGCGCAAAAAATAAGAACTGTAGAGGTGATCAAATACCACGAAAGAAAGCTCTATTTGTGGGAAAAAGGGACGTCAATTTTGTTTTGGTGTAACGTTTCATAGCCATGCAATTGTAAGTTAAAGCGACACAGTGCTGAATCACAAAAAGTTCTCTGGTCAGGAAGGGGGTAAAATCTTCCGGGGCTGAAGTGGTTAAGTTATTACTCAGCTAGTACACACAATGAGAATATTGGACAAACTATTTTTTCTCATTCTAGTCTCATTTCGAAAACCAATAGGGTACCAAAGTTCCAAAAACTCGCATAAGACAGAATACAACTTTAGAAATAATGTAATGTTATGTATTGTAATGTATTCTTTCGTTTCTGAGCATGCCTGGTCTTGGTCACATGATGAGTTTGATCTGTTCAAGCACTTGTCCCTTTGGCTATTTTCGCATGCACTGTTGTGATAGAAAGCTGTGTACTAACAAATAGATTAATCGGGTGATTGCTCAGAATGTGCTTTTTTTTATTTTTGTATCTGATATTCTTATCCTGTGTACGGTAAACCCTCATGTTTTTTCACCTTAATGCATCCTATGACGGACACCCCAGCCCCCCATTTTACTCACACTTAGCCCCGTAATTCCCAAGCTGAAGACACGCTCTTCACCTCTACCTGTTGTCTCGGCTCTTGATTGGAAAGATTGAAAGCAGCACAGCCATTGGCTTCTGCTGCTGTCAATCAAATCCAATGACCTGGGGGGCGGAGCTGAGTACGGCATTCTGCGTCTATGGACACAAATGCTGGACTCGGGAGCATGCCCGCAAGGTAACCCCCCGGGGGAGCGCTTCTCCTAGGGGGTTATATGATGCGGGGAGGAGCTACCAGTGCTGCCGGGGGACCCCAGAAGACTAGGATTGGGGCCATTCTGTGCAAAACGAACTGCACAGTGGAGGTAAGTATGACATGTTTGTTATTTAGAAAAAACAAACAAAATCATAGCTTTACAATCACTTTAAGGCTGTTGTGTCATATTGGAAATGTATATACTATATGCATCTTTCTAAAGTTACTTAAAGTGGTTATAAACCTAGTTACAACACTTTTTCCTACAGGTAAGTATATAATAAGGCTTACCTGTAGGTATTGGAAATATCTCCTAAACTTGCACGGTTTAGGAGATATTTCCCATATACCCTTGCGCCAATGTCATTGGCTAATGTGCACTGAAGAAACGGCACGTCTTCTAAGGGGCTCGTGCCATGACTGGCGGCTCCTGTGCGCATGCATGACGTCACGTGACTCCGGCCAGTCACAGAGCTGGAGTCCATGGCCCCCGGAAGGAAGAGGGGTGAAGATGGATGCGGCCACTAGCAGGGACATTGCGTGCTTCCTATGCAGGTAAGTGGCACATAATGGGCTAGTATGCGATGCATACTGGGGCTGGGGTAGGTAAGGTTATAAAAGAAATTACCAAACATGTCTCTTTAAGCTTCAAGTCATGCTCTCAAGGGGCTAAGGGCTCATATGCTCCCCCATATCCACACATATCGGGTGTTTTTCTTCTCCACAGAGGTTGAACAGAGCATTAGAGGAACTACGGGAAAGGCAATTAGGTGTGCCGTTGCTGCGTCATGTAAACCATGCCATCGTTTTAAAGTGGCGCTGTGTTATTAATGCGTAAAACTTCTAGTAGACATTTTTATGATTGTTTTCCCCCATTTACTGTCAAATTGGTCATTCTGATTGCTTATTATGACTGTGCTTTGCCCTTTGCTGTTTACAAACCTGCAAGTCTTACCAACAATTAAGCCAAATCTAGTTTTGTTTGGATTGTAGGTTATAAAAGTTTGTTAGCTAGTCTTGAAGAAGTCAATTTTCTTTCTAATTAGTAGAAGTCTGATTGCTGTTTTTCCGTTCCTTTGGCAGCAATGATCTGAGAGAAAATTCAGAATTGATTAGCTCTGCATGAGAATTGGTTTCCATTTTGTTCTATTTACATCAAGGTCCATGCAATTAACATAACGCCAATTTCTATTACTGCTAAAAGATATTGAATAGCTGTTCTTTGTGATAGAATATCAAGCCTAACCCAATGACACCAATCGATGCGGGCTACTACCAGTAAGCAGTGTGCAGTCAGAGGCTGTATTGGCAGATGTCAACTGCAGAGTGAAAAAAAACCTTTGTGGAGGGGTAACAATATTCTCTTGTGTATTAATGGAGAGAACTCCCAGTCTTAGGAATCTATGCAAAAAGTCTTAAGCCTCGTACACAGAAACTGACTTTCCGACGGGAAATGTTCAATGACAGGCTGTTGGCGGTAAATCCAACCGTGTGTATGCTCCATCGGACAATTGTTGTCGGACTTTATGCCAACAAATGTTGGCTAGCAGGTTTTCAAATTTTCCACAGACAAATGTCTGTTGTCGGATTTTCCGGGTGTGTTTACACAAGTCCGTCCGACAAAAGTCCAAAGTACAAACACGCATGCTCGGAAGCAAGGACGAGCCAGAAGCAGTCGGTCTTGCAAACGAACATTCGTGACGTAGAAAATTATGAAATCTCGAAATGCAGCGCACAATTCTATTCTTTAATGCGGTAATAATGAAGCTGCTTTGCTGGTGATACCGATGGAGTTATTGCAAATGTATTTTCAAAGGCTTTTTTTTCTAGTGATATCAAGAATAATACTATTATGCTTATTATTATTATTATTTGTGCAAGTTATCACAACACCATTATCCCGTAGTTTTTAAGATCAAAGATACAACTATGTTGATGTCCCTTGTCAATTTTACATTGTATTTTTTAAATGTAACTGCTACTCCCAAACTGTCATTTGAAGTAAAACACAAAGCCAAGTATTATTCTACACAAATTTTGTATTGTGCATTAAAAAATTAAAGAAAAAAAAAATTAGACATGCTATCTGCCAATAGAACTTAACCAAAAAGTGCATTCTATGCATCCAAAAATATAGAAAATATACCAAATCAAATCATTATTCAACCCAAAAAATAATGTCAAAGCAATAACTCCAAGGCCAATAATAAATAACATGTTATCTACTCCTATTCCGTAACATGGCTGGTTGACGAACGGCCTTTCATAAACGAAATGAAAAGCATGAACTGAAAAGCGCTAAATGTAAAACGCAAAAACAAAAGTGTGAATCAACATACAGCAAACTTCTACTAACACAAAATTAGCAGAAGGAGCGCAAAGGGTGGCGTTAAAGGGCTGAAAAACCACCTGGTATGTCTCGTACATCACGATGTTCGTAATTGTTGACCAACATTTGTGTGGCCGTGTGTATGCAAGACAAGTTTGAGCCAACACCCTTAGGACAAAATTACACGGTTTTGTTGGCCAACAATCCCTATTATTATTATACAGCAGTTTGCGCAGCTAATCTTGAGTGGCGCCCCAATGCTCGTGCTAGTTCAGGTGGACCTGCTCAGATGGTCCATTCACCCCTACGGACAGGCGAGTGTAAACGAACTTGTGACCATTTACACCCGTCTACCACTGGGCCTGATTTGGGCCACTGAAAATAAAATGGAAGGTCATACGTCCTCTTCCATTTAGGCAGATCGGGTCAGAGGGTAGTTAGGTGTAAGCGGACTCTGCTCTCTGCCCATACAGTGGAGTGGGCTCTGTCTGTGACCGCACTGCATAAACACAGCAGACACGAATCTGTCATCTTCCTGCTCTGCTCCGATCCAAAAGGGATCTGTGAGCAAATCTCCTGCTGATAGGGATGGAGTCCGCCCTTTGAACTCTTTCACACTGAGGCGGTTTTCAGGCGTTTTAGCAATAGAAATATCACCTAAAAACCGCCCCCCATTCACTTCAGTGTGCCTCTGGGGTGGTGTGCTTGTGGGACATTAGGGAAAGTCCTGCAAGCAGCATCTTTGGGGCATTTTGCCCTGCCCATTGAAATGCTTCAGGCACTTTCAACCCCTTCTTCGGCCACTAGCGGAGGTTAAAAGCACCCCACTAGCAGACGAAAAGCATTGCTTAAACAGCAGTAATGCACTGCTAAAACGAGTACCGCTTTACTGCTTATGAAGACAGAAGATATACATGTAAAACTTATGCAGGGAGATTTGTTTCATCTCTGTGTATCATCTGAGGCTGTTCCATTCACTGGGTATATGTGAGGGTTTACAACCACTTTAAGGATAGTATCATTCAACAGTTCTGCTGTAAGATTCTCATAAACAAGATCCACAAATCCATGCAAAAGTGCCCTAAGATTGTCAATAATTGAACTGCAGTTATGTAGATTCTTTATCCTTGCGTCACTGAGTGTCCTAGATACATAGTTGGTGTGGTTGAATAAAGACATCAGTCCATCCAGTGCAGCCTGTGTAGGTATGTGTATGGATTTATGTTCTCCAGCACTTCCCATATCCAGGCCGGCACACAAAGAGTGCTGCACTTCAACAAGCAAAATCCCAGCATTTCCCAGGGCACATAATTGATACTTTAAAAGCTTGTATAAGCACAAGGGAACAAGATATGTAATTAAAGCTATTTAGATCATTTATGAGTTCACTGCCCTGCCTCGCAATATCAAATTATCAGATGGACATCCCTTTAAAGTAGGCCCTACGAGGCAAATTGACTTTTTTAAAATAAATTCCACATTGCTTATTCAGCTTTGTGAAAGTGAACTTGTACATTGCACATGTTAGACAAAGTTACAGGTTCACTTTAAAGGAAGGACCATAGGGAATTATAACCCGCACTCCCCATTGCCCTAATCAGTCACCAGACACCCTGAGAAATACTTTCTATTTTCTAGGAGGAATACGGGACAGCCCTCCCCACAATGTAGTGTTCATTGCCTGAGAAGACGAAAACCAGGCCCAAAAGTGGTAATTTAACCACTTAACCCCCGGACAAATTTGCAGCCAAAGGACCAGGCCCCTTTTTGCGATTCGGCACTGCGTCGCTTTAACTGACAATTGCGCGGTCGTGCGATGTGGTTTCCAAACAAAATTGGCGTCCTTTTTTTCCCACAAATAGAGCTTTCTTTTGGTGGTATTTGATCACCTCTGCGTTTTTTGTTTTTTGCGCTATAAACAAAAATAGAGCGACAATTTTGAAAAAAAATGCAATATTTTTTACTTTTTGCTATAATAAATTTTCCCAAAAAATATATAAAAAAAGTTTTTTTTCCTCAGTTTAGGCCGATACGTATTCTTCTATATATTTTTGGTAAAAAAAAAATTGCAATTATTGATTGGTTTGCGCAAAAGTTATAGCGTTTACAAAATAGGGGATAGTTTTATAGCATTTTTATAAAAAAAATTTTTTTACTAGTAATGGCGGCGATCAGCGATTTTTATTGTGACTGCGACATTATGGCGGACACATCAGACATTTTTGACACATTTTTGGGACCGTTGTCATTTATACAGCAATCAGTGCTATTTAAATGCACTGATTCCTGTGTAAATGACACTGGCAGTGAAGGAGTTAACCACTAGGGGGCAGTGTAGGTGTTATGTATGATGTTATGTGTTTTTTTATTGTAGGGGGCGTGGCCTGGCATGTGACGTCACTGATCGTCTTTACCTATAAAAGGGAACAGACGATCAGTGACAGGCTCAGTAGGAAGCATGGGGAGAGGTTTGTTTACACAGACCTCTCCTCGTTCTTCAGCTCTGTGACCCGATCGCGGAACACCAGTGGCGATCGTGTCCGCTGGTGCCACGGTCACGGAGCTCAGGACCGGGTGGGGAGCGTGCCGCCGGGGGTGCGCTCCCGATCCACGGCTGGGCACTTAAAAAGCAACGTACAGGTATGTGCTTGTGCCCAGCCATGCCATTCTGCCAACGTATATGTGCAGGAGGCGGTCCTTAAGTGGTTAAGTAAAAATTCACCCAGGAATCACCAGTGAGTCTGGTAGCTGAACAAGACATAGGGGGATCCAGGAAAGGTAAGCACAGCATACTTAACCACTTGCAGACCAGCCGCCGTCATTATACTGCAGGAAGTCGGCACAATCCCAGGAGCCGTCGTAGCTATACTTTAAGCAGGATAGCAGGCACATTGTCCCACTGCTCTGCGGTAGTGCCGATGCTCGTGGCCGGCGGTCGCGATGACTGCTGGCCATGAGCGATCGCAGGCACGAGAGGCGGAACAAGGACGTGTGTGTGTAAACATACAAATCCCTGTTCTGTGAGGAGAAACAGATCGTGAGTTCCAAATAGCTAGGAATCACAATCTGTCATTTCCTCTAGGTCAGTCCCCTCCCCCTACAGCTAGAAACACACACAGGGAACACAGTTAACCCCTTGATCGCCCCCTAGTGTTAATCCCTTCCCTGCCAGTGACATTTATACAGTAATCAGTGCATTTTTATAGCAATGATCACTATATAATTGTCAATCGTCCCAAAAATGTGTCCGTTGTGTCCGCCATAATGTCGCAGTCCCAATAAAAATTGCAGATCACCACCATTACTAGAAAAAAATAAAAAAAAATAAAAATGCTCTAAATCTATCCCCTATTTTGTAGACGCTATAACTTTAGCGCAAACCAATCAATATACGCTTATTGTGATTTTTATTACCAAAAATATGTAGAAGAATAACACTGATTGCTGTATAAATGACAATGGTCCAAAAATAGTGTCAAAAGTGTCCGATGTGTCCGCCATAATGTCACTTTTATTGGCCTTTACTAATTAAAAAAAAAATTAATAATAAAAAATGCCATAAAACGATCCCCTATTTTGTAGATGCGATAACTTTTGCGCAAACCAATCAATATACGCTTATTGCGATTTTTATTACGAAAAATATGTAGAATAACACATATTGGCCTAAACTGAGAAAAAATGTTAAAAAAAGAAAAATGGGGATATTTATTATAGCAAAAAGTACAAAATATTGGGGGTTATTTACTAAAGGAAACTCCACTTTGCACTGCAAGTGCACTTGGAAGTAAAGTCGCTGTAGATCCGGGGAGGACATGCAAGGAAAATTTCAAAAAAGCATTTGCCCTTGCACATGATTGGATGATAAAATTAGCAGAGCTTCCCCTCATTTGAGATCTACCCCTTAGATTTAGAGCAACTGCACTTCCAAGTGCATTAACAGTGCAAAGGGGATTTGCCTTTCGTAAATAACCCCCATTGTGTTTTTTCTAAATTATTGCTCTTTTTCTGTTTATAGCGCAAAAAAATAAAAACAGCAGAGATGATCAAATACCAACAAAAGAAAGCTTTATTTGTGGGAAAAAAAGGACGTCAATTTTGTTTGGGTGTAGCGCTGCACGACCGCGCAATTGTCAGTTAAATTGACGCAGTGCCGAAATCGCAAGAAATGGCCTGGTCATTCAGCAGCCAAATCTTCCAGGGCTGAAGTGGTTAAAGGACGGCCACACCAAAAACCCAGCCACCCTTCCTAGCCCCGTACCTCAATGAAAACTGGAACCAGCCCACCAAGATTCTTACTCCTTATTATATTCCCCCTGATAGAAAATAAATGCAGTTTTGAGGAAGTAGAGCAGGGCCCCTCTGAAAATGCTTGCCATAGGTGTGAAAAAAAATTCAAAGATTTCACCAAAGTGTGTCTTTGGGCAAAACCATTTTTTTAGCTTTAGAAAAAGTGGTTATGGATTTGACTCTCTTCTAATTTCTATTTTTATTGCTGCCTATACCTGAATTGGAGGGATTCACCCTCTCCATTTGTACTGGTGACCTTTGTCTCCGAGAAAAAAAAAATCTAAAAGTTAAGCCTAGTACACACTGTTTGCTTTTTTTTTTTTGATCAACCCAGCAGGCTAAATGAAAAAAAAATCTGATAGTTCACGTCGGTGCCGCTGTACTAACAATCTGATGTTAGTTCAGCAATCTCCCCTGCTGTTCTATTGTCTTCCCCACTCAGCAGAACACTCTGGTCAGACACTGGTCAGCGCTCTTAGCCATTGGCAGACCTTTTTCAGCTATGCCCCGGCTTCTATCCGATCTTCTGCAGCACACACAGGCCGAATGTCGGCCAGTTTCTATTGAACGATGCCACCTGACATTCGGCCCGTGTGTACTAGGCTTTAGGCTAGGTTTAGACTTGCAACTAAAGAAAGGTATGGTGTGAAGTGAGATCAGATCAGTGACCATCCCAAAAAGTATAGGATCAAAAAAGCATATAGTGCGTGGCAGGGATTTTAAAGGGCACAATACATAAACATATATTTAAAAAACACAAAACTACTTTATTAAACATATAAAAAATAAGGGATAAAACATTGTCTAAAAAACATAACCAACACAGGCCCACTGACAGTACATGCATAAATAATGACCCCATGAGAAACCATGGTAAATACTATATATCTCTATCCAATAAGTGTGGGCCAAATGTCCAACATGTATGAAGACTGAAGCTCTTCCTCAGGGACATCTAATAACTAATACAGATGATGAGATTATCGGAGGAATGATCGTCCGCTTTTAAAAAAAATTTTTTGCATGCTAATCTTAGATCGAGCCTAAAGAGTTTACTAAAGTCACGAAAATTCTCGTGCAACAGAATAAAAATTGGGAAGTGATGTCATGTGTTGCAGTGTATTTGTGTTGCATTTTTGAACGATCGAAAATTGTACGATCTGGTATTGTACGAGAAAATTTATCGTGCATGTCTGGTCAAATAATAATTGGATGAACTGTCCTGATTGGTTTTTGTAAAGCTCCGTACTAACGATCAGATTATCGTACGATCGCTCCAAAATCTGAACTTTTCATGCAATTTTCGGATCGTGTGTACGGGGCTTTAGGGACTTTGACATTACAGTTTATTACCCCAGCAATTCAAATTCCTGATATGTCCTTGCTGTACCATGTACTTTGTATGATAAAGTCTCCTGTTCTCTTTGTAGTGCTTCCTTTGTGTGAAATCCCTGGTGTTCCTGGCAGTCCCTCTGTTTTCTTATTAAAAACTGACCACATTAGGCAGGAGAGCACACTGTGGTCAGTTCCCTAGGGAACTCAAGCTGCTCTCCTCTGATGATCAGAGTTGTCCTGACATGCCCCCCCTCCCTGCACAGCCATTCATTAGGAAGACCAGTGTGCTTCTGCTGCTTCTCCTCCCCCCCCAGCTCTTATGCAACTGAGAACAGAGGGAATGTGATCACTTCTAAAAAAACAAAAAAAAAAGGAAACATTTTTATTTATAATGGGTTATTTTATATCTATACAAAAATGTTTGCCTTTCATTTAAATTTTAAACTAAATGGGTTGTTTTACAAGGTGATCGCTTACAATGACTTAATGCTAACACCCATAAGTACAAAAAAATAAAAACACAATTTGACTAAACATGCAGGACACATAGATATAGTCTTGTTACTTACAGCACCCAAGGATAGAGTAGTGGACCACATATAGGTATAGCCTGTGATGAATATTAAATTCACTTCATAGGTTTTTGAAAGTGCTCAGTCCAGCGGGAGTCAAAGGAGCGCCAGATAGCAAAGCAGAAATCCAGGAAGCTGTAATGAAAATAATATCTGTCAACAAGGGAAAAACGCTGCTTCACCGGATTTTGATCCCCGTGCGATCTTGTTGGGCGACAATTGCAGCAGAATCACATCACGTTTGGAGTGCCATTAAAGGATCGCCATTCCAAATGGCAAAGATAAGTTGCCATAAATGTGTGGCAGTGTTGAATTGTAAGTCTGGCAAGTGTCAAGTTGTACACTTGGAGAGCACTTGAAGCTCTAGTTAGAGTTGCCACCTGTCCTGAAATTAACCCGGACAGTCCAGGTTTTGAATCGTGTCTCTGGGTTTCAGACCACCTGAAACCCGGACACAATATTCAGAATGGACTGTGGTTCCCCAAGTAACCGAGTACCACAATCACTGAGTGCATAGATGTCCATATGGGCCCCATACACGGATTGAAGAGGAGAGGGGGCTTGATCTGCTCCTCCTCCCACTCCTACCCCTCTGTCCGCCCACCTTCCCTCCAATCCCCAGTATTCTATGCCTCAGGAAATGGATGTGTGGGCTGAAATCTCAGCAACTCAGCTCAGTTACATAGTGGATGAAAGGTGTTGATGCCTGAACCTCCATCCTTAGGTGAGTTAGTTCACCATCCACTGTCTGTGAGTGAAGTCTACCCCCTTCCCTCCCTTCTCTCTCCTGCCTCCAAGGGAGTGACTACACTAAGGTAAGCGGTGCCCTGTGGACTCCGATGTAAGGGGGGCTTTGGGAACCCTAATATAAGGGGAAGGCTGGGAACTCTGATGAAAGTGGGAGGTTTGATGAGCAGAAACTCCCTTACATTAGAGTTCCCCTTTACACCAGAGTACACAGTGTTCCCCCTTAAAAATATAATTAATATGGGCCACTAAAGTGTTCGGGCTTGGCTTGAAGAAAAGGTGGCAACCCTGGTTCTAGTTGACACTTTTACAATTTGTAGTAAATTTGCATGGCAAGTCTCTAGCAAAAGCAAAGTTGCAATGGTGAGACTACAGCAAGAGCTCTGCAAGTCTACAACATGACAAATTCAGGCATAGTGACCCCTGTGGTGGGATGACTATTGTACAACATAACTCAACCAGAATTTGCAGAAAATTTGTAAAAGAAAGTTGATCTGGAGTCATACAATGCGGACTTGCTGCAATTGTGGAACAAACTTGTAAAGCCTGGCAAGTCCAGCAATAGCTTAGCAAGTCATTTTCAAACTTGCAACACAATTGCTTGCTATCTGGGATGTGATTTGGGATCATGGGCAGAATTTCAGTGGTGTGAATGGGGCCTGACTGAATGCACAAGGATGCATGGAAAACCATGGACCTCACTCAGGAATAAGCTTAATAATGGTTGTGTAGACAAGGCCTAAGAAAATTTCCCCTCGCTTCTGAAGATTTTGTTGCATCTTTGGGACAAGAAGTAAAGGGCAAAAATGTAACTTGCCAAGGTTTTTACCAGGAATTTTTTTTTGTATCCAGAACAGAAAAAGTTTGGACTACACATGCACTTTAAACTATTTTCTCTTTAGTATTCACCAGTCATGGGTGACCTTTTTATATTTATTGCACCTTAGAATGTTCTCTATAGCGTTTCCCATGTACAGGACCCATAGATCTTGCAGCGTGTCTAGGAGAAGCTGGGGGAGGGGCTTCAATGGTGTAATTTCACGGGGAATAAAGTCCAGTTGTAAATTCACGCTTGCATAACATTGTGCGGTGTGATTGCTGTGATGGGACTGTGGCAGTTGTACACCAGCTGTCTGAGACTGGATTAAGCTGTGGGTCACAGTCTACAAGTTCCCAGCCATGATGTCATTGCCCTTCTGAAAGGTCTTTTACACTTGTCATTTCTTCCCTTTGCTTTCCTTTCAAGTCCCCTGTGTTTGAAATAACCATGAAGTTTATTTTCATCTGGCTGCTTGGATGTCTGCCCTGTATTTTCTATCACTAGCTCCCTTTATGCCTCCTCTAACACCTGTCTGAAGATACAGAGCACAAACCAAGAAGGTGAAGGCTTGTTAGGGAGGCCAGGGTGGAATTCTGTGCTCAGAATCCAGAAAACACGGCCAGAATTTGACGGACTAGGACTAGGAATGAATGCGTCGGATATTAAGATCATGTATGGTTTCCAGCGGACTTCCCCCCCCCCCCCCCCCCAATAGTCAGATGGACCTAGAAATAAAACATGTTTCAAATCTTTCCGACAGACTCGAGTCCAGTCGAAAAATCAGTTCGTCTGTATGCTAGTCCGACGGATGAAAACCGACGCTAGGGCAGCTATTGGCTATTGGCTATTTGCTATGAACTTCCTTATTCTAGTCCGGTCATACGTCATCACGTTCAAATCCGTCGGACTTTGGTGTGATTGTGTGTGGCCAAGTCTGTTGTTCAGAAGGTCTGTCGGGAAGACCACCAGACCTAGTACGTCAAAAAGTCTGGTTGTTGTACGCGGCATTAGAGGTACATTCCCCCTTCTGGATCCAGATCCTTGAAAGCCCAATTAAACTTACAGATCAGTGGCGTAAATAAAACCTTCAAGGCCCCGATGCAAGAAACCATGAAGGGCCCTCTGACCCCCTTTCCTCTGCACCTGGTGGCGGAACAACAGGGCCCGCTCGCAAGTGGGTGGCTGCATATAAAGGAACCGATTTCTCAATCTCCCCCCCCCCCCCCCCCCCGCTTCTCCTCCTCTCCCTCCTGCAGGCATTCAACAGATGCAGGAGGAAAATGGAGAGATTGGTTCCTCTATGCCAGTGTTTCTCAATCCTTTTCCAGTCAGGGCACCCTTGAAGTATACCCCTAGGTGAATGGGGCTTCACTGCAACTCCCCTGCAACTGTGTGCATTGCATGCAGTTGCAGCATAGTGATGATGCATTTAAGGGGTTAAAACAGGTGGTCAGGAGGCAACATATTGCCTCTTTACCGGCTGTCAAATGCTTCTGAAAAAATGATCTGAGCATGGATCGCTTTTCAGAATAACAGCATATTTTTGCTGGTACTATGAACAAGGAAGAAAAAAAAAATCAGTTCTGATTGTACACATATAGTGGGTCAGGATTAAAAACACCTACATACATGTAAACACACACACACATATACTGTATATATACACACATATATAAAAACACACATATATAAATGCACATATGCACACACACACCTACATACATTTACATATGCACATACATACATACATGCATACACACATGCATACAGATAGTCTTTTAAAAATCATCAGTATTTTGCCTTACTTCTTCCTGCAAGCTACTGCACTGTAAGGGAAGACAAAGAGCACAACACACACTGTGCTTTCACTTTAGGTCAAATCAGTGTGACCAGCTCCCTACAGTGCCGATTATAGATCGGCTAACGATCGGTCCCTTGTCGCTCCTCCTATTGAGGTAAACAGGGGGCCCTCAAGGGTGCCATTGGGACCTCAGCGACCCCTATACTTCCACCACTGTTACAAATTCACTAAATACATTCCACTTGTATCAAAATAAAAGGTGTACAAAGCCTCCTCTTTAGAAAGCACACAGATCCAGAGTAGAAAAGCCTGTCCCCTCCCAGCATGCTGTTAAGGATCTATGCTCTCTGTGGAGAAGAAGTGGTCTCTCTACTGAGGTCCAACAAACCTCCTTCTGAGTCAGAGCTAGGGTTGCCACCTCATCCCTTTAAACTTGAACAGATAATAATTACACAGGTTCTGTGGCTAATTAAGGTGGTAATTAAATTCATTTGGTGCCTTATCTGCATTAAATTAGCCTCAGAACCTGTGTAATTTGTGTGTGTTCGGGTTTAAGGCTGGGTTCACACTGAAGCGATGCGGGAATGCCACGAATCCGCGGCGGGTTCCCGCATCGCATGCCTCCCGCCGGCAGTTCACACTGCCCTATGTGAACGGCTGGGAGTGTCAGTGAAACCTTAATGACTCCCCCAGATCAGTTCGCATATCGCAGTGTGATCTGCAAACTCGGACAGGAATCGGATCGCATGGTGTGAACACCCATGCGATCCGATTCTGCTGCGGGCCAAAAAAAGGGTCCTGTGCGAGTTTGGAGCGGGTGCGATGCGAATTCAGCCATACTATCTGTATGGCTGAACTCGCATCGCACAGAGATCGGATGTGATTTGCACTGCAGTGCGGTGCGAATCACATCCGGGTCTCCCAGCCGCAGCAGTGTGAACCCAGCCTAAAGTCTTGGTGCTGGTGGTCCTGGTGTTGGCTCCCACTATTGAAAGCAAGTTCCTGGCTAAGTGGCAGGGTCCCTTCGAAGTAATTGAAAGAGTTGGGGTGGTCAATTACAAAGTATATAAACCAGGTAAAAAGAAGCCCTAATAGATTTACCACATAAACCAGTTAAAGCCCTGGAAGGATAGACTGGCATTAACTGCAGGTCCCTCCCGGTAACGCCTAAGGGTACTGAGTCCCCTCTGATCCCTGCGGTCACAATTCCAGACACCCTGTTGTATTCCCAAAAACAGAAATCTAGTGTTCCTGATAAGGAATTGAGAGAATTTTTCAGTTACCTGGCATGACTTCAGCAGTTCAGCATGATATAATTACTGAACCTGGGGTCCGTGTCAAGCTCAAACCCTACCAAATTCCCAGAGCTAGAAGAAATGACATCAGTGATGAAGTTAAAATGATGTTGGAGATAGATGTCATTGAGAAGTCCAATAGTGACTGGTCTAGCCCCATCGTGTTAGTCCCAAAACCGGATGGCACGTGGAGGTTCTGTAACGACTTCAGAAAGCTTAAAGTGGTTGTAAACCCTTACAACACACTTTGACCTACAGTTAAGCCTAGATTAAGGCTTAATTAAGATTAAACCTACACGGTTTAGGAGATATTTGCCAAAAGACAGGCACCGCTGTCTACGGCGCATGCGCCGTAGACACGGCGCACTGAGCGTACCGCCGCCAACAGCGATATGCCGCGCATGGCGGCTCCTGTGCGCATGCACGAGAGTAACATCATCGCGGCTTCACCGAATGACAGCGGCGGAGCAGCGAGACCCACCGAGAAGATGGATGCGCCGGACTACAGGTGACAGCGGTGACTTCGCTGACTCCTGTGTCAGGTAAGTGACACATAATGGACTACCATGCGATGTATAGTAGTCCATTATGCTTTACCTTTGCAGGGAATGAAAGAGGAAGTAAAATCATCAGGGTTTACTTCCTCTTTAATGCAGTGACAAAGTTTAAAACGTACTCGATGCCCAGGGTAGACGAACTTATAGACCGACTTGGCAAAGCCCACTATCTGACCACTTTGAACTTGGCAAAAGGTTATTGGCAAATACCCCTGACTGGTAGCGCCAAAGAGAAGATGGCATTTGTGACCCCGGATGGTTCCTTTTGATATAAAAAATGCCTTTTGGGTTGCAAAATGCCCCTGCGACATTTCAGAGGGCCAATGACAGGACCCTAAACCTTGTACACATGGTTGGAAATTCTGATGGGAAAAGTCCGATCAGATTATGTTATTTTAAAATCCGATCGTGTGTGGGCTCTAGCGAGCTTTTTCCGTCAAAATTTCCGATGTAAAAAATTTGAGAGCAGGACCTAAAATTTTCTGACAACAAAATCCGATCAAACTTTTTCCGATGGTGTGTATAGAATTCTGACGCACAAAGTGCCACGCGTGCTCAGAATAAATTTGGGGACGAACCTATAAGCTATACTTGCGTTGGTATAGAACCCCCAATCGACTTCACAAATGCTACCCAAATGTACCCCCAACGTGTTGGAGATGCGAGGCAGTCAGGGGAACTCTTCAACATATATGGTGGTAATGCACCCGAATCCAACCATTCTGGACAGAGGTCCACCGCCTCATTTCGAAAATTACAACCTACACCCCAGAGTTTGCCCCAGCCCAATTTCTACTTCACCACTCCTCTATGCCCCAAGGGCAATACAGGAAATCCCTCATGCATCACTTAATAAATGCCGCAAAACTATGCATCCCCACACGTTGGAAATCCAACAGCTCTCCTAGCATTGTGGATTGGTTACAGAGAGTAACTTGGATAGCTGAGATGGAAACTTCGCCCAAATTTCAGAAAATATGGGCCTGTTGGCTACAGTTCCAACCATCTGAGGACTATAAATCACTCATGCGCAACTTATAGCTTGACCTGGGGGATGACCCCCACATACCTTCCCGAATCGAGACGCCAGACCCAAATGGCTGTCCCACAATACACCATTATACCCCACAGCCCTCCCTAATCCTATTCCCTCCGTATCTTTTCAATAACTTACGAACTCGAGGATAACCTCCACGTCACCTCTCAATACTCTACATAGGCAGAAACACCTTCATCACAAAACGCATCCAAGGAAAGTGAGGGCGTATGTGAAAAAAACGACATAGGGACGAGGTAATCGTAAGCTAACCATGAGATGACAAGATTCCCACCCTTCCCACAGTCAGATCCCTGTGGGGGTGAGAGGGGTGGGGATAGAATTACCTGTTCCTGAGTTCCACCATAAACGCCAATTGGGACGCAAGTTTAGTCACTACACCATAAGCGTTACACAGTATAAACTACAGAATGCGTTATATCAACACTCGTTGGAGGCTTAACTGATTAGAGCTTAATTAAGACAATGGTTATTTGTTAACTGTTCAATGTTAACAGAACTTATAAGAAATGTACCTGTATGTACGTGGATATTTGTCAATAAACAGATTAAATAAAAAAAATTTGGGGACGAAAGCTATTGGCATCTACATAGTCTCGTCATACGTTTTGTACGTCACCTCGTTCGGAACGATCGGATTTTCCGACAACTTTGTGCGACCGTGTGTATGCAACACAAGTTTCAAACAAAATCCGTCGGGAAAAAATTTTGGATTTTGTGGTAGGAATATCCGATTGTGTGTACAGGGCATAAGACCTCACTGATGGTATGCAGCAGCCTATCTAGACGACATAATGGTACATAGCACTGACTGGGAGTCTCACTTGCCCCATGTCCAGGCTGTCCTTGATTCCCTCTTCAAAGAAGGTTTTACAGCAAATTCAAAAAAATGTGCCATTGGTTTAGAAGAAACCAGGTATTTGGGCTACACTATTGTCCCTGGTGTCATAAAACCTCAAGCAAATAAAATAGAAGCCATCCAGGAGTGGCCACGTCCTGCCATTAAGAAGCAGGTCAGATCATGGGGTATTATAGAAGGTTTATCCCGAATTTTGCAACTATATCTGCCCCACTGATGGAGCTTACGAAAGGGAAAGACTACGTAATGGTGAAATGGTCCCCAGTAGCAGAAGAATCATTTCAAGTATTGAAGAAGGCTCTTTGTGCACAGCAACTGCTGTACTCCCACGATTTTTCCAAAGATTTTTTGGTTCAGATGGATGGGACCGATATAGGTATCGGGGCAGTATTGTCACAGGTACACAATCGGGAACAACACCCTGTGGTTTACCTAAACAGAAAGCTCAATGACCATGAGAAAATTGGAAAGGAATGTTTAGCCATAAAGTGGGCTGTCAACGCAATAAGGTACTATTTGTTAGGGTGCCAGTTTGAGTTAATAACTGACCATGCTCCCCTGAAATGGATGGCCCAAACGGAGACTAATAGACAGGGAACCAGTGGTTTTTGGCTCTACAGGATTACTCCTTCACTGTAAAGCACAGGCCAGGTGTTGAGATGGGGAATGTAGATGCCCTGTCCCGTGTTCACTCCTGTTGGGCCACAGGTGTTCCAACCCTGGGGCTGAAACGGGGGGGGGGGGGGGGATATGTAGCAGAGTGTCCCAGAGAGTGCCAAGAAAAGTCCGGTTCAGGGTTTATACTTCTCCCAGGTTCCTCTCATACACAGTCAGAGATCTCTGATCCACGATCCAGTTCCTCTCCCCCAGACCAATTTAAACTCAACTGTGACAGACGGCCTTCGCTCTTTGCCTGGGAAACACAGACAACACTGGTCTGTGAGAGAAAAAGGTTGATAAAAATCTGTTAAGCTGTATCTGTGGAAGCTGACAAGATGTAGGCTTGCTCAGCCTGGTAGTTAGGGCCTGTATATACTTTGCAGTTAGTGCCGAGACACGGCTAGGTTTTTGTTGACTATTTTTGTTCTGTTCGTTTTCTAAAACACTGTACAGCACCTGTATATAGACTTGTATATATCACCAATAAACACTGCACTGTTTGTCACTACCTCACTGGATTTAGTATCTGTGTCTGAAAGACTGCTTATCCCAGGGAGCCTTGTACTGCCTACCTGTCCCACAGGTTACATAGTGTAAAGACGCCCCAACACTTTTGGTAATATAGTGTACACCGCTGCTTGACCAAGGCATTAGTCCTTCCTAAGGGACATCCAGACAGACTGCAACAAAATGTTAAACAAAGCAGAATAGGGAAACCATCATCTCGCAAACCATCTTTATTAAAAGGTAAAAGCATACAGTAGGAACAGTTACAATATATTATGATGGGTTTACTTCCTCTTTGTCTCCCTGCAAAGGTAAAGCATAATGGGCTACTATACATGCATAGTAGCCCATTGTGTGTCACTTACCTGACACAGGAGCCAGCGATGTCACCACTGTCCCCTGTAGTCCGGAGCATCCATCTTCTTCCGGGTATCGCTGCTCCAGCCACTCACAGCTCCGGACCAGTGATGACGTCACTCCCGTGCATGCGCACGGGAGCCGCCACTAACGGCATATCGCCGTTAGCAGCAGCATGCTGCTAATCGTGATAGTGCTCCTGCGTGCCGCTGTCTACGGCGCATGCGCCGCAGACAGCTTTCACTGTCTTTTAGTAAATATCTCCTAAACCGTGTAAGTTTAGGAGATATTTCTTGGACCTACGGGTAAGCCTTAATCTAGGTTTACCTGTAGGTCAAAGCGGTTTGTAAGGGTTTACAACCACTTTAATGCTCGTCCAGCACTAGTGATAAAACTCCCAATCTTTTCCCAGGAACCACACTGTCAGTTCCATTTACGTGTATGTCCATCCCAATACGTGATGGTGTCGCTTTGCAGTAGCCCCACCCTACATATTTTAGCTTTGAGAGACTTCCTCAGGAGAAACATTTTACATTGCTTTGTTGGATAATCCCAAATTAGTAGTACTCCCAGTCTAGCCGAAAGCATTTTTAAAGAAGGCCAAGTACTGGCAATTCAAGCAAAGCAATGCATTGATTAAGACGAGGATGGGGTCAAGTTGAAAAGCCTGTGCGTGGCAGCACTAGAAATGTGTTCATTACCTGTAGCCTTCTTCTGTCCTTTAGCCAAGTTGTGGATGACCACTGCAGTTCCCGGAAAATATAAGAAACGGTACTTGTCTTTCTGGCAACTGTTCTTGGTGAGACATCTGTCTGTCTATTGCCAGGGATAGAAGTTGGATAACAAGGTAGAAAAAATCCAGATATTCTCCCTAGTTCATAGATTTGGCTTTCAAAGTGCTCTGAGATACCTGCTTCTTAGCTCCCTATAGACTGCAACTATATTGTTTTCTAAAGATCAAATCTTGGCACATGTGTTTCTCATGAAATACAATCTGTCTGTGGATTTAAGCATATCACAGTCATTGACTCCAAAATGTCCTCTAAGGGCTGATTGCCTGTGTTTGTGAAGCTGTACTAGCAGACCTCCTTGTCAAAGACAGTCATGGGGAATAGCAGCAGTCTCCATCTCACATAAAAAATGAGTGAATATTAAAATAGAGAGACTGAATCACTCTGCTGAAATTGCAAGCTTCACCTCACACAGCATTCATTATGGTCATGGATCAACATGCTGGCATCAAATAAACATATGTATAGGCTTTTTAACTGGACCCTTTTTTGTAAGTTTGATGTGGGCATTGTGAGTATTTACTTCACCTTGCACCTTCACAACACAACTCAACATACCGTATTATGTGCATTGTGGTGCTATTCTTTAACCACTTGCTTACTGGGCACTTAAACCCCCCTCAGTCCCAGACCAATTTTCAGCTTTCAGCGCTGATGCACTTTGAATGACAATTGCGCGGGCATACAACACTGTACCCAAATGAAATTTTTATCATTTTTTTCCCACAAATAGAGCTTTCTTTTGGTGGCATTTAGTTACAGCTCGGAGTTTTATTTTTTGCTAAACAAACAAAAAAAGATGCAAAAAAAAAAAAAATCATGTTTTAATAGTTTGTTATAAAATTTTGCAAACGGGTCATTTTTCTCCTTCATTGAAGTGCGCTGATTAGGCGGCACTGATGGCTGCATTGGTGGGCACTGATGGGCTGCATTGGTGGGCACTGATAGGCTGCATTGGTGGGCACTGATAGGCTGCACTGGTGGGCACTGATAGGCATAGTTAAGGCGGCACTAATAGGCACAGATAAGGCGGCACCGATGGGCACAGATAAGGCGGCACTGATGGGCAAAGATGGGCACAGATAAGATGGCATGGATGGGTGGCACGGATAAGTGGCACGGATGGGTGGCACGGATGGGCACTGATAGGTACCACTGATAGATGGGACTGATGGGCACTGATAGGTGGCACTGATAGGTGGCTCTGATAGGTGGCACTGATGGGCGGCACTGCTGGGCGGCACTGCTGGGCACTGATGGGCGGCACTGGGGTGCAGCACCTTTGAGGCACATTGTGGGCACTGTGGGTGGCACTGTTGGTGGCACTGCTGGATGGCACTGTGGGTGGCACTGTGGGTGGCACTGTGGGCACTATGGGCACTGCTGGGTGGCACTGCTGGGGGGCACTTACTTTTATTCAGGATGGCACTGCGGTGGGCAGGTGGGCACTGGCAGGGGGCAGGTGGTCAGCTGTATTGCTGGCCGTGATCGGGACTGATGTCCCGATCACGGCCGCCGGTGATCGGCTTTTTTTTTCTCTCCTCGCGCTGTCAGCGTGAGGAGGAATAATAGCCGATTACCGGCTCCGTTCTATCACATGATCAGCTGTCATTGGCTGACAGCTGATCACGTGATAAGGGGTCGGGATCGACCCCTTGCACGGATCGGTGATCAGGCGAGTCTCACGGACTCGCCGATCACAGAGCGCGCCGCGCGCGCCCCTCAGGGCGCGCGCAGGCCGCTCGTACCCGGGACCACGTCAATAGACATAGTCCCGGAAAAGTAGATCCGCGCTAATGCCGTCATTTGACAATAGCGCGGATCCCAAGTGGTTAAGGAAAGCACAGTAACTGCCACCTGCGCTACATAACGTCACAACTCACAAAATGTAGGATTGTTTCACGTCAGTCATCTAAACTGCTGAAGCCAGGGACAGACAGGTTTCTAGCAGTTTCAGAAGAATCCCAGCAAAGGCAACCCCATTATTTCATAGGTCTCAATCTGTTGCTGCCCACATAACATATACACTATAATACTAAAAGTATTGGGACACCTGCCTTTACACGCACATGAACTTTAATGGCCTCCCAGTCTTAGTCCGTAGGGTTCAGTATTGAGTTGGCTCACCCTTTGCAGCTATAACACCTTCAACTCTTCTGGGAAGGCTGTCCACAAGGTTTAGGAGTGTGTCTATGGGAATGTTTGACCATTCTTCCAGAAGCGCATTTGTGAGGTTAGGCACTGATGTTGGATGAGAAAGCCTGGTTTGCAGTCTCCGCTCTGATTCATCCCAAAGGTGTTCTATCGGTTTGAGGTCAGGACTCACCTCTCACGTTGTAAATATTTTATCATATCTTTTCATGTGACAACACTGAAGAAATTAATTTGCTACAATGTAAAGTAGTGCGTGTACAGCTTGTATAACGGTGTAAATTTGCTGTCCCCTCAAAATAACTCAACACACAGCCATTAATGTCTAAAGGGCTGGCAACAAAAGTGAGTACACCCCTAAGTGAAAATGTCCAAATTGGGCCCAATTAGCTATTTTTCCTCCCCAGTGTCAAGTGACTTGTTAGTGTTACAAGGTCTCAGGTGTGACTGGAGAGCAGGTGTGGTAAATTTGGTGTTATCGCTCTTACTCTCTCATACTGGACACTGGAAGGTCAATACGGCACCTCGTGGCAAAGAACTCTCTGAGGATCTGAAAAAAAGATTTGTTGCACTACATAAAGATGGCCTAGGCCAATGACGATGAACCATGGCATCCCAGATGTTTTGGAAAAACATTTCCCTTGATGCTAATGCACTCTGCAGTGTAGTTGAGCATCATGGGAAATTTAGTTCCAAAACATCTGGGGTGCTAAGGTTGGCCTAGGCCAGTGATGGCGAACCTTGGCACCCCAGATGTTTTGGAACTACATTTCCCATGATGCTCAACTACACTGCAGAGTGCATGAGCATCATGGGAAATGTAGTTCCAAAACATCTGGGGTGCCAAGGTTCGCCATCACTGGCCTAGGCTATAAGAATATTGACAAGACCCTGAAACTGAGCTGTAGCATGGTGGCCAAGACCATACAGCGGTTTAACAGGATAGGTGCCACTCAGAACCGGCCTCGTCACAGTCGACCAAAGACGTTGAGTGCACATGCTCAGCATCATATCCAGAGGTTGTCTTTGGGATATAAACGTATGAGTGCTGCCAGGTTGAAGGGGTGGGGGGTCAGCCTGTCAGTGCTCAGACCATACGCCGCACACTGCATCAAATTGGTTTGCATGGCTGTTGTTCCAGAACAAAGCCTCATCTAAAGACGATGCACAAGAAAGCCTGAAAACAGTTTGTTGAAGACAAGCAGACTAAGGACATGGATTACTGGAACCATGCCCTGTGGTCTGATGAGATCAAGATAAACGTATTTAGTTCAGATGGTGCCAAGCATGTGGGCTAAATGTGACCACCTTATTTGCCAAGCCCTTGAAATGGCAGTGGAAAACATAATTAAAATGAGCTCTGAGGGAGTGGGAAATAACCTGACTAAGCAATCATTATATGTTAATACAAGTGTGTCACATTTTTAAAGGAACGTAGAGTTAATGATGACCATGCTCCCCTTAGGGCTCTTCATGTAAATCAGTTTTAATGCTAAAGCAGCTCAAAGTTCAAGACAAGTAAGAAACAATTCAGAATCTGGTCAAAATCAGATGAGAAGTGGTTCTGAAAAAAGGACAGAATTATTTCAGAAGCTTCTCAAAAACAAGCTAAATGCACTGGAAAGCATTGTCTCTCTACAAAACCCTCATTCTTCTATTTCTTTAAACTCTTTTGTGCATGCACTTTTTTTCGCTTAGTGATCAGCCCCACAAAATACAGTAAAAGTTACCCAGCTCTATTTCCTAAGATCCAGGCTTGTTGAACCATTTTAGGTATTCTGTAATTAACAAACAATTAAGTTAAATTCACTAAACAGGTTACTGTAAATATGTTTCAGAATTATGGCCCTTGGTCAACAGTACCATGGGAATTCAAAGGATTTGGACATAAGCTACATCCAACTCTTATGCCGCGTATACACGATCGGAAATGCCACCAGAAAAACTCAGATGAGAGTTTTTTGTTGGAAAATGGGACCGTGTGTATGCTCCATCGGGAGCATATTCTCTTTTTTTCGGTCAGAAAAAGTTCCGATCCGAAATTCCAATCATCTGTAACAATTCTGACGCGCAAAAATTCCTACGCATGCTCGGAAGCATTGAACTTCATTTTCTCTGCTCGTCGTAGTGTTGTACGTCACCGCGTTCTTGATTGTTGAAAGTTGATAGAACTTTTGTGTGACCGTGTGTATGCAAGCCAAGCTTGAGTGGAATTCGCTCGTGTGTACGGGGCATTATAGGACAAGGAAGATCCAGGTGGCTGACACCAACAATCCACTTTATTCGGTATAAACATTAAAAGCAAACAACAGATGGAAAAAGTACAGTGGGGGACAAACAGGCACACACGTTTCACGTGGTAATTATTAAGCGCTGACTCCATCACAAAACGTGGCTTCTTGCTTGTCCCCCTCTGTACTTATTCCATCTGACATTTGGTTTTAATGTTCATGCCAAATAAAGTGGATTGTTGGAGTGAAGCCATCCGGATCTTCCTAACCTTCCATTGCGCAGCAAAAGGTATCTGCCAACTTTATGCTTATTCTGTATATTTATAAAAGTATTTGTCCTGTGAAACTACATGTACATTGGGAGTGGCCGTAAGCGGATGTGTACCGGAAATAACGCGAGAAGGGGCTGTGAACGCTGTTTTTTCTGTTTATTTGCCTGTCTTAATTGTTTTTAATGTAAGAGTCCATTTTAAGCACTTTAATAAATTAATCCATAGTTTATCCAAACATACTATACTATTGGAGACATTTTTCTCTTCTCTCTATAACTGCATTACTTACCGTATTTATCGGCGTATAACACGTACTTTTTCCCCCTTAAAATCAGGGGAAATTCGTGGGTGCGTGTTATACGCCGATCCCCCACGATTGTCAGCTTCTCTGCCGTTCTCGGCGGCTTTCGGCAATTTTCGGCCGAAAGCCGATGCGAACGGCCGAGTGCGGCTGAAAATAGCCAAAAGCCGCGGAGAACAGCCGAGAGCTACCGAGCGCCGCCGAGATACACTTGACATCCACTCTGTATCTCGGCAGCGCCATTTTTAAAAGGCAAGTCTGCAAAAGACACTGACAAGGCTGTAAATGACACTGACAAGGCTGCAAATGACTGACAAAGCTGCATTAATGGGCATTTAAATGTACGTTTTTTTTCCTTAAACTTCCCTCCTATCAGTTTTTTTCTTTAAAATTCCCTCCTAAACTTGGGGCGCGTGCTATACGCTGATAAATACGGTATATTACACAGGCGTACTAGTACAGCTACATGGAGAAAAATAGAGATTGAGGAGAAGCCGCTAGAGCCACGGTTAGGCCCCTTTCACACTGGGGCGGTTTTCAGGCGCTAGAGCGCTAAAAATAGCACCTGTGTAGCGCCTGAAAAAAACGGCCCCTTTCACTCCGGTGTGAAAGCCCGAGGGCTTTCACACTGGAATGGTGCTAGGCGCATCTTTGGAGCGGCGAAAGGAGCGGTGTATTCACGGCTCCTAAACCGCTCCTACCCATTGAAATCAATGGGACATCGCGGCTATACCGCTGGCAAAGCGCCGCTGCAGCCGCAGACCGCCGCTAAAACAACGGTAAAGCGCCGCTAAAAATAGCGGTGCTTTACCGCCGACGGCCGCACCGCCCCAGTGTGAAAGGGGCCTAAATGTATGAAAATCTGATTGGGTTTTATCTGGATGCTGCAGAAAGACCAACTTACCTGGTGATATCTGTTGATGCTGATTTCTTCATATCGGGTGAGAGTTCTCTGAGATCACTGCCATTAGGAGACCACCTGTGGAGTTTCTCATGAACTTTTCTTTTTTACCATTTCTGAAGTTAGACCCCTTATATATATCCACATTTTTGAACTTTGTTCTCCTGGAAGGACTATTATTTATTGCCCCCATTCATTGTTTTTGAATTTTACTCCATTCTAGCTCATCCAAATGGTTGGAGTGACCTATTTAGGGTGCACATCCTCTTGGAGATATTCCACTTTGCACTTTACAGTACTTTGGTGTATCATATATTGTGCACTTATAGTGTGCACTTCATATTGTGCACTTTTTTTTTTGTTCTTATTTACACTCTATGCATTTGCACGTTTATGAACTGTTTGATACATATAGAGTTTTTGGTGATTTTTTTATGACCGTGCAAGATCACTTTATTATTTATTTTCAATTTTGTGTATTGTGAACACTTTTAGGTTTAGCTGCTGGTTTTACACGATATTATCGCACATTTCTGCCATAAGATACAATTTTTATCTACTCAGAGTAGTGCAAAGGACATTTTCACTCATTACATGTACATTCATTCTGTGTTAAAGGGGGCATTATGCAGGTCGAATGTTCTTCATAGAGTGAATTGGGAAAATACAGTTTTTTTTTTTTTTTTCCAATGAGCATCAGCTCCATCCAGTGGCCATAATGCGTTATTGTCCTGATTAAATCTATGGATAACATTTGACCTGGAGAGAAAATAGCCCAAAAACACTTACTTTTGCCCCCCGTTTACACAGCGTAAATGTATGTAAATGCTGTTTCACAAGACAAATAGCTCTGCAAATTTTTTTTTAGAAATACACCCCTTGGTGTGTCATTTTCTAACATCTGTTACATGATCATTTGTATTTCCAGCAAAACAAAAACCAGCCACCTTGATTGTCCCACATACAGTGGCTGTCAGGTTCACAGAGACTGGCACAGCAGACCGTGCTCCAAATGCACTGCAAAGCATTTGACTCCGATGCTGATGGCATGAATAACCAGTTCAAGGCCTCTAGTTTCCATTCCCTCACCAAATAATTTGGCTTTGCTGTGCTCTAGCCTTGACCTAAAATATACTGCGCTTCCTCTCTCTCGGCTACAATAAAAAGAAAATGAAGGCAAATATAAATAACTTCTGTAAAGCCGAACGACTATTCCCGCTGCGTCCTGCAGATAGCGTCAAGCAGAGGGGAAATTGTTCTATCAGCCTGTGTGTTAGATTCATGACCCACCACAACCTTGAATTGGCCTTTAGTTGTCGCTGATGAAAACTGAGGAACAGCCACTGTCGCCGTGATTGCTGCTCTCCAATGAATCAGAACGCATGGGGGCACCGAGCAGCACATTAAACTGGAAACAAGAATATATCACCGTTCTTTTATAGAGATGTATTGCTCTTGCCTGGGCACATAAATGATTGGGCCTTCTCTTTTTTTTTCTTTTTCCAGGGACTATAAATTAAAAATAAGCTAAGGGTTTAGAAATTATGCTGCCTTTCTTTGACCACTTAGATATATCATGGCTGGTTTAAAACATTTATAAGCAATTTTGCTACAGCTCTCAAACATCTGACCAGAATACACTTGGCATCGTTAAAGAAGACCTCCTCTAAGCAATGCTGAGCTTAACTAAAGTATACCTGTCATCAAATGTACGGTAAGTAAACATATTGGCTTCTCGCATAAAGCACAGGCACCCTAGGGTGCTTCTAAATACCTCTCAGCAGCACCTTAAGCACTATATATACCCTAAATTCCAGGGGCTCTGATATGCAAATATCAACTTGTGTGCTAAAAAGTCCACGCTACTGGTATGAAAATCTTCCTGGCAGTCCAATCTTCATGGAACCCAAATGGACATGTCTTCCACCTTGGATAACCCAAATGGACCACTGTAGGTTTCCACCAACTGGAAACACCAATGTGTGTACTAAAGCTTTGCTGCCCTCTTGAATTCGTGGAAAACCAGGGCCAAAACAAAAACTTAAGAAGGCACACCAACCTAGTGCAACACTGTATAACTCTTTAAAAAAAATCTAATAAAACCATTATACTCACAAAAGGAGAAATAACAAACACAGGCATTACAAAGAACGAATTGCCACCAGATGCATAAACATTGGGTAAAGCCTCATGCACACGAGACGCAGTTAAACGCGCGTTCAGATGCAGTTGGACAGTTTTTTCAACTGCACCTGAACTCATTCAATGTTATCCTATGTGTCCATGCACACAGTCTCGTTTTTTTCCGTTTATATGCAGTTGCGTTTAATCTCGTTTTTCCAGAAGCAAAAAAATGCGTTCAGAAACAAAAATTTCTGCGTTTCAGACGCAAAACGCGGCAAAACGCGGTAAAACGCGGCAAAACGCCGCTACCGCGTTTAGCCGCGTTTGCGTTTATATGCGTTTTTAAAGGTGACCTTTTTTTTTACATTAAAAATCTCAAAAATGATTGCAAATGATGAAAAACCATTAGAAAAATATTTTAAACAATTGCAATTGCAAGTGGACAATCCACAACTTGTGGCAAGTGACGTGGCAAGTGGACAATCCACAACTTGTGGCAAGTGACATGGCAGGTGGCAAGTGATGTGGCAAGTGGACAATCCACAACTTGTGGCAAGTGACGTGGCAGGTGAAGTGGCAAGAGACGTGAAAAGTGGACAATAGACAACTTGTGGCAGGTGACGTGGCAAGTGACCTGGCAGGTGACGCGGCAAGTGACTTGGCAGGTGACGTGGCAAGTGGAAAATCAACAACTTGTGGCAGGTGACTGGCATGTGACGTGGCAAGTGGACAATAGACAACTTGTGGCAGGTGACGTGGCAAGTGACTTGGCAGGTGACGCGGCAAGTGACTTGGCAGGTGACGTGGCAAGTGGAAAATCAACAACTTGTGGCAGGTGACTGGCATGTGACGTGGCAAGTGGACAATCCATAACTTGTGGCAGGTGACGTGGCAAGTGACGTGGCAAGTGGACAATCCACTTGTGGCAGGGGACGTGGCAAGTGACGTGGCAAGTGGACAATCCACTTGTGGAAGGTGATGTGGCAAGTGACGTGGCGAGTGGACAATCCACAACTTGTGTCAGGTGACGTGGCAAGTGGACAATCCACAACTTGTGGCAGGTGATGGGGCAAGTGATGTGGCAAGTGGACAATCCACTTGTGGCAGGGGATGTGGCAAGTGACGTGGCGAGTGGACAATCCACAACTTGTGTCAGGTGACGTGGCAAGTGGACAATCCACAACTTGTGGCAGGTGATGTGGCAAGTGGACAATCCACTTGTGGCAGGTGACGTGGCAGGGGACGTGGCAAGGGACGTGGCAAGTGGACAATCCACAACTTGTGGCAGGTGATGTGGCTGGTGACGTGGCAAGTGGACAATCCACATCTTGTGGCAGGTGACGTGGCAGGTGACGTGGAAAGTGGTGTGGCAAGTGGACAATCCACAACTTGTGGCAGGTGATGTGGCTGGTGACGTGGTAAGTGGACAATCCACAACTTGTGGCAGATGGCATGGCAGGTGACGTGGAAAGTGGACAATCCACATCTTGTGGCAAGTGACGTGGCAGGTGATGTGGCAAGTGACGTGGCAAGTGGACAATCCACAACTTGTGGCAGGTGATGTGGCAAGTGATGTGGCAGGTGATGTGACAAGTGGACAATCCACATCTTGTGGCAAGTGACGTGGCAGCTGACGTGGCAAGTGACGTGGCAAGTGGACAATCCAAAACTTGTGGCAGGTGACGTGGCAAGTGATGTGGCAGGTGACGTGGCAAGTGACGTGGCAAGTGGACAATCCACAGCTTGTGGCAAGTGACGTGGCAAGTGGACAATCCACAACTTGTGGCAGGTGACGTGGCAGGTGACGTGGCAAGTGAACAATCCACAACTTGTGGCAGGTGACGTGGCAAGTGACGCGGCAAGTAGACAATCCACAACTTGTGGCAGGTGATGTGGCAAGTGACGTGGCAGGTGATGTGGCAAGTCACGTGGCAAGTGGACAATTCACAACTTGTGGCAGGTGATGTGGCAGGTGATGTGGCTGGTGACGTGTCAAGTGGACAATCCACAGCTTGTGGCAGGTGGCATGGCAGATGACGTGGAAAGTGGACAATCCACATCTCGTGGCAAGTGACGTGGCAGCTGACGTGGCAAGTGACGTGGCAAGTGGACAATCCAAAACTTGTGGCAGGTGATGTGGCAAGTGATGTGGAAGGTGACGTGGCAAGTGATGTGGCAAGTGGACAATCCACAGCTTGTGGCAAGTGACGTGGCAAGTGGACAATCCACAACTTGTGGCAGGTGATGTGGCAAGTGATGTGGCAGGTGATGTGACAAGTGGACAATCCACATCTTGTGGCAAGTGACGTGGCAGCTGACGTGGCAAGTGACGTGGCAGGTGACGTGGCAAGTGACATGGCAAGTGGACAATCCACATCTCGTGGCAAGTGACGTGGCAGGTGATGTGGCAAGTGACGTGGCAAGTGGACAATCCACAACTTGTGGCAGGTGACGTGGCAGGTGATGTGGCAGGTGACGTGGCAAGTGACGTGGCAAGTGGACAATCCAAAACTTGTGGCAGGTGACGTGGCAAGTGATGTGGCAAGTGGACAATCCACAGCTTGTGGCAAGTGACGTGGCAAGTGGACAATCCACAACTTGTGGCAGGTGACGTGGCAGGTGACGTGGCAAGTGAACAATCCACAACTTGTGGCAGGTGACGTGGCAAGTGACGTGGCAGGTGAAGTGGCAAGTGACGCGGCAAGTAGACAATCCACAACTTGTGGCAGGTGATGTGGCAAGTGACGTGGCAGGTGATGTGGCAAGTCACGTGGCAAGTGGACAATCCACAACTTGTGGCAGGTGATGTGGCTGGTGACGTGTCAAGTGGACAATCCACAGCTTGTGGCAGGTGGCATGGCAGATGACGTGGAAAGTGGACAATCCACATCTCGTGGCAAGTGACGTGGCAGCTGACGTGGCAAGTGACGTGGCAAGTGGACAATCCAAAACTTGTGGCAGGTGACGTGGCAAGTGATGTGGCAGGTGACGTGGCAAGTGACGTGGCAAGTGGACAATCCACAGCTTGTGGCAAGTGACGTGGCAAGTGGACAATCCACAACTTGTGGCAGGTGACGTGGCAGGTGACGTGGCAAGTGAACAATCCACAACTTGTGGCAGGTGACGTGGCAAGTGACGCGGCAAGTAGACAATCCACAACTTGTGGCAGGTGATGTGGCAAGTGACGTGGCAGGTGATGTGGCAAGTCACGTGGCAAGTGGACAATTCACAACTTGTGGCAGGTGATGTGGCAGGTGATGTGGCTGGTGACGTGTCAAGTGGACAATCCACAGCTTGTGGCAGGTGGCATGGCAGATGACGTGGAAAGTGGACAATCCACATCTCGTGGCAAGTGACGTGGCAGCTGACGTGGCAAGTGACGTGGCAAGTGGACAATCCAAAACTTGTGGCAGGTGATGTGGCAAGTGATGTGGAAGGTGACGTGGCAAGTGATGTGGCAAGTGGACAATCCACAGCTTGTGGCAAGTGACGTGGCAAGTGGACAATCCACAACTTGTGGCAGGTGACGTGGCAGGTGACGTGGCAAGTGAACAATCCACAACTTGTGGCAGGTGACGTGGCAAGTGACGTGGCAGGTGATGTGGCAAGTGACGCGGCAAGTAGACAATCCACAACTTGTGGCAGGTGATGTGGCTGGTGACGTGGCAAGTGGACAATCCACAGCTTGTGGCAGGTGGCATGGCAGATGACGTGGAAAGTGGACAATCCACATCTCGTGGCAAGTGACGTGGCAGGTGATGTGGCAAGTGACGTGGCAAGTGGACAATCCACAATTTGTGGCATGTGATGTGGCAAGTGGACAATCCCCAACTTGTGGCAAGTGACGTGGCAAGTGGACAATCCACAACTTGTGGCAGGTGCCGTGGCAAGTGACACGGCAAATGCAAGTGTACAACTGCTCTCTATGCTGCTGCTGCTCATTCTGATCAAAATAGCAGAAATAGTTAAAAAAAATGCTTTGAGAGCTTGGGGAGGGTCTACATGATGTTATCTTTATAAACGCGTCTAAACGCAAACGCGTCTAAACGCGTCTAAACGCGTCTAAACGCGACATGCAAACGCGGCAAAACGCGCGTTTCTAAACGCGCGTTTCAGCTTTTTTTTAACAGAGGTTTCATCTGCGTCTCGTGTGCATGAGGCCTAAGACGCAGCTGATTTTATGAGGGACGTGCCCTTTTCCTGAGACCTCAGGAAGGTTGTTGTGCCTTCTTCTGATTGTTTTTAAATCTCAGCTTATCCAGCAACATGTGCCTTCTGAAAACTCCCTACTGGTTCTTCATGGTAATTGGCAATCTCAGGGTGCACTCACACTGGCAGTTTTAGGTGTTCCCAGGCATGGTACACCCCCTTGCTAAAATTTGTTGGTGTGAGTGTTCCAAAATGTGCCTAGGAGTAGCTAAGCGTCCCATGCCCAGGACCACTTGGAAGAGGTGGTCCTGGGCATGGTTGACTTATGGTCCTGTACGGTTCGCTACAGCAAACTGTGCCTGACCACAGAACTCTGCTTAGATGACTGAGTCCAGAAGTAGGGATCACTCTGGACTAGTTGACAAAGGTAATTATGTAAATGTGCCCAGGAACACTTGCTTAAAGGGGTTGTAAACCCTCATGTTTTTAATGCATAGGATGCATTAAGGTGAAAAAACTTCTGTCACAGATCGCTCTTGATTGGATTGATAGCAGTGCAGCCATTGGCTCCCGCTGCTGCCAATCAAATCCAATGATGGGGGCGAGGCCGAGTCCGGCATTCTGCCTCAATGGACACAAATGTTGAAAATTCCAAAATGTCAAGAACGCGGTGACGTACAACAACATGTACAACGAGCCAAGAAAAATTAAATTCAATAGCCGGGAGTGACGTCATTGCTGCTTCGGCGCGGTCAGTGGCCGGAGCAGCAATACCCGGAAGAAGATGGATGCTCCGGACTACAGGGGACAGCGATGACATCGCTGGCTCCTGTGTCAGGTAAGTGACACATAATGGGCTACTATTTGATGCATAGTAGTCCATTATGCTTTACCTTTGCAGGGAGACAAAGAGGAAGTAAACCCATCAAGGTTTACTTCCTCTTTAGGAAGTGTAGAATTGACCTGTATGCGCCACTCCTCAAATGTAGGGGGAAGAGGCTATACATTTATGTGCCAGAAATAGCAATCTGGTAAGAGGGGTTCTAACATGATATGGTGTAAATACTTCTTCCTCTAAAAATCTTAACACACATGATAGGATTCCTACCCTTTCAAATAAGAATTAGACAGAGGGAGTCTATTAATTTAAACAAGCTATTGGTGATCCACATGGAAGAGTTGTGTGTGTACAGTGCTGGGACAAGATCTTCTAGAGCCCAGGCTGGCAAACATGCCAAACTGCGCCCCACCCCTAAGATGTAAGAGCATTATATGTGATGAACCTCCCCCCCCCCCCCCACCAGAAAAAAAAAATTCCCCTCCTAGCACAATTCCCTCCCTCCTCTACCATATCACCTCTTCTAGCATAAACCCCCCATATCCTCCCTCCTAGTACAAATCCTCCCCACCCCATAATTTCCCCTGTTAACACAAATCCCCTTCCCCCTCCACCATATCACCTTTTCTAGCACCAACCCCCCTCCTAGCACAAATCCTCTTCTTCCCTTCCCCTTCCAACACAAATCCCCCTAAATCACCACACTAGAACACAACCCCAAATTTTCCCTCCTTAAGCAATTCTTACCTACTGCTGCCCTCCAAATTTCCCTTCCCAACACAAATCCCCTCCCCAAATCTTGTGATACCTCCCCCACCTTACATGATACAACAGTGCCCAGGGCAGGCGCCCCTCCTGTCCAACCCTTGTCCCAGCCCTGGTTGTGTAAAATGTATAACTGTGGTGCCCAGATCATTTTAAGGATTTTCATCTGTCCCACACACATAGTGGTCTGAGGGGAGGTCTGCAATGCTACACAATGCTCTGGAGGAGACCTGTAATGCACAGGGCTCTGGACGGTCGAGACGGGACTCTCGGGAGGGCTGTAATACATGGTGCTCTGGATGTCATCTGAGGAGGCCTACAATGCTGCACAGTGCTAAGCACGTCACAACACTAAGCACGCTATGGTTGTTACCTTGCTTGATGGGAGGGGAAGCACTCACATGTTTTTTACAGGTGGAGCTCCAAGGAAATTAGAAGTTCCTGTGGTTAAATGTCTCGGTCGTCGACGAAAATTGAATAGATTTTTGTCATAGTATTCGTCAAATGACAAAAATCTAGGATAATTTTCATTTAGTTTGCATCACTGGAAATATGCCGCTGAAAATTATGAGTGTTATAAGTGTTTTTGGTGACAAAATGAACACGCCAATTAGTACAGTGAGAGTTTATTATCACTGATCACTGTATTAATGTCACTGGTGATGTCAGTGGCAGTTAGTCAGTTCCCCTCAGGATCAGTTAGTGTCAGATTGACCGCCACGCTATCGCAGTCCCGCTATAATTCGCTGATCTCCGCCATTAGTAGTGTTATAAAAATAAAAATTCCAGTATACTGTATATACCATAGTTTGTAGGCACTATAACATTCATGCAACTGGTCAATATACACTTATTGGGATTATTTTTTTTATCAAAAACACAAAATGTATAAAGAATTTTTCGATTTTTTAATTATTTTATTGGATATGTTTTATAGCAGAAAGCAGAAAGTAAAAAAAAATTTTTATTTTTTTTCCAAAAAATTTTTTTTTTTTTATTTATATTGCAAAAAGAAAAAAACCCAGTGGTGATCAAATACCGCCAAAAGAAAGCTCTTTGTGTAAAAAAATTATAACAATTTTGTTTGGGTACAGCATTACATGACCGCGCAATTACCAGTTAAAGGCGCAGTGCCGAATAGCAACAAATGACCTGGTCATGAGGGGGGTAAAATTTTCCAGAGCGGAAGTGGTTAATGCATGAGGCTATTTCAGCTGCTTATTCCTGATGGAGGAAATTCTTCAAGTACCCATTGCACAGCAAAATTTTTATTTTCAATTTTTTGTCAATTTCGTTATTCTCATATAACATGGCATGCAATGAATTCTGATAATCAAGATCGGTATTCTGTACTTCTAGAATGTTAAAGCTTGCAAAAAATGTATCTGTAGCATCCTAGAATGCTCAATGAGTCTGATGCTCTTTAGATTCCCTTTTCTAAGCCAGGGGTCTCCAAAGTTTTCAAACAAAGGGCCAGTTTATTGTCTTTCAGAATTTAGGAAGGCCGGATTGTGGCCAATGGGAGCAGAAAATGTCCTGGGCCCAGCATCAGTGAGAATAAATATGGCCTCAGGATTGGTGGTCAGTAGGTAGAAGAGTAGTGCCCCTATTAGTAGTAGGAATAGTATCCCATCATTGGTATCAGTGGAAGAAATAGTGCCCCTTTGTTTGTGTCAATGGGAGAAATAGTGCCCCAAGGGAAGGATAAAGGCTAGCAAACGCCCACATCTGGCCCACGGGCCGCACTTTGGAGACCCCTCTTCTAAGCTAAAACAATAACCATCTGGTAACTTGCTACACAAACATGAATGCACCTAAAATGTAAAAAAAAAAACGATCAAAAATAAAAAATATGAATTTACATTTGGCTGGCCAGTATTACTCCTCCAAGAGAACTCCAAGAGAAGAAAGTTAGCAATTAGGCAATAAGTGATTGGGAGACTGGAACAGAAAGCGCAATCATGAAGGTGGCATACATGTCCTTTGTACTTACAAGCAGTTATAAATGGTAACATATTATTTAAAACAGAACTAAACTGTATCTGAGCACCACAAACTGAGAAACACTACTTCATTCATTTTGAATATTCAACACAAACTCACCCATCCATGTCTCCATGTCTTATTTTGTTGAGAAATCACTTTGAAAAACACCCACCTAGCATTTCTAGCCACTGCCATCTTGAGTAAGGGCAAATCATTTATGTACCTTGTTTACATAGGCAGATCTACGTTTTGCCCCTCTGTGGAGCTTGCGCTTCGCCGGCGGACATCAAGTATGCCGGTCCTGCCCGCACGCCCCCCTGGTGGCACGCGTGGCCACAGTATCTCATGCACGAAGCGGAGTACAGGTACGTTGTTTCGCGCAACCGGGCCGCCCTGTCACAGTATATGTGCGGTGGCTGGTTCGGAAGTGGTTAAAATAAATTTTACCTAACAATGGTACAGCAACATACATTCATTCCATGGTGCGTATCTTTGACAAAGATTTACAAAATATTGTGTTTATTTTTAACAAGGGCATGCACGCCGCCAGAGCCGATGCTCATAGCTGGCGGCCGCAATGTCCGCTGGCCACCCGTGATCCCGCCTCGGAGAGCCAGAATGGGGATTTGTCAATGTAAACAGACAGATCCCCATTCTGACAGGAGAGTAGAAAGAGATCTGCTGTTCCTAGTAATCAGGAACAGCAATTTCTCTCCTCTTCTAGTCAGTCCCCTCCCCTCACAGTTAGAAACACCTCCCTAGGGAACACTTAAGCCATTGATCACGCCCTAGTGTTGATCCCTTCCCTGCCAGTGACGTTTTTACAGTAATCAGTGTTTTTTTTAGCTCTGATCGCTGTGTAAATATCACTGGTCCCATAAAAGTGTCAAAAGTGTCCGATCTGTCTGCCGCAATGTCGCAGTCCCACTAATAATCGCCACCATTACTAGTAAAAAAATAAATAAATTATATAAATAATAAATATAAAAATGCCATAAATCAATCCCCTATTTTGTAGACGCTATAACTTTTGCGCAAACCATTTAATATGCGCTTATTGCTATTTTTACCAAAAATATGTAGAAGAATACATATTGGCCTAAACTGATGAAAAAATTTGTTTATTTTTTATTTTTTGGGGTATATTTATTATAGCACAAGGTAAACTTTTTTTTTTTTTCAAAATTATCACGCTTTTTTGTTTATAGCACAAAAAATAAAAACCGCAGAGGTGATCAAATACCACCAAAAGAAAGATCTATTTGTGGGGGAAAAAAAAGACATACATTTTGTTTGGGTACAGTGTTGCATGCCCATGCAATTGTCAGTTAAAACGATGCAGTGCCGTATCACAAAAAGTGGTCTGGTCATTAAAGAGGGATTCCACCAAAAAAAAAATATTAAAAGCCAGCAGCTATAAATACTACAGCTGCTGACTTTTAATAAATGGACACTCACCTGTCCCGGGTTCCAGTGATGCCGGCAGCCGAGGCCTATCGATCGCTCGGCTCTCGGCTGCTGTCGCCACCATTCTAGGTGAGGGAATCAGGAAGTGAAGCGAATCGGCTTCACTTCCCGGTTCCCTACTGCGCATGCGCGAGCCGCGCCGCGCAATAGGAAATCTCTGCGCTGTCACTGGGACCCCTGTGTGTCCCAGCAGACAGCGCGGCAGGGCAGGAAATGGCGTAGACTCCCACGGGAGTCTATGCCCGGAAGTGGGTGAAAATACCTGTCTTTGACAGGTATCTCCACCCCTCTCCCCCCTGAAAGGTGTCAATTGTGACACCGGAGGGGGGGAGGGATCCGATCAGCGGAGGTTCCACTTTAGGGTGGAATCCCGCTTTAAGAGGGCAAATCCTTCCGGTCCTTAAGTGGTTAAGGGGGAGTGTCCTATGCCTACATACTTTTGCTAATAGGTGTCCCTCATTCCCATCTCAAAACGTTGGGAGGTATGTATTTAGTAACAGTTACATAGATGAATATATGCCCTAAATACAATAATCTGACATGTATACTTTGAAAATAATGTGTACCAATCATAATATACTGCATCTTCTTATCTATGAAGTAAAGTGCACAGGCCCTCTTTAAATGCATTTAATTGCAAGTAGTATTAAAACCTAACTTTGCCTTACTACCAGGCTCCTGACATTTACTGTACAGCATCGCTCAAACTGGGAGATGGAGCAACAATTGGGCTCTGCTACATGCACATGTTCTGAAAGGGAGCATGCTGAAAGCAGAAGAGAACAGAGTGAGCAGAATGATGACTCATTAGTGTATTGTGCCTTTGCCAGCCAATCAGCAAATGGCAGGGTGTTGAATGATTGACAAACATTGCTGCAGGGGAGATTCAGGACCTTGCTGAGCTGTCTGGCAGGGGGATCTGAATTATAAGATTAGTTGAATGGCATGGCATGCATAACAATTCTCATTATATTTAGTGGATTGCTAGAAGTTCCACTTTAATACAGAGATGAAATTGCTATGTGCAGAATGCAGTAAACCATGGCAACCAGATACATTCATCTCTTATTCAGCGACTACTGTAGACTGAAATGCGACTGACTGCTGTGAGATAATGTTCTTCACATCTTGCAGCTGCACTTTGCACTCCTTTATTAGATAAGCCTGATCTGTCTCTCACACCATCAACAAAATGATACAGTCGTGTGAACTCCCATTACATAATCAGTCCTGTTTACATAAATTTATTTTCAAGGTCCCATTAGAATCCATCCGCTGAAAGAATTATTTGATGTATATTGTAGAGGACTGAACAGCAGACAGTACAGTACTAAATAATTTACGGCAGCACTTGCCAGTTTGTAGAATACAGCTGAAGGAGAACATGCTTCGTAATGATCGCCAGCTGCAGAACCCGGCTCCCAACCCCAGCTGGTGCAGATAAAACAAGACAAATTATTACTTCACATGTCACATAGCTGAGATCTGAAAATGCTTTGATAGAGGATGCCTGGGGAACATTAATGGTTTTGGGTCAATTTTATTTAAATTTTGTTCTAGGATTATAAATGTTATATTTAAATTTTTCCTATTTATATAACATTTTATTTTACAACATTTAATAAACAATGCAATGTAGCTGTGGGACAGGATTCCCAGAGCACTGTGGGTTGCGAGAGTGTGCAGCAGTAGCTGTTTTCTTTCAGACTGTCTGTCTCTAAAGCTGGCCATAGATAGACAGAATTTCAAATGAACATGGAAACAGGAACAGGAAAAGGCTTCTGAAAATTCACAGAACATTTGAATGTTGTTCAAGAGATTTTGTTTGCTTTTAACATTTTGTTTTTGGAATAAATGGACTTTACCGAACCACATACAAATTAAATTTGTTCGATTCAAATTTTCCAACCTGCTCTGTGTCATTTTCTTGTTACTTTCTTGTCAAAAATAAATGCAAATTTGACCCATTAACCACTTCAGATCCGCGCTATTGCCAAATGACGGCATTAGCGCAGACCTACATTTCCGGGACTACGTCTATTGACGTGGTCCCGGTTACGAGCGGCCTGCGCGCCCCCTGTGATCGGCGAGTCCGTGAGACTCGCCTGATCACCGATCCGTGTAAGGGGTCGATCCCGACCCCTTATCACGTGATCAGCTGTCAGCCAATGACAGCTGATCATGTGATAGAACGGAGCCGGTAATCGGCTATTATTCCTAAAAATAAAAGCAAAAGTAAGTGCCCCCCGTCAGTGCCCACAGTGCCACCCACAGTGCCACCCACAGCGCCACCCACAGTGCCACCCAATCTGCCTTAAAGGTGCTGCACCCCAGTGCCGCCCATCAGTGCCCAGCAGTGCCGCCCATCAGTGCCCAGCAGTGCCGCCCATCAGTGCCCAGCAGTGCCACCTATCAGAGCCACCTATCAGTGCCACCTATCAGTGCCCATCAGTCCCATCTATCTGTGGTACCTATCAGTGCCCATCCGTGCCACCCATCCGTGCCACTTATCCGTGCCACCCATCCGTGCCATCTTATCTTTGCCCATCAGTGCCGCCTTATCTGTGCCCATCGGTGCCGCCTTATCTGTGCCTATTAGTGCCGCCTTAACTATGCCTATCAGTGCCCACCGGTGCAGCCTATCAGTGCCCACCAATGCAGCCCATCAGTGCCCACCAATGCAGCCCATCAGTGCCCACCAATGCAGCCTATCAGTGCCGCCTAATCAGCGCACTTCAATGAAGGAGAAAAATGACCCGTTTGCAAAATTTTATAACAAACTATTAAAACATGATTTTTTTTTTTTTGCATCTTTTTTTGTTTGTTTAGCAAAAAATAAAACTCCGAGCTGTAACTAAATACCACCAAAAGAAAGCTCTATTTGTGGGAAAAAAATGATAAAAATTTCATTTGGGTACAGTGTTGTATGACCGCGTAATTGTCACTCAAAGTGCATCAGCGCTGAAAGCTGAAAATTGGTCTGGGACTGAGGGGGGTTTAAGTGCCCAGTAAGCAAGTGGTTAATGATAAGAAAGACACACAAAATTTCTTAGAACATTCTTTTTCCTAAGAATTTTAGTTCAAAATTCTACCCAACTATGACCAGCTTAAAGAGGAGTAGGGATGAGCCGAATACCCCCCGGTTCGTTTCGCACCAGAACTTACTGAACAGTCAAAAAATTCATCAGAACACACGAACACCGTTAAAGTCTGTGGGACACATACATGAATAATCAAAAGTGCTAATTTTAAAGCCTTATATGCAAGTTATTGCCATAAAAAGTGTTTGGGGACCTGGGTCTTGCCCCAGGGGACGTGTATCAATACGAAAAAAACGTTTTAAAAATGTTTTTTCGGGAGCAGTGATTTTAATAATGCTTAAAGAATTGTCTATCGGAGAACTGAAAATTGCTAATTTTAAAGGCTTATATGCATGGTATTGTCATAAAAAGTGTTTGGGGACCCAGGTCCTGCCCCAGGGGGCATGTATCAATGCAAAAAAAAATCTAAAGGAAAAAATAATTTAAAAGTACTAGCGGCTATAATGAATTGTCAGGTCCCGATACTACAGATAAAAGTCATTGAAAAAAATGACATAGATCCCCCCCCCCCCAGTCCATTACCAGGCTCTTCGGGTCTGGTAGGAATTTTAAGGGGGACCGCGTGCCAAAATGTAAAAAAAAATAGCATGGGGTCCCCCCAAAAATCCATACCAGACCCTTATCCAAGCATGCAACCTGGCAGGCGGCAGGAAAAGAGGGAGGGATGAGAGAGCGCCTCCCCTCCTGAACCGTACCAGCCCCCCCCCAAAGCACCTTGTCCCCATGAGGACAAGGGCCCCATCCCCACAACCCTTGCCTGGTGGTTGTGGAGGTCTGCAGGTGGGGGCTTATTGGAATCTGGAAGCCCCCTTTAACAAGGGGACCCCCAGATCCCGACCCCCTCATTTGATGCGTCCTGGCAGGTGACAGTTCTTATATAACTGAGGGCAGGGCCACGCGGTGACATAACCTGGTGACCCCGCCCCCCCTCTGATGCAGGGATACTTCCCCATGGCTTTCCCGGGGTCTCAGAGGGGGCGGGCCACCCGGTTACGTAAATGGGTGGCCCGCCCCCTCTGATGCCACGGGGAAGCCATTGGGAAGTCTCTGTGCATCCTGTGTGGCCCCGCCCTCAGTTATATAAGAACTGTCACCTGCGAGGACGCGTCAGATGGTGGGAGCCTCCCATGGATTTTTCCGGTCCGACGGCGGAGCAAGAGAAGAAGATGAAGACTACTGCAACTCCCTCCTCATTGGCTTACCTTTAAATAGACTATCCCCCTTTCAGTCCATCATGAATGCTGCTGCCAGACTCATCCACCTTACAAACCGGACAGTGTCTGCTACGCCTCTCTGCCAATCCCTCCATTGGCTGCCACTTGCCCAATGAATTCAATTCAGAACACTAACACTTACTTACAAAGTCATCCACAATTCTGCCCCCAGCTACATCACTAGCCTAGTCTCAAAATACTAACCTAATCGCCCACTTCGTTCCTCCCAAGACCTCCTGCTTTCCAGCTCCCTCATCACCTCCTCCCATATCCGCCTCCAGGACTTCTCCCGAACCTCGCCCATCCTCTGGAATTCACTACCCCAATCTGTCAGAATGTCTCCAAATGTATCCACTTTTAGGCGATCCCTGAAAACTTTCCTCTTCAGAGAAGCCTATCCTGCCTCCATCTAACAACTGCACTATTTTCTCCATGAGCTCATCACCCCCAGCTATTACTCTTTTGTATAACTTGACCCTCCCTCCTAGATTGTAAGCTCTAACGAGCAGGGCCCTCTGATTCCCCCTGTCTTGAATTGTATTGTAATGTCTGCCCTAATGTTGTAAAGTGTTGCGTAAACTGTCGGAGCTATATAAATCCTGTATAATAATAATAATAATAATGAATAGACTTTTTTTTTTAATAAAGGACTTGTCACAAAGTGTGTCTTGTGGATTTTTTAACATTTTGACACTTTTTTGTGAATGTACCCGTTACCATTTCAAATGGGAGGGGCCAGGATCTGGGGGTCCCCCTTGTTAAAGCCCCCCGCCCGAAGACCCCCACAACCATAGGCAAGGGTTGTGGGGATGAGGCCCTTGTCCCCATCAACATGGGGACAAGGTGCTTTGGGGGGGCTACCCCAAAGCACCTTTCCCATGTTGAGGGCATGTGGCCTTGTACGGTTCAGGAGGGGGGGCGCTCTCTTGTCCCCCCTCTTTTCCTGTGGCCTGCCAGGTTGCATGCTCAGATAAGGGTCTGGTATGGATTTTTGGGGGGGCCCCCTCGCCATTTTTTTTACACTTTGGCGGGGGGTTTCCCTAAAAAAATCCATACCAGACCCTTCACTTTAAGCATTATTAAAACCACTGCTCCCGAAAAAAAGGACGTTTTTAAAACTTTTTTTGCATTGATACATGTCCCCTGGGGCAGGACCCAGGTCCCCAAACACATTTTATGACAATAACTTGCATATAAGCCTTTAAAATAAGCACTTTTGATTTTTCATGTTAATGTCCCATAGACTTTAACGGTGTTCTGGCAGCTTTCGAATTTCCCCCGAAAACTGCATATTGTTCGGTGTTCGCAGAACATCCGAAAAAGCCAAAGTTTGGCCTGAACTTATGCTCGGGTCGAACCATTCGCCCATCCCTAAAGAGGAGGCCCGTGCTGAATTTTAATATTAGGACACTTACCTGTCCTGGAATCCAGCATTGTCCTCACTACAGCCACGATTTTTCTATTGGCTCTCGGGTGCTGCCGCCGCTATGGCTTGTGGGGCTTTTTGCCTTTTATGTTAATGAGGACAGACTTGGGACAGGCTCAGTCTAGCTGCAAGCTGGCTCTAGCTATAAAAACATGTAAACTGAATATTTACATTCTTGTATAAACCCAGTGTCTTTGTAGTGCCCCTTCTGCATTATACTATACCAGCGTTCCCCCACAGCTCCTGCCTCTACTGCAGCCAGACTGAAATCCAAGGTTTTGGTGTTGAATGCTAAGTAAAGTGGTGATGTCACTACCCCATGTAACAGTGCCTGGGCCTAGTGATTGACTGCTAGAACCAAGAATGTCCCAATACCCAGAAGCAAAGGGCACTGATGCTGGCTGCGATGGAGGCATGAGTCGCGGGGGAGCACTGGTAGGGTGAGTATAACTGGTGCAGAGGGTAATTTTATAAAGTCCCTTCATCCTGAATGGGCATTGTCTCTTTAATTAAGAATCCCTTCTAGAAAAGGTGATTAAGACTGTTTTGTAGTGCACAGCAATTCTCCTTGTAGCGCACAGACTTCATTTCACCTCTTTTATAGGAAAGGTAAAGTTTTCCTCTTTTCAGACAAGCATGTGATTTATAAGAGCACAGTATGTTTAGACGTGGAAAATGAAGACGCCGGCTCTCCAGGCTGCCATCTTCCTGCTCCCCTGGCAGCTGAGGGTGCATTTTCTGGCACTCCTCGGCAACATTAAGTCATAAAAGAGATGGATTTTACAAAGATGAGAGGGCAGGGGAGAAGGCGAACAAAATCAGTCTCTGTGAAAGACAAACTCGGTACAAAGGGCTCATTAAGATTACAAAGAAGGCCCAAGGTTTTAATGGATACGATTGAGATGGAGAGGGAGCACAGCATGATGGACATTACATGGCAAAGATGTTTAGAGGAAATAAAATCTACATTATAACATTCTCTGATTTACAGTTAGACAGAATATATTCCAGCATATCATCTTGCAAAATCGATATGCTATTAGGAGAATTGTTAAATAATCAACAAATATCCGCGCTTAGGAAAGTGAACTGCAGCCTCCCTTAACCACTTGCTTACTGGGCACTTAAACCCCCCTCCTGCCCAAACCAATTTTCAGCTTTCAGCGCTGATGCACTTTGAATGACAATTGCGGGTCATACAACACTGTACCCAAATGAAATTTTTATCATTTTTTCCCCACAAATAGAGCTTTCTTTTGGTGGTATTTAATTACAGCTGGGAGTTTTATTTTTTGCTAAACAAACAAAAAAAGATGCAAAAAAAAAATCATGTTTCATAGTTTGTTATAAAATTTTGCAAACAGGTCATTTTTCTCCTTCATTGAAGTGCGCTGATGAGGCTTCACTGGTGGGCACTGATAGGCTGCACTGGTGGGCAATGATAGGCACAGTTAAGGCAGCACTAATAGGCACAGATAAGGTGGCACCGATAGGCACAGATAAGGCAGTACTGATGGGCACAGATAAGGCGGCACTGATGGGCAAAGATGGGCACAGATAAGATGGCACTGATGGGTGGCACGGATGGGTGGCACTAAGGGGCACTGATAGGTACCACTGATAGATGGGACTGATGGGTGGCACTGATAGGTGGCACTGCTGGGCACTGATGGGTGGCACTGGGCACTGGTAGATGACACTGATGGGCACGGATATGTGGCACTGGGGTGCAGCACTGTTGTTGAGGCAGATTGTGGGCACTGATAGGTGGCACTGTGGGCACTGATAGATGGCACTGTGGGTACTGATGGGTGGCACTGTGGGCACTGATGGGTGGCACTGATGGGGGCACTTTTTTAATACTTAGGTGGCACTGGCAGGGGGCAGGTGGGCACTGATGAGCTGGCTGTGATCGGAACTGAAGTCCCTATCACGGCCACCGGTGATCGTCTTTTTTTTTCTCCTCACGCTGTCAGCGCGAGGAGGAAAAATAGCTGATTACCAGCTCTGTTGTGTCACATGATCAGCTGTCATTGGCTGATGTCGGGATCGACCCCTTGCTCCGATCCGTGATCAGGTGAGTCTCATAGACTTGCTGATCACAGAGCGCGCGCCCCTCAGGGGGCGTGCAGGCCGCTCGTGCACGGGACGACGTCAATAGACGTTGTCCCGGCAAAGCAGGTCCGCGCTGTAGCCGTCATTCGGCTATAGCGCAGATCTCTAGTGGTTAAAACCACACCAAAGTGAAGCAAAGAAAAATATACAAATCAACAAAGGGATAGTGGCGCTGTTCCAAAATAATAATAATAAAAGATGCACCGTATACTCAAACGATGTATATATCCCACCCACACCTCCACACCAAAGGTATGTATATGAAAAATATCACTATAAATAAAGTGTTAGTATCATGGAGATAATAAAGTGCATCAGATATATAAAAAGTGCAATGGCATATAAAGTGAAAGAAAATCCATGTGAAATTATGACGAAGCACCATAGGAATAAATCTTAGAAAAAGTGTGATAAATCAATTGTATACAAATAATATATATATATATATATATATATACCCTCCTAAAGTGCAAAGAAAAATAATTAATAAATTAAATGTATAATAAAAAAGTTAATAAAGTGCATAAAAAATATACTGTAAACTTATCTCTATATATATAATAATGAAGTGCAAAAATAATGAATATAATGTCCACAATAAATTAATTATCCAAAATGTGAGTCTCCAGAAAAAGGATGATTAAAAAAGAAATTGTATATTCAAAAAATAAATAAAAATCTTAACAACAGCCACCACAGTCCACAGGTGAAAGAATGTGCGAATACAGCAGGGAAAAAAGTGACTTGAGTGCTCCCCTCCTTCTTCTAGACATGTGCTATTCGTTTCGTATGAATCTCAAATTTGGGAAATTCGTACGTTCGGGAGGATCCGAAATTCGAATTGCCGTGCGTCCGAATTCTGTACGGAATACGAACTTTTGTTTATGAATTTCGGATTTCGGATCAGTTGTCGTCGAATCCACGACGACTCAGTCATTATGCTTATTATAACTTGCAAAAGACTTCTGTAATAGAAGTCAATGTAAGTTGCCTGAAGACATCAGTGAAGGACTTTCCTCTTCTCTGGGCAGGCTGCCAAGAAAAGATCAAAGTGATACAATGTTTCTTCTTCAATGGGCTGAACTTTGTGTGTAGAAGTTCTCAGTTTAACCATTTAAAGACTAAATCTTTTCTGACACTTGTTGCTTACAAGTAAAAATCCAGTATTTTCTGCTAGAAAATCACTCAGAAGCCCCAAAAATGATATATATTTTTTTAGCAGAGACCCTAGGGAATAAAATAGCGGTTGTTGCAATATATTATGTGACGCGGTATTTGCGCAGAGGTCTTTCAAACGCAAGTTAGCCCTTTTTTTTCGGTCAACCTCTAGAGAGCACTGACATTAGCAGCGTGACATATAGCAATGACACCTGCACCGTGATAGAGTGATCTGACACCAGCACCGTGAGAGAGAGCACTGACATCAGCAGCGTGACATACAGCAATGACACCTGCACCGTGATAGAGTGATCTGACACCAGAACCGTGATAGAGAGCACTGACATCAGCAGCGTGACATACAGCAATGACACCTGCACCGTGATAGAGTGATCTGACACCAGCACCGTGACATACAGCACTGACACCAGCACCGTGATATACAGCACTGACACCAGCACCATGATATACAGCACTGACAGCAGCACAGTGATATACAGCACTGAAACCTGCACCGTAAGCAGACCCAGGAGGAAGTCAGCATAGCACAGGGATGGTGGGAGCCCCTCATAATAAGCAGCCCCAGGAGGAAGTCAGCACAGCACAGGGATGGTGGGAGCCCCTCATAATGAGCATAGCGCAGGGATGGTGGGAGCCCCTCATAATATGCACAGCAGAGGTACAGCCCCAGGAGTAAGTCAGCATAGCCCAGGGATGGTGGGAGCCTCTCATAATAAGCAGCCCCAGGAGGAAGTCAGCACAGCACAGGGATGGTGGGAGCCCCTCATAATGAGCATAGCACAGGGATGGTGGGAGCCCCTCATAATAAGCAGCCCCAGGAGGAAGTCATCACAGCACAGGGATGGTGAACTTTATAAACCTACAGGTCAAATTTGCAGCCACAAAATAATTACTAGCTGTGCACACATAGTCCCACCACATGGCCAATGACATAACACATGTATGAGGTGAATCTGGGATCGACAACTACAAGCATCCTTTTTTTATATGTGAAATTCTGAAACTTCAGGACTCATGAGACAATGGAGGCGAGGGAAGGTCAGGGTAGGCAAAGAAGAGGGTGCAGGAGATGATCACCAGCACCAGCACCGTGATATAGAGCACTGACACCTGCACAGTGATAGAGTGATCTGACACCAGCACCGTGATAGAAAGCACTGACATCAGCAGCGTGACATACAGCAATGACACCTGCACCGTGATATACAGCACTGACACTTGCACCGTAAGCAGCCCCAGGAGGAAGTCAGCATAGCACAGGGATGGTGGGAGCCCCTCATAATGAGCATAGCACAGGGATGGTGGGAGCCCCTCATAATATGCACAGCAGAGGTACAGCCCCAGGAGTAAGTCAGCATAGCGCAGGGATGGTGGGAGCCCCTCATAATAAGCAGCCCCAGGAGGAGCAGGCGCAAACTGGACCAGCGGTGCATGGCAGACAATCCGCTTCTCTCTTTCTCATCTAATGAAACTTCGTATTTCGGATAGGAAATTCTTCAACGGAATTTCGTATTTCGGATAAAAACCAAACTTCCATCAGCATCAACTGTCATATTGAGGTATATTTTTGCCTTTAAATTCATCGTAAAAAATGTTCATACACGTTAACGAACCTAACGACAATTCGTATTTCGTACAAAACAGAACGGAATTTCTGACACGAAATACGAAGTACGAATTAATTTTATTACGAATCTAAACGGAAGAGAACGAAACGAATTTATTGACGGCGCCCATGTCTACCTTCTTCAGCTTCCCCCTCTTGTATATGCACTCACCAGAGCGCTTCACCCCAGATGGAGTAACAGGCATATAAACTCCTTATCCCGAAACTAGTATCCCTCTAATCTGGGGTCCAGGTGTTTATAAGACTAACAGTGGCTTTTTTTCCTCCCCACAGAAATGTATCAGCAGCAGGTAATCCTTACACACATTGTAGAGTCAGCAGCAGGCAATCCATATATATGGGAAAGGATAGACCTCATAGCGTGAATCCATTAAAAACGTATATTTATTAAAAAAAGACAATTATATATGTAGTTTACAAGCGGGGACCAAAATGTCCTTGACCGAATGCAAAAAAACTGCTCAGTAATCCGTAATCACGGACGGCACGGTGTGCGTTCCGCGGCCCGGGTAGCCACAACCGGAAGTTCAAAACCACCGGAAGTGACATATTGCATACCAAGAGAAGTCCTGCCTTACGCGTTTCCTCATACGGACATCATTGGAGGTGCTGCCATCTTGGTACACCATGCGAAATATAAAGCGAGTGGAGAGGCCGCAATGGACAATCAAGGAGAAGCTAATTTGCTTGATGGAAATCCTAATAAGGATGGGAAAACCACTAGTCGCCACCCACCAAATTAATGTAAACATAATATCTAACCCGTGCGCCATCTAGTGGATGGTTAAACAACGGCACCATGCGGGGTCTCCAACAGCCAACATATAGCAATTACAGGAAATATTCATTAAATTAAATGAAAAATATATATAATAATCAACAACAAAAAAGATATAAAAAATATAATCTAAAGAGTATATATATAAAATTTGTGCAAGAGAAATCACGGTAAGGATAATGGGTGTGACAAGGGTGTGACATTAGCTGACAGCAGGCTTCAGCGGGAAAACGGGTCACAGGAGTACAGAACAAACTGTACTCCTGTGAACAAGCTTTGGCTGTACTTTTCATTTAAAGCCTGACAGGGTTGCCAAACCTTTCCTTACTGTATCCATTCAATCAGAAATACTGATGTTCTCTCAGCAGCTCAGCTTCCCCTGCTCCCCTCTCCCAGCAGTGACTCATAAGCCATACTGCCCTCTCCAATGTAAAGACAGAGCAGAATCTTTTGGAGGGGATAAGGGGAAGCAAAGCTGTAAATAGAAATATTTGAATGATTTCAGTTTTTCTGCTGTGAACTTGGAGGATGAAATGTTCCACGGTGCCTTCAGATACAAAAGTCATTGAGGACCTTTTTTAATTCTCATATTTTAAAGAGCTGGAAATCACTAAAGTAGACACAGCTTCTCAGTCCCAAGCCAAGCAGCTGCCCTTCTACATTGTAAAAAGCAGGAGGTCGGTCATTCAGAAAATGCTTTGTGTGACATGCTCACCCGGGACAGAGGCTTTTAAAGGGGATGGAATGCTAGCCTCTTGCCTACCGACTATGGGCCCTGGCATTTGAGAGAGCTACAAGCACTTAGGAAGATATTCTGTTATGTAATGCAAAAGGACATTATTAAGGAGGCCATGATGGTCTCTGCCAGCCTGGGACTCAGTGGGCAGATGTATGTGAAAGGAATGCTGATTAACGAGATCTGGAAAGCCCAGGTCTTTCACCTAATAGTTTATTATGCTCGTTAAGCGCCTATGTTTCCTAGCAAACTAGTGGAGAATGTGTTTCTATGTATGTGTATTGTAAATTGTGAGTTAGGAGACGGCAAGGCTGCCCTGAAAGATCATATCTCTGAGTAACCAAGTCTGTGTAAATGATTAGTAAACTAGCTTATGTTAATTAGGTTTCTGGTTACAGTTTGTATTGTCATCCTGCTGTATATATTTGTGTGTCCTTTCAAATAAATCAGTTCATGTTGAGCAACCAAACGTGTATTGTCTTGTTTATGGTTGTCAGCGGTTGGAATATCTGATATCTATATTCAGAATGGGAGGAAGCGGTATGACTAAAGCACTCAAGCGGAGTGTGGGATGTTTCGTTACACTTTGCATTTTCTAAAACAAGGCAAAGCATTCTCTGACTGGATGAGGTGGAATATATAATTTCGCCACCCCGCCTGTTTACCTTATCCAATCAGAGAAAACTTTGCATTAATTCAGAAAATTGCAAAGCATTCTCTGAATGAGGCTCGTGCCCCGCAGTTAACCTTCTGTGTTCAGAAAGGAGCAGGGCAGCCACTCAGCACAGAACCCAGCATCGAGTGCAGATCACTGGAGTAGCGGTGTCTATTTCAGTGATTTCCAGCATTCTGCCAGGTATGGTATATACAAAGTTGCATTGTTCCAAGCTGGACCAATGACTATACAAAATATCCATAACTGGAATTCTTCTTTAAAGCCTATATAGAAATCTGCAAATTGAAAGCCGGAATTGGCTTTGATCAGGTCTCGGATCTAGTAACCCGGAAGCAATGTCATGATAAAGGCGCCAAGTTTAAAAAAAAAGTATCAGTATTCAATACAGCCAAACTTGGTGTTTTGAATGCTTTTAAGTGCAAAGGAAGGATTTGGAGTCTTAGGCCGCGTACACACGCGGGGACTGTTCGCCCAACTTTGTCCGTCCAACAGTTTCGGCAAACAGTCCGCTCAAAATTAGCATGGACGGACATGGCCACACACGACGAACGAACAGTTTGCTGAAACCGTGCGCGATGACGTGAACGGCACGTACGACGGGACGGAAAATACGACGTCCTATACACTGCATTATAACTTTCGGCGTGAAAATCCTTTCTGAGCATGCGCGCAACTTTGTTTGACGAACAAGCCTACACACGAGCGGACTGTTCGCTGAAACAAGGTTTCAGCGGACAGTTTTACGGAATTTCCGAAAAACCTTGTTCGTCAAACTGTCCGCTGAAACTGTCCGCTGAAAGCCCACACACGAGCGGACTGTCCGCCCAAACACTGTTCAGCGGACAAAGTTGGGCGAACAGTCCGCCCGTGTGTACGCGGCCTTACAGACCCCAGATCCCTCCATAAAGAGTACCTGTCACTGACTATTACTGTCACAAGGGATGTTTACATTCCTTCTGACAGCAATAAAAGTGATTTTTTTTCTTTTTTTTTAAAGGGACAATGTAAAAATCAAAAAAAAAAAATCAATAAATAAAAAATTTAAAGTTTAAGGAGCCCTTTTATAGCACTGATCGTTGTATAAATGTGAATGGTCCCAAAAAAGTGTCAAAAGTGTCCGATATGTCCGTCGCAATGTCACAGTCACGATAAAAATCGTAGATCACCACCATTACTTGTAAAAAAAATAAAAAATAATAAAAATGCCATAAATCTATCGCCTATTTTGTAGACGCTATAACTTTTGCATAAACCAATCAATATACAGTTATTGCGGGTTTTTTTTTTTTTTTTTTAAACAAGTATGTAGAAGAATACATATTGGCCTAAACTGACAATATATATATATTTTTTTTTAATTGGGACATTTATTATAGCAAAAAGTAAAAAATATTGTGTGTTTTTCAAACTTGTCACTCTTCTTTTGTTTATAGCATAAGAAAAAACAACTGCAGAGGTGATCAAATACCACCAAAAGAAAGCTCTATTTGTGGGGAAAAAACTAATTTGGGTACAGTGTTGCATGACCGCGCAATTGTCATTCAAAATGCAACAGCGTTGAAAATTGGCCTGGGCAGGAAGGAGGTGAAAATGCCCTGTATTGAAGTGGTTAAACAAATTTGGGACAACGCGATTTTTGTTCTTTATTTATTTTTGTTAGGGATAAAAAATAGCATTTTCAAAATGCAAATAAAAAAATTTAAGTATTGTTTTAACTGAAGAGAAATGTTTTCATGAAATGTTAGTGAAGTAAAAGCAGTCAATTTTTCTAATCTCTACTTTTTTCAATATTAGTGGTTGGAGATCAATTTATGTAAACATGTGTTTTCATATAGTGAATTACTAGTAATTTTAATTGGGGTTAAATTCTACCTTTTGCCTTGAATTCCTCCTGTGACATTACAGTGCCTAGGCAGCCCTGTAATGCCCCATACACACGGTCGGAAATTCCGATCGAAAATGTCAGATCGGATTATGTTGTCGGAAAATCCGATCGTGTGTGGGCTCTCTCTGACTTTTTCTTACAACCTATAACAACTTATAACCTTTCCGTTACTTTAACCCCTCCCTTCTCATCCCCCCTTTTCCCCTCTTCCTTGTCCCTCCCTCCCCTTTTCCTCTTCTCCCCCTTCCCAATCAACCTTCCCCCCCTTTTTCTTCCCCCCTCTTTTCTTTTTCTTTGTTTCCCCCCTCTCCTTCTCCTTCTTATCCTTATCTATCTTACCCCTTTCTTTTCCTTCCCTCCCATTTTTTTCCCCTATCTTTCCTCGCTTTCTCCTTCCTTTTCCCCTGCCCCTCCTTCCCTCCCCTCCCCCCCTTCTCTCTCCTCATCCCCTTGCCTTTTTTCCTCCCCTCTTTTCCCTCCCTTCCCCCCCCCCCCTTTTCAGTTTGTTTTCTCCCCTTCTCTGTTATCACGTTCACTTGGTGAACTGGCCACCTAGTTACATCATGTTGTAAAACTTTACCGATACAGCATGTGTATACTATTACCTTTAATAAAGAGTTATTTTTTTCAATTAGAGCTTGTCCAACCAATCCCCCGTGTCCGCCACCAGGGGAAATAACGGGTCCTCCTGTCTGCATCCTGTTTCTATTATGGGGGTGAGCTGATCTCCTTATTCTTCATAAAAATGTTTGTATATTATAAATGAACCCTTTCGATGATATTGTGCTCTGTTGTTTTTGTACGATTTATTAAATGTAACATTTTTTCATAGATCATCCTCCTCCTGATGAAGCGGGCTCCCCGCGAAACTAGTCGAGGAAACTCCGGGCACCCCCTTTCCTCTGAAATTTTCTCGGGATTGACCCGTTGGAATTCATGAATTGTGGTGTACTTATGAGTATATTTTAATGTATTTTTGTCTGTAATTGTTCTTTTTTGCCTTTATTAAATTGTGTTTATTTTAACTAATTTGTTTAGTTAATTACCTAGTACCGGTATAGTCCAAATCTGTTGCCTTGTTGGTTAAAAGTGTTTGAGGGTCAGTGTGAGCAGCTGCCCGGGCATTTTTATACCAACCAACCTCTCTCCATTATGAACCCTGGATGATGGTACTTGTATTTCATTTCTAATTACTGGTAACTTGAGGCTATACTCACCTTTTGCCATCAGACTTTTTCTGTCGGAATTTCCGATGGAAAAAGTTTGAGAGCTAGATCTAACATTTTCCGACAACAAAATCCGATCTGACTTTTTCCAATCGCATGTAGAGAATTCCGACGCACAATGTGCCACGCATGCTCAGAAAAAATTTGGAGACGAAAGCTATTGGCTACCGGCCTCTACGTAGCCCAGTTGTACGTTTTGTACGTCATCTCGTTCCCGAAACGATTGGATTTTCCCACAACTTTGTGTGACCGTGTGTATGCAAGACAAGTTGCGGCCAAAATCTGTCACAAAAAATCAGACGGATTTTGTGGCCGGAATGTCCGAACATGTGTATGGGGCATTACTGTAGACTGACAGTTTCAGATATGCAGTGTGAGATCACGTAAGACATATCCTGCCTTTTTGCTTCTGATTAGGGATAAGCTTGGGTGTGTTCGGACCATAGTCCAAACCCACTTGGGCCCATCCAGAATCTTTCACTGTACTGGACCAACCACAAGCGGCCGAAGTGTCCCTTGTATACATACATATGCCAGCCGGGGAATGCCCTGGCTGGCCCAATACATTGACAGCTTCCTGGTGGACTCACTCACATAGATTTGGATTAGGATCTGAACATGCCCAATGTCATCCCTACCTCTAACGGATGCTATTTTTACAAAATTTGGACTGCCTTCATCTGCTCTGAGAGGACCTGTTTTACAAGGATCTCCTTATTCTTATCATGTTCTTTCTGTGGATCTGAGCTTTTTCCACCTTTTTCCTGTGCTGCTTTTTAATCATTTCCCTTATCAGTCATCAGAGGATCTGACATAAGGAAGAAATCTCTTCTTCTCTACCAAGATGGGGGAAATCTATATGAGGACACAGTGTGAAAGAAGGCATGGTTAGTCAGTACTAAATGATCAGCTGCAAGGAACCTAAAGACAAAACCAGTGACTAATCCTAGGCGTTCAGCCTTTATTTGGGGCACTTCCTCTGCAGTATATGTAGCCTTTAATATCTTTCAGAATTTGTTTTGTTTATTCAATATCCATTTCCATAGCCATTTGAATTTCATTAGAAATCAAATTTATTATATTCGAAATTCAAACTTTGGACGATGGTTGTTTCTATTCCATTCTATTGCTTTTTCTATACTATTCTTTTATTTTCTATTATATTATATTATATTATTTTCTATTCTATTCAAATGTATTCTATTCGGAATTCAAATTCGAATTTCCTTTTTCCTGCGTGAGGATGTAGAGAAAAGCATCATGGGACGTGTAGTTCAGAATGCTGAAGTAACTGGCCAACAGGACTGATCTGAACTACAAGGAACCGAATGCTGAGTGAACAGAACAGACTGCTGGGAAAGGATATAAAAGGGGCTGGCGCGGCCTAGATCAGCCTCTCTGGTAGCCTTTTTGACTCTGCCAGCAGGAGGTCTGTGTGACAGTGAGTTGCTGATGATTCATGGCCTATACCAGTGATGGCGAACCTTGGCACCCCAGAAGTTTTGGAACTACATTTCCCATGATGCTCATGCACTCTGCAGTGTAGTGGAGCATCATGGGAAATGTAGTTCCAAAACATCTGGGGTGCCAAGGTTCGCCATCACTGGCCTATACAGTGGGGAGCCAGACAGCTTATACCCAGAAGGATGTCTGCAGACAGCATCGCCTTCTTTAGTGCAGTGGACCAGAGGGTTTTCCAGGTCATCCAGAGGCACCTGCAATTCAGATTCCCATGGGTTGGAGTGTGGCACTGTGGACGTCATTTTCCAGAGCCAAGATACAGAAAGAGAGTTCTGGCTGGTTTATTCTCGTCATCTGCAACATTGCCAAATCCATCTGAGTTTCAGAGTGGTGAGCGGGTATAGCCCATGTTATAATTAAGGACACTGCTGTTAGACATCACCCACACAGTTCTGCTGGTGGCACTTGTAGTTTTCACAGAAGTCAAATCCTAGGTTATAATGGACACAGCAAGTAGATATCTATGCTCAGTTCACATCATTGATTCCAGTAGCCATATTTGGATGACACCTTTAGGACCATAAAACATGGAAGTTATAATACAACCAGAACAAACGAAAGTTTTGCCAAATTTGCTACACTTTGGCATTCCAAATTACTTTATTTACAACATAAAGAGGCTAGCTGAAGATATCTGGATTTCAGGAAATACCCTTTTACCCTTCTGTCGTCCTTTTTCCTTCGTCTACCTTAATTGCATTGAACTGCTATAGGGAGCCATCCTATTTGAATGTAATATTCTTCATACTGTTTCTCCATATTGTGCAGGATTTACTGGCCTGTGAGTTGAGGAGGCAGAAGTGAGAAATCTGACACATAAGATATAGTGTCAGTTGTCTGCTCTCCTGTTAACCTGTTCACATAGGCTTCTGTGATTTGGTTTAAAATTTGAGTTCATTTACAATCAAGGGAACTTGGCACCAATATATTGTGTTAATTTTGATAAGTTTAGATAAAATAGCGGTCTGTGACAAAGTTGAGATATATATGTATCTTGTGTTTTGATATACAGTAAACATATTTGAACTGTTTCTTTAAAGAGGAAGTAAACCCCTTCAAACCACTTTGACCTACAGGTAAGCCTAGATTAAGGCTTACCTGTAGGTCCAAGCAATATCTCCTAAACCTATATGGTTTAGGAGATATTTGCCCGAAAATGGGCACCGCTGTCTACGGCGCATGCGCCGTAGACAGCGGCGCGCAGGCGCACTAAATGCGGCAAGTCCAAGAATGGATTTGACTAATTTGTCGACTCCCGTGCGCATGCGCGGGAGTGACGTCATCGCGGCTTCGCCGAATGGCAGCGGCGGAGCTGCGAGACGCGACTCCCGTGCGCATGCGCGGGAGTGACGTCATCGCGGCTTCGCCGCTGTCATTGGTCGAGCAAGATGGATGCGGCGGACTACAGGGATCAGCGGCGACTTCGCTGGCTCCTGTGTCAGGTAAGTGACACATAATGAGCTACTATGCGATGCATAGTAGTCCATTATGCTTTACCTTTGCAGGGAAAAAAAGAGGAAGTAAACCCATCAGGGTTTACTTCCTCTTTAAGGCTGCATTCACACCTGAGCATAGCTTTTTCAAGCGTTTTTTGCAGCGTTTTTTACCGCGATTTGCGACGTTTTTTACCGCGATTCGCGGCGTTTTTTGCCGCGTTTTGTCGCGAATTTGTGCAGGGCAAAAGGTCACCAATGTTAAAAGAAGAAAAACGCCCAAAACGCGTGACAAAAAAGGGTCCGGAACTTGTTTGAGGTTCAGGCGACTTGGAGTGGAGATGTGAACCATCTCTATTGAGAATAATGGATTTTTTCCCCTCCAGCGTTTTGTAGCTTCAGGCGTCAAGCTACAAAACGCTCAGGTGTGAATGGGGTCTAATACTGCATTGCCGCGTACACACGATCAAACAATCCGGTGGAAAAGTCCGACAAACTCAAGTCCGCCAAACAATCCCCCCCGTGTGTAGCCTTCGGCATACTTTTTTGACCCGAAAGTACGGCGGACTTAGAATGCCGTGTTGCACACCAATCTATCCGTCGGACTCGCATTTCGGCGAACAATCCGGCCGTGTGTGTGCCAGTCCGTCGTACTTTTGAAATGAGCGGACTTTTCCCGCCCGGAGAAAAGTCCGCTAATTTCGAGCGGATCTCCAGGTAGGCGGGGCCCGCGAAGGAGACGTCGCTGGCCCCGCCGCCTGGTATGGACTTAAAGGGGAACCCCAATGCCGAAAAAAATCGGCGTGGGGGTCCCCCCCAAGTCCACAACAGACCCTTGTCCGAGCACGCTACCCGGCCGGCCAGGAAAGGGGGGGAGCGAGCGCCCCCCCTCCTGAGCCGTACCAGGCCGCGTGCCCTCAACATGGGGGGTGCCTTGGGGAAGGGGGGGCCGCGCGCCCCCTCCACCCCAAAGCACCTTGTCCCCATGTTGATGAGGACAAGGGCCTCTTCCCGACAACCCTGGCCGTTGGTTGTCAGGGTCTGCGGGCGGGGGGCTTATCGGAATCCGGGGAGCCCCCTTTAATAAGGGGGCCCCCGGATACCGGCCCCCCACCCTATGTGAATGAGTATGGGGTACAATGTACCCCTACCCATTCACCTGTAAAATAAAAGTACAAAAAAAACACAACACACAAGATAAAATACTTTATTGCACAGCTCCGGGGGTCTTCCGTCTTCGGGGGTCTTCTCGCCGGACTCCTCCATTATCTTCTTGTAGCTCTTTTTCTAGCGGAGGAGTCCGGCTTTCTTCCTCGCCGCCGGCCTCTTCTTCTGACTTCGGGGGTCTTGTCCCCCTCTTCGGTTCTTCTGCCGGGCCACCGCGCCTTCTTATAGCTCTTTTACAGGCGGTGGCCCAGTCTTCTGTCGCCGCCATCGCCGCCGCCTTCCGTTCTTCTTCTTCTTCTTCTCCAGGAGATGTTGACTCGACGATCTCTCCGGCCGCAATGCCAGGGAAGCGCTGCACGGCCAGTTATATAGGGACAAGGGGCGGTGTCACATGGCTTTATGTCACATGGGTTGGTGTCACATGGTGACCCCGCCCCCTTATGATGTCACAGTCCCCATGTGACATCAACCCATGTGACCTTACATAACATCAAGAACTGTATTCTTTGCTTCTTGTTTTGCCACACATATTTCATATTTTTTTACTTATTTTTTTTTTAAATAGAAAATAAGCAATGCTATTGGTAGCATTTGAAATTTGTATAAATTTTTTGGCAGTATTACCAATTGTACCACATTTATTATACCCATCCATGAGAGTGTGCAGTTTGTGATTTTCTTAAGTTCTACCTGTATTTCATTAAGTAATGGAATTTAATTTACTTGATATAGGTCTTTCAGTAATGGTGCTATTTTTAATTCCAGATATTTTAGTCCTTTCTTCCACCATATAAATGGGAATTCTGTCTCCTTTTCTTTATCTAATCCCGAATTACAAATTTCCGACTAGACTTGGTTTATCTTCAGGGTTTATCTTCAGGTTTGAAATTTCCCCTGTATTCTTTTAATTTCTTGATCAAATGTGGGAGTCAGTGGTGGCTGGTGTTTTTTTGTTTGGGGGGGGCAAACAACCACCCCCCTTGGCACCTCAAACACCCTCCCCATGCTGTCTGCTGGTCCACGACACTTATCCCATCTAGGTGGGTGGCACATCGGGCAGCAGAGGGGATAACGGCATCGGAGGGCACATCGGGCAGCTTCAGAGTTCCTTTTCCATCCTAGATTCCCCCTAGTTTTTTTTCTATTCTTTTATTTTGTATTCTGTTCTGTTTTACTCTATTATAGTCTATTCTTTTATTTTCCATCTTTTATTTACTATTCTAGTCTATTATATTATTTTATATTCTATTCCTTTATTTTCTATTCTATTTTATTCTCTTCAGAAATTCGAATAGAAAACTATTTAAATTGTGTCCGAAATTTTGATCCGTTATTTTGGATTCGTTTAAATCAGTTACTATTGTAATTTGGAAATTCGGATACATCTGAATTTCTGAATAATGAAAAATTTGTTCCGAATTTCAATTCGGAACAAAATGAACTGCACGTGTCTACTGTGTACACATTGTACACTGGAATGGCCAACAGTACCTGTGGTCACATTAAAGAATTGGTAAGCCTGCAGCACTGGCTTTCTCCATTGATCCCTGTCTTTTCTTTTAAAGAAAGAGATCGGCAGACTGTTGCATTGTGCCTGACAACATTGCGGAGCAGCTCAACTGGATGTGTTATGCCAAAACTAGCATAGTTTCATATTTGGAATATGCAACCAGACAATTTTTATGGGTTCTGTATCATTAGACAGTGTAATTATATTGATAATCACAACGGTCATTATCTTTGCGTCTGTGAACAGAAGTCTCTTACTTACCAGCAGGCTGCAGACATGGAAATTAAGAGTGCTTGATCCCACGTTACACATGTACTGAAAAAATATTATTTTTCCTCTGTAACCATAACTGGCTACCAGAGAAGGGATTACTAACATAATGCTCTTAGTAGTCAACTACAGATGACATGATGGGCTGTCTCAAAAAAAAGAAATGCTTAGGATATGATGGGCTCAGCTGGTGTCTGAGTGGCGTTTTATATCACCAGCTGGAGACAAAGACTGATACACTGTTTTCTATCTGGAGCACAAGTTTTGTTCAAGATGGTTCTGCATCTACTTGGTGCTCTGACAGTCAGTGTAGACACTGCAGGGAGACCAGGACAGACTCTAGCAAAGCAGCTGGTCTCTTAAGAAGCTTGGCTTTGCAGGGTCTCACACAATAACCCAGAATCCTCTTAATCCCAAACTTTCTTTCTGCGGATAATAGGCTTTGGCAGGAACAGCGGATAGATGAATATGGAACAAGTTTGTCAAGCACCTGCCATGTCACTCAGTTAAAAAGAGCAGCAAGCACACAAGAAAAGGGTTTTAATTTGAGCTCCTAGAAAGATGAAAGTGAAATTGATGCAAAAAAATGTATATATGACCTCAAAGAAAATTCTCACTGAAAACCTAGACTAAATTCACTCTCTGTTGTCTTATGATAACTGTACTTTTAATACAATTAAGCTGGCCATAGACGGTTCGCTAGTCATCCGGTTCAAACCTTGTATGGGCAGATTGAATGTACCCAAGTTGTTTGATCGATCAACTTGGGTACAACCAGCCTGACAAATTTTACATGCGACTATCACTAGTGGCTTTTAGCCCAGCCATATATAGCACCCTGATGTTTAGGCAGGGTTGCTTTTAAATCTATTTACCAAACGATCGTTGCCTTGGCCAATTGTTAGGAGGTGAATTGATTAAACCCTAATTCTGGAATTGCTTCACTTCTCTCTTCTGTCGCTCGATGGCCTGGTATCAGGTGACATTAGATAAGGCAAGGGCATTGCAAGAACAGATTAGGAATGAATGGGGTGTCTCAATCAATGGGCAGGGATTTTATTGGGTCCCTTGGCCTGCTGGGAGAACCTATTTATTTGGATAGAGTCAGGTGATCGGGATTCTGTGCCACCTGGACGGCTGTCTGGGTGGACGTGTGTTGTATTGCCCTGGGCTGCTAGGCCAGAAACCTAAGGCCTATCCCGGGGACATCTGGCTGCTACTCTGTCTGAGGGCCTGACCAGAAGAAGGAAAGAAGCATATGGTTGGAACTGCAGGCTTGTAGTCCAACCAGAAGTAACGTTTCCGCCAGCTGGGGGAACCAGTTGTGGTCTGAGGTAGAGGGAAGCTGTCGCCGCTAAGGGACCATCCACTTTGCTATTGGAGATCACTGTGAGTAAGCTGAGGCCAGTACCAGAGCAGACTTCTTGCCAGCTGGGGACAGTGAAGAAGTGGGAAAATGTCAGCAAGTGCCAAGTCAGGGAACCAGCGGGAAAGCAGAGGTGGCACTTGCAGAGTGCCAAGCCAGGGACCTAACGTGTCAGCAGGGGTAAAGCTTGAAGAGTATCTGTGAGTGCCAAGCCCAGGACCCAGCAGCGAAGCGGGGGGAAGCTTGAGGAAAATACTGAGTGCTACAGTGGAGGAGCTCAGGGGATCCAGTGGCTAAGGGATCTGAAGTCTAGTGAGAGACTGGAAGTTTGTTGAGTAAAGACCCACAGTGAGTGAGTGTGGGGTAGAGTCAGCTGTTTGTATTGCAGATAGTTGAATACCTTTTCCGTTAGTAACAGCTACAAGATTGTTGCCATAGGAGACAATGGTCCTACCTATACAGAAGTGGTTTCCGGCTGGAGGCCTTCATGTGCATAGCTGTCTACCTATAGAAGTCTTGGGGTCTGCTAATTATCTTTGCATCTACCTAAGGCTGTCCTGGCCCTAACCTCTCCCCCAGTTCTGTTTAAGAGACAATAAATCTCTTTGCATTCAAAAAGTGTCTGGCGCCCACAATTTCATCTTGCTTTACACCCACCATGCCTTGTAACCCACTCTATACTGAAGGATGTCAGCCGTCCCTAACTGAGAATTGTTGCTGACCATGTCCATCCTTACAGTGTATCCATCTTCTGATGACTACTTCCAGCAGGATAATGCACCATGTCATAAAGCTCAAATCATCTCACTACTGGTTTCTTGAACATGACAATGAGATCACCGTACTCCAATGACCTCCATAGTCACCAGATCTCAATCCAACAGAACACCTTTATAATGTGGTGGAACAGGAGATTCGTATCATGGATGTACAGATGACAAATCTGTGTGATGCTATCATGTCAATATGGATCAAAATCTCTGAGGAATGTTTCCAACACCTTGTTGAATCTATGCCAGGAAGAATTAGGCCCCTTTCACAAGGGACTGTCCGCATTGAGCCCGTAAATAGCTCAGCGGGGATCGCTCCGTTGATCCCTGCTGAGCCAGTGGATGACAAGTCGGCCTCTGCACTCTGTGCAGGGACAGACCTATCTGAGCCCTGCTATCCCCTATGGGGGATCGGATAATTACGGACCACCTGTCCGTTTTCATCCAATCCGCTCCACCAGACGGATGAAAAATAGGGTTTGCATCCGTCTGGTTTTAGTGGAGAGGATCGGATCGGGGCTGATCGGATGTCAGTGGACATGTCTCCGCTGACATCCGACGCTCCATAGAGGTACATGGAGCTCCCGTTCAGATCTGCCTGAAAAACTGACAGGCAGATCTGAACGGTTCACACGTGTGAAAGGGGCCTTAAGGCAGTTCTGAAGGCAAATAGGGGTCCAACACGATACTAGAAAGGTGTATCTAATAAAGTGGCCGGTGAGTGTAGATTGCTACATAATAGAGTTCAGCATTTAAGTTCATCCCTACCTCTGTGCTTGTGTAGTTTTCCAGTTCTAGTTCTAGGTTCTAGTTCTAGCTTCCACTACAACCTGCAGGTATGTCAGCTCTGTCTTACCAGAATTACTTTTCTGTACGATGGCGCTAGAAATAGTATTAAGTGTTAAGCTTGGATGGTGACAGGGGCTGAAATGAACAGATTTGTGTTTCCACTTTCCAGCAACACATTTGGTGCGCTGGCACTATAAAAATGGAGATATAAATCAATCAATTAATCAAAGTGACCCCATTCTCTCATGCCACTGACTAATCTCTCATGAGAACAAGGCTGATACAATTGGTTGCATCTCTGGAAAAGTGACACAGTTAAGTACAACACAACAAACACTGTTATCTTTTGGCTGAGTCACTGCCTAAACTCTATAATCACACAAGATGTACGTGGGTGAGGAGAGCACAGCGATGTCTGACAGCTTGGAAGAACGCAATTTCTGGAGAGGTAATTGCGGAGCATCGATATACGAGTGTGCTTGTTCTTGTTAGCTCCGTACACATTTGTTACAATGCCTTCAAATAAGATTTGATTGTGACCGGTAGTTCCAAAGGGACAATCTCATGGTGGCTTTACTGTTAAACTTTGTAATATCACAAGAGTTCTGTTCAGACCCTCAGATCTGTTATTATACTATCATGTATAATATAGGGTGTTCTTTCTTTCCTCTGGATCAATCGTGGCTGTAGGATTCTGTATGTAGAGGTTTTCAATCTATTCTATTTATTTATTCATTTATTTTTATTGGTTGAACTAGATAGACTTCTGTCTTTTTTCAACCTCAATGTAACCTCAATCCACTAAACATATGCAGTAGGACTAGCAACGAGGTCTTAAATAGGAATTCTAGGTATAGATATTTAGTCCAACTTGTACCAATGTAACTATGCATATAGCAAATGAGGGTAATACTCCTGGAAGCTGGAAATCTCTGAAGTAGACCCCGCTATTCCAGTGATCTCCACTTGCTTCCAGGTCACATGCCAGGTGGCTGTAGGGTTGCCACCTCATCCCTTTAAACCTGGACACATAATAATTACACAGGTTCTGTGGCTGATTAAGGTGGTAATTAAGCTCACTTGGTGCCTTATCTGCATTTAATTAGCCTCAGAAGATCAAAGATGTTCAGGTTTAAAGGGATGAAGTGGCAACTCTAAGCACAGGAGGTCAGCCACTTGGCATGGGGGCCATTTTGGGGATGCTTTTGTGTTTTCTGAATGGACGCAAAGTGTTCTCTGATTGGATGAGGTGGAGGGGCAGGGGATGTGACATCATACCCCACATTTTCTGTCCTATTGACTTCATAAGGAGAGTGCAAAAAAACATCCAAAAACGTCTTTAGATGTTTCCATAAAAAAAAAATCTAAGGTTGCCAAAAAACACTGCTCCAAGAAGCTCCTGTATGATACTTCACTCTTTAAAAACCCTCAACATTGACTGAATGTGCTACACTTAAGGCCTCTTTCACACTGACGTCCCGTTCAGGCCCGCCTGTCAGTTTTTCAGGCGGACCTGAACGGGTGCTCCATAGAGGTCTATGGAGCGTCGGATGTCAGCGGTGACATGTCCGCTGACATCCGACCCGCTCCGATCCGAAAAAGTGTAACGGAGGAAAAAGCTATTTTTCCATCCGTCTGCGGATCGGATCGGGTGACGACGGGCACTGCGGTCCGTCGTCATCCGATCTCCCATAGGGGAGAGCGGCGCTGTGACAGGTCCGTCCTTGCGCAGTGTGCAGAGACGGAGCTGTCATCTCCCTGCTCAGCGGGGATCGGCGGAGTGATCCCCGCTGAGCAAACGGACATCCACGGGGCGGATCAGAACTGATCCGCCCCGTGTGAAAGGACCCTAAGAGTGAATAGGGAATGTTCCTCCCCCCCTCCTCCTTTACATTTGGCACATTAATTTTTTTGGGGGGGGGGGGGCTAATTTTGACAGGTACCCACTCCCCCACTTCTTGTCAGATTGCCAGCTGTGCCAGCTGTGAAGCCGCAAGACTTCACTGCCTGTTTCTCTTAGTGAAAATGCCAGCACCTTCACCAAAGCCAATTGACGAATTGGCTCAGGTGAGGACATCGCTAGATCAAAGGGCAGGTAGGTGTCCTTATATTTATTTTTTGGGGGGAGACTATAGCTCCTGTTTAAACACTGAGATTTCACCAAGTGATCAAAATGAACCCAGACCCTCCCATTCAGGAATCCATTCAGAAAGGACATATTGAAACAAACAGCTATTTCTTCAGAAATGAAAAGGGTAGGCATCAACACATATTTGGTTATAGTCCTTGCAATGTACACAGACCACACAGAGGGAATTGTTACAGGTCATGATCTTACTATGATTATTGATGGTCATCAAAAGCATCTGCCTAGCCCTATAGAACAGGGATATGCAATTAGGGGACCTCCAGCTTTTGCAAAACTACAAGTCCCATCATGCCTCTGCCCCTGTGTGTCATGCTTGGGGCTGTCAGAGTCTTGCTATGCCTCATGGGATTTGTAGTTCTGCAACAGCTGGAGGTCCGCTAATTGCATATCCCTGCTATAGAATAAAGGTAGACAAACCTCTATTTCTCCAGCTGTTATGGGCCTACAAATTCCATCAAACCTTATCAGCCTCTGAGAGCCATTAATTCTAAGTAGTAAGCCTCTTGAAAATGTTGCAATAGAATAGATTTAAAAAAAAGCAAAGTAACTTTTTTTTATACCTCTTAAATGTAAAATCTTTCCGTGTAGCCATTTCTTGGTCCTGTATTTGTTACTCTGGTGATGCTCAACTACGATCCTCAAAACTGTCTACCAGCGCACCATTTTCAGTTCTATACATAGACTTACAGGTGAGATAATGAGTTTAAGGTAGTGTCAGATGAAAGCTTTTTCTTTCAGCAATTTCACGTCTGGATTCTGTCAGACAAGAGGACCGTCTCCCAAATAATGCGGCATGGCTGACAGGATCAGTGTTTTCCTTTGAATCCTACTAAGGTGATGCAACAATCATCCTGTAAGGAAGGTTTACAAAGGGATGCTCAATTTTAATGACAACCAGTCAAGAATAGGCCTCTGCAATAATCCGTATGTCTTCACTTTTAAACACTTATGCCACTTGATAGCTATAGATGTATACGATTATAAAAAGATACAGTAATTACGTTCACAGAATTGGCCTATGTGCAATTTGTTTTAATGTGTATACTCAACATTTTAGTATAAACCCTCATTTTTCTAATTCAGGCTTTTATTTTAATAGCTGTAGCCAGCTTGCCTGTTAATAGCCAAGTCGGCCTGGATCCTAAGTGTAGCGCCTACCCCCGAAGGAGCTGCTGAGAATATACCCAGGTCTTCCAATGTAGTACAGAGGCTGCCAGTCATACAAGCACAGTCCTAAGCACAGGGACAATTCAAGGGATGTCTTTATAGGATTTATTGCTAAAGAACTTTAACAGGAGAGGGGTTTAAGTTCACAGGATATTCCAAAACGATCAATTGCAATAATGGGAGGACAAACTTCTCACTAATCTTCCAGTTTTTCCTGGAGGTAAGAGGATATCTAGGACTCTATCAGAGCAGCTCTAGTTCATATAGCATCATCTGGTGCTTTACATATAACAGGTCACAGCATGGTCTTTATTCACAGTGTTCCAGAACCTGTCTGCCACCCAGCATCCACAGGTAGATCATCAGTGAGGGGGAAAAAAGACCCTTCTCCAGACCAGTTCTGTGCCCTCCAACAATGGTAATCCTCAGGCAATCTTCTTCAGATCCTCAAACTAGCAGCTTAGGACCAGGCCGCAGCTTCTTGTCTCTCTGGCTTTCTCCCAGGGGCAACAGCCCCCCCCCCCCAAAGACCCTCCCTTGAGAGGCAGAACAATCTGTTCAGGCTTCCTGCATATTTATCAACCCCCCAACCACCTTCTGGACACTTCTTTTCAGGGATTGACTGGGGAATGATAAATAGTCAACTTATCATTTTTATTTCTTGGCCCTATGCTCTGGAAACCTCTTTCTGAGGCAGGTGGGAGAAATCAAACTCTCAACTCAGAAAGCCCTGATCAGACCTACACAATCAACCAGCACAACAGCCTTTCACTACAAGGGAGCCACAAACAAAATTTACCTAGCAACCTAACCAGAAGAGGGCACTAAATACGTATATTCAAAAATGTGATATACTGTAGATAGATAAATAGACTTCCATGTCCTTGTACAGTACTTGTTACAAGGTTATTGTGTTGGTACAAAGGCTTTAAAAGGTATGTACAGACAAAACACATTTGTTTTAGCTTTGGAAAAAGTAAGGAAGGTTTAAAACCTGACAGGTTATGTACCATTCTGGAGATTTCCCTTCGCTATCTGTCCCAGAGACGCAACTGAAAATTTGTGGAAATCTTCCCTCTAAGGCTTGGTTCACACCTATGTGTTTTTGGGTGCTTTTTGCTCAAACGCACTACAGTTAATTTAACATGGTTTCCTATGGGACACATTCACATCTGTGCTTTTTTCAGCCTCTGCGTTTTTGGAACGGGTCAGGGACTTTTTTAAACACAAAACTTTCCTTTTTTTAGCTTTTTTTGGTTCAATGGACCTCACTGGTGAGGCTGCAGAAAAGCATGTAGTGCGTTTTTGCCACAATTTTCCAGTGATTTTGCTGCAATTTGTGTTTTTTTATCTGCCCAACAAGAAAATGGCCAAAAAAAAAGCATAAAAATGCAAATCGTGTAACGTTTTGGTAAAATCGTGTGTTCAAAATGCACATTAGAACGCATCAATCGCAAACTGCATAGATGTGAACTGAGCCTAACTTTCATTCTCGGTGACAATGGGCACCAGTACAAATAGAGATGTGAAACTCTCTATGTGAGGACACCAACAGCAAAAAAAGAACTTGACAGAGGATCTAATCTTTCCACACTCTGTCCAAAACTAATAGGCCCACAAGTGGCTAATGTACATAATACAATATGGCTTGTGTGGCAATTTATATATATATATATATATATATATATATATATATTTTTTTTTTCCCCACAACAACTCTTACAGAAGTGAATTTCCCTTTCTAGGGGTAGATTTCCTCTCACTTTCTGCTGTTTCCCTCCGTTTGTAAGTAGGAGTCATTTGTAAGTCGGATGTTTGTAACTAGGGGAATGCCTGCCTAGTCAATGGGGGCGCAAGACACCATTGAGTGAACATGTGTACTGTGTGGCCATAGTGATCAAAATGAATGGGTGAGTAGATCATTCAGAAGGCTTTCATAGATGATGCATCAAGTGCAGCACAAAGAAAAGTGTGGCTTCAAAGATGGTCGAGAATCTGTTGAAAGTGATCCAACATGTAGAACACCTGAGAATGTTGGACGTGTATGGGCTGCAATCAGCAAAGATTGGCAATTGACAGAGCAAGAACTAGAAGCTGATCTGGGGATTCCAAAAACGACTGTGTCCGAGATTTTGACACAGGATCTTGTGGAAGAGAGGCTGGAAGAACAGTGTGAGGTCCCAAGGGTTCTACTTTCACACAGGTTTCTCAAAGGTGCAGTTTGAGAAGCTCCAGCATGTGTTTTGTGAGCAGAGAAAAATGTGTTTTAAGTTTTCTCCGGGTTTGGTAATCCTGGATCGGGGCCTGGAGTGTGAAGGTTCCAAAGTGTCTTGGGTGAGGCTGAACATTCAATGCTGTGTCCACACTTTGCGAGACACCTGCAGCCTGTGTGAGTGCACAGGTGTGCAAGGTTTTTATAAGCCAGGTTTGAGACTAGGTCAGAGCAGTTGGAGTTGCAGTCGCTGCTGTTTGGAGACAGAGCCCTGTCAGCAAAGCTGGGGATTCCTGCTGGAGACTGCATCCCTTGTGAAGGGGGTTCCTTGACCAAGGACTGGGAGAGTGGGGACAGCTACATGGGTCTGAGAGGAAAAGAAAGCTGAGGTGGTTAGTGGGTCCAGGGGCATAACTACAGAGCACGCAAGTTTCGGGATTGCAACCTGGCCCCATGCTGCAGCGGGCACGTACGGCCCCCCTGTCAGGTTTGTCTACACTTGCATGAGCCAGAGCTGGAGTCGGGGGCAGAGCTGGTAGGCGGAGCTGTGGTCCTAGGTATGAATAACTGCTTGCCTCTACATTCTAGATGCAGCTAGTACCAGGCAGGATGGGAGGGCTGGTGGGGTGGCATATAGGTGTAACGATATCCTCTATTCTCCTCCTGGCTCCTGCATGTCTTTCAGCGGCTGCATGATCAGGATCACTTCTTCATCCGTACCTAGGACTGCCATCTCAGCCTCCCAGGTTCGCCCTCCGGCACCCACTTCTTGCCTCAAGGCTATTCCTACTGCCAGAACGGTAGGAGAATTGCTCCCTGCCCAGAGGCAGCTCCTGGTAAGCAACAAACTCTGTCACAGCAGAGTGAGTATATTGTTCCAGATGTGCTGATGACTGTCACTCTGCTCCCTCCGGTCATGCCATCCCCCCATACTGCTCTCCATTGCCCCCCTCCTATCATGCTTTCCCCTCATGCTAGCCTCCACTGCCTCCCTCTCATCAAAAATTGTAAAAAAAAACTATAAAAAATAAAACTGTAAAACACTGTGTTACTGACCCCGTCCACTGTGCTACTGACACTGTCCACTGCCCTACTGGCCACGTTCACTGCCCTACTGACCACATCCACCATCCTACTGACCACGTCTACTGCTCTACTGACCATGTCCACTGCCCTACTGACCACATCCACTGCCCTACTGACCACGCCCACTGCTCTACTGACCATGCCCACTTCTCTACTGACCACTTCCTCTGCTCTACTGACCATGTCCTGACTGACATCATTCACAGTCCACACTGACACCACTGGCGGAACTACCAGGCTTGCAAATTCCCACTTGCGACTGGGCCCTGGCCTTCCACCACAAAATGGCGGGGCCTAAGACTGCTGGACTGCACAAAATGTGAAAGGGATCCACTGCGGGACCATAAAGGGTCATGGGATCAGTGGGAAGGGCTCTGGGCTCAGAGGGAATAGCCCAGGCCCTTCATGGTTTCTTGCACCAGGGCCCTGAAGGTTCTAGTTACACCTCTGATCGGGTTTAAGTGCCTGGAGGGAATCTGTAAGTCTCTAGAGCAGGGTTTCTCAACTAGGGTTCCTCCAGAGCTTGCTAGGGGTTCCTTGAGCAATGAGCAATTTCTCCCTCTTAGATAAGTTTTCACTGATATCGTTGATCTTTTTAGCTATCTGTAGGGAGGTAATTCTTCCCAATGGCCACAATGTAAGGGGCATTCTTCCCACTGACCATCACACTAATGTATCATGAGTTGTAGATATAGTAAGTTTAATCAGGGGTTCCCCAAGACCAGAAAGTTATTTCAAGGTTCCCTCTGTGTTGAAAAGGTTCAGAAAGGCTGCCCTTTTTTTTTAAATAAAAGTGGGCTGCTGTGCACTTAAAACTTAAGTTTGGACTGATGTGAGCTCACTTGAAAAACCCACCACTACTTGAAAAATTTACCACTGAGCTAACCAATCCCCATATTATATATATATATATATATATATATATATATATATATATATATATATATTTTTTTTTATCAGCTGGAATTTTTCTTTTACTGAAGTGTAACAGAAATACACATATTTACAGAATGCTGCTGATTGTACACTTGTTAGCTGGGTTTTCTTTTAAGCATTTCTGCGATATCAGCGCATTCCACGTCTCTGCCCTTTATGTAGTCATAACATGCCTCATAGCTTATTACTTCACTGCCCCTGAGCTGATAAAGGCAGCCCATAACAGGCATGACGTCCACCTTCAAACACAAGTGGAAGCCATCAGATTGAACCATTAAACTAATGAAGTCATTTGGCTGCTTCTGTGCCTGAGCGTCTCCGTTAAAAGGACCATATTCATCATATGCATTTTTTGCTTAAATGCCATTTAGTGAATTCTTTGTTTGCTGTAAGGGCTGGCTAATGAAGGCCTCTTTATACCCAATAAGAGAAACATTAAAATAACGATAATGAACACGGAAGTGCCACGAACATTATTATTATTATTCATGATTTATATAGCGCCAACAGTTTACGCAGCGCTTTACAATATAAAAGGGAGACAATACAGTTATAATACAATAAAATACAAGAAGATTAAGAGGGCCTTGCTCAGAAGAGCTTACAATCTAATAAGGTGGGGCATATTCTTTCTCGAGCAAATATATTTGTATAGCTTGTCATTTCTACAAAATGGCAGAGAGGTGCATTCACTGTGTTTATTTTGAGCTGACCTGAGACAAATGGCGCTTACAGAGGCATATCTTCCAACAATCCTCCTTGTAGCGAAACTTTATTTTTTTTAGGCTAGGGATGGGTCTCACCAAAAAGTGAAGTGGCTTGGTGGGGGGGTTATGTACTGGTGTATTTCATACATGTGCTGAAAAAAAGGAAAGTGAATTCATGAATGTGCTTCTTCTCCAATACCAGGCTGGAGGCAGAGAGGTGACCAAAAACATATTTCTTATGGTTTGGTCAGGTCACCATCCTGCCTGTACGGTCTATATCTCACTAATGGAAATCGAAAATCGATATTTGGCAGACAAAACAGCATCCATATTTGTATTTCAGTGGTTTATTTAGACATTTACCTGGAGTTCATCTTTAAAGGAATAGGGTGGTAGGGGTCGGAACTGTGTCCAGGCCCTAAAGGGCATTAGGGGATATATGTGGAGACCCTCTGCTCCTACAGGATCAACCAGCTGGCTTCTACAATACTTGCAGTATACTTACTAACTTCCAAGTCAAAAATAATCAGTTTTGGGGTTCCTGCATTATTTGTAGTGCTTTGCCCATTCCGGGCAAACCACTAAGCGTTAGACCTCAGTGGCTGCTTAAATGAGGTAGGCAACAAGAAATACTGTGGTGGCAGGAAATCTAAAAGTGGAGTCCTTGAGGTATGTATGTGTGCTATTGTTTGCACAAGACCTACTTTTCTCCCCATACAAGTCAGTGGGAATACAAAAGGAGCTTGAAGCAACTTTCAGGCTAAAAGGCCGGTCAGGACCTGCATTAAAGGAACTAGAAATGATCACAGAAACATCTTAAACACAAGCTGAATGCATCTGAAAGCACATTGCAATTGCACATCTACAGAAGTCCTAAGACCCCATTTGCGCTTCGTATGTGTATTGATTCCCACTTGTTTTTTTTTTTTTTTAGGTCTGTTTCGGCACCTCGCACATTTGTGTCAAACACACCAAAGAAGCTCAGGTGCAAAATTTTGACAATGAGCCAAGCGAGCTTGGCAACAAATTTTGCTGCATCTTTCTGAAAATGCTGTCAGAAATGCGCAATTCTGCTTACGTGTACATAGCAGCATAGTGTGAATGCAGCCTAAAAGACCACTTCCATACATAAATTTCATCTGCCAACAGGGGGCCTAATGGACAAATGTTTGGGCATTCAATCCCAACCTAGGTTTGGACTGAACCACCGGATAATCTTACTGGGAAGAACCAGAAGGTTCCTAACGTTATAGCGGCTTCTGCGTCACTTTAGGGTTGCTTGATGAAGCTTAAAACTGAACTCTAGAACTCAAAAACGAATGCAGCTCTGTACTCATTATTAAATAAAATTTCCAGAATTCAACTTGGTGTTGGCCTCTTGCAGTCCCTGTGCAGCAGAGCTGGAGTGTGAGAGGAAGAAGTACAAGGAGTAAATCTATCCATGTGCTGACAAGAAGCATGCTGATAGGAAGAAAAAGCAGAGTGACAGAGAAATGAGCTCATCACTGTGCTGCTTCTTCTTTCACTGTCCAGTCACAGACTGAGACAGGCTCAGGAAGACCAGTGGTCAGAGGAAGTTGGTTGAATTTTGCCGACAATTAGACTGAGGTCATCTAGCAGCAGAAAAAAAAATACTGTGGGGGAAATCTCTGGATTTAAGCTAAATATTGCAGCAAAAATTGGTTATTTTATATTTTAATTGGCTATTCATTGTTACCTCATTATTTATGGCTGGAGATCTGCTTTAAGAAACAGAATACAAACTCGTGCACAATATTGAAAAATCTTGCAATTTTATTTTGCATATAAAGGCGCTAGATATATAATATCACAATGAATTTAAAAGAAACAACTGGATTTCTAAAGTCCATTAACAAGGTAGCAAAAAAAGGAAACAAAACAGGACAAGCCTTGAAAAAGCATTTACAAAGGTTAAAGGAGAAAAGGGCTATTTGCAACAGTATTTTTGTGCTAGCAAGATTGCATTTACACACAGTGCAAAATAAGAAAAAAAAAAATGGACATGGGAGAGGGGTAAAGGGATTCAAGAATGCTTATAAAAGAGCAACACAGCCCTTCTTGTCTTGATTGTATTCATTTCATTCTTCACATGCCTACGACCGCACAGAAATACCGCTTCTTCTCAGAAGGTAAGGATACTTGCAAATATAACACATCCTTCATAATTCAGGTGTGCTGCGTGCAGCATTTTTAGTTTTTATTTTTGCATTTGCCTATACAGCCAATAATAAATCCCACATTTTGTTATAACACACAAAAAATACTTATATATATATATGTATATAAATCCATATTTAAAAGGAGTCTGCATTTACATGTTTTAATGTACGGCATACCTGGTCTTTACAGGTGTTTCAGCCCCATACATATTAAAAATAATTTAATAAAAAATACAGGCAAAAAAATACAAATAAAACAACAAACCGAGACAACAACAGGTCATGGACTGAATTATTCGTACAAAAAAAAGTCATCAGAGCTAATAAAAAAAAAAAATAAAAAAAAAAAGAAGAAATTATAAAAATAAAATGGACATAAAAGCACTGGAAAGACTTTGAGGTGATAGAAAAAAGCACACAATTCAATAATGGTAAAAAAAAAAAAATACAGACACAATTAAAATAATATTACGTTGTGCAAATCCCGGTGGTTTACAAAATGAATAGCTTACTTTTTTTTGTTAACTTTTTAAAAATTTTATAATAATGTTATGAACCGACCCTCCTGGGATATGTACATTTTACAATAGCTTTCTCAGGACACAAGAGAAACAGATAAATTAAAAGATGTTTTTAAAAGCATTAACTTTTTTCTTTCCTTTTTAAAGGTATGGTTTGTTTTCTTTGTACCAGTTCGAGCAGAACGCAAATGCAAAACTTGGAAATAGATAAAAAGAGCAAGACAGTTATTATAAAAAAAAAAAAGGCAGTTTATAGACCCACGGATACAGATGTGTTCAGGGTCTTCATGATCCTTGGGGATTAGGAAGGTCAAAAATAATTGGAGGATTGGTTGGTTGAAAGCTGACTGTACACGTTGATGCATTGATGTAAGTTGTGTAGCCATCAGTCATAATTCCGTAACCTTCAGGAGAAAAAAAAATAAAAATGTTATAGGTGTTGTAATATATACAAATGTTGTACAACAATCACAAATTCTACGACTGTTTACTATAAGCTCCGACATGAAAATGCAGCGAGCCATAATCCTCTTTGGACAAGGTAAGCTGCTTGCTTTGTAGGTTCTTATAAACACAACAGGCAATCCTAAGAAGCTCAGAAATAACCATTAACTCTAGTAGTTTACCTTCCTGTAGCCGGGCAGTCTTAAAGGCTGAATACCAAATTGTACAAAATGTGTTTGAAAAAATTCCTAGCTCGCTAATCAAGGTAAATGCAAAGTGAATGTTGACTGAATCAAAACTAATTTATTTACAGTGCTATTTACTAGCTGCAAATCTACTAAATCAATGTGCTGTAAATATGCACAAAAATGTACTTTATATATTTTACAGCAGTGCAGCTTTTGTTCTAAAAGTGGACCTGAATTTAAAAGTGAAGTATGGTATTTTAAAATAGCAAACATACATACTCACCTGGGTGGATGCAGGATTGGTGTGATGCTGCATCTGTCCCTTGCCGCCTCTAAGACCGAAAATTGAACGATCACATGACCGCTGATCACTCAGGTCTCAGTCTTCAATGAGCAGAGAGCCAGAGACTATCAGTCACCGGCTCTCTGCTCTGCCCCTCCAGCACTCACTGGAGCGCCGGGCTGTGGAGGGGGCGGGAGCAGCTGAGCCAGCTGCTGGTCAGGCATATGGGTGGATTCCAACAATAACCACTTTGATACCGGGCTCTTTTATCCCCTTCCTGCCCTGGCCAATTTTCAGCTTTCAGAGCTGTCACACTTTGAATGACAATTGCGTGGTCATGCATTACTGTACCCATACTACATTTTTATCATTTTGTTCACACAAACAGAGCTTTCTTTTGGTGCTATTTGGTGGTACTGAAAATTTTGAAAACAAAACGCATTTTTCTTCATTTTGGTTTTAAAATTTTGCATATATATCTATATATATATAATTGTTTTTCATGAATTTAGCCCAAAATGTATTCTGATACATCTCTTTGGTGAAAATAACCCAAATCAGTGTATATTATTTAGTCTGTGTAAAAGTTATAGAGTCCACAAACTATATATCTGAAAATTGATCAATCCTGATGTCCTGGCAGTCTATGTAATTTCTTGAGGCCCTAAAATGCCAGGACAGTAGAAATACCCAAATGACCCATTTTTGGAAAGTAGACAGTCCAAGGTATTAAGTAGGAGGCATCACAGGTTTTTTGAAGTTGTAATTTTTTGGTCATCATTTTTTGGACAATAAAGAAATGAAAAAACATTACCACCAGTGCAGTAGATTGTCATCATACAACTGGTGTGGTGTTGATCATGGTCACTGACTGGTGACAGTACGTAAAAAAAAAGTTATCTTTTTTGTTATTACATTTTTTTGTCTTTTACGATTTCCTTTTTTTTTTAACACACTGTGACCAGAGCAATATAATCTTACCATAGTAACATTGTACTGCTTTGGGGAAGTGATCATGATTTTTTCTATTTTTTTTTTACATCAGCAGGGACCAGCCAAGATTTGATCCATCTATTGGCAGGCTGTTTGTACAGAAGTTGATTCATCGATCGGCTTCAGTACAACCAGCCTGTCAGATTTTTTGCATGCCCTTACTGCCGATGTCTATAGCCGCTAACATTAATCATTGTGTTCTGTCAGCAGGAAAGGCTCCGGGCCAGCAGAACACAATAGGCCTGCAGGAGGCAACATGTGGTTGCAGGGAAGAAAATCACATCATCTATGGCTTGCCTAAGCTATTCTATTTCAGTGTGATCTCAGATTAAGTATACAGATTGATGTTTGTCACGCAGGGTGTGTTGAGGCATGAGATTAATAAATCAAAGAATAATATGATTACAGCATGGAGTTAATTGTCTTGTGATCATTATTCATCAAAAATTTATCACAAGAGGAAGTTTATTTCTTGTCCTTTGATGTGTCCATAAAAAAATAACGTCCAGAGGCACATTTCCAGGAACCTCTTTTGCCACAGGTTCTCCAAACATAAATTATAAGTCACCAGAGTGAATTTTTTGAAAATGCTAAGTGTACATGTAGAGGAAAAAAAGCGAAGCACAGATTAAAATTATTATAATGAAGTCATTTTGTTTCTAAGCAGCCATCTTGTTTGCACCTCAATTTTAAAAGAAAAATTTGGGATTTAAAAAAATAAACATTTATACTCACACCTAGGTGAATGCAATATCAATCCGATGCTGTATCTGTCCCCTGCCAGCTCTGCAGTGAGAACTAAGCAATCAAAAACTGCTGATCGCTCAGTTCTCCCCTCCGCTCTGAGAAGAGACAGCTCTTTACTCTCCCCTTCAGCACTCACTGGAGCACTGGGCTGAAGAGGGGGCAGGAGGGGCTGGCTCAGACATTTGGAAGATCACAGAGAGGCTGAGCCACATGCCGATCCAGGCCTCTGGGAGGATACTCAGCATACGGTTGGGATCTTTCCCGAGCCTGGACCGGCTGAGTGACTGGTGATAATGGGTCTGCAGAAGAAACTGCACTTCTGTGATCCATAAGAGAAGTATAGCCAAAAAACCTTTAATCTCTCTCAGGAGCTCAGACTGAAATGAATGATATAAAGATTTCATTACACTGTTGTGGATTATTTTGGTACTGTATAAAAAAAAAGTATTTAATGTATATAAAAGTTATAACAGAAAGGGCTCATAAAGTCAGACACCAGCCGTAAATCTCAGTCACAATAGTAATTTGGAATTTGGGATTTACCATGAAAGCCTGGGCAAGCCAATAATTTCAGAAGGTCAAAACTCAATTTTTGTTTCAAAAATTCCCACTAATATTCCTTTTTTTTTTGTGCTGCTCACCTTCATGGATTCCACCAAAGACATGTAACTTGGGCCTGACCCTCCTTTGCACCGTATTGAGAAGTTCTACACACCCAACCCTTTGCAACTCCTTCGGAACCCAGTCCCGGAAACCTAACACAAAAAGAGCAAAGAAAAAAAAATATTAGACAAAGGTACACTTAATATTCAGTAATCAGTGAGCATTTTACTTAATTTTGCAGACAGCGATAATTTACCATAGGTTTATTATACCATCTGTAAGATCACACCTTCCATTAACGGCCAGGAAAATGCTTTTAAGGAACGTTCACTTTGCCTTCATCAGAATGTTGCATTTTTGGGGTCTCTTGGATGTAATGAGCATTTTCTTTTTCCTTGCCCAGAGTTTGATTTATAAAAGTAAGGGTTATAGAATTAACTTTATTCCTGAGAGTTTCTTTCAGTTTCTTCCCGGCAGTAACCTAATTATTTAGCCGTTCCCTTATCCTCTTCTCTCATTTCATTCCTTTTTTTTTTTAATTGCATTTTTTTTCTCATTTACCGGTGAAATATCAGAAGAGGTGTTTCTATGACACCACCGTATAAATTCACCCGAATGTTCTTTGCTTTAAGCTATTGTTAAAGGGCTCAGGCGTCAAATCCCACTGCAGAGGACATCTCTCTCCTTCATTCTGGGGAGCTGACCTAGTCTCTGCAATGGGGAAGTCACTGAGATGTAATGGAATTTAAGGTTTTCCTGCAGTAATATGGCAAACTCGGAATGGTTATTGTAAAAGATTGACACCTATCCTCATTAAACGACTAAAAGCTTCTAATGCGTAACATGATTGGTAATTTCAATTGATTTGCTAACACTTTGGCAGTGGAACCTTTCTGCAGTTTCTGGGCAAGGAAAAAATATAAAATACTTCCTCTAATAAGAACCATTATGGAGCTTTTGCATCACTGCTTAACTGCCAGCATTTTTTATGTAACACATACATGATAAAAATCTGATCAATGTTGTGATTTTATTTGAAATTAATCTTCTAATTATAAATAATACATCTTCTAATTAAAAAAAAGGTTTGGTTTTACAATATGCATTTTGATATACAACATACATTACAAACTTAACACCAGGAATAAAAAAGAAAAAAAGTACCCTTGCAGTGGGGTCTCCTCGCTCTGCAAGGATTAAATGCTTGTTAAAGTTGGAAGTTCAGTAAAAATCTAACTAATCCTAACACTATTCCCACCACCCCCATTGTAAGACCTTGTAAAAAAAAAAGACTTGCCTATTCTGAAGTCGTTCTGTTCACATGATCGGGTCTCAGTGCCGGCTTCAGTGTAGAGGAGGGACAGCCGACAACCGGTGCCCCATAGCAAGCCTATGGATGATGTCACCGCACACAGGCATTTGTAGCTGTTGTCGGCAATCTCTTCTCACTGAAGCAACAGCTGTACAGATCATGTGACTGCACCGGAGCTCCCTGAGAACAGTTAAGTATACACCTCTTTTTTTTTACAGGATAAATAGAATAGTCTAAGCCCTTGTACACACGGTCGGACATTCCGACGGAAAATGTCTGATCGGACCGTGTTGTTGGATAATCTGTCTGTGTGTGGGCTCCATCGGACTGTTTACATCGGAATATCCGACGGACAAAGTTTTAGAGCTGGGCTATAAATCTTTCCGACAACATGATCTGATCGGACTTTGTCCGATCATGTGTAGAGAATTCCGATCGGAAAAAGTGCCATGCATGCTCAGATCAAATGCCTAGACCAAAGCTATTGGCTACTAGCCTGAACGTAGTCCCGTCGTAACGAAATAACGCCATCACATTCTGAACGATCAGATTTTCCAACAACTTTGTCCGACCGTGTGTATGCAATACAAGTTTCGGACAAAATCCGACGGATTTTGTTGTCGGAATGTCCGACCGTGTGTATAAGGGCTTATAATCTGGGTGGGAGTGAATTTAGCCTTAGTTCAATTTTGGCTGAACTTCCACTTTAAAGCCTGGTACACACTACTATATTTTTTTTTGTTCAACCCAGTAGGCTGAGCGGAAAAAAAAACAGCTCGGAAGGAGCCACTGTACTATGAGATGTTAGTACAGCCATCTCCCCCACTGAGCTATTGTGCTGTGATCCCCTGACAGAACACCATTGGCTGGGAGCGCTGATCAAATGCTGATTAACAGACCTTTTTCGGTCATGCTCCGACCAGCTGGCTTCTGTTTGGCCGGCTGCCGTGTACACGTGCCGAATGTCATCCATTTTCTGTTGAACTGGCTGATGCCACCCGACATTCTGCCTCTGTGTAATAGGCTTAAGTCTAAGGGTTAGAGGAATAGGCTATAATACTTGCCTCATTCCTCGTTCCCCTGGCAGTTGGTGCTCACCTCTCCTCTCTGACATTCTGGGTTGTGGGCAGGCCATCCCTGTCCTCATGTACAATACAGAGCCTTTTGCCCTGCATTGCACACAATGATGTCAGAAGGTGACTGATTTGCAGTGGCTTTGGGGGATGGGTCACACAGTGTGGCGGAAGCCTACCAAAGTGAGGAATAAGGTTAATCATTTTGGCGTATTACCTCTACAGCATTTAACCCCTTCAGTGCAAGGAAGCCCCACTGCAAGGGTATTTTTTTTAGTGCCAAGAGTGGGGATTTAAACCCTTTATCAGTATTTTCCAAAAAGAACAAAGGAACCCCTAAAGCAGTAAACTTATTCACATATAACATTTTAATCCTTTTAAAGATAAATTAATTTAAATCCAACCTTTACAGAACACACCATATCATCTAACTAGTGCTGAAAACTCTGGATATACACTTCTTTTCCACTTTATCCTTTCCTAAGGTAAGGCTTGTGTGCGGGAAGCTGGGATATGGCATTTTATAAATGCCCAATAAATGCTTGATCACAAGACAGTAGAAAGTGACTGTCGGGGGATCTTCTCTGCACATGGGTGTGAGCCTGCGTGCCGGCATGAGGGCATGTGCACGCTGGTGAGACTGGCGTCAAAGACTTCCTATTTAAACACCTCAGCTGCATAGAGACTTTGCTGTCTGATCTGCAGCTTGTACCTGTAAAACCTGTTCCTGATCCCTGTGTTTGACCCAGCTCACTCTGACTATGTTTTCTCTCTGTTACCCTGACCCCGGCTTGCCTTGTTGACTACATTTACCTCCCTACTGCTTGTTATCTTGATAACGAACTCTACTTGTAGCCTGACCATTCTCTGCCTGTCGTCTATGTCTGCATCTGATCATCTGTTACCAAACCCAGCTTGTCTGACTACGCATTCAGTGTCTCCTCAGCTCTGCACTTACCAGCCTGCTTCCTGTTCCTGTTTCCTGCTGCATCAGCTGAACTGACTACACCTGCCATTTTACCTGCTGGTCTATCCTGGTGACACATCTCCTACACCAAAGACGACCCAGGCACCCATACAAAGCCAGGATCTTGCAACCACTGTTGTAACATCGGTGGCCCTTTAACCAGGGTTGCACGAGAAAGCCTTCCCACTGCACGTCAGGCTCATCCATCAGGCACGCGACAGTGACACTGGCACTTTACAAGGGTTTATAGAAGAGCAAAGACCTAAAGTGCAAGTAACCAGATATTCAAAACCCTCACAAACTGTTCCCAATGAAATGCTAACACAGCATAGTATTCAACTTGTATCTCGTGTGAGCTTTACTATAGTCGCAACACATCAGATAATGGTGACAGACAGTAGCTGCAATAAAAGCAATTGACGCCATCCGTCAGGAGTCTAGTCCTCAAGCTGGCCAAACAAATTTTTAAGAACGTTGAATCGATATTCCAATTGTTAGTGGGTATGACATTCGCCATTCCTTTTTTGACCACAGTGGCAAGAAAATTTGAAGTAGCAGGATGAGAAATTTCTCTTGAATAAACTAATTTCACACTTAGGCGGTTTTAAGGCATTTTAGCGCTAAAAAGAGCGCCTGAAAGCTGCCTCTCATGCCCCCCAGTGTGAAAGCCTGAGTGGTTTCACACTGGGGTGGTGCGCTTGCGGGATGGGAAAGAGAGTCCTGCAAGCAGCATCTTTGGGGTGGTGTAGGAGCGATGTATACAGCGCTCCTAAACAGCCCCTGCCCTTTGGAATGAATGGGCAGCGCTTCGGAAGACAACACACACCCTTTCTTCAGCTGCTATCCGGGATTAAAAGCGCCCCGCTAGTGGCCAAAATCACAGCTAAAACAGTGGTTTTAACGGACCCGTTGCCCCAGTGTGAAAGGGGTCTAACGGTGAATGTGGTTTTCATTCAACTTATTGACTGCACTGAGAATTTTTTTATCTGAATATTTGTAAGAAAGTTTGTTTAAAAATCTACCAGTACATGGCCAATTTTATACTCTATTCTGGTTAAACCTAATTTTGGTCTTCAAAACAGCATCTAAGAAGTATTTTTGGCATGCTTCATGGACTGCAGTCCTCTGTTTGGATTATCCTCCATGGTCAACTGCAGATCAACAGACCACTAAGGATTTACAGATGAAGTGGTGGAAGGGTCAGAGGGATAAGATCATCTTTCACTTAGGCTTGGTTTCCACTAGTGTGAGGACCGTTCATATCTGTGCGACTTCTAGTCGTGACTTCAAAGTAGTCCCTGCACTACTTTGGTGTCACTTTGATGCAACTTGAGGTCCATAGACCTTAAGAATACACAGGCATTGCTGGAAGATGCATAAAAATTTGCGGCAAAAAATTGCACGACTTTCAGGTCATAATAGTGGAAACTTAGGCTTAGAGCTTGTTCACACCAGCAAGCCATGCTGAATGCACTTCTTCTAATGCCGCGTACACATGGGCGGACTGTATGGCGTACTTAGTCCGTCAAAACACATTTCAGCGGACAGTCCGCTCGTAAGTGGGCTTCAGCGGACTTTTTCAGCGTGCAGTCTGGCGTACTAAGTATTTCGGATTTTTCGAAATTCTGTCCGTCGTACTTTGGTTTTAGCGGACAATCCGCTCGTGAGTAGGCTAGTTCGACGGACTAAGAATGGCGCATGCTCAGAAAGGATTTACACGGCGGAAGGGTGCTTTGCTGTGTATTGGACTTCCTATTTCTAGTCCCGTCGTACGTGCTGTACACGTCATCGCGCAAGCTTTCGACGGACTGTTTGTGCATCCGTGTGTGGTCAAGTCCGTTCAGTCGAAAGTATGACGGACTGTCCGTCGGATTGTATGACGGACTAAGTACGCCATACAGTCCGCTCGGGTGTACGCGGCATAAGGTGCAGAAGGAGGAACAGTACCGTCATGTTGCACTATTTATTTCTTTTTTTTTCTAAGAACGTTAATTACATGTCAAAAGTGATATTTGTGATGTACTAGGTTTTGTTACAACATGCTATGCTGAAAAACGTAGTACCCGCAGAACTTTTTTAATGCACACCCCAAAATTGCCTTGTCTTTGCATTGGACCCAACTCTTACAGTGTGAACAGTGCTACTTTGGCGTCTCCCTCCAACATACTATATGATAATGAAACTAAAATCAATCAGGAAAGAAGAATAGACTAAAAGAACATTTATGTTCAAACACCTCTCTGTTCATAGGGACCATGAGATTAATATCTTAAGCCGCGTACACACGGGCGGACTGTCTGGCCAACTTAGTCCGTCAGACAATCCGACGGACAGTCCGTCATACTTTCGAATGAATGGACTTGACCACACACGGATGCACAAACAGTCCGTCGAAAGCTTGCACGATGACGTGTACAGCACGTACGACGGGACTAGAAATAGGAAGTCCAATACACAGCAATGCAACCTTTCGCCGTATAAATCCTTTCTGAGCATGCGCCATACTTAGTCCGTCGAACTAGCCTACTCACGAGCGGATTGTCCGCTGAAACCAAAGTATGACGGACAATATTACGGAAATTCCGAAATACTTAGTCCGCCAGACTGCACGCTGAAAAAGTCCGCTGAAGCCCACACACGAGCGGACTGTCCGCTGAAATGTGTTTCGGCGGACTAAGTTGGCCAGACAGTCCGCCCGTGTGTACGCGGCTTAAGACTTATCTGTAGCACCCCCTCCCCCATATTATTGAGGCTCCTCTGATATTGAGTCTGTCTGATATAATGATGACACACTGAAAAATATCAGATAATCTAAAAACAGTGGGAAGAGGATCCCCTGCGTCTGTTGAGACCATACAGTATATTGCATTATATAAAGAGAATCTGTCATGTTGCCAGTTCAAAAAAAAAGTGACAAGGATATGTAAAAAAATTGAAATTAAAAAGACTACCCTTCCCCTTTAAGAACAAAAAGTTAGACAGAATGGACTTGCAAAGGTTAAAAATATCCAACTCTCGGAATCTGAAACCTAGACCTAGCAAGGAAGTCACTGCTAATTGATGGCTCTTAGAGTTTAAGAGGCACTTAGTTCTACAGTTAATGTAGAGAATCCATAAAAATGAACATCAATTACTACGCAAACTGCCTGTCTGGAAGTGAGAAGAATCATTTCGCAGATGAAGCAGGTGAGGCGTTTATATACGAGGTGTCCAAATCCGTACCTCGCAATGTCACAGGATCTTTATTGTGCATGTAAGAGCGTAGACAGTGCCAGTGCACTCTACCCATAATTCCATCACTCTTTGTGTCTGCAACTAGGCGAGAAAAAGCAAGCGATGGACAATGGTGGGTAACAAGTCCATCTGGTCAGTTTTGCCTTTAGTTCTATTTAAATGATTGGCTAATACAGTATATGTATATAAACTATCCAAGATTTTATTTATTTAGAATTGATATTGGCATTATGTATTTCCTTATAAATTTTTGATAGAATATTCCTTACTCGTTACCTTAGCCAGTTCATATAGTCATCCCCTTTGTACACTGCCATACTGAGCCATTCATCTGTCCCATTTACCGATCTCATGACTTAATATTTTCTATGCTTCTTAAATCTATATTACTTGATTAGACAATGAATGCCTCAGACTTATTTTCTGTTATCTCTTTTACTAAGCGCTCAAATAAATATCTGTGAGGCAGATCTATTCTCAGTGAAACAAATGGCTATAAATAAATATATTGACACCACTTCAAATTATTGAGCTCTGTTGTCTAGACACTCAAACAATTGGGACAGTTGTGCTCTTTCAACTTTGCTGGAGCATTTGGAGGAGGTCCTTTTCTCTTCCAGCATGACTGTGCCCATGTACACAAATCCAGATCCTTAAACATGGTTTGATAGTTTGGTTGGAGTATCTGTAGTGGTCTGCACCAAGCTCTGACCCCAACCCTATTGAATACCTGTGGGATGAATTGGAACATGGACTGTAGCCCCAGCTTCCTGTCCAACATTAGTACCTGACCTCACATATTCTCTCCTAGCTAAATGGGCACGAATTCCCATACACCATACACTCCAAAATAGACATGTGCAATTTCGGTCCAAATATTAATTTCGGACACATTTTTGGTTAGGCAGAGATTTGGATGTATCCGAACCACTGAATGAAATAGTAACACATTTTGTTGAAAATTTGTTTAATTTAGTTTTGTATATCCGTTTTCTAACAAATTACACATTTTCAGAAGGACTGGAATTCGGATCAATCGAAAAATTGTCAACCGATTGGAATTCTGTGCGAAGAATAGCTGGTTGTTAAAGCAGTTGTATACCCCACTTTCACATTTTTACCTACAGGTAAGTCTATAATAAGGCTTACCTGTAGGTAAAATGAATATTACCTAAACTGGTTTAGGAGATATTTACCTTGCATGCAGCTGCTGACGGCAGTGGTGCATGCACTCTATAGGTCCGGCGGATGCTGCCGTCAAATCAGAGCTCCTTGCTGGAAAGAGGACTCCCTCGTGCATGTGCGGGAGTACCATAAGGGGGCAGGGGAAGGTTGGGACTTTATATGAAGCATGTAGTCTGCAGGGGCAACCAACTATTAATAGTACCTGCTCCCTTCCCCCTTATGGTAGTCTTATTAGACAGAGATGGAGCTATATGACCTAAATGGTCTTTACCTCATATAAAGTCCCAAATAGATACTTTACTTCTCAAAGCATGTGCGGGAGTAACGTCATCGCGGCTCCGGCCACTCACAGGCTAGAGCCATGAACTCATGGTTTTGGGCCATATTGGTATTTTCCCAGTCAACTTTTATATACAGTACAGTATATAATACATTGGGAAGGCAAACACTATTTAACCCTCAAAAACGCTGCGTGTTGTCAGCCTAGAACAGGACCTAGGAGCTGAGTGCAATTCTAGCAAATAAACACTTTTCTGTACTTGACGAATCTAAAAAAGTAATTAAACACAGGACAATGTAGATTTGTATTGTATTGTAGAGATATACAGCATATGTTTTTCTTTGTATTTTTTTTTCCTGACATACAATTTAATGCTCAGGGGCTTGGAACAAAGTCATATAGGTGTGATGAACAGGTGTCCACAAACCTTTAGCCATATAATACACAGTATGTAGATGCCAAGATATCTATGGCTGACTCTAGGTCCTCTTTCATATGGGCAACTGGGGGAAGGGGGGAAGGGGCAGGTAAAACAGGCAATCGGGCTATGGTTTTACTGCCTACCTAAAGCCTACCATACAGCTGTAGGGGGTTGTTCAGATACTGCAGCGACTATAATGCCGCATGTCATGTTGACAGGTGTCACATTTCAGGTAGACAAGTAAGAACTTAGCCTTTTTATGCTTTTTGTATTATTCTTCACTACCTATTAGACCAGGGGTCTCCAAACTTTCTAAACAAAAGGCTGGTTTACTTCCCTTTAGTGATTTCCCAGTGTTCAGCATGAAGCACATAGTGCCGTGGGGCTGAACAAGCACAGTCCTTGGATTGCACCATCCGGAATTTGCAGCTGTCTGAATACCTCAACAATGCCTGCACTTTATAGGACACAGCCATTATTTGTCTCACAATTTTCTACCTGGCTCATTTGATTTTTAAATTGACTGTTGTCGAAACCAGGTGGTGCTTGCAGGGCTACTCATGGCTTAATTTTCAGCCAATTAAGCATGAATTGGCTAAAATTCAAGCTGTGTATGGCTAACATTAAAATGGACCTAACTCCAGACATATTTCTCATGTAAAAATCTAATTTCAGTAGTTCTTTTCTTTTTAAATCAGCACAAGGAACGGTACATACTTTAACTAGTTGCAGACTTTGGACGTACTACACACGCCCAATAAAACATCATTATTGTACACAAGGCATGTGAAGCACATCCAGCCTCCCTGCCCTGATTCTGGGACCCCACCTCCAAGTATACTGTCATTTTCAGCTGTGAATAATCATAGCCGACATTACAGTATGCTCAGAGAAGAAGTCGCCAGCTCTAGCTGTCAAAAAAGCAGTCTGAATCAGTGTTTATAAACAACACATACAAAGATACAAAGTAACATATTGTTACTTTTGTATATTTTTGTTCATTCATCTACATATCAAAAAGGGATCTGCAGATGATGTCTGTTAAAGAAACCTAAGAAGTAAAAAAAACAAAAATTACGTTTTTAATAAAATTTTCCTCTGTTTGACCCCTTATTATCCCTTAATTTAATCTAATCAGCCCTAACTCCTTATGCTCTGTACAGACGATCGGAATTTCCGACAACAAATGTTCAATGTGAGCTTGTTGTAAGGAATTCCGACCATATGTAGGCTCCATCGGACATTTTTTGTCGGAATTTCAGACCAACAAAATTTGAGCTGGTTCTCAAATTTTCCGACAACAAAATCCGTTGTCGTAAATTACAATCATGTGTACACAATTCTGACGCACAAATTCCACGCATGTTCGGAATCAAGCAGAAGAACTGCACTGGCTATTGAACTTCATTTTTCTCGGCTCATCGCATCGCGTTGTATGCCACCGCGTTCTTGACGTTCGCCATTTCCGACAACATTTGTGCGACTGTGTGTATGCAAGACAAGTTTCAGCCAACATCTGTCAGAAAAAATCCACGGTTTGGTTGTCGGAAATTCCGATTGTCTGTACGCGTCACTTAATATTCAAAAAACATGCAAATGAGGTGAAACAAATGACAATGTAAAAAAGAGAGAGAGAGAGAGAGACAAATAATTCCACAGTAGGGTACCAAACTAATCTAAAAAACTCCTAAATATTAACATAGTGAAATGATAAACATAAAACACCCAAACATAATGAAAAGTGTCCATGTGGCATATCCAAAAAATATATATGCTCCCAACATATGCAAATCAATATGATAATACAGTCCAACTTAATGTCGGTCTGTATTACCATATTGATTTGCATATGTTGGAGCGTATATATTTTTTGGATATGCCATATGGACACTTTTCATTATGTATGGGTGTTTTATGTTGATCATTTCACTATGTTAATATTTAGGAATTTTGTCAATTCATTTAGCGCGCTACTGTGGAATTATTTGTCTCTTTTTACGTTGACATTTGTTTCACCTCATTTACATACTCACTTTTCTTGCCAGCAGTTTGGACTTGAATGGCTATGTATTGAGTTATTTTGAGGGGTCAGCAAATTTGCACTGTTATATAAGCTGTACACTCACTACTTTACATTGTAGCAAAGTGTCATTTCTTCAGTGTTGTCACATGAAAAGATATAATAAAATATTTACAAAAATGTGAGGGGTGTGCTCACTTTTGTGAGATAATGTATATATTTACACATTTCCCCATGGGGCAAGATTGGCTGGCCCAGGCTCTCAGTGGCTCGCTGAGAGGCTGAACCAAGTGCCGGTCCAAGGTTCTGCGCAGATCCCTACCATATGGTTGTGATCTTTCAATAGCCTGGACTGGCTCTGTGATGTCAGCCGACAGTGGGCTTCAGCCTACTGTCTGCTGAAAATGGGCCACAGGAGTATAGAGCAAACTGCACTCCTGTGATCCACAGGAGAAGTACAGCCAAACAAGTTTTGGCTGTACTTCTCCTTTAATGAGAAATGCAGTCAAAATGGGCAATTGTCTTCCGGCTGGCCACCCTGCAACCCACGTACACTCATCTTCCCTGTACTCCATTCCTCTGGAGCTCAAACCCAGTACAAGCTCCATTTAGGACCATCCACAGGGTTGATGGCAACGTCCTCTTTGTCAGTTGACCATGTCTGGCCTGGAAACTTGCTGGTCAGGCTGCAACACTGCATGCTGGAAAGAGTTCACATGCTCTCCCATACCTAGCAGCGCTAGGTATTTGAGATAGCTCCAATGGAGTGTCAGAAGAGCACGTTGAAGGAGAGTATAAATGGATTTGTGGGTAGGTGATTAGGAAAGTATGTTACTTACCGTAGCCCTGAATGGCCATATTTTGAGGAAGAAATTGTTTTTAAAACAGCTAATGGAGCAGATTATGTAGATACTACTATGTTTCTGGGCTTGGGGAATGAAAAGGTTCATTTTGGGAAGACCATCAATGGTGGGGCTGTAATGGTAAAAAGTCTACATGTAATTCCCCATGAATGTCTAAATTATACATATTAAGCTAACCTTTAAATATATTATTAAATTAGCTCTTATAATATCTCCTATCGCAAAAGGGGTAACATTTTAACAGACTGGCACATTTAAAGTGAAAACAGAAGAGCCCAGTTTGCCGCAGCTACACAAAATCTTAATTTTTTACACAGCAGGGACTCTTCAATAAAAGGTAATTAAGAGAAAATGTGCTTTTATATCCCCAAGAGAAGAACTTGTTACACTACAGTGCTCTATGCAGATTTGTAAAGGTAGAAAAGAAATCTGGAATAACAGCAGTATAAGCGTTATAAGAGGCCCAGGAGAAAGACAAACACTCTGCAGCATTATTGTTACATGAGATGCAGCAAGAATCAAGTACCAGAGCGAGGCATGCCAAGTGTATTTATTTGTGCGCAATCATCTACTGGATATACCCATGGAGCCAGATTTTGTCTCTCACACTCCCTATAGAAAAGAATAGGGCCATGCCTAATGCTGCACAACCTTTCCAAAGAAAGCATCCTTACTGGATCTTTGTTGTCCTGCACACGCACACTGCGTTCACATTTTCTCCTATGGGGGAAAACCATGTTCTACAAGACCACTAGAGGTTGCCATAAAGACAGTTCTCTATAGGAAAGAATAGGGTCACACCTATGGACCTAGCAAGGATGTTTTCTGAAGTGAATGTGAGGAATTTACTAATGAAGACTCGTAAAGTTACATAAAAGTACACTTTCATGTGGCGATTATTCTTCATGAGTCCTGCTGAATTTCTTGGTAGGCATTGCGGTCTATGGCCAGGTCCAGCACAGGAAGTTCTGGAAAATGCCAAAGGACATAAACATCCTGCTGGCACTGGCAACTTTTCTCAGTATACAATACGGTGCAAAAAGTTTTAGGCAGGTGTGAAAAATGCTGTAAATTAAGAATGCTTTCAGAAATAGAGTTAATAGTTTATTTTTATAAATTAACAAAATGGAAAGTAAATGGACAGAAGGGAAATCAAAGTCAAATCATTATTTGGCGTGACTACCCTTTGCCCTAATTCTTTCATTTCTATGTTTTAGTTCCTATGTTTTTCGTGCATAGCTGAGTCACTTAGCCTTGTTTCCATTTAGGAGGTATGGCTTTTTGGCAGCAATTTTTCCATGAAGACCACTTCTGGCCAGACTTCTCAGGACAGTAGATGGGTGTACTTGGGTCTCACTGGTTTCCACCAGTCCTGTGCTAATGGCTTTGCTGGACATCTTCTGATGTAGAAGGCAAGTAAGCTTGATGTATCTTTCATCTGCTGCATTAAGTTTCCTTGGCCGACCACTGCGTTTATGGTCCTCAATATTGCCAGTTTCTTTGTACTTCTTCATTAGAGCCTGGACAGCACACCGTGAAACCCCAGACTGCTTTGAAACCTTGTGCCTGGGAGAGACCTTGCTGAGGCAGTATAACTGCCTTGTGTTGCTGTGCTCACTCTTCTCAAGGTGTATGACCTGTGACATAAAACTGTCTTCCACAACCTCACGTTGGTAGTAGAGATTGGTTAATCCTCACCCAGCTTTAACCCCTTGGTGCCGGCTCCCATAGGCCCTTTAAGGTCTTTAGAATGCCAGGTGGCAGGGTGGGGCGGGGCTTATTGGCATGTGACCACCATGAGTGGCTGTCACTGTGCTGGGCACGCTCTCTTGGTACAGCTCTACTGGTGCTATTGCACGCAATGTCCGGCCGCTGAGATGCCGTATATTTATGTGCGCTCGGCTCCAACAGGTTAAGCATCCTACACAGCTGTTTTTGTTCAAGTCAATGACTGTACTTCAACCTACATATGACATTGATGATCATTAGCACCTGTTTGGTGTAATTGGTAATTATACACCTGACCCTAATCCTACAAAATCAATTACTTTGTGCACGTGTACAACGTGTGTAAGTGTAAGAATTGATGCTGGTTTGAAGCCAAAAGGTAGTCACACCAAATGTGAATTAGCTTTAGATTTTTCTTCTGTTCTCTCACTTTGCATTTTGTAAATTGAAAAAAAAATGACAATTAAAATATATATTTTTGAAAACATTCTTACTTTACAGCATTTCTTAACACCAGCCTAAAACTTTTGCACAGTACCATACATCTGAGGTCCACCAATGTATTTCCAAATCTTCTAGGGCAAGTAGGAAAGTTGTAATATTGTACTAAAAGAGCACTTATACTTTAAATTAGGTTTTAATGGAAATCTACACATTTTAGACAGATGCAAATCAGCTAGCAGGCTTTCCTTAAAATATAAATTACGTTTTTGAAATCTCCGCATAATAATGTCACCACACTTTAAAATAACAGCGAGAGAACAGGGAAATAATAAATAACAGGCAGAGAAAAGTAGGTCTTGGCAGATGAACAAGTCAGATGAGGTTTAAAAATGACATTTTGATGAGAGGCAGTTGATATGCATACAGAGTACTGTAATATCATTACCTAATTAATATGAAATTATGCTTCTAAACTCTAACATTTTCTTTCAGCGTTTCAAACATCCCTGAGTGATGAGAGCAAGCTACAAACGAGTTTTCACTACACATTAATAATGTAAAGACACTGGAATGCACATATAAGTTTTCACTTTGTGATAGATATATCAGAGATATATACAGAGTAATGGTCAGAGGCGTAGAGGTTATTTGGTCTCGTTCTCATTCCAAGGGCAGTGGTAGGGCATTGATAGACGTCAATATGATTAACATAATTGGTTTAAAGCAATGTTCTTCTAAGGGAAAAAAATAAATTTTAGACAGTTGTGCACTTTCAATTTTGTTGCAACACTATGGAGAAGAAGGAGGTAGTCCTTCCCCCGGTGATGTCAATTGTGACAAAATGCGTAAAGCGGAGCTTACGCTTGCGACGGCACCATGCAAGCCTAACCTAGAATTTTTGTTAAAGCTAATCCTGGGACCAGTAATTTCTACCTAAGTGTCTATATCTAATTAATTTTGTCAGTTGCTAGCTTTTTTTTTATTTAATAAATTGGTATACAGACAGTTTTACACTATGCGGCCCTCCCCGCCCCAGTTCTGTTTTTTTGTATGTTATGATGGAGAACCCTATGTTGTTTCTTGGGAGACTGCAATGACCATTGGTAATGGAGAGAGAGGAGAGGAGAGAGAGATTCCCATTACAGATGATACATTATTTGACAAAGCTTTCTTGACTCTTTTTAAACAAAGGGTCTACATGTTCCAGTAAGAGCCCATCCTGTCTTAGGGCGGAGTTACACCTGGGTGTCCCACATTTTAGATTGGAACGTTTTCCTCACATCTGATTTTCTCACCTATCTTGGATGAGACTTCTTTACCATAATGGACTTATTTTGGGACTTTTATTATACATTTTTTTGGTTTTCTTTTTCATTCTTTTCAGCATGATTTATTGCATTAATAATTTGCGCGGCAAAGAAAATATGTAAAGCTCTGTCCTGTTTGATTTCTGAATCCCACTGTGGACATTGCCTGTCACTTTCTGTCCATTAGACACAGCATGAAGTGAGAGTAAAGCTGGGTACATAAGGATCGTAATTTGGCCAGTACAGCAGGGGACCTGCCAAATTTTGATCTGTGTGCAGCCCTCTATGTTCAACAGAAGTTAGAACGGCTGCTGTTGAACACACTTGCTAGGAAATCTTATTCAATCAGTAGCTTGTAACCAATCAGATGCAGTGCTTATCAGTGGATTCTCATATTGGGAAGAATAATTTAGCGGAGAGGATTCCTGCATCTACATCGCTTGTGTGCAAGGTCGTTTTTAAGGCAGGGCAAAAGGGGCAGCTGCTGGGCCTTGTCATTGTTGTGAGGCCCAAAGCAGCTGCCTCATACTTGCCAACTATCCTGGTTTAAATTCCCTCGTCCCTTGAGGTTTTAGTCCCGTGCTGTGTCCCAATATCTCAGTGTGAAGTACTGCTACTAATGCTTCCCAGCTCTGCCCTATTGTTGTGTACAGATGACTCACCTGCAGACTCTGTGTTTACATGTAAATTACCAGTATACACATGTAAATAGCGGCAACATTCATATGTAAATAGTGATGGCCGGCAGCATTAATATGTATATCATGCCCCCCTGAGGTCATATCCACAGTAATCTCTAGCAACCAATCAACAAGCAGAAATCATGTGCTGTAACCTCTAGTAACTAATCAGTGAGCCGTAATGTGTGCTGTAACCTCTAGCAACCAGTCAGTGTGCGGTAATGATACACTGTAACCTCTGGCAACCAATCGCAATAGCTGCCTGATCTGATTCAGTAAACTGATTTTGAGTCTAGCTGCAATTTATTGTATATCTCAGAGCAGGTGGAGAGTGAAACTGCATGTGTGGGGGGGGGGAGAAAATGTTTGCCCAAGGTCCAATCAATATTAAAGATGGCCCTGCTTGTGTGGATGGGGGAATCTGTTCATTTTTGTTTAGCCTGAGATGGAGGAGAGTGGCTGCCAAGAACTGGAGAGAGATGAGCCAGCTAGCAAGTAACTTGAGATGGGGAAGGGCCCAGCACACTGATATAAACCAAGGAAGGACATATGTGACTGCAATGTACACAGATGTACTACCGGATATACTTCCGCTGCTGTGTGTGACATCAGACACTGCCTACCCTAATTAGACACTCCCTCGCAATTAGCAAGAAGGAGAAGAAGAGCTAAATGCGATTTTGGTAACAAACAATATTTCCTATATTAAGCTGGCCATCCATGGCTCACAATTTGAACAATTCAAGCTATATTGTCCCTAATGTGTGCCATGGGTGATCCTGTTGGCACCCCCTGGCTTGGTTGGAGAATTATTTCTTGGGTGTTAAATTGATTGACCGAACAGTGACATCGGGTGCAGTCACTGTTTGGGTACTCATGTAGCCATGAGTGTGGCAGCCAGTCCATAAGGGACGCCACCCCCCTAATCTCCATGTGCTGACCCCTAATCTCCATGCCAGGCGCTGGAAGCATAGATTTCTACACGCCTTAAAAAAAAAAACACGATTAGAGCCTTGGGCTCTTATTGACTTCAAGAAGATTGGGTTCGGGGCACAGAGCACTGCGCCCAGAGCCCACCCACTTGTGACATTAGCAAATCAATATTTGCTATTGTCTTCCAGCTTCTCCTCCCAGCCAATCAGGACAGGAAGTGGGTCTTAAGACCAGATTGGCAAGGAGGAGAAGTCTAGGAAGTTGTGACCTGGATGGGGTAGGTCCAGACAGAAAAATGGAGCACCAGCCGCCACTGGTTGCAGCTGTCTGAATCCAAAAGCTGGCAGTGGAGATTCCTCCATCCACAGTGTTTAGCATGAATTTATTAATTTACTATGAAATCTATGTGTATGGCTAGTCTAAGAATGTGTTTATGTGTCTTGTGTTTCATAGCTACCAATTCGAAACTCAATGTAAAAACTCGCACCTCGAAGTCCTTGTGGTGTACCTCTCAACTTATTATCTAATTACAGGTACACTTTAAATAATCTTATGTTTCTTTTAGGTGTTTTTCAGCCTTCCCACCACATTAATGCCTTCTCTTCTCTGCATTCCCCATGCTGTTTTCTTTGCAACCCAGAAATGATGACTGATGAATGCAGGGTACAGCACACACTCTGCAGGCGCAGTCTGCTGCCAGGCTTAAAAGGAGCACTTAGATTTCTGCCCATCCACCAAAACCATAAAGCCTCTGAATTGGGAGCTGTTACCTGTCAGATAAATACAGTTAATAAAACAAATGACCGAGCTGCAAGGGCTGCACAACGGCTGTGGATATCCATTTAATTCTCCCCGGCTCCAGTAAATCAGAGAATTTAATTTAAACAACACCTAGGAACTCTCAGGATCTGCTGGGTTTAATTATCATGCAGGGCTCCAGTAATAGCATCAATTTTTTTTTTATTCATTGCTTGGCGTTCAGGGGAAGCTGGTGGCCCAGAAAGGAAGATTCATGCTGTGTACATTAAAGCTGGCTCCCGAGTATGTGTTAGGTGACGGCGTGGCTTTGACTTACCAAGGGGAGGTCCATGAGTCATTAGGATGTCGATGCCCTCTGGGATAAGGTTCCACTTGTCAAGTAAAGATTGGCCCCTGGGAAGATTAAATCCCCATCCGTTAAACCACGGTGTCCTAGAGGAAAGAAGAGCATTTTATCAGCGTTGTGCCATTCCACGATCATTTGTCATGTTGCCGCAATGTTGCCACACACAGAAATGCAGAATATTCGAAGGGTTTTGTTTTGAATAAAGGTTGTAAAGGTAACAGATTTAGAAGGTTTCTAATGATTAGCTGTATGGACAGAGATGTGTGTTATGCTCATTAGTAAACATTTTTTTCACACCTGTCCATCACCGGCTTCAAATTCTGCCAGCGCTGCCACTGGCAATGATGCATTGTAATAATCACATAGCGACAGAAGGCGGAGGCAGCAAAAAGAGACTGAGGGCTATGGAAAGATGCGACTTAAAGTGGTGTTGCACAGAAAAAAAAAATCATCAAAATTCCTAAAAAAATATTTGGATTTTTTTTTTAACTCACCTCTAAATGCCTGTTGCTAGGGGGGTCCCTCGTAGTCTGCCTCCTTCAGTGCCTGGGCTGGTGACGTCACTTCCCCTCGGCGCAGGAAGGGCTCAGCTCTGCCCCCTCCCTCCTGTCAGTCATCTGGGACACGTGACAGGTCCCAGATGACTGCGTGGCCAATCACGGCGCACGGCGCCGCTCGCGCATGTGCAGTGGGTGCCCGGCTGTGAAGCCACAAGCCACAGCCGGGTGCCCACAGTTAGAATGCTGGCGCAGCCGAGCGGAGGGGGGAACGAGTGGGGCTTCGTTCCCCCACATCGCAAGTGTCCAATTATTAAAAGTTAGCAGCTGCAGTATTTGTGCTGCTGACTTTTTTTTTTTTAAGGGGAACTCCTCTTTAAAATGACATCAACAGTGAGCTGCAAACTGTTTATTCTGCTCAGAGCACTCATTTTGGGTCATCACTGTAAATTTTGCCTAGAAGCAATTTAATTTTATATACGCAATTTACTGGTTTGCCATGCCCTCTTTTCATGATTATGGTTCCTGTTAAGAATTTTAGATGCTCTCTTTAAAGGCCATTTGTAAGTCCCGCTGTGCAATCAGTATTCTTGCTGAACAACCACTATAAGAAAAAAATAATCCAAATGCAAAGTATATGGTCTTTAATAGCATGCTAAAAGAAGAACTCTTACCAGGAGTTAGAAATTTTGGGGTTGATTTAATAAAGGCAAATAGACTGTGCATTTTGTAAAGTGCAGTTGCACTCTGTAAGTTATAGGTGCTCCAGAGCTTAGTAAATGAGCAGAAGCTCAGCTGACTTCCATCATCCAATCATGTGCAAGCAAAAACACTGTATTTTTTTTCCTTGCAAATGTTTGGGTTTTCTTTCCAAAGTAAAGCTTTACCTCATTTACAAAGCTCTGGAGCAACTGCACTTGAAGAGTTCAACTGTGCTTTGCAAAGTGCACAGTCTATTTGCCTTTAGTAAATCAACCCCGTTAAATCTTCCAGGAGACCCTATGCACAAAGCACACATCCTCGTTAAAGTGATACTAAACAGACTGGGGGTTATTTACTAAAGGCAAATCCACTTTACACTGCACTTGCAGTGCACCTGAAAGTACAGTCTCTGTAGATCCGATAGGGACATGCAAGGAAAATAATAAACAGCATTTTAGCTTGCACATGGTTGGATGATAAAATCAGCAGAGCTTCCTCTGATTTCAGATCTTCCCCTCAGATCTACAGCAACTGCACTTCCAAGTTTTTATTGTCTCTTCTATTTTTGTATATGGATGATTGTGCTGTGATTATTTTAATAAAAATTACACCTAAGCAACTTTTTCCTAATTGATATACAGAAGAACCTTGGATTACGAGCATAATCGGTTCCAGGAGAATGCTTGTAATCCAAAGCACTTGTATATCAAAGTGAGTTTCCCCATAGAAGTCAATGGAAACTAAGATAATTCCTTCTGCATTGACTTCTATTGCATGCAATACCGCATATGGACAGGGGTGGGGGGGCATGAGAGAGCCTTGGAAATACTCGGGTACAGCTTGGCTGAACTCTGAAAGGTTTGGAAACACTCAGGAACAAAGTATTTCTGAGTGATCCTGAGTATTTCCGAACGGCTCCGAATCTTTCTAAGTGTCACCTGTGACACCTCTGGCCAAATGCGGTACTTCACACCCCATTAGCTTGAATTCTGCTTGTATTGTGAGACAACACTCGCAAACCGAGTCAAAATAAAAAAAAATAAAAAAGAAAAGTTGCTTGTCTCTCAAAACGCTCATTAACCGCGTTACTCGTTAACCAAGGTTCCAGTGTACTTATTGATATGTGTCACAAGACACAGATCTTTCCCCGCCTGTTTGCAGGGAAACATAAACAGGAGGAGCTTCTAGTCCTCTGCTGCTGGTCAAATGTTCAAAATAAAAAAAACTGCCTTTGGAATACAGAGTAAAGATAAATAATATCAACAATAAACTGTTTTAAATTGTAATACAAATATATATTTTTTCCCATACAAATATATATTTAAAATGAAACCTTTATTATTTTTTGGCAATAACATGGTGTGTCACATCCCTCCAGCCTGTGTCTTAGAGTAAGAGGGAGGGGAAGCCTCCATCAATTTACATGTAATATCCCACCTCCATTTTGTTAAGCTGGTTAGTGGGCATGGAGAAGGAAGGAGGGAGTGGGTTGTCATTTGCCACTATGTATAAGCCCACATGTGTGACTCTATAATCACATGGGCTGCTCAGAGGTGATAGGGAGGAAATGCTCAGCATAGAAACTCACTGAAAACTGAGCATGTGCAAAGCTGCCAACACTGTTTTACAAAATCCATAGCTGAATTGGGAACTTGGACAGAATGGGGGGATAGAGAACAGCAAGATCAACCAGGTATTTTGCAGAATACAGAAAACAAATCTCACAGTGACTGAGTGAATAGGAACAGTATGTAATACAGATTTTTTTTATAGTCTTGTATTTTGCTTAAGTGGCTGTAGCCACGAGGGTGACCTAGACCATACAATCACATATCTACAGTTTATTTGTACCAGATATCGGTCTTGGCTAAGAAACCTTTAATTATATCACAGGGTCTTGGTGTGTCTCCTGTGGCCATATGGCACCTCCTTCCCTGCACTGGGCAGACGGCATTGTCGGTGGCAAGTAGGGGCATATTGGCATGGCAGTTATATCAATAGTGGTCTTCAAATCCCCTGAAGAAGCCCCAAGTGGTGAAACGTGTCGGCAACACATACCACAATATTACTGTCCATGTAAACACACCATTGGATCATGTAAATGACATGTGTTGGATTTTAACCTGTTTGATTTTAATCATGTACAAATAAAAAATTATTTTTTTTACTATAAAATGTTCTTCTGTTACCTCTGTGGCACCAGCAAAATCCCACTAAAATCCTTTGCTCTGTGAGCTTTTTTTATAGTTTTTTTTTATGATGTGGGTTTAGTGACACTTTAAAAGCGATGTTGTAGTTTGAAAATTAAATACAGTTTTCATTACTGACAGTGTTGACTGTAGCTCCACCCTAGGCTGAACCCCAAATACTGGGCATTCCTAAAAGTTCCAGCAGCACTGAAGCCACACCTCCCTATCAGTTCTGCAGCTCTCTATGTTCTATTTAATATTAATATATGTCTGTTTTATTATTTTTTTTCTTTCTCAGACTTGCATAGAAGAATCTGTTTGCTTGTTTGCCTTAGAAACAGACAATGTTTCACACTCTCTCAGGCCGCGTACACACGGGCGGACTGTTCGCCCAACTTTGTCCGCTGAACAGTGTTTCAGCGGACAGTCCGCTCGTGTGTGGGCTTCAGCGGACAGTTTCAGCGGACAGTCTGACGAACAAAGTTTTTCGGAATTTCCGTAAAACTGTCCGCTGAAACTTGGTTTGAGCGGACAGTCCGCTCGTGTGTAGGCTTGTTCGTCAAACTAAGTTCCGCGCATACTCAGAAAGGATTTACACGCCGAAGGTTGCATTGCAGTGTATAGGACGTCGTTTTCTAGTCCCGTCGTACGTGCCGTTCACGTCATCGCGCACGGTTTCAGCGGACTGTTCGTTCATCGTGTGTGGTCAAGTCCGTTCATGCTAATTTTAAGGCGGACTGTTTGTCAAACTGTTTGACGAACAAGGTTGGGCGAACAGTCCGCGCGTGTGTACGCGGCCTTAGCCTTTTATTTGTACAAATGGAGCAGAGAGGGCATAGGGATGTGATGCACAGCAAAGAGGGTTGCAGATGTTCAGTTTGCAGCATTCAAAGAAAATGGGAGTTGTGCGGGCTCTGTGTTCTTTGTGTCTGCACAACCCCCTCTTCCCCTATGCCTGCCAGAAACCCATCTTCTTCAACTAGCATTGTCAGACAGTGGTGGGCAATGGGAGGGACTAGTTATCTAACAAGGCTGCTTTGAAACCACAGCACCAATTTAAACAAGGACAAGTGCTCTATGCACAGGTTCTGGTTGGGATCTTAAAAATTGGATAGTGGTGCAGCTAGAATAGTATATAAAATAAAAGCAACAGTCCATCAAAATAGTCCTTTTTAGCTTGCAGCTCTATGTAAAGGATAAACAGTCCACTGTGTCAGGGCCAGCCTTGTAAGGGAAGTAGAAGCAACCTCCAAGCATGCACAAAAGAAGAGAAAAACAGGCGCCTCTGAGCGTAGACTGTAAGCACTTAAAGAAGATATAAGCACAATAAAAACTAACAGAGGCATTAGTAAGCAGGCACATGTTGATCCAGTATTAGACGCTGACATCCATCCAGGCTGTATGCTGTTCCCGTGACTCACATAACCTCTCGCTATGGCCGTCCTGGCCAGCAGGATGCTGCTACGATCGTGTAGAACCAAAACCAGTCTACGCTCAGAGGCGACTGTTTTTCTCTTCTTTTCTGCATGTTTGGAGATTGCTTCTACTTCCCTACACACGATCGCACATTCCGACAACAAAATCTATGGGATTTTTTTCTGACAGATGTTGGCTCAAACTTGTCTTGCATACACACGGTCGCACAATGTTAGTCGGAAATTCCAAATGTCAAGAACGTGGTGACATACAAGACGTACGACGACAGGAGAAAAATGAAGTTCAATAGCCAGTGCGTCTCTTCTGCTTGATTCCTAGCATGCGTGGAACTTGCATCAGAATTGTGTATACACGATTGGAATTTCCAACAGCGGATTTTGTTGTCGAAAAATTTGAGAACCAGCTCTCAAATTTTATGTGACGGAAATTCCAATGGAAAATCTCCGATGGAGCCTACACACAATTGGAATTTCCGAGAAAAAGCTCCCATCGAACATTTTCCTTCAGAAAATCCGACCGTGTGTACAGGGCCAGTTTGGTTGTCTTTTACTCTGGCTGCTAAGCGTGCTGGAAAATCTTTGGTTTGTTTGTAAGGTTCATTATATACCTGGAAGTCTGTGGCTACTGGGCAAATTAGCAAAGCACGGGGGCACTATTAAGATACAATCAGATGCTGGAGGGTTCCTGCTATACAGAAGAACTGTTGCTTGTGTTACCCTGACCTGCTTATACATTCACTTTAAAGAAACTACAGATGGACAGAGACAGTTTACTCTCAGGGTAGGATTTATCACGACTGCTTAACTGTAGTGCTATTTGTAATCTGACAAGGGTGGAAGAATGCGTGGGGACAATTCCTTGACTCATCTTTAACGTGCATAAGCTGAGAACGTTTTCAGATCTACAGAATCATATAACACACTTTGCTAGGAACAAACCAACTGTAACACAAAACTCACTACCTGGGATTGTCATATGGTCGATCCTTCATATGTGACAGAAGAGATGCAAGTAATCCACAACAGCAGATAACATCATTTGTACTAATTCAGAACCTCACAGAGGAGAACGCAACCTTATGACAATTTTTTTATTTTTTTTTTCATTTTTGTGTAAAGTAAAGCAGACACAGAAATGTTGCAGCATGCAAGTATGTTACATTATTTTCATCTTCCACTGACCACCAGTGTAAGGGGGCCTTCTCCACTAACAACCTCCAATGCAAGGGGCACATCTCCACTGAGCCCAAACCTATGAGGACACTTCATGGCTGACCACCAAGTTAAGGAGACACTTCATGACTGACCACCAACATAAGCAGCACTTCTCAACTGACCGCCAACTTAAGGATTCATTCCTCCACTGACCACCAACAGTCATGGAAATTTCAATGACTAGCAATGTAAGGGGGCACGTCTCCACTAATTGTCAACATATGGGGACACTTCGCTACTGACCACCAACATACTAGGACAATTCACGACTAACCAGCAATGTGAGGGGGCCCATCTCCACAGAACAGCAATGTACAAGGACACTTCACCACTGACCACCAGTATAAGGGGGCATGTCTCCAATGACCACAATGCAAGATGAAACTTCTCCACTGACCACCAACATAATAAGGTACTTCTCCAATGACCACTAATATATGGGCAGACTTCACCGACCACCAATGTAAGGGGGCACTTCTCCACTGATCACTAACATATGGGAATATTTCAACATGGAACATGGACCAGCAATTTAAGGAGACGCTTATCCACTGATCACCAGTATAGGGGGGCACTTCTCAACTGACCACCAACATAAGGGGAAATTTCACTGACTACCAATGTAAGGGGCCACTTCTCCACTGATCACTAACATATGGGAATATTTCAACATGGAACATGGACCAGCAATTTAAGGAGACGCTTATCCACTGATCACCAGTATAGGGGGGCACTTCTCAACTGACCACCAACATAAGGGGAAATTTCACTGACTACCAATGTAAGGGGCCACTTCTCCACTGATAGTCAACGTATGGGGACACTTCAATACTGACCACCAACATACTGGGACACTTCACCACTGACCAGGAATGTAAAAAGGGCCCTTTTCCACAGACCAGCAATGCATGGAGACACTTTACCATTGACCACCAGTATAAGGGGGCATGTCTCCACTGACCACAATGAAAGATGGAACTTCATCAACAACCAACAAAATAAGGCACTTCTCTACTGACCACTAACATACAGGGATACTTGTCCACTGACCACCAATGTAAGGGGGCACTTCCCCACTGATCACCAACATATGGGAACATTTCAACACTGACCACCAACATATGGGGACCCTTCACGACAGACCAGCAATGTAAGGAGACATTTATCCACTGACCACCAGTGTAAAGAGCGACTTCTCCACTGACCACCAACATACAGGACCACTTCACCATTAACCACCAATGTAGGGGGGCACTTCTCCACTGACCACCAATATACTGGGACACTTCACCACAGACCAGCAATGTAAGAAGACATTTATCCACTGACCAGCAACATACAGGGGGCACTTCTCCACTGACCATAATGCAAGATGGCACTTCTCCACTGGCTACAAACATAAGGGGACACTACAGGAAGCAGCAGTTTATAGAAAGGTTTTTTTTGGTTTCAAATGCATTTTTATATAAGGTCCACTTTAACTATTAGGAGCTGTGGGCTGCCATTCTTCGAACTCTTCTTCCAACTCTTCTACAAGTCATAGCAACAAAGAACAAAGCGTATCTCAGGATACCTCCCAAGACCCTTCAGTTGTTCAGGAACTACAATTCCCATCATGCCTAGTCATGTCTGTGAATGTCAGAGTTTTACAATGCCTCATGGGATGCGTAGTTCTGCAACAGCTGGAGGGCAGTAGTTTTAGGATCCCTGCTTTAGTATGACTAGCAAATTAATCAAATATATATTTGTATTTTACTTTTAGTCACCTCCCAGCATAGGAAGCTTTATATTCAAAGAACTGAATGGCTTTTCTATTATAAGCCTTATAGAAATGGCATGTATTTAAATCAAGCCATACACATATCACAAAGTTGTCACAATAATCCACAAACCCAAACCCTCCAGTATTTGAGACAGCTCAATATCCACTCGAAATGATTATTACAAGCAAAAGTCTGACTGCCATTTCTCTGTCACTCTCAATACTGTAAGAGGCCAGACACCTGACCACATTCTCTCCTCAGCATTTAATGTCTCTTCGCACAGGCGAGATATCCGCCTTCCCCTGGCTTCCCACTGGGATCTGCCTGACAAATCATGTCAGATGGCCTTGTCTCCAGCAGCAATATTTCTCATTTCTTGTTCAAAAGGTGCCCAGGAAAGGTCAGTCCTGTGATGACTAGTAATCCCCAACATAGGATCATTTAAAATGTTAAAGAACTCCAGTTTAATTAGAATGCCAGATATAATTGCGGTATAAGGACCTGCTGATGTCATTAAATAAAAAAATATATATTTTTTACTTATCTTTTTTGTGACAGCAGTATATGTGGAAATTCCTGGATTATTTGCTTTTAGTAGCAGACATGCTCAAAAATTATGTGTCTGTGCCTATGATTTCCATTTCCTCCCACTATGTGATTGACATTTCTACAGGGGTTTTAATAGAAAACCCATTCAGATCTTTAAATATAAAGCTTCTTATGCTTGGAGGTACACCAGAACACCATGAATGTGTTTGTGCACTGAGGTATGCCACATTAGGTAGCCCATTTAAAATGAATGGGCTGTAGTGCACCACAATAGATAAAAAAAAAATTAGGTCATGCTACATTTTTTGGAGTGCAATGGTGCGCTGTAATGCAGCAGTGTTCTGGAGGCATGTTGGGGTGATATTCAAAATAACACCATGCATGGTGTGGTACCACATTACTTGTAATGGGCCCAAGGAAAACCCCCATTTCAGCAAAGGTACTGACTGGTTTCAGACTATTTACAGTGGTGTGAAAAAGTGTTTGCCCCCTTCCTCATTTCCTATTCCTTTGCATGTTTGTCACACTTAAGTGTTTCGGAACATCAAACCAATTTAAACAATAGTCAAGGACAACACAAGTAAACACAAAATGCAATTTGTAAATGAAGGTGTTTATTATTAAAGGTGAAAAAAAATCCAAACCATCATGGCCCTGTGTGAAAAAGTGATTGCCCCCTAAACCTAATAACTGGTTGGGCCACCCTTAGCAGCAACAACTGCAACCAAGCGTTTGCGATAACGTGCAATGAGGCTTTTACAGCGTCCTGGAGGAATTTTGTCCCACTCATCTTTGCAGAATTGTCCTAATTCAGTTACATTAGAGGGTTTTAGAGCATGAACGGCCTTTTTAAGGTCATACCACAACATCTCAATAGGATTCAGGTCAGGACTTTGGCTAGGCCACTCCAAAGTCTTCATTTTGTTTTTCTTCAGCCATTCGGTGGTGGACTTGCTGGTGTGTTTAGGATCATTGTCCTGCTGCAGAACCCAAGTTCGTTTCAGCTTGAGTACACGAACAGATGGTCGGACATTCTCCTTCAGGATCTCTTGGTAGACAGCAGAATTCATAGTTCCTTTTATCACGGCAAGTCTTCCAGGTCCTGAAGCAGCAAAACAGCCCCAGACCATCACACTACCACCACCATATTTTACTGTTGGTATAATGTTCTTTTTATGAAATGCAGTGTTCCTTCTACGCCAGATATACTTGGACACACACCTTCCAAAGAGTTCCACTTTTGTCTCATCGGTCGACAGAATGTTGTCCCAAAAGTCTTGGGGATCATCAAGATGTGTTGTGGAGAAATTGAGACGAGCTTTGATGTTCTTTTTGCTCAGCAGTGGTTTTTTCCTTGGAACTCTGCCATGCAGGCCATTTTTGCCCAGTCTTTTCCTGATGGTGGAGGCATGAACGCTGACCTTAACTGAGGCAAGTGAGGCCTGCAGTTCCTTGGACGTTGTTATGGGGTCTTTTGTGACCTCTTGGATGAGTCGTCTCTGCGCTCTTAGGGTAATTTTGGGCGGCCGGCCACTCCTGGGAAGGTTCACCACTGTTCCATGTCTTCGCCATTTGTGGATAATGGCTCTCACTGTGGTTCGCTGGATTCCCAAAGCTTTGGAAATGGCTTTATAACCCTTTCCAGACTGATAGATCTCAATTACTTTCTTTCTCAATTGTTCCTGAATTTCTTTGGGTCTCGGCATGATGTGTAGCTTTTAAGGATCTTCTGGTGGACCTTACTGTGTCAAGCAGCTCCTATTTAAGTGATGCCTTGATTGTGAACAGGTGTGGCAATAATCAGGCCTGGGTGTGGCTAGAGAAATTGAACTCAGGTGTGGACAACCACAGTTATAGTATGTTTTAACAAGGGGGGCAATCACTTTTTCACACAGGGCCATGATGGTTTGGATTTTTTTTCACCTTTAATAATAAACACCTTCATTTACAAATTGCATTTTGTGTTTACTTGTGTTGTCATTGACTATTGTTTAAATTGGTTTGATGTTCCGAAACACTTAAGTGTGACAAACATGCAAAGGAACAGGAAATGAGGAAGGGGGCAAACACTTTTTCACACCACTGTAGGTACAATCGCCTAAAGAGAATTGGTGATACTCTGGAACCATTTTTGTAATCTGACAGTTAATGGTGTACATGAAAGTTAAAGTCCAAATCCAACCAAAATTAGTTTTTTCTTCTTTGTCTTGGACAGACTAGGGAAATGTAAGTTCTTTGGTCAGCTTTTATTGCAGCCCCTCTCCACATTGGGGAGCGTTCAATGAGACAGGAAGATATAAATAGTAAAAATAACATGAGAAGTTCTAATCTTTCCTGTCCTCACTATTAGCCCTTGTACACACGGTCGGACATTCTGACGGAAAATGTCTGATCGGACCGTGTTGTCAGATAATCCGTCTGTGTGTGGGCTCCATCGGACTGTTTCCGTCGGAATATCCGGCAGACAAAGTTTTAGAGCTGGGCTATAAATCTTTTTCGACAACACGATCCGATCGGACTTTGTCCGATTGTGTGTAGAGAATTCCGATCGGACAAAGTGCCACGCATGCTCAGATCAAATTCCTAGACCAAAGCTATTGGCTATTAGCCTGAACGTAGTCCCGTCGTAACGAAATAACGTCTTCACGTTATGTACGATTGGATTTTCCGACAACTTTGTCCGACCGCGTGTATGCAACACAAGTTTCGGACAAACGGATTTTGTTGTCGGAATGTTCAACCGTGTGTACAAGGGCTTAAGGTTTTGCAACACTTCCTTTTCCCAAACAGCGGCAAGCACAATGCAATTTTGAATTGTAGCTATTGCAATGTAAATGTGACTATCATGCAAATTTCTGACTGCACAAACCCTCTTATCGTTCAACATAACTCCAACTTGGGAAGTCAAACACTAGGATCAGAAGCCAAACTCTAGCATGGAAAGCCAAACTCTGGGATGGGAAGCCAAACTCTGGGAAGGGAAGGTGAACCCTGGGATGGGAAGCCAAACTCTGGGATGGGAAGACAAACTCTGGGGTGGGAAGGTGAACCCTGGGATGGGAAGACAAACTCTGGGATGGGAAGGTGAACCCTGGGATGGGAAGCCAAACTCTGGGATGGGAAGACAAACTCTGGGGTGGGAAGGTGAACCCTGGGATGGGAAGACAAACTCTGGGATGGGATGATGAACCCTATAATGGGAGGGTGAACTCAGGGATGGGAAGACGAACTCTGGGGTGGGAAGACGAACTCTGGGGTGGGAAGGTGAAACCTGGGATGGGAGGATGAACTCTGGGATGAGAAGACGAACTCTGGGATGGGAAGACGCACTCTGGGATGGGAAGACGAACTCTGGGATGGGAAGGTGAACCCTGGGATGGAAGGATGAATTCTGGGATGAGAAGACGAACTCTGGGATCCGAAGATGAACTCTGGGATGGGAAGACGAATTCTAGGAGGGAAAGCTGAACTCCTGGCTGTAAAGGCCAAACTTTAGGATGGGAATTCGTGCTCCAGGTTGGGACCACCACTTCCTCACCTTAGTAAATATCAGAAAATTGTTAGTACACAACACAAGTGCCTTCTGGAAGGTCTTGTGGCATGCAGGGTCCTCTTTTTTCTTCCCTTCTTGCTGCTTGTTATGGGGCAGACATGCGGGTTCACTCCTGAGCTTTGGTTGGGCCCCACCCCCTGCTTACAGACTGATTGGCAGCAGCAGGAGCCAATGGTTCCCCGTACTGCACAATCCTCATGTGAGATAAGAAAGACGGGGGGAGGTCACAGTGCTGAATTAATACAGGACTCAGGTAAGTGTTAGGGAGGAGGGGACACAGAAATTGGCATAATGTTTTATTACCTTAATGCACGGAATGCATTAAGGTCGATTTAGAACCACTTTAAGCCAAGATACCCTCCCCCCCCACCAGGAGGTGACGCAGGACAAAGGTTGAATGATGCTGAGTGTTATTCAACCTTAAAGAGGACCCATGGCTAGCAGCAGAGGACAACAGAGCACTCTCTGGAGTCTGGAGAGGATAAGCAGTGCTTTTTTCCCCCACAAAAGACGGGAAGCAGATATGTTTTTAATAATAAAAAAAATGTAAATCAGAAATCAGTGCAGCTGGGTATTAAGCCTTCTATTTTTAGTAAGTTAAACACCGCGCATCTAGATTGTTCTTTTAGGAAGAAGCGCAATGCATTTGACCTATAATTCCCCTTTAAGTAAAGGTAGTACCTAAGAATCAGCCATTAAGAAATCCTTTTACTATACAATAGACCTGCTGCCATCCCAGCTAATCACACAGGATGATTGGTTTCAAATGAGTGAAAGAGTACACCAAGAGAAGCAGCTTGTCTCTTGCTTGATATCTATTGAAAGAAGAGGCAGTAAACATTTATTGCTGGCTGTAAAATTCATTATCACCTTTTCTAAAGAGCCATTTCTATTCAGGACCTCTCCTGTAGACCGAACAGAGAGCTGTTATAAAACAATGTAGAGCAGAGTAATCTTCTGTGCCGTCTCATGCAACAGAGGCCAACCGAGCAGAACGCCACTATCACTATAATGACACGTGTCACTCCAGCTACTCACCGACACATTTATCTGCTCATCCAAAACGGGACGGCGCATAACTAACCAATACCTCTGGCAAAAACCAACATAATCCTGTAAGGCTTAATGTACACGGGTCGTTTTTACAACCTCTCCTGAACGATTTAACTTGACATATAGTAACCCAAGTTTAAAACGTCAGTTTTGCCGCATTTACATGCCACGTTTAGCTGTGTTTGCATTTAGAAGCATTTTTTTCAAAATAGCCAAAAGTGAAAAACACCTGTAAATGAAATGCGGCTTAACGTGAGTTATAGCGTTTAGCCACGTTTAGAAGCGTTTAGCGCTTGAAATGCCTCTAAACTCAGCGTCTGAACTCATTTTTTTTCTTTCCAAAAAAAGCCTCTAAACTCAACTGCCTAAAAGCGACATTAAACGGACCTGAGTACATGTACTGATAAGATAACATTGGACGAGTTCAGGGGCAGCTGAAAAAAACAGCCAACTGCCTCTGAATGTCTGTTTACCAGCAGCAGTGTACATGAGGCCTAAGCCATGGTCCAAAACTATGCATGATTTTGTAATAAAAAAATAATTATTACCAAAACCATACAAAATACACCAAATGTAATAGTTACAATGCTCATTGACCATTTTATACATATACATATATATATATATATATATATATATATATATATATATACTTTTGGTAATATAGTGTCTATATATTTATATACACTGTTTTCCCATTACAGAATCAATCAGGGCCACCAGTGCAGGGGGGGGAGGTACAGCAGTACACCCATGTCAGGGACTTGGGCCATATGTGTAACAATAGTAGTACTGAGAACATGAGAACATGTCATCCAAGACCCTACCTTTGCTGGTGCATAAATCCACCTCCTAATTTTTATTTTTTTACAGGTATTTATATAGTGTTGATAATTTACCTCCCTCGTCTCCCATGCATGCAAACACATACTAGGGACAATTTAGATAGGAGAAAATGAACTTACCAGCATATCTTTGGAGTGTGGAAGGAAACCAAAGTACCCAGAGAAAAGCCATGCAGGCACAGGGAGAACATGCTAAGTCTGATGGGTGGGATTTGAACTAAGGATCCCGGTGCTACAAGATCAAAGTGCTCACCACTAAGCCACGGTGCTGCCTCCAATCTCTCCCTTTGTGTGAAATTTGGCGGGTAGTGTTGGCTAGTCTCCCAGCCTTTTCTTTGTTGTTCTCGGTATCATGGCTCCACCAGTATATGTCTCAGCTGCCTCTTACATAAATGTCTGGCTTGGCTTAGCAGTTGTGTTTATAACCATACAGTGGGGAGTGGGAGTAGCACACAAATGCTACCAGCGTTGATACATATCTGGCATTACTGGTCCTCTCCCTCCTACAGACCAAAGGGAGGCCCCGCTAGAGACACTATATGGTACGGCCCTAGGATATAAGTTGCGAGTAGCAGAAAAGGAGCAGCTTGAAATTTTTTTTAATAAAATGGGTGTGGCCTATATAGGTAAGTGGGGATTATATAAAATATACATGCCTGGGCTGGCACTGAAGTTTGGTTATGATAAGCACGGTAAGACAACAACTGGTTTGCTTTAAACAATTGATAATGTCTGTTGCAAGCTTTACCTCCATACTTAAAGTGGGAGTAAACTCGCTGACTTTTTTTTACATAATGAGCACCGCATACTAGCTCATTATGAAATGCTGACCTTACAACGAGGCACCGGCATCTCACTCGGTCCACGTCAACAAAGCTGACATGTTCCCTCGCCGTGTCTTCCGGGTATTGCGGCTCCGACGCTGTGAGTGGCCGGAGCCGCGATTCCGTCACTCCCGTGCGCATACTCTTCCCGGCAGGGTCTGGCGTCTGCTGGACTTTCAGCCAAGAATCCCCTGTGTGCATGCGCCGCTGAAGTCAGCGGCTCATTGCTAGGTGATATATCTCCTAAACCGTACAGGTTTAGGAGATATTCTTTTTACCTACAGGTAAGCCTTATTATACTCTTACCTGTAGGTAAAAGTTACAAAAAGGACTATACAACCGCTTTAAGTAACATTCAGCTGCTCACTGGAATGTGCTACCATAGCGTGTATGAAAAATTGATGTTTTTTTCTGTTTGTTTTTTAAATAAAAATACTTATTTTTTGTTTTTTGCGTGGACTGATATATTTTTTATACCACCTGCTGTAGGTGATCCATTGAGGTTGATAAAACATATTAAATCAAACATTTCTTCAGATTAGACTGCAGAATATAATTTTCCTTGTAGCATTTCTAGACAGTTCTACACAGTTTTTTTTTTTCTTTCTTATTTTGCAGTCACCTTTTTTTTTTATATATTCTTTATTTTAAAGTGTTATACAAAAAAAGATCAGAAATAAACAAAGAGGGAGAAATAAAACATAGAGAAGTAACTAAAGTAGTCATCATCTTCCGCATCCTTGAAAGACAATATCGTTAACCAGTGAGCAATATCGACTCTAAACCAATAAAGGTCCTCCTTTGTCCCGGACAATCGATCCCTGTGGACATCCCCCTTCCCCAAAAGGGAAGTAGCAGGAGGGCCCTGTTAATATCAAACAGTATCCCAATCGAAACAGAACTCACTACATGTTCGTTAAACTTGTGATGCCGATGACCGGTAATAATAAGGAACCAGCTTATTGTTCACTCAATGTGAAAACTTTATTCACTATGCTCACACTTGGTTCGACGGCTGATGTTTCTTAACCAGGGTTCTGTGGAACCCTAGGATTCCTCCAGAGGTTGCTAGGGGTTCCTTCAGCATTGGGCCATTTCTGCCTCTCGGATAAGTTCCCACCAACACCATTGATCTTTTTAGCTATCTGTAAGGAGGTAATTCTTCCCAATGACCACAAGTGTAAGGACCATTCTTTCCACTGACCATCACACTAATCTATCATGAGTTGGAGATTTCTAATTTTTAGCAGGGGTTCCCCCGAGATCAGAGAACTATTTCAAGGGTTCCTCTGTGTTGCAAAGGTTGAGGAAGGCTGGATTAGACTCGGCAATCAAAGGACCATCACCCGAAGGGTTCTGGCTCGTCAGGGCTAATTGTTTAAATTTGGGGTCAGCCAATGCTAACAAGACCATGTTCAAACTGGATGAGACTGAGAACATTCCATAAATGTGGTCTTTCCAAGGTGCCCAAGTGGAGTCAAATCTTTTCTGGGTACCCCCACAGGTGGCCAGCCAATCCTCCACTTCCATGATCTCCCCCACCTTCCAAACCCATTCCGCTTCACTCGGTGTGCGCAAAAGAAATCCAATAAATTGGGATTAGGTGCCTAGCCGCATTGAGAAGGTGGGGGGAGCACTACGTTTATATTGTGATAGAGGCATGGCGGGATGTGAAGAAGGAATTGCCTCGGTCAAGGATATCTACACCGATACCATCAGAAATATGTTTACGGACCATAGACCAAAAGGGTTTCAGTAGAGGACATTCCCACCATATGTGGATTGTTTTCAGCTTTTATTCATCCTTTGTTGCACATCAGTGCCCATGATCTTCTAGAGCCTCTTTGCCATCAATTCCTGTCTACATTCACTTCAGCAAAGGCATTTCTCAGGTTTCTTGATGGAGACCCCAGTGGGTCAAACATTTTTTAAAAAGCTAAAAATCCCAATTTTGTTTAACCTTGGTCATGACACTGCCACTGCAGTGAAAAATAGAAGCCGGTGTATTATTCTGTTAGCACTTAGCATGTCAAATGTGTCTGTAACATTTAAAACTGGTACAAATAATCTGCCATACAGGTACAGGAAACACTTATTAACTGCTTCAGCCCCAGAAGATTTTACCCCCTTCCTGACCAGAGTACTTTTTACGATTCGGCACTGCGCCGTTGTAACTGACAATTGCGTGGTCGTTGTGACGTGGCTCCCAAACAAAATTGACGTCTTTTTTTCCCCACAAATAGAGCTTTCTTTTGGTGGTATTTGATCACCTCTGTGGTTTTTATTTTTTGCGCTATAAACAAAAAAAGAGCATCAATTTTGAAAAAAACACAATATTTTTTACTTTTTGCTATAATAAATATCCCCAAAAATATCTAAAAAAACATATTTTTTTCCTCAATTTAGGCCGATATGTATTCTTCTTCATATTTTTGCTTTTGAAAAAAAACGCAATAAGCGTTTATTGATTGGTTTGCGCAAAAGTTATAGCGTCTACAAAATAGGGGATAGTTTTATGTCATTTTTATTATAAAAATTTTTTTTACTAGTAATGGCAGCGATCTACGATTTTTATCGGGACTGTGACATTATGGCAGACACATCGGACAATTTTGACACATTTGTGGGACCATTTTTGCATTTATACAGCGATCACAGCTATAAAAATGCACTATTTTTTGTAAAAATTTCATTGGCAGGGAGGGGGTTACCTCTAGGGGGCGATCAAGGGGTCAAGTGTGTTCCCTGGGATGTGATTCTAACTGAAGGTGGAGGGGACTGTGTAGGGGAGGTAACAGATCGCTGTTCATACTCTGTATGAACAGACGATCTGTCTCTTCTCCTGTCAGAGAACCAGAAACTGTGTGTTTACATACACAGATCCCGGTTCTCCGTGTGTCAGCCGCGATCGCAGGAGTTCGACGGTGATCGTAACCACAGGGCACTCGCATTGGCTCCAGGAGCTCCTAGTGGCCACAGGGCAAAGCGACGTAACATAACGTCGCTTCGTCCAGCCATGCCGCAGTATAACTGCGGTGGCTGGTCGGCAAGTGGTTAAAGTGAAGGTTATAACACGCCAAGCATTTGCATTTTCTCTTCCCCTCTATGCCACAGATAATCCAACTGCTCCGCCGGTATGTGTCTCAGCTGTCTCTTACATAAATGTCCGGCTTGGCTTAGCGGTTGTGTTTATGACCATATAGTGTGGAGTGGGTGCAGCAGACATGCTACCAGTTTTGATATATTTCCCAGGGGCAACAAGGGTGGACACAATTCCCAAATTGCTGTTTTCTTCAAGAAGTCCTACTCTGGTCCCGGGTACTGTCAATGAGTATTCATAAACAATAATAACGTGCATATATTAACCACTTGACTCCAGATTTACCCCCCTTCATGACCAGGCCATTTTTTGCTTTATGGGACTGCGTTATTTTAACAGACAATTGCGCAGTCACGTAACGCTGTACATAAATAAAATTCCATTGGCTTTTTTTTTTTTTATAACTTTAGCTACAATGCATCTAAAAAATGTAAATAAAAGAGGCCATGGAGACACTGGTGTCAGATCAGTTTAGTTCCGACCACTATAAAGACTTCCATTTTGTTGAGGCCCATGACAAAGCTCTTTTTTTTTTTTTTTTTGGATGAACTCACAATAAAAGCCTGACGGATTCTAATCATTGACGGCTATCTCCCTTTTCTGCTCAAGACACCGTTATTATAAAGCCACAGCGCTTCTCTAATAATGGAGGCACATTGGCTAATCCCCGTGTTGCGTCTCCTCGCTGCAGGGGGGCAACGGCCAGGGAACTTATCACATTCATCGGATCCATAGTATCTGATAGGAGTCCGTTTCATTCATATGATGTAGTAGGCAGATTGAAGAATAGCTTCTTGCAACTATTGTATCACACACAATTAATGAAATTATACAGAAAAATACAATCCGGTGCCGCATGGGATTTTTTTGTCTCCTTATTTTTTTCCATAAAGAATAGGGAGGCAGCCCAAGTGTTCCAGACATCAGATGAATAATGTGATTTGTGTTCACCTGCATTACAATATGCCATTCCTTTCTCACATTGTCTACCACAGATATTCAGCGTTTCAGAATATGGGAGAAGGGTCACTGAAAGGCGGATCCATCACTGTCTACTATAATCCTTTCAATAAAACGGAATACAAAGTAGATCTGTACTGTAGACTTCTATGGGCCTTCTCCCATTGTATCTTACTAGTCTAGCTATGTAGATGTATGAAACTTAATATATATTTATATAGATATTTATTTATTAATATTATAAAGTATATACGCACACACGTGTTTTTTAGGGCGTTTTTCTGGCGTTTTTGTACTGGCGTTTTGAGACTTCAGGCGTTCAGGCGACAGAACGCTCAAATGTGAACAGGGGGCTATTTAAATGAATAATATTTTGCTTGTTGGATGTTTTGGAACTTTTGAGATGAGCGTTTTACGAGCTGAAAACACTCAGGTGTGAATGCAGCTTAGGCTCCATGCACGCTGAAGCTCATAAACGGACATTTTCGGGAGTTTGGGTGTTTTTTTTAACAGCTCATAAACTCCCCTCTATGTTATCCTAAGTGTCCATGTACACATGGACGTTTTTGGATATTTATCAGCAGTGGAGTTTATGGGCTGTTTTCTGAACGCCATAAAATCGCGTTTAGGAGTCATTTTTTGACCACAAGAAATGCCAAATGCTCATAAACGCTGATAAATGCTCAAAAACTTGGTTCGCCAGCTTTTTTTTTATGTTTTTGATCCATTAAAAAAATAAAAAAGGCTAAAAAACACTAATAAACGCTATTGCAAAAATGTAAAAAAAGACTCACTGCAAAGCTACTGGCGTTTTTATAATGTTATTTTAACGTCCAGAGTGCATGGAGCCTCATGCTGCATACACACGACCGGACTTTCCGCCAGAATAGGTCAGACGGAATCATTCCATCGGATATTCCGATCGTGTGTGGGATAATCCAATTGTTTTTTTTTTTAATTCCCATGGACCTAGAAATAGAACATGTTTCAAATCTGTCCAACGGACTCATTCCTATCGGAAAAAAACGTTCGTCTGTATGCTGGTCCGAAAGGAAACAAATACGACGCAAGGGCAGCTAGTGGCTACTGGCTATTGAACTTCCTTTTCTAGTCCCGTCGTACGTCATCGCGTTCAAAACTAATGGACTTTCGAACGGACTTTAGTCCGTTCGTGTGTGGGCAAGCCCGTTCATTCGGAAGTCTGTCGCAACTCCGTGGAAAGTCCATCGGGAAGACCGTCGGACCTTTTCTGCCGGAAAGTCCGGTTGTGTGTACGTGGCATTACAGTCAATATACACCAGGAGTCTCAAACTGGCGGCCCTCCAGCTGTTGTGAAACTACAAGTCCCATGAGGCATTGTAAGGCTGACACAAGCATTACTCCCACAGGCAGAGGCATGATGGGACTTGCAGTTTCGCAACAGCTGGAGAGCCGCCAGTTTGAGACCCCTGCTATACACTATATGAGTAATAAGAAAGATACCTGTGCTAGGGCACAGAATAAATACAAAAAGCAGCTGGCACAATGTGAAGGCACCAAACAAAACAATATAAAAAAAGAAAGTGTAGCGCTTCTAAATTAAAACATAAATACAGGGTAAAATCACACCAAGGTGAGTTATAATATGCAAACATCAAATGAGTTCATTCACAATCCACATGCAGCGACTGGTGAAAAATAGGTGATATAAAGGTGAAGCCAGAAGACAGACCTCTTACCAGATAGCTTTTACCACCTGATTAAAAGCAGACAAAGAGCGCGATTGGAACCCAAAGAGTTATAGCTCCATTTCCAGGGGACACAATACACCAGCTTACATCAGTCTCCTCAGCATCAGGGACAACTCAACAAGAAAAGGCAATGATTCACCAAAGAATATAGATAAAATGAGATAAACAGAGCCCTCTCATAGTATAGTACAACTAACCCCAATGTATTTAATAGTAACACACTCACATTAATCAAATCTAAACCAGCATAATAGAACAATGTTTTTGAAACTAGCAAGATGACTATGATCCGCTCTGGTATGTGATGCTCAACCCTATGGATTTCGTCATCATAAGACTGCCCCCTGAAGATGTCTTATGACGAAACGCATCAACCTATTTTAATTTGGTGATCAAAGCTATCTGGTAAGAGGCTGTGTTTGACTCCCTGGCAGGGGAGGATCTTTTCTGGCTTCACCTTTATATCAACTATTTTCCCCAGTCACCACATGTGGACTGTGAATGGACTTATTTTATGTTTGCACATTATAACTCACCTTGGTGTGATTTTACCCTGTATTTATGTTTTCATTAAGGAGTGCTACACTTTCTTTTTTATATTTTATTCTATACACTATATAATTCTGCTATCAAATAATGATTAACCCTTTCCTGACCAGGTCATTGATGTCTGGATGCCCAGACTAAATTTGGCAACATCCGTTTGCATCGGAAACTTTAATAATTCGCCAGGATAAAACATTTTTCATAATTTTTTTATGCTCTGTAAGGCTTTTATTTGGTATACTGTTTTATAATGTGCAGCTTTTTTATTATAGGCTGTCAAAGGTATTTTTTTATGCAATTTATAAATAACAGCTTATATATATTTTTTTAATTTTAAATTCATGTTTTATGTACATCGTTTTAACAGCTGTAGCCAGACAGTGTTTGCTGTCAAATTACTTCTTTATCTTCGAGGCACAGTGACAGCTAAGCCAGCTTGTTGTAAATAAACCCATGTGATAAATATAATTGGCTGTCATAGTGAGACTGAGAGCTATCAATGATAACCTGGTTTTGCAACAAGGACCCTGCAAGTGGGGGGGACAAATAGTTTTGAAAACAAAAGTGAAGCTTTAGATCCAAATGTTTTCTTTTGATTTGAAGATCCATTAATGACAACAGACCAATGTTCAATTTGGACTGGTTAGAGCAGCCTTTCTCTACCTTTTTATTATGGGGGAACTCTTGAAATAACTTTTTTGGCTTCAAGGAAACCCTGCTAATAATTATTATATCTACAGCTCACAGTACATTAGTAATGATGGTCAGTGTAAAGAACAGTGGCGGATGGTGCACAAATTTTTTTGGGGAGCGCAAACAAACTGAAACACCCCCCCCATCAATTGCAGCCTCACTGTGCCCATCAAATGCAGCCTCACTGTGCCCATCAAATGCAGCCATTGTGTCCACCAAACGCAGCCACTGTGCCCATCATATGCAGCCACTGTGCCCATCATATGCAGCCATTGTACCCATCACATGCAGCCATTGTGACCATCATATGCAGCCACTGTGCCCATCAAATGCAGCCACCTGTGCCAGTCAAATACAGCCACTTGTGCCAGTCAAATGCAGCCACTTGTGCCAGTCAGATGCAGCCACTTGTGCCCATCAGTTGCTCCCACTGTGCCCCATTAATTGCTCCCACTGTGCTATATCAAATGCTGCCAGGGTGCCCGCTGCCGGCCTGCCGTCTGCACTTACCTATCTCGGTGGGACAGCTCCTCGTTGTCTTCTCACATCCTCTCCTCCCATCCTCTGCTACGATTGGACGCCTGGCGTCCAATCACTTCACCTGTCGTTTCAGCCAATCAGGTGACGGGTAACAGATCCGAGCACCTGATTATCGGAGAGGCGGTTTAGTGTTAGGAAAGTGATTATTCAATCACTTTTCTAACACAGCTGAGTGACCTGCGAGCGCCCAGCATAGTGGTCGCTGGTCACATTTTGTGATGCCTATTAGAGCCTATGACTCTAACCAGGTGTTTCAAAACCACCCCCTTCCGCTTTAATTCAGGCACCCTGTACCCAAAAAGGGGCCAGGCACGTGAATAGGGGGTGGCAGCCATAGATAAATTAATGCAATGTGGGAAAGAGGGGGCGGCGTCTGTGCGCCCTTATGGACACACCGCCACTGGTGAACAATGATCCTTATATTTGTAGTAATTGGGAAGAATCATACAGATAGCTATAAAGATCATTGGTGTTAGTGGTTTCACACCTGAGAGGCAGAAATGACTTATTACCTGAAGAACTTATTACCTGAGAAACCTGTAGCAACCCCTGCAGCAAAGATATGGCAGCTGCTTTCCCATCAGCTATGAGCTGCCTGATTTGGAGAACATAGACGACCAATGCGAGTATCGCTAGAGCAGTCCATGCACTGTGATTATCAGAATGGAGTATTTATCACTGTGATAATATAGCCAATAAAATTATGGCAGAGTTGGAGGTTTAGGATTTGTGAAGAGGGCTAAATGTAGTACTTTTCTAGTTGCATTCAGCTCGTATTTGAAATCAGTAAGTGCTTAATCTTGTGCTTAATCAATGATTAAGCACATGATTCAGCACAAGATGTATGTGTGAAACACGTCTACATGACCACAGTTTGGTGTCTTTGGTGTTATCTGTGTGAAACATAATAAAAGGCAATTAGAAGTTCTGGATGTGCAGCCATTTCTTTCTTCTTTCCAAGTTTCCCATGGAGGCGGGCCGGGGCTAGCACTCTGCAAGATACTCCAATCAGGCTTACCTCTATACACCTGGGGCAGCGGTTCTTTTTCTTGTATACTGCCAACTTGGCCTCGTTATTTATTCTGAGCATGCGTGGCACTTTGTTCATCGGAATTGTCTACACACGATTGGAATTTAAACGATCGGATTTTGTTGTTGGAAAAGTTTAGATCCTGCTCTCAAACTTTCTGTGTTGGAAATTCCGACGGAAGAAGTCCAATGGAGCCCACACATGATCGGATTTTCCAATACCAAGACCGATCGCACATTTTCCGTCGGAAAGTCCGACCGTGTGTACAGGGCATTAAAGTGATTGTAAAAGCAGAATTTTTTTTTTTTTTTTAATCTTAATGCATTCTAGGCATTAAGATAAAAAAAAACCTTCTGTGTGCAGCAGCCCCCCTTAGCCCCCTAATACTTACCTGAGCCCTATCTCGGTCCAGCGATGTTGCACAAGAGTCTCGCCTGCCCTGGACTCTCCCTCCTAAATGGTTGGGACACACAGCAGACACCATTGGCTCCCACTGCAGTCAATCAATGTCAGTGAGCCAATGAGGAGAGAGTGGGGACGGGGCTGAGCCGTGGCTCAGTGTCTGAATGGACACACAGAGCAGCTGCTGGGTTCGGTGACAGGAGCGTGGGTGAGGGACCCGAGAACAGAAGGATCTGGGTTGCTCTGTGCAAAACCGAATGTCGGGCGGGCCCAGCTGGTTCAATAGAAACGTGTGTGCATGGCAGCCGGTCCGACAGAGGCCGGCTTCTGTCAAGGGGTCATGACCGGAAAAGGTCTGCTGGCCGACTCTCGATCGGCACTCTCAGCCAATGGCTGAGTGCCCAGGCCGGAGTGTTCTGATGGAGCACAATAGCACAGCAGGAGAGATTGCTGTGCGAACATCGGACTGTTAGTACAGCAGCTCCGACCTGAATTTTTTGTCGGGTAGAACGTAAAAAATAAATAGTAGTTTGTATGAGGCTTTAGGGTTATAGGTTAAATTGGGCTGCAGTGATAAATTGAGGTTATGAATTGCTTTCCCACAAGGGTATAGGTGTCAATGCCACATAAAAATTGGTAATAAAAATGTACCGTATTTGCCGGCGTATAAGACGACTGGGCGTATAAGACGACCCCCTATTTTTCAAGTGAAAACATAGGTTTTAGGCAATACTCGCGGTATAAGACTACCCCCCTTCTGAGGCAACACCATTTTAAAAAAACATTAGAACGATTAAAAAACACAAAGCAAGAATGCCAACTACTCATCCGCCATGCTGTGTTATGTCATAAAGTAAATCAAACAATAATAACACAAACAGAGATCTATTGAATGCCACAACTCTGGAAAGTAGAATTTTTCACTGACCAAACCTATACCACTTTTGGGTTACATTCTATGGGAATTGTCCACCAAAATGCATTTAATAACCCCCCTGTCATATGTCCCAGATTTACCTGTCCCTCTTGGGTGCCTGGGACCTCATAGGCAAATAGCAGGATGTATAGTAGTAGGAGATCAGTGAATGGATGTACCCAGGGAAGTATGGTGAGCGGTGTATTATTTTAATGAATACAACGCCTGCTTGGATTGGCAGAGGCTGTAGCATCATCAGCCCTTGCCTCTCTCTCTCTCTCTCTCTCTCAAAGCCAATCCGAGCAGGCTACTCTATGTAGACTGCTCGTATTGGCAGAGGTTGTTACTCCAATCCAAGCAGGCTCTGTATTCATTAACCACTTCCCGACCAGCGCACGACGATATACGTCGACAGAATGGCACGGGCAGGCATATTGGCATACAGGTACGTCCAATATTCAATGCCGCCCTGCCATCGGGAGCGCGCCGCCGGCGGCGCGCTCTAGCGCTGGTCGTGACCCCCGTGAGTCCGGTCGCGGGACCCGCGGACTCGATCGCCGCGGGCATCCCCGCGATCGTCTCACGGAGCGGCCGAATGGAGGAAATGCTGTGTAAACAACATTTTTCCATTCTGCCTAGCAACTAGTGACGCTGATCTCTGCTCCATGTGATTGGAGCAGAGATCAGTGTACACTAAATGAAAGCCCAACCCCCCCAGTTAGTAACACACCCCTAGGAACACTTAACCCCTACACTGCCACCCACTGGTTAACCCTTTCACTGCCAGTGTCATTTACACAGGAATCACTGCATTTATATAGCAGTGATTACTGTATAAATGACAATGGTCCCAAAAATGTGTCAAAAATGTCCGATGGGTCCCCGACAATGTCGCAGTCACAATAAAAATCGCAGATGGCCGCCATTACTAGTAAAAAAAATAATAATAAAAAATTATTAATAAAAATGCTATAAAACTATCCCTATTTTGTAAACACTATAATTTTTGCGCAAACCAATCAATAATCGCTTATTGCGATTTTTTTTACCAAAAATATGTAGAAGAATACGTATCGGCCTAAATTGAGGGAAAAAAAATGTTTTTTATATATTTTTGGGGGATATTTATTATAACAAAAAGTAAAAAATAATGCGTTTTTTTCAAAATTGTCGCTCTATTTTTGTTTATAGCGCAAAAAATAAAAACCGCAGGGGTGATCAAATACCACCAAAAGAAAGCTCTATTTGTGGGAAAAAAAGGACGTCAATTTTGTTTGGGAGCTACGTCGCACGACCGCGCAATTGTCAGTTAAAGCGACGCAGTGCCGAATCGCAAAAAGTGGTCTGGTCTTTGACCAGCAAATTGGTCCGGTCTGAAAGTGGTTAATAGAATACATCGCTCGCCGGGATTGGCTCAATGGCGTATACTGTTTGTAGCTGAAGCCACATACAGTATTAGCAGACATTTGGGGGCTGACATCCATCGGGCAGCATTGTATACCTGTATACCTGGCGTATAAGACGACCCCCGATTTTTGGGCATTTTTTTTAAGTGTAAAAGGTAGTCTTATACGCCAGCAAATACAGTACTTGCAAACATTATAATCTGATACTTCTAACACCAATGCCCAAATCAACCACCCAGCTCAATGTAAATGATCCTATCCATGTGTTAATGTTTTAACAACTTTAATTATTACGTATAGTTGTAATTATATTTTTACAGTGTTAAACAATTTTTTTATTTTACTGCTCCTTCTGAAAAATGTAAGCCTATGGGGGTTATTTACTAAAGGAAAATCCACTTTTCACTGTAAGTGCACTTGGAAGTAAAGTCGCTGTAGATCCCAGGGGCATATGCAAGGAAAATAAAAAATAGCATTTTAGCTTGCATATGATTGGATGATAAAATCAGCAGAGCTTCCCCTCATTTCAGATCTACCCCTTAGATTTAGAGTGACTGCACTTCCAAGTGGACTTGCAGTGCAAAGTAGATTTGCCTTTCGTAAATAACCCCCTATAAGTCAGTAGGCTCATTAAAAAAACAAAAAAAAAACACTCCCTGTGTCTCAACAGCTAAGCAAGTTAGGAAATTATTGCAACCACTCTGAATTATGGCATGCTCCCTCTAGCAGCTGATCTGCACATCTATATATTTTATACACTAATAAAATAAAAACAACAAATTTGCAAAAGTTTAAAATTCCAATAAAAAAATACTTAGAACCTTTCAATAATAACTCAACATATCCGCTTACTAAGAATACACTACAAAGTCCCTTTAAAGAGGAACTGCAGTCTGCTAAAATAATTTGTAATAAAAACATCTTTGCCATTCTGAAGCTTCCCTCCAACCACTTTGCATATTATTTTATATATACTGTCATTCTGTACTTGACAAATATGCTGCAGAAATCTCTCCTGAGTCTGGCTGCAGCCATTTTAACTGTGGGCAGCTGAAGCTGCTGCCTGTTCACTTCCTGGATTTACACAGACACACAGAGGCACACCTCCAGCTCTGCAGCTCTCATTGGCCCTTTAATGACTCACACACCCCCATAAGCCTAGGCTTTTTCCCCAGACAAGGAACAGGAATAAGATATTTACTGGCAGAAAAAAAATGTTTTACTATCCAAAGTTAAAACAACAAAGGCAGAGGATTTAATAGATGGAAAGATGAAAAAAATGACTGACGTTCCGCTTTAATAACAGTGTTCATACAATATATGGATATATTATTGTAATTATGAATACCCTGAATGTATATATTTGTCTCCGGAGCAGAAGAGGAAAAAAAAATATGAGAGTCTGTTGATTATGTGGAGTTCAGAGTCGCATGTGAACAAAGCCATCCTTCACATATTTGCTGGAGGTTATTCACATCTGTTATTTCTACTAGCACAAAACTAGGGGGGGCATCCAGAGTCTGACAGACACATAATTATTAAATTCCAAACAATGCTAAAAACATACATTTCTATAGGTTGCAAACGCTGCAGACATTGCGTCATATACTGATCTGCAATTATTTACATATGAAAAACACGATTCTGAGCTACGATCAACCTTCATTCTGTCAATAACCACAGGCTAAAAAGCCATTTGTCTGGAGGCATGCCAATGTTAAAAGACTTTTCAAATACAATAATTTAATGTACCTATTCATCTATAGGAACTGAGTAAGTAGGACAATACAATTGTTTTAATCACCTAACATAGACAGTGGAACAATAATAATTATATATACAGTAAATATATGGATGGACAGAAACATAATGTTCCAGAAGTGTTCTATTGGATTTAGGTCAGGCGAGTGTGGGGGCCATTCAATGGTATCAATTCCTTCATCCTCCAGGAACTGGCTGCATACTCTCGCCACATGAGGCCGGGCATTGTTGGGCACCAGGAGGAACCCAGGACCCACTGAACCAGCGCAGGGTCTGACAGTGGGTCCAAGGATTTCATCCCGATACCCAATGGCAGTCAGGGTGCTATTGTCTAGTAGTCTATAGAGGTCTGTGCGTCCCTCCATTAATATGCCTCCCCAGGCAATCACTGACCCACTACCAAACTGGTCATGCTGAACGATGTTACAGGCAGAATAATGTTCTCCATGGTTTCTCCAGACCCTTCTCCAGACCCTTTCATGTCTGTCACATGTGGACCTGCCAATTATGGTGTTCAATGGCAAATGCCAATCAAGCTCCATGGTGCCGGGCAGTGAGCACAGGGCCCACTAGAGGATGTTGGGTCCTCAGGCCACCCTCACGAAGTCCGTTTCCGATTGTTTAGTCAGCGACATTCACACCAGTGGCCTACTGGAGGTCATTTTGTAGGGCTCTGGCAGTGCTTATCTTGTTCCTCCTTGCACAAAGGAGCAGATACCGGTCCTGCTGATGGGGTTAATACCTTCTACGGCCCTGTCCAGCTCTCCTAGAGTAACTGCCTGTCTCCTGGAATTTCCTCCATGCTCTTGAGACTGTGTTGGGAGACGCAGCAAACCTTCTGGCAATGACACGTATTAATGTGCCATCCTGAAGGAGTTGGACTGCCTGTTCAACCTCTATAGCATGGGTCTTCAAACTATGGCCCTCCAGTTGTTCAGGAACTACAATTCCCATCATGCCTAGTCATGTCTGTGAATGTCAGAGTTTTACAATGCCTCATGGGATGTGTAGTTTCGCAACAGCTGGAGGGCCGTAGTTTGAGGATCCCTGCTCTATAGGGTCCGGGTATCGCTTCATGCTGCCAGTAGTGACACTGACCTTAGCCAAATGCAAAACTAGTGAAAAACAGTCAGAAAAGATGAGTAGGGAAAAAAATGTCAGTGGCCTCCACCTGTAAAACCATTCCTGTTTTGGAGATTGTCTTATTGTTGCCCATCTAGTGCACCTGTTGTTAATTTCACACCAAAGCAGCTGAAACCGATTAACAACAACCCCCTCTGCTACTTAACCACTTTCAGACCGGACCTTTTTGCTGGCTTAAGACCAGACCACTTTTTGCGATTCGGCACTGCGTCGCTTTAAAAGACGTCCTTTTTTTCCCACAAATAGAGCTTTCTTTTGGTGGTATTTGATTACCCCTGCGGTTTTTAGTTTTTGCGCTATAAACAAAAATAAAGCGACAATTTAAAAAAAAAAAAAAACTTTTTTTTGTTTTTGTTATAATAAATAACCCCAAAAAATATATAAAAAAACATTTTTTTCCCTCAGTTTAGGCCGATACATATTCTTCTACATATTTTTGGTTAAAAAAAAATCGCAATAAGCGATTATAGATTGGTTTGCGCAAAAGTTATAGAGTTTACAAAATAGGGGATAGTTTTATGGCATTTTTATTAATAATTTTTTTTACTAGTAATGGCGGCGATCAGCGATTTTTATTGTGACTGCAACATTATGGCGGACACATTGGACATTTTTGACACATTTTTGGGACCATTGTAATTTATACAGCAATCAGTGCTATACAAATGCAGAGATTCCTGTGTAAATGACACTGGCAGTGAAGGGGCTAACCAGGGGGTGGCAGTGTAGGGGTTAAGTGTTCCTAGGGGTGTGTGTTACTAACCGTGGGGGGGTTGGGCTTTGTTTTAGTGAACACTGATCTCTGCTCCAATCACATGGAGCAGAGATCAGCGTCACTTGTTGCTAGGCAGAACGGGGAGATGCATTTTACAACGGCATCTCCCCGTTCAGCTGCCCTGTGAGACGATCGCTGGTATCCCCGCGGCGATCGAGTCCGCGGGAACCACGTCCAGACTCACGGGGGGTCCCGACCGGCATGTGAGCGCACCACCAGCGGCACGCACGCGATGGCAGGGCGGCATATAAAAATGGACGTACCTGTACACCAATATGCCTTGCCCGTGCCATTCTGCCGACGTACATCGGAGCGCGCCGGTCGGGGACTGGTTAACTGACCAGATCAATATCCCAGGCATTTAACTGACTTGATGCTATACTCTGATTGAAAATTGTTCCTTTTGAGCAGTGTATATACACACACACATATACACCCATCCACCAACACACGCAGGCATTTTGCCAGTACTCCAATATTTTAAAGGTAAGCACCTAAATTTGAGTCGTCATCAAGATAACTACAATTCCTGTACAGCAGAGCTCAGACACAGATAAAGGGAGAAACAGCACAAATAGTCATCTGTGCTGCAGTGCTCATGTGCTAACAAGAGACATTCTGATAGTAGGAGAAACCAGAGGAACATGAGATGATCACCTTGGTCTGCTGCATCTCTAATGTTGTCAAATCACGGGCTGGAGAAAGGACATGACCTGCAAGTAGAACTGAACTCTAGTAGAGAAAGCAGGTCTCTACAGAGCTGAATAGACAAAAACACAATTACTTTGGCAAGTAATATCCCGTACCCTGTGCTGGAAGTCTCTCTGAACCAAATGAATACAGGTCCCACTTCCACAGAATACAGTGCAGAGATCTTGGCGTCAGAACTAGGGGTGAGCTAGGTTTGGTTCAAACTCAGCCTGAATCCAGTTCGATAGAACCCATGGAAAGAACTCATGTGTCCATATTAGGTTAATGATGTCACGAACATCTCGTGTACACCAGCTGCAGGCCAGGGAATTCCACAGCTGCAGGGGGCTGGCCGGCCTGGCAGGATTTCGATCATGTGGTGGCTCCCCACAGATTTTGATGAACTGGGTTCTGACTGAACCCAGCTTATCCCTAGAACACACTTTCCACTTACTTTCAATAGTAATCATGAAGAGAAGCAATACTTAGACACTTATACTAGGCATCAGTAGAGAAATGACCCCTTACACTGGAGGTCAATAGCAAAATGCCCCCTTCCTATGGTGGTCAATAGAGAAGTTTTCCCCACAATTGGGCATTAGAGGCTCTTGCATTGATGGTGACAGTAGATGTGACCCCCACCATTGGATGTCAATGGAAAAATGTGCCCCTAATATTGGTGCTGGGTGTAGGTGGAAGATCAATCTGCCACTGCTGAAGCAACCTATGGTGAAGCCCAAAGATTCCATGGAACACTGGTTTAGAAAGGCTGGTTTAAATGTTAGCATAAGCACACTGTGCGTGGCTTGGAGGACTGGTCTTAAACTGTAAACTCTAGACCTAAATGTTGTCGATGCCCACGTTAATATCAAAAGCAGATATTTTTTTCTTAATTTTGCTCTAGAAAACATCCAAATTCTAGCTCTTTTTACTACCAATCACTGTTATGGTTATAGGACAACAACACTGGGGCGGAGGGTAGGGTAAAGCCAGCCATAGATGGAGCGATTTTTGATTCCCCCATCAACAGTCAGTGTTGATGGGGGAATCCCTCCAGCAGAGCCATTGTGTTCCCCTGGCTGGTGGGCTATATTAGTCAATAGCAGTAATCACACGTAAAATCCAATGGGCTGGCTGTACCCAGGTTGATCGGTTTGAACAGTCTATGGCTGTTGGCTCCTGCTGCTGTCAATCAAAACATGTCAACAGACCAGGGGTGGCGCCGAGCTGTGCGTCTAAATGGATGCAAGCAGCCTGGCTTGGGATCGAGTATACACTCGATGGGGGAGAGGAGCCAGGAGAGCCAACGGGGGATCCCAGAAGAGAAGGCTGCTTTGTGGAAAACCATTACACAGAGCAAGTAAGCATTACCTATTTTTATTTTTTTTAAATAAAAACCAAACTTTTACAACCACAATATGTTTTTACAACAGGTATTTTTCTATACTTGCAGCATCTTTAAAATGATACAATATAGGGGGATTTGCATGTATTATAGAGATGTACTGACTATGTTTTTTTATGCCTTGACAATTACTGGAACGATTGTGGTGTCTTGACCAACCACAAGTCTAAGACACTAAACTACAGAAACTGTTTCAATAAAAAAATTTAATAAAACTGCCCATGGAACATACCTCTAAAGAAACACAAAAAGCAATGCAGGAGACACTACAAGACTATGAAATCGAATAATCAAAAAATTCTCTTGAACTAGCTATTAAATGAATCTGATCTGATAAATCCTGAAAGCCATGAGACACACTGTACAAAAAGATCTGAATGACTCGGGCCTCTATGTTGCTGCAGCAAAGCAAGGTCTCCTGTAAGGACTACGACTAATTGATCAACTGTCAGGAAGAATGAAGAGCGGCATGCTAATAGGACTCTCTCTGTCTCCAGCGAGGGATGACAACAGCAAGGGAGCACGGCCTTGTGCCTGCTGTTTTCTTTACAATGCGAGAGGCGCACCATGACATACCGATTAAAAACAAACAAAGCCAATAGGTGTCAAGGAATTGCCGACACTGGGAGTCAGAAGACAAAAACTACGGCCGGAGAGAAGTGGAGAGCTGTTAGCTATCCTTCTCATTAGAAGGTTCACATTTTGGAAGCAAAATCTCAATTTCTCTTCCTTTATCGCTGACTCTTTTATGCCCGATGTAAATATACTATAGTAATAATTGAAACTAACAATATTTGAAAGCAGAATACAGTATTTTTTTTGCGTATGCATTTTTTAGGATACATAATTTTATCCCAAGGGTGACATGTTCTTGTGGCTACCCAGGGACCCCTTTCATCCAGCACTGGCAGTGGGCGGTATTCTCTGCTGCATAGACTGGGGCTCACGCTATGACCACTGAGTACCGGTTTATGCATCATTCCATTGTAAGCCCAGGGGGTGTGTCACTGACAGCCTGCTTGCAGGAAGTGGGTTGAATGACACAGGGCGTCATTCAATCCGCAGGAGGACCAGGACTGAACAGCCAAGGTTGGGCAGGGCAGCACTGGAACAAGAAGAGGGTAAGTAGGGGTTTTAAAACCTAATGATTTTATTAACTTGGGCAGTACAATAGTTTTAAAGACAAAAATAGTGGACTTTTTATGTAAAGCTGAACTTCAGTTACAGTTTGTATTGCATTGCTACATTGGTCTAGCTTGGTCAAATGTACAGTACAAACGTAATTTTTGACAAAAAAAAAAAAGGGAAAACCCGAAAATGGTTTAGAGTAGTTTCAGATTTTCCCTTTTTTTTGTACAAAATTCTGGTCCTGGGATAAAAGGGGAGCACATTTATAAAGTGTGATATATTATATGTAATCTTTATGAATCTTTGATTGTTTTAATTTTTAATTTTTGTTCATTTGTTTTTAGAAAAACGCCAAAAGCTCCTGATGAAGCGTTTGTATAACGCGTAACATGTAGAGCAATTTCGAGCTGAGTCATCTATGATACACTGTCCATTTTTATTGGTTTTCCTTTTATTTGTGCCTATGTTATATAATTGTCATAGCAAAATGGAAATATATGAGTCCTTTTTTCTAATTGTGATTTAAATGGACCACATTGACAGTGTAATTGTTATGCTCTGAGGCACTACTTTTTGTAAATACATTTTTTTATAAATTCTTTTAAAGAAATCTGTGTCTATGACTATAAAGTCCATCACCTTCAACAACGGTTCTATTTAATAAATCCAAATATCGGGACGTGGCATGTTTTACTATGTCTTGTATCCACAGTACCACCCTGTGTTTGATACGCCATTCATTTAACAACAGAGATGGAATATCAACCACAAAACCAGAAAAAAACACATGATACAAATGTTATAAATTGAGTTGCAGTTCAGTTAGTAAAATAATGTATTTTATCCCCAAGCAAAACATGACTTAGTACTTGGTGGAGAAACCCTTGTTGGTTAGCACAGAGGTAAGACATTTATTGTAGTTGGTTACCAGGTTTGCACACATCTCCCATCTTCCCGTCTCCTCATTTTCTCAGGCCAGAAGTCTCTCTTTCTAGCTTTGGATCATCTCTTGTCTCAAAGAGTGATATCGGTAGTCCCCATGGAAGAGCAAGGATTAGGGTTTTATTCAAACCTTTTCACGGTTCCAAAACCAAACGTGGATGTCAGACCCATTTTAGATCTTAAAGATCTAAACCAGTTTTTGAATATTCGTTCTTTTTGCATGGAGTCAATCCAATCAGTAGTCTCCATCCTACAAGGGGGAGAATTTCTGGCGTCAATCAACATCAATGATGCTTATTTCCATGTTCCGATTTTCCCCGCTCACCAGAAATTTCTACGCTTTGAGGTAGAAAATCTTCATTTTCAGTTTGTAGCTCTGCCGTTCGGTCTAGCTACAGCACCTCGAGTGTTTACAAAGGTCCTGGCGCCTCCTTTAGCCAGGCTAAGGGCTCAAGGTATAACGATACTAGCCTACTTAGATGATCTACTCTTGCTAGATCAGTCAGTAGCCCACTTAAACCAAAGTTTGGTCATATCAGTCAGCTACCTGGAATACCTAAAACATAAAGTCGCAAGGTCCAGTATTCCATTCTACCTTACAAAAGCAAAATTTAATGGTTTGGCTATTGAGACCCACATTCTGAAAGACCGTAGGCTGTCAGCTTTAGTAGTTCCAGTAGTGAATCCAAGGGTTGGCACCCACTTGCTTCACACTCTCAGGTTCATAACTTTATTCAGGGCATAACACGGATTAATCCTCCAGTTAGGCCACTCCTGAACCCTTGAGACTTAAATTTAGTCCTGTCGGCATTACAAAAACAGCCTTTTGAGCCAATATGACATATTCACTTAGTCCTCTTGACGAGGAAAATAATTTTCTTGGTTGCCATATCTTCTACAAAAAGAGTATCAGAGTTGGCTGCTCTTTCTTGTAAAGAGCCATTTTTGATTATTCATAAGGATAAGATTGTATTGCGGCCTCACCCTAAATTCCTACCGAAGGTAGTGTTAGGTTTTCATATAAACCAGGATACTGTTCTGCCTTCATTTTTCCCAGAACCTCATTCTGTGGAAGAGAGGTCACCACATTCTCTTAATGTGGTGAGAACGGTTAAGGTCTATTTGAAAGTGAACGCTCAGATTCGTAAAACAGATGTTTTGTTTGTGTTGCCAGACGGTCCTAAAAGAGGACAGGCAGCATCGAAATCTACTATTTCTAAATGGATTTGTCAAGTGATTGTTCAAGCTTATGGTTTAAAAAGGAAAGTTCCTCCTTTTCATATTAAAGCCAGGTCTGTTAGGCAGTGCATCACCTTACCTTTGGGGGCAGTGTACTGATGCCCTAATTTTGTTGTGTCTCCCTCCCTTCAGTTGGCATTGCTTTGGCACATCCCACATAGTAACTACTATGGTTCTGTGTCCCCTGATGTACAATAAGAAAATAGGATTTTTATAACAGCTTACCTGTAAAATCCTTTTCTTTGAAGTACATCACGGGACAAAGAGGTCCCTCCCTTCTTTGGTATACACGTGTATTGCTTTGCTACAAAACTGAGGTGCTCCCAGTAGTGGGAGGGGTTATATAGGGTGTGCACTTTTTGTCTTAGGGCGTGCCAGTATCCATCACCTGAAGGTAGCCTATAACCCACAAAGTAACTACTATGGCTCTGTGTCCCGTGATGTACTTCAAAGAAAAGGATTTTACCGGTAAGCTGTTATAAAAATCCTATTTTTACAATCCAAGGACAGGTGTTTATCCAGTATTGTGTGGAGATATCAGGCTTACTGACCCTTATCTGTTGTGAGTGCATTACCAAAGGGGATTTTATGAGGATGTGGTGTATCGGTGACGGTATTCAGGAACTGAATAATTCCTCCTATGGTTCTGATGGGATAAGAATTACTACACACTATTCTATGGACTTTATTTTCATTTACTGATCTATGTTTATGTTTAATGTTATAGTTCATTGAATGTCATTAATTGCACCGAACATGTTTGGATATTCTGGAAGCGCTGTTAATGCTAGGATTATTTTTATCTTTGCATATTTATATCATATCAGTGGTACTGTTGTGGAAGCAGAGAATCAATGTAGTAGTTGGTGCTATTAGGCTTCATGTACACGAGATGTTTTTACAACCTCTCCTGAACGATTTAACTTGACAGATAGTAACCCATATTTAAAACATCTGCGTTGCCGCATGTACATGTCGCGTTTAAAAAAAAAATGATATACAAAAATGAAAAATGCCTGTAAAAGATACGCGGCTAAACGCGAATTACCACGATTAGAAGTGTTTGGCGCTTGAAATGCCTGTAAACTTTTGCTTTTGAACCCATTTTTTTTTTGCGTTCCTAAAAATGCCTCTAAACTCAACTACCTGGAAATTACTGTAAACGACCCTGTGTACATGTACTGATAAGATAACAGAGGAGAGTTCAGGAGCAGTTGAACTCTCCTCTATGTTATCTTATCAGTACATGTACACAGGGTCGTTTACAGTAGTTTTGAGGCCTTTTTTGGAAAGCAAAAAAATTTGTTCAGATGCTGAGTTTAGAGGCATTTCAACCACCAAACGCTCCTGTAACTCAGGCATTTTTCATTTTTGGCTATTTAAAAAAAAAATATATATATATATATATATATTATTCAAACACTTCTAAACGCAAACGTGGCAGAACACAGCTAAACACGGCAAAACGGACGTTTCAAACGTGGGTTACAAAAAGGTCAAGTTAAATCGTTCAGGAGTGGTTGTAAAAACGTCTTGTGTACATTAAGTCTTACTGCTACTACAAGGGTCAAATACCTACAGCAGCAAAGAAGCAGTAAATCGGTGGCATTTAAAGACAGGGACCACCTAAAAGCTAAGAGTAGATGGGCTTCTTTTACAAGTCTGGCCTTCTTGTATAAGTGATACTTTAAAAAACGTATCATACAAAAATATACCAGCGTGACCGGTATGAGTGTTTGTATTTGAACAGGCTTGAATCAGTACACTCATTTTCCCACAAATCTTTGACAAGTGAACAGGGGATTTGTATTTTGATCTTGTGGCCTCAACCTATAGTCCAGGGTCAGGTTTCAGGAAACCTCCCCACCTGGATAATTATCTGACAGCGTCTCTTGTGCTCCTGAGAATTTCCAAATCCTATAATTATCCACAAGGCCCTTTTCAAGGCAAAAGTCCTCCCACCACTTCCTACACATTGTAAGGTGTTTATACACTCCAGGACGGCGATAAGACACATTGTTCAGAATGGCTGTGCAATAATTTACCAAATATGTCATTTAGTCTATTGTAAAAATGTTCCATTGGTGAACGAGGCTTTGATTTAATGGGACCACATAAATATGATGGCTTAAAAAAAAAAAAAGCTCCAATGGCAATGTCTTGGGAAATAGCTCACCCAAGGCAATTCTTCCAAAGGGTTATTTGTTGAGGACAGGAAATTATGCACGTGTTTTAATTTATATCCCTTTTCATCTGTCTTCTAATTTTTTTGTATAGCCGCCAACAGTCTTGTATTTGTTGGTAAGGTGTAGGCCACTGCACTTGGCTGTGTTCTAGGACAAATTATGGATTCATAGAACAAAGGTTACTTTGTCATATCTGCATATTAGTGTAAGCATGAATTTACACCAACATGACATTTTTCCATAGCTAGTTCCGAAAGATTACAAAAAACTCCTGAACAATAATTTGTAGATGCATTTTTGTAGTTAGATTCACAAAAACTTAAAATTAAAGTGGTTGTAAAGTCAGAAGGTTTTTTTTTTTATCTTGATGCATTCTATTCATTAAGACAAATAGCCTTCTGTGTGAAGCAGCCCTCTTCGGCCCCCCTAATACTTACCTGAGCCCACCTCACTCCAGTGATGTTGCAGTTGTGTCTCGGAGACACTCCCTTCTCATTGGCTCTAATGCTGGGTGCGCGGTGTGCCACTACTTATATTGGCATGGGACGGGGTCACCGGGTGATGTCATCAGGAAGACCCCTGTATGACGTCACCACCCGGGGCATGATGGGGTGGTGATGTCATACGGCGCGGGGCCTACGGATGATGTCACCCGATGACCTTGCCCCATGTCAATATAAGCAGTGGCATACCATGCACTCAGCATTAGAGTGGGAGAGAGCATTAAGTCAATATCGGAAGAAGAACAGAGGGAGAAGACAAAGGAGAAGATCCTGTAAAAGAGCGAGAGGACAGCGGAGAAGACCTGGCAGAGGCAGAAGACAGCCAATAGCGGGGGAAGGACCGGAAAGGGCTAGAAGACATCAGTGGAGAAGACCCAGACAGGGAAGAAGAATCAGTAGAGGCAGAAAAGCCGGAGAGGGGAGAAGAGATCGGAAGTGACATCGGAGCTGTCTTAATAAATTACTTTAATAACCTGTGTTTTATTTTTGACACTTTTTTTTTGGTGAATGGGTAGGGGTACAATGTATTCCATACTCATTCACATAGGGTAGGGGGCCAGGATATGGGAGCCCCCTTGTTAAAGGGGGCTTGCAGATTCTGATAAGCCCCCTGCCAGCAGTCCCCGACAACCAACGGCCAGGGTTGTCAGCAAGAGTCCCTTGTCCTCATCAACATGGGGGCAAGGTGCTTTGGGGTGGGGACGCAAGGCCCCCCCCCGCCCCAAAGCACCCACAACCCCATGTTGAGGGCATGCAGCCTGGTACTGTTCAGGAGGGGGCGCTCGCTTGTCCCCACCCCCTTCCCTGATCTGCCACGCTGAGTGCTTGGATAAGGGTCTGGTATGGGTTCCCCTTAAAATCCATGCCAGACCGAAGAGTCGGGTATGTTCTTGGAGGGGGAACCCATTCCTTTTTTTTTGTTTAGTATGGAGTTCCCCTAAAGATTCATACCAGACACAGTGCCTGCATTGTTGGGATCTAAATCGGACATCGGACTGATGTCGGACTTCAAGTCCCAGGGCAAATTCGGATCCACAGTCATACAACTGTCATGTCGTACCGGTGTTAAAGTGGCCTAAAGGGTTCGTGTTACTTCTCACATTCATAAAGCATGATAATAAAAAAGTGCTAGTACTATGAAGTTTTGCACAGCCACCAGATTTAAATCCACCCTTTTTAGTGTTTTTGGTGATGCAGGAAGGAGAGGAAATTACGAAGTACAAGTTTCAGGAAAGACACTACTGTTGTCCTTGTGACCCTGCATGGAGGTGTATGTGCATTTTTGGATACAGTGGACTACGCAGAATTTATACAACTCTTGTGGCCAAATCCCATGCCGTGATGTTTCTGATGAACAGTGTGAGGCATGTGACTGCACACTAAGTCTACCAGTATATCACAATGGAAAAAAAAATGAACTCAACATATATAAAAGTTTAAGATGAAAGGGACAAGTGGATGCTGCTGTAGAAACAGATGCAGCATATTAATCATAAAAGGCCTGGGGGGATCTTACATCCAGCAAAACTCTGAATTTTGCTTGAATACCAAGCATTCTGATATCTTTTCGCCATGGGGTACTCTGACAGTACAGATCACTTGTCAGAATGTAGGCATGCACATCTACATAAAAGCAATATTCAAGCATTGTTTGCAACAATGAGGGTCCAATACCAAATGCCAGATGTGGAAAATGCTTATTATCACATGCAGTAAGTTACTAAGAAGTTGGGAACTGGGGGAGATTCACTAAAACTGGTGCAGAATCTGGTGCAGCTGTGCATAGTATCCAAACAGCTTATAGGTTTTATTGTCAAAGCCTAAAGTGGTTGTAAAGCTACAAGTTTTTTACCTTCATGCCTCCCCCCCAATACTAACCTGAGCCCCCTCTCAATCCAGTGATGTCCAGGAGAGCCTCCACTCCTGATTGGATTTTGGGGGCCCCCGCTGCTATCAATCACAGCCAGTGAGGCAATCAGGAGACGAAGAGGGGGCAGGGCCGATCCACAGCTCCATGTCTGAATGGACACACAGAGCAGTGGCTCGGCTTAGGTGCCCCCACAGCAAGCAATCTCCCTCACTGTTGTCAGCTCAAAAATAAACTTAGAAGCTTGCTGGATTTCTAGCAGGATCAATGGGAATGTTTCTGTACTTACAGCATTTTAAAGCAACAAAACACTCTGAAACATGCATGTATTGCAGAGATATACTGATTTTTTTTTTTCCATTTTGCCCTGCCATACACTTTACAATTCAAACTAATAGTATGAGCAAACACAAATTGTAAAATGAAATGATAGAAAAACAGTAAAAAAGGAAACGACTTTAACGTAACATCAGCGAGAAAGGCACTAAACTCTTGCTGAGTATAAAGGAAGGAGACGATGGTAATTGAGCTGAATGGATATGTGGGGCGAATATTACATTTCATACTCCAGTCTCTGTTTGGTCTGCAAAACAGGAAATGAAATATTTTAAACTAATTTAGGTGCCCGTAATTGAATCTGCCCATTTCAATTCAGACACCTAAGAAATAAAAAGAAAAACATTTTCTCTGCTGTCAGTTTACGTGTAAGCACGTCTAAGCTTGTGCGTCGGGTACATAGTACAGATGTTATCTGCTAACGTTGTATGTACTTCTACATTAAAGGCATATGTTCACATGAACATGGTATGTGTTTCTGCAACCAATTTTACAACTGGAAAAATAACATAGAAGGAGATAAATTGGGACTTTTAAAGCGCACACATATACAAAATTTAGAAAAATAGAAAATATTTATTGAATTAAAAATACATATGTGAAAAAAGGATAAAACCACAGTACATCAGTAACAAATATCAGCAGAAGTAAATTGTCTCTCTACATGTTTTGCCATTCACGGCTTCTTCAGGAGATTCTGTTACAATAAACTCTGTGTAAAGACTGATCACTTCATAATTTCAAAAATACAGTCAATAGTTGAGGAAGGGCAAGCAGGGCCATTTGGAAGAATCATAGAGAAGGGTACTAAACTGGGAAGAACAGAAAATACATCTCAATGAATTTTTGAGCCAGTCAAGAACTTGATAGAAAAAACAGGTTATATTTGCTTCATTTACAAACAAGGGAAGAAAAATCGACTTTTTGAATCAAAAATATTCTTAAAGTATTCCAAAATTACCTGGTAATTTCCAAAGCCCTAGGCAGCATACCTCCTTCCATGGACCGAACTCCCCTTGTTTGTAAATGAAGCAAATATAACCTGCTGTTGCTATCAAGTTCTTTACGGATTTTCTGTTCTTCCCAGGTTAGTACCCTTCTCTATGATGCTTCCAGATGGCCCTGCTTGCCCTTCCTCAACTATCGATGATTGTATTTTTGAAATTTTGAAGTGATCAGTCTATACACAGTGTTTATTGTAACAGAATTTCCTGAAGAAGCTGTGAACGGCGAAACATGTAGAGAGACAATTTACTTCTGTTGATATTTGTTACTGATGTACTGTGGTTTTATCCTTTTTTTTCACATATGTATTTTTAATTCAATAAATATTTTCTATTTTTCTAAATGTTTTATATGTGTGCGCTTTAAAAGTCCCAATTTCTCTCCTTCTATGTTATTTTTGCAATAAGGGATGTGGCACCTAAATTGAGTCTTTCCAACAGACTAGCTCTAAAAACTATACTTCTCAATTTTATAACTGGGTGAATTAAAGAGAGAAAAGAGAGATCATACCTTAAAGAGCAACAACAGAAAAGAAAAACTCGACCGTGAATAACGAATACAATCGCGAAAAAACATTTAGGAACAAGATTAAAGAGGATCTTCCGGTTGTATGAAAATAAATTAAAAGTCAGCAGCTACAGACATGGTAGCTGCTGACTTTTATTAAAAGGACACCTACCTGTCTAAGGATCCCACACCATCCTCACCCTTGCCAGTTCTTTGCCGGTCTGACATTTTTACTAAGGGATACTGGCTGTGACTTCTTGCGGCTTCACAACTGGTTTCCCACTGCACATATGCAAGCCATGCTACACTTTGTGAATCGTCCTACAGTCTTCTGGACCTATGACATGTGCCAGAAAGCTGTGGGCAACCAGGTACCCGTTCTTGCCCACCCCAAAAAAAAATATATATCCAAAAGTGATAAAAGGAAGGTGAGGGGGAACAGAACGTTTAGGTGAAGTTCTGCTTTTATTACTTGACAAATCTAGTTAAAATACTATATATTAACGTGTTCTCTAACTCTGGTCTTCTTCTTCTGCTATTACTCTCAGATCTGTAGCTTGGTAAGAGATCCTCTTACCTTACTTAGAGGAGTTATCCTACCCCAATTATAATTGAATTCTCTACCATTGTACTCTTGTCAAATGCCATTTGGCTTCTTTCCTGAGTGTACTGTAATTCTGCCCTCTCTAAAATTAAGATTGGAATGTTTCCTGTACACATAAGCAGAAGAATAATTGACACAATTCTTTTGGGATGCATCATGACAGTAATTAAACAGTTGTGGATGTTGGTCATGCTGCATATGCCCAAAGAAACCTAAATGCACAAAAAAGAGTTTTGCTCTGAGGAAGGGATCATGTCCCCTGAAACACGTTAGCTGTTTCTATGAGATCCATTTGAACCAGTGGAGTTCCATCGTCTGGCAGACCTTTCGGTTCCTGGGATACTTACAATGCAGTTACCACTTTTTGTTTTGTGAGTACTATTTTTACCTTTTAATAAAGTGATGTTGATAATGCACTAGGTGTCTGCATTTTTTAATTCTGCTTTTGCCCTGTCCTTCTCCTGCTTTTTCCCCTCCTTGCTCTGCATTTGTCTACAGTTTCCAGCTGTCAAAATGACAGCTGGGATTTTCTGTGTATTTATTTGAGATACTTATATAGAGGAGATCTTTTACGCAGCTCTGCAAACACATATTGTACATTCACACCAGTCCCTGCCCTCAGGGAGCTTGCAATCTAAGGTCACTAACTCACATTCATACATATACATACTAGGGCCAATTTAGTCAGGAGCCAATTAACCTACCAGCATGTCTTTGGAGTGTACAAGGAAATCAGAATTCCTAGAGGAAACCCACACAGGCACAGGGAGAATGCACACTCCAGGCAAGTAATGCAGTCGGGATTCCAACCTCGACTCTAGTGCTGCCAGGCAGGGGTGCTAACCACTAAGCCACTGTGCTGCTCACATGAGCCACTTCTGTTTACAAGCATGATTTCAAAGATGCAATTGTTAGATTATATTTATTCTGTCCCATTAATCTCCAGAAAATTAGTAACTCTAAGGAAATCCTTCCCCCTTCTCCGCTTAATACTTTTCAGCCATTTTTTTTTTTTTGCCTACAGTAACACTTTGTTTTTTAAGCAATACTCATCAAAGTAGAAAAACATTTGTTTATTTAGCTTTCCTGTTTGTCTTGTTTTTATATTGTATTTGGCAAGACAATATCACCAATAGAAAGCCTTGTTTGTCCTTAAAAAATACAATATGTGTATTACTTTGTTATCTTAAAGAGGAACTGCAGTCTGCCCACATCATTTGTATAAAAAAAACATCTTAGCTATTCTGAAGCTTCCTTCCAACCACTTTGCATATTATTTTTTCTGTATATTCTGTATTTGCCAAATATGATGCGGAAATCTCCCTCCGCTGAGTCTGGCTGCAGACATTTTTAACTGTGAGCTGCTGCCTGTTCACTTCCTGGATTTACATGGAAGCAGCTCTGCAACTCTCATTGACCCTCTTATGACTCACCCCCCCTCCCTTCCTGGAAAACTCTCACAAGAGTGAGAGAGAGAGCTGTGCATGATGTCATACGCCTAGACTAATGTCCAGACAAGAAAGAGGAAGTGGACTGTAAAAGGTATTTGCTGGCAATAAAAAATGTTTTACTATCCAAAGTTAAAACAACAATGGCAGAAGATTTAATATATGGAAAGATGAAAAAATAACTGAAGGTCCACTTTAAGTAATGACAACGTTATCAAAAAATAAACAAGCACATAGCTGAAATGTAAAAGCTGCTCTGGTCCATAAGGGGAGTAGAGATGTGAGCCGTGAAGAGGATAAAAGAGATTGTACAGCTATACTAGCAGGAATTTTTAACTCATATTTTAAAGAATAATGATACAGTATTCATTCAGGAGAACAATTAGTATAGTATTCTGACAAAGATGTCTTGTTCTCTTTAAAAACTAAAAAGGAGGAGGAGGATGGCCTCTGGACCGCTAAATGGGTGAGGTCAGGAACACCCCATCACATGTTCAAATGCAATAGACATGGCATTAATGTGAATATGTTTTTGATTAATACCATGGTCAGATACAACATAGAGGTGGATTTACTAAAGGCAAATAGACTGAGCATTTTGCATGGGACCTTAGTAAATGAGGGGAAGCTCTTCTGACTTGCGTCATCCAGTCATGTGCAAGCAAAAATGCTGTTTTTTTTCTTTAATTTTCCTTGCATATGATTGGCTATTCTTTGTGAAGTAAAGCTTCAATTCCTTTTCTACGCTCTGAAGCAACTGCACTTGCAAAGTGCACAGGCAATTTGCCTTAAGTGAATCCACCCCAATGTTTGAATGAAAAATAGAAACCCTGGCTGTTGTCCCTTTCCCCTCTAGATTTAATTTTCAATGTGAACTGGAGTGCGCCTTTAAATTAAACATTTATATGCCACCAATGAACACTCATATACTGGCAGACGGACTAATTAAATCCAGATATATCATTCTGTTTATTATATCCAGTGAAAGGTTTGCCTTCCCATGAGGCTGCATATGAAATGGAAAATAATAAAATACTTACAATAGGAATAGTAAAAAAAAGGAGTGAAGTGCCATTCTTGGTCAGAAAAAATGAAACACCTAAAAAAAAAATCAACTTTGTACAGTTTGGATGTTCATGAGTTGTTGCTCACAGCCAATACATTCCATTTATTTCATATATTCATTTGTTTAACTGATTACAAAATATAACACCAGAATGGAGTTATATGCTTCCCTTCGTGTAAATAAGACAAAATATGAGCAGATGCTGTAGTTTTTTTGCAGCCACAAACAAACACTTTATTGATCACCTCATGGTATATATATATATATATATATATATATATATATATATATATATAGAGAGAGAGAGAGAGAGAGAGAGAGAGAGAGAGAGAGAGAGATAGATATCTATATATATCTACAGTATCTCACAAAAGTGAGTACACCCCTCACATTTTTGTAATTATTTTATTCTATTTATTTATGGGACAACACTGAAGAAATTACACGTTACTACGTTACTACAGGCGAGGCCTATTCTGAGTGGAACATGTCCTGTTAAACCACTGTATGGTCTTGGCCACCGTGCTGCAACTCAGGTTCAGGGTCTTGGCAATCTTCTCATAGCCTAGGCCATCTTTATGTAGTGCAACAATTCTTTTTTTCAGATCCTCAGAGAGTTCTTTGCCATGAGGTACCATGTTGAACTTCCAGTAACCAGCATGAGAGCGATAACACCAAACTTAACACACCTGCTCCCTATTCACACCTGAGACCTTGAGACACTATCGAGTCACATGACACCGGGGAGAGAAAATGGCTAATTGGGCCCAAATTGGACATTTTCACTAAGGGGTGTACTCACTTTTGTTGCCAGCGGTTTAGACATTAATGGCTGTGTGTTGAGTTATTTTGAGGGGACAGCAAATTTATACTGTTTTACAAGCTGTACACTCACTAATTTACATTGTAGCAAAGTGTCATTTCTTCAGTGTTGTCACATGAAAAGATATGATAAAATATTTACAAAAATGTGAGGGGTGTACTCACTTTTGTGAGATACTGTATATATATATATATATATATATATATATATATATATATATATATATATACATCTATATATATCAATATATATACAGTGGGGGAAAATAATGATTTGATCAAGTTTGCCCACTTACAAATAAATGGTCTATAATTTTTATCATAGGTGTATCTTAAATGATAGACACAGAATATCAACCAAAAATCCCAAAAAAACACAATACAAATGTTATAAATTGAGTTGCAGTTTAGTGAGTAAACTAAGTATTTGATCCCCTACCAACCAACAATAATTTTGTCTCCCACAGACTGAATACAGCATGTGCTCATATGGTACACAGATTAGTCCTGTCAATTTAAGAAGGTACTCTCATTACGTTTATAAAAGACACCTGTTCACAGAATCTCATTCTTTTATTCAAACCTCACAATCATGGGCAAGACCAAAGAACTGTGAAAGGATGTTAGGGACAAGATTGTAGACCTGCACAAGGCTAGAATGTGATACAAGACCATCAGCAAGAAGCTTGGTGAGAAGGAGACAACTGTTGAAGCAATTATTATTCGCAAATGGAAGATATACAAAATAACCATCAATCACCCTCGGTCTGGAGCTCCATACAAGATTTCGCCTCATGGTAGAACTAAATGGAAGGAGCTTGATCTTGAGGCAGTTGGGACCACAGTCACCAAACAAACCATTGTTAACAAAATACACCACAATGGATTGAAATCCTGCAGTGCCCGGAAGGTCCCCCTCCTCAAAAGGCACATGTACAAGCCCATCTGAAGTTTGCCAATGAACTTCTAAATGATTCAGAAAAGGATTGGGAGAAAGTTCAGTTCTCATATGAGACCAAAATTGAGCTCTTTGGCATTAACTCAACTCGCCGTGTTTGGAGGAAGAAAAATGCTGACTATAACCCTAAGAACACCATCCTTAAAGTCAAGCGAGTTGGAAATATTATGCTTTGGGGCTGGTTCTCTGCTAAAGGTACAGGCCAACTTTGCCGCATTGAGGGACCTGTGAATGGGGCCACGTATTGTAAAGTCTTAGATGAGAACCTTCTTCCCTCAGTTAGAACACTGAAGATGGGTTGTGGATGGGTCTTCAATGACCCAAATTATACCAAGGCAACAAAGGAATGGCTCAAGAAGAAGCACATTAAGCCCATGGAGTGGCCTAGTCAGTCTCCAGACCTTAATCCTACAGAAAACGTATGGAGGAAGCTGAAACTTTGAGTTGCCAAGCAACAGCCAAGAAACCTTTAGGATTTAGAGAAGATCTGTAAAGAAGAGTGGACTAAAATCCCTCCTGAGATGTGTGCAAACCTGGTATAACTACAAGAAATGTTTTACCTCTGTGCTTGATAATAAGGGTTTCTCCACCAAGTACTAAGTCATGTTTTGCTTGGGGATCAAATACTTATTTTACTCACTGAACTGAAACTCAATTTATAACATTTGTATCATGTGTGTTTTTTTGGACTTTTGGTTGATATATATATATATATATATATATATATATATATATATATACACTGTTGTGCTCATAAGTTTACAGAATATATGTTTTTGCCATTTTTCAGAGAATATGAATGATAACACAAAAACTTTTCTTTCACTCATGGTTATTGTTTGGCTGAAGCCATTTATTATCAATTAACTGTGTTTACTCTTTTTAAATCATAATGAAAACAGAAATTACCCAAATGACCCTGATCAAAATTGACATACCCCAGTTCTTAATACTGTGTATTGCCCTGTTAACATCAATGAAAGCTCGAAGTCTTTTGTGGTATTTGTAGTATTTGCGGATGAGACTCTTTATCTTCTCAGATGTTAATGCTTCCCATTCCTCTTGTCAAAAATCCTCCAGTTCCTGTAAATTCTTGGGCTGTCTTATATGAACTGCCCTTTTGAAAACTCCCCAGCGTGGCTCAATGAGTCAGGAGACTGAGATGGCCACTCCACAACCTTCACTTTATTCTACTGTAGCCAATGACAGGTCGACTTGGCCTTGTGTTTTGGATCATTGTCATGTTGGAATGTCCAAGTACGTCCCATGCGCAGCTTCCTGGCTGATGAATGCAAATGTTCCTCCAGAATTTTTTGATAACATACTGCATTCATCTTGCCATCAATTTTAACCAAATTTCCTGTGCCTTTGTAGCTCACACATCCCCAAAACATCAGCGATCCACCTTCACAGTAGGAATGGTGTACCTTTTATCATAGGGCTTGTTGACTCCTCTCCAAATGAAACCTTTATGGTTGTGGCAAAAAATCTAAATGTTGGTCTTATCACTCCAAATAACTGTGCCAGGAGGTTTGAGGCTTGTCTCTGTGCTGTTTGGGGTATTGTAAGCAGGATACTTTGTGACATTTGCGTAGTAATGGCTTTATTCTGGCAACTCGACCATGCAGCCCACCTTACTTCAAGTGCCTCCTTATTGTGCATCTTGAAACAGCCACACACATGTTTTCAGAGAGTCCTGTATTTCACCTGAAGTTATTTGTGGGTTTTTCTTTGCATCCCAAACAGTTTCCTGGCAGTTGTGGCTAAAATTTGGTAGTTGGTCTACCTGAACGTGGTTTGGTTTCAACAGAATCCCTAATTTTCCACTTCTTGATTAGAGTTTGAACACTGCTGATTGGCATTCTCAATTTCTTGGATAACTTTGTATATCCCTTTCCTGTTTTATACAGTTCAACTACCTTTTCTCGCAGATCCTTTGACAATTCTTTTGCTTTCCCCATGAATCCAGAAACGTCAGTGCAGCACTGGTTGGAAGATGCAAGGGTCTGTCTGTATTTGTATACTACAAATACACAAACAAAAGTCCAGAAACGCATTGACCTTTTATACACACACACTAATTACAAGAAAACAGATCACAGGTGAGGATAGTTTCCTTTAATGGCCATTCAAACCCCTTTGTGTCAACTTGTGTGCATGTTATCAGGCCAAAATCACTAGGGTATGTAAACTTTTGATCAGGGTCATTTGGGTAGTTTCTGTTTTCATTATGATTCAAAAAGAGTAAACACAGTTGGTTGATAATAAATGGCTTCAGCCAAACACTAACCATGAGTGAAAGAAAAGTTTTTGTGTTATTCATATTCTCTGAAAAATGGCCAAGAAATCATAAATTCTGCTAGGTAAACTTATGAGCGCAACTGTGTATGTATATTAAATATAAATAAATATATATATATATATATTTATTTATTTATTTTTATTTTTAATTCGATTTTAATGAATGGCACTAAAAATGCAGAAAAATCACTAAATTTGACATTTTTGTAGTGATATTAGGCATGTGTATGTATAGCCAAAGCTTTGTGTTTGGTTCTCAATAGCATTGAGAATGATAGAGAATGGCTGAACACTTTATATAACCTTTTTACCTTCACTTCCTGTCTCAATGATACAACAGGAAGTGAGCATACATCTTTACATAGCGAGGGGTATTTCCCTTTTAGATGGGTATAGCTAGAACAGGCGCCCCCATTGGAACTGATTTGCTTTCGCCGCTTGTTTAGGTGACAAAAGAAAAATTTTGGTCACCAGGTTTAATAAAGAGGGCAAATCTACCTGATGGGGACAGACAGTAATAAGACTTTGACAACACTTAGAAACTATTCCAGCTCTGTCCAAAACAGAAAAAATAATAAGAAATGTGGCTAGAGATACACACTAATATGCAGCATCACAGGCTCCGGCAACTTGCCAGTACTCTACAGAGAGTGGTATGACGACTGTGAGCTCCTTACTAAGCAACCACAAAATTTGAATAGGAACCAGACTAATGCCATACAAACACTGACTGGCTGTTACTCCAACCAGAAAATTAGGAATATTTTTTTTTTCCATAGGCTAGCTAGAACTGCACTACATGAACATAGATGTTGTTTTCAGCTAGACATGTACATTTATATACCACATTTATATACCCAGAAGACACCTCTGGCATCGGCCTTACTTTGGGTAAATAGTCATCATTTGAGAACATACTAGTGAATAGTAGATTTTCCTATTAGCCCATGTACACACGGTCGTACATTCCGACAACAAAATCCGTCGGATTTTGTCTGAAACTGGTATTGCATACACACGGTCGGACAAAGTTATCGGAAAATCCGATCGTTCGTAACGTGATGACGTTATTTAGTTACGATGGGACCACGTCCTAGCTTTGGTCTAGGAATTTGATCTGAGCATGCGTGTAACTTTGTCCGATCGGAATTCTCTACAAACGATCGGACTTTGTCCGATCGGATCATGTTGTGGGAACATTTTTATATCCAGCTCTTAAACTTTGTTGGTCGGACATTCCGTCAGATGAAGTAGTCGGATTATCAGACAACACGGTCCGATCGGACATTTTCCGTCGGAATGTCCGACCGTGTGTACAAGGGCTAAGAGGTCTGCCGTGGACACAATCTACCTGATCAAACTGTTATTAATTTAGTCAAGCCATGATCATTTCCTGTCTATGAGAACCTTTTTTTAAATAATGGACAACCTAATCTCCAAACAGACAAAATAGCACCATTTAATATAAGTATAAATTAATTTAAAAAAAGTATACAGATGGAAAACATAATCACATCTGTCTTGTTATCAGCCCCCTGTAATCCTTTGAATAATGGCACATGGAATGGCAATGAGAGGGACATCACTTAGGGCAAATCAGGACATTGATGCTTAAACAAGTGCTGCTCACCTAACACTGGAAATTTCCTGACTACAGCATAGAGTAGGAAAAGAACCCGCTCCAGGTGTCTGGGCCACAAATATTTATTACATATATGGAATACTGCATTTAATGACATGTCAGCTGTTGATTTCATCTTTTGCTGTATGTTTTTTAACCAACAAATAAATTGTTGTTGGAGTGTGGCCATCCGGATTGAATTATTTTCTACAGCAAAGAACCCCTGAAATAACTTTCTGGTCCCAGGGAACCCCTGATATAAATTACTATATCTACAACTCACGATACATTAGTGTTATGGTCAGTGTTGAGAATGCTCTTTCCAATGGCCACATTGAACTGGTCGCCATTGGAAAGAATTACCCCTGTACAGATAACTAAAAAGGTCATTGGTGTCAGTGGGAACTTATCTAAGCCCCTGTACACACGGTCGGAGATTTCCACAACCAAATCCGTCGGATTTTGCCCGTCAGATTTTGTCCGTCGGATCTTGTCCGAAACTGTTGCATATACACGGTCGGACAAAGTTGGCGAAAAATCCGATCTTTCAGAACGTGATGACGTAATTTCGTTACGATGGGACTACATTCAGGCTAGTAGCCAATAGCTTTGATGTAGGAATTTGATCTGAGCATGCGTGGCACTTGGTCCGATCAAAATTCTCTACACATGATCGGAGTATGTCCGATCGGCCCAGTTGGTCGGGAAATATTTCCAACATGTTGGAAAATTGGGTCCGACGGATATTTGGACGGAATCAGTCCGATGTATACCACACACAGTAGGATTATCCGACGACACGGTCAGATAGGACACATTCCGACGGATTCTCTGACCGTGTGTACAAGGGCTAAGAGTTAGAAATTGCTCATTGCTCAAGGAACCCCTTGTAACCTCTGGAGGAACCCTGGTTGGGAAACCCTGGAGTAGATTGATAAACTCATAAGTGCTCTGCAAGACCTTCCTTGTTCACTGACAGGTTGGGGTGGAGCTGTGTTGCTCAGCTAACGGGGGTTAGCATAAGCTGACTGTGGTGTCTGGGAGGAGTCCCTGGGTTGTGTATTTAGATGTTTGACTAGTGTTTAACTTTAATTGATTGGACTCTGCATACATATCTGGACAATGGATTCTACGTTTCATATGTACCCTAGGTGAACAACTGCAGCTAAAATTCAACTGCCATAGGCAACTCTACTATTTTTTATATATGAGCCCTATACTATTCTGAATGACAAGTCTAGTCTACTAATAACTGATTGTACTCCTATGCCGCGTACACACGTCCGGACTTTCCGGCAGACTAGGTCCGGCGAAATCAGTCCATCGGACAATTTGATCGTGTGTGGGTTAATCCGATCATTTTTCATTTAAAAAGATCAGACGGACCTAGAAATAGAACATGTTTCAAATCTGTCCGATGGACTCAATTCCTATCGGGAAAACCGTTTATCTGTATGCTGGTCCAACGAAGGGACGAAGGGAAGCTATTGGCTACTGGCTATTGAACTTCCTTTTTTAGTCCCGTCTTACATCATCACGTTCAAAATGAACGGACTTTTGAACGGACTTAGTCCGTTTGTGTGTGGTCAAGTCCGTTCGTTCTGAAGTCCGTCGGAACTACACCGAAAAGTCAGTCGGCAAGACCGTCGGACCTAGTCTGCCGGAAAGTCCGGTCGTGTGTATGCGGCATTAGAAACAAAAGACCCCCACACTTCATAGGATCCAGACAGCAAACATTTTTCTGTCCTCTACATTTAACTTTTTTTAAAGGGGTTCTGCACTCATAATAAAACATTTGCCCATTCTGTTGCCTCTAGTTCATATATTTCATAATGCCACCTGTTTTTTTTTTTGGATTCACCTACCTTTTGTAATCTGTAGTAGTTTATTTTAAACCCCTGCGGCGATGGGCGGTCTCTTGCGGGGATCAGCGTCATTTCCTGCTGAAGCCCGCACTGTCTCCTGGGATCTCGTTGAAGTAATCCCAGGAGACATTGCGGCTAATGCACCCGACATCTCGCGAGATTTCGGGTGCTACAGCCGAGATCTCGCGTGATTTGGGTTATTACAGCCGAGATCTCGCGAGATCTCGGCTGTAATAACCCAAATCACGCGAGATGTCGGCTGTAGCACCCGAAATCTCGCGAGATGTCGGGTGCATTAGCCGCAATGTCTCCTGGGATTACTTCAACGAGATCCCAGGAGACAGTGCGGGCTTCAGCAGGAAATGACGCTGATCCCCGCAAGAGACCGCCCATCGCCGCAGGGGTTTAAAATAAACTACTACAGATTACAAAAGGTAGGTGAATCCAAAAAAAAAACAGGTGGCATTATGAAATATATGAACTAGAGGCAACAGAATGGGCAAATGTTTTATTATGAGTGCAGAACCCCTTTAAAGTGGAAGTTCACCCTGGAATTACTCTATGAACATTAACAACCATATAACATATGTACCTTGATAAATGCACCTTGATTGCCGAACAAACATTCAAACATGGTGCTAGACATTTATCAAGGTACATGCCTCTTAACCGTTTTTTCTTTACACTATTTTTTTCTGACAACCGTGAGCCATGTGTTTGGCACTTGCTATTGACTTGAATGTGTAACCTTCCAATCCTACAAGCCGGGTTAACTTTGCACAAAACGAAGCATCGTAGCTGCAGCATGTAAACATGGTTGGTGGGTATTAAAAACATGTCTTCACCATGCATTTTTGCTGCCCCCAACTGGAAGTCTAAATGAGGCCTAAAGTTGGCCATAGTCCCGTAGACGTTTGTTCAAAGATTTATTTCAAAAACCAATAGTTTGTCATTATTTTCAGAGATACCATCATGGAGTGACAAAATTGATGACAATTCGTTCAAATTACATGTTATTTTTTGATTTTTAATGTTCGATTTCAGCATGTGCATTGCACGAAGATCTTTACCACCCCGAAATGTCATTGATCTTTCAAAATTAGTTTGTTCGACAAAAAATTGTAGGGCCCCACGAATTTCCCGGTCAGGCTAGTTGGGAAGTCAGCGGCCATGGCTGCACCCCCTAGGCAACAGTGCACTGTAGGCGGCTGCCTAGTTCACCTAGCGGGAGCACCGGCCCTGGAGATCAGATATAGTGAATGCAGGATCCTGGGTTTAGTAACACTTTAAAAAGGAATTAAACAGTGTCAGGCTATGAAATTTGTTCCTCCTTAAGTGGCGGAACTTTATGTCTCTGCCACGTCGGGTGGATGATTTCCTGTGTGATTAGGTATTGGGAAGGAAAGGCATCTCGTTATTTTGTTTGCCATTGAAGATTACCTGACAAAACTCCTGCATCCCGATTTGCCCAGGTGGACTGAGTATACAACTCTTGATAGTTTTAGGATGTTTTAGTCTTGCTTTTATTGTTTTAATTTTTGTTCTTTTGGGTCTCCAAGCCTGTGTATTCTGACATCCACATTTCTCTGTCCACTAATGACACAGGCCATCCTTATCTACTCCTTGACAACTCAACTATATTGCAATTAATGATCGGTTTCACTGAAATGAAACTGACTCACTTGCTCTATGTGTGAGGTCTATCCTACTATATTTGCCAATAAATTATGCAACTTCCATTGTATACATAAAAGATGCAAAAATTGGATCAACAGTTACAGTAGTGGGAATAAGACACATGTGATAAACAAAGCTTGCATAACTAATTCACACAAACTCTTAAACGCCTGCAGAAGAAGGTCGTATCCACAAGGCAAATTAATAAAAAGACAGATTTAGTAAACTTTGGTGACAGAAAAGACGAATGGTTACTGCGGCTTCATGGCTAAGTGCCTGGAAGTTGAAGTAGAATGAAAGCACTTTGGCTTGAGTTTACTTCTGCAGTGATAAGCTAGTTTACCGTAGTTGGTCCTTTCAGCACAGGGACCTTGCCACAAAAGTAGACATCATTCACCGGTCTGCCCTCTCCCCTCACCTAGACTGTGTTTATCTGCTCAGGAAGGACCGCTCTTCCTCTGGTTACTGATATCGCTGGGAACCAAACCCATTAAGATATTTGTGACCCCTGCCTGAGCTATTTTAACTGTCTGCTGTACAGGAAGGAACCATTAAAAATAGGACAACAATGGCCTTACACACATGAGCCAGGTCCTGATTGTGATTGATGCCTGAATAAATATACAATGGCAGAGCCTGCATTTCAACACGACCTGTCATAGCACAGAAAAGACAGAGAAGAGAATTTCATTACTGAGAGGGCAACGGACTTTTATCGATAAAATCCCAGGGAGCAGGCAACATCTGAGGCTGTAATCTGGCACATTTAATAGCACTCTTAACCTTTTGCTCACCGAGACACCTGCCCATGTAAAGGGGTTAACATTCATCAGAAAAATAGTTTTGTTTTATTAAATGAAATAGATACACTCTGTTTTATTGATGGTGCTATTAAATTCTGCTCTGGGAAGCTGAGTTTTACTAAAGCAGGAGCCAAAGAACTGGAGCAGGTAATAACCAAGAAAATTCCTTACTTTGTTTAATAGATGAAACCAGACATCTATACCAGTTTTGCCCAAGGTTTTGCAATTCAACGCTCTGCCTTCTTTTACGTTTTGACTACAAAGTGTGAAGCCTTTTTACTGGACTCATGAGATGAAGATAAAAAGAGATACATTTTTGGGGTCTTATGCCCCGTACACGCGATCTGGCTTTCCGACAACAAAACCGTGGAATTTTGTTTGAAGGTTGTTGGCTCCAACTTGTCTTGCATACACACGGTCACACACATATTGGCCAACAATTACAAAACGTGGGGACGTGGTGACGTACAAGACGTACGACGAGCCGAGAAAAAGGAAGTTCAATAGCCAGTACGGCTCCTTCTGCTTGATTCCGAGCATGTGTGAACTTTTGTGCGTTGGACTTGTTTACACACAATCGGAAATTCCGACAACAAAGTTTTGTTGGCGGAAAATTTGAGAACCTGCTAGCCAACATTTGTTGGCTAAAAGTCCGACAACAAATGTTTGATGGAGCATACACTAGGTCGGACTTTCAGCCAACAAGCTCACATCCAACATTTTTTGTAAGAAAACCCGATCGTGTGTATGGGGCATTAGATGTGGTTTCTGAATTCTACAAGAGCCACAGGATACCCCCTTCACTCCTAAAATATCCCCCCCCCCCGCAAAAAAAAATTATATAAGCTGCCTATAAAATGGCATATAGCATCCAAAAAAGCTGGAGCCAAATAACTGGAGCAGGTAGTCACCAAGAACATTCCTTACTTTGTTTATTAGATATAACCGGACTGGTTGCTGAATGCATCTATACCAGTTTTGCCCAAGATTTTGCAATTCAACTCTCTGTCTTCTTTTACGTTTTGACTACAAAGGCTGAAGACTTTATACTGGACTCATGAGATGAAGGGAAACATTTCACTCCTGAAATATCACCAAAAAATTTAATATTATATAAGCTGCCTATAAAAATGGCCTATAGTAGCCAAAAATGCACAGCACAGCCACAAAGCTACCATTTTAACCAATATGTACAACATTTATACTAGCACGCAAGTTTGCATTAAGCAAGCGTGTCTGTGTCTATGGAAGAAGGAGGGAGGAGCACAGCTGGAATTAGCCTCTCTCAGTAAAAACAATAGCAATCAGCTGGCAAAATCCATTCTGGCTAATCAATTTTCCCCTTAGATGGCTCAGCAGGGAAATATGGGCAAGGAGGTGCCCACAAACATACAAATATTTCCTGAACTGACTGCAAGAGGCCAGATTGGGCAGACTTTCTCTAAAGTCCATAGGCCTTGTTATAGCAAGAGGAGGAACCGATTTACAACTGCCTCCTGAGCAGTCCTGAAAAATATTATTAGGGTAAATTCCCTGGAATGTGTAGTTAGACATGACATGTGTCTGGTATTGTACATTCCTGACCAGAGCCTGCTTATTGGACAGGCCTATAAAGCATAACTCCAATTATACCATACTATGGGGAAATTAAATAGTCTTGTACATGAAGTCTTGGGCTCATTCACATGGGTGCTGTGTGCTGTGAATCTGTGTTTTTTTTTTATGTGGTTATTGTTGCAGCCTATGTTACGCTGCAAACACAGCTGCAGGTCCTTAATTGACAGGCATGTGGATGCAGGTGTACAGCCCCAAACACAGACCATTTGTATTTGGGGGTCACACTTGCACACCTATTAAATCAGGACCTGCGGCTGCAGCCGTTGCATTCCCATAGAGTAACAGACAGTGACAAATTGCTCACTCACACTGTATGGGTCAGAGAATCCATGTGAATGAGCCTTTAATTCTTTTATGTACCCACAGTGCCAGGTGGGAGAGGAAAGCCAGCAGGACTGCAGGGGGGGGGGTCCGGGCACACAGGGGGGGCAGATTTGAGCAGGACAGGGAGGAGGAAGGGGCGGCAATTACAGGTACGATGCACTGTCTCTCCCTCCAGCAGCTGAAAACTGGTGGGAGGGAGAGGGGGAGAAACTGCCTTTCAGCTTCTGGAAGGAGATACACACAGTGCATCATTGCTGTAATTGCCCCCCCCCTTCCCCAGCGCACTGATCCCCCTTCCTGTCCGGGCCCCCCTGTGTGGATGGGCCTTCTACATGAGGACTGTTGGTTCCTCCCCATCCGTGGCCCTGAACTAGGCACCAGTTATTAGTGGACTGTATTCTTTACAGCCCGTTTGCATTAAATTTGCACCTCAGATGCAGGAAGTTGACGCCTGTGACATGCTGGCCCATATAGAAGAATGTACATAATGTCACTGACACCAAAACCCACTCTCTAAATCTGAGCTATTGAAAGAATGAATGAAGAGAACATTGCTGTTAACTGGCATCAGTAGGGGTGTCATTCATAGACCAACATTTCTGTATTGCAGATTGTGTCTTATCTTTACAGCAGTGCAATGGTCAGCCTACGAAAAGGATAGCCAAACTCAAGAATAAAATGTAATATAGGGTTGAAACAGTACAGTGAGCTAGCTTTGCCACCCTGGGACAGGAAGGGTGTCATTGGCAGGATTACCAGGTAAAATTAGGGTTGAACATATTTTTATTATTTTCAGGAAAAAATAAAATAACAGCAATGTATCCAAGTCATAATCAATTAGACATAGTGGTACAGATAAAACAGGGGGGGGGGGGCAGACGAGGGGGAGAATCGAGAAGGGGTGAAAGGGGAGAGAGGGAGGGGGGAAGGCTGAGTCGCCCCCTCCACAGTGCAATATTCATTAAAGTGCAAATATTAACAACTTTGCAAACTAGGAACAGTTTTTGAAAGAAATACATGTATCACCGTGCAGTGTCAACACTCTACGGACACTGCCCAGAATTAAATTCCATCTGTTACCTTGTCCCATGGTGGAGGGCATCAATGATATAGAAAAAAAGGAGGGTAAGGGGGGAAGAGGGGGAAGCACAGCATATGCAAGTTCAAGATTAGCTAATTATAACTTCCAGGTTTTGCTAGCAAGCAATCCTCTATCTTTATCAGAGCAGGGGACAGATTTTGACAGGTTCACCTTTAAATGTAACTTATGCCCCCTCCTGCAACACCATCCACCTTTCATAGATAGTGTCTGGTCTGGTCCTCATATCCTAAGGTTTTTGAGGAAGAGATCAGATTTGGAGTAGTGACGCCAGAGGGACCACAGTAGGGTAAATTTATCATATGTATCCTCCGCCTTTGCCTGCAGCTTTTCCATGAGCATTATGTCGTTAAGGATGTCCACTTATCCTGAAATAAGGGGGCTGGAATCTTTCTTCCAGTATAGGGAAATAACATGGCGAGCGGCAGAGAGGAAGAATCTTAGAAGACTCCTCTTCTGTGATTGAATTGTTCCTGGAAGGATGGACAGGAGACCAATTAAAGGCGAAGGAGACAAGGAGGTCTGATATACATCATTATATATCTCAAAAAATGTATCCCAAAATGGATGAACCTTAACACAGTCCCACCATATGTGGATGTAGGATCCTCTTCCTCCGTGACATCTCCAACAAGCATCTGTAGTTGCCGGGAACATCCTGTGCACCGAGACTGGAACCCTGTACCACCGTGATAGCAATTTGTAATTTTTCTCTTGTGTGAATCCGGACCTGGATGATTTGTGTGTGAGTGTAAATGAGGTAGTCCATTGTGCTGGAGAAATCTCTATACTCAGGTCTCTGGACCACTTGTGTGTGTATGCGGGAAGAGAGTCATACAGGTGAGCTTGAATTTTTTTATATATTAGTGATAAGGTGTGTCTGGGGGTCTGAGAGAGATTACATATGTCCTCAAATGCAATAAGTGGTCTGTGGACCTTTCCAGAGAGGTGGAGAGATCTTCAGAATTCATTTAGGGAGAGTATGGATAGCCAGTCTGTTGTGGTGGAGGTCTGTGTGTCTGAGGGCGGGTGAAAATGACCAGTAGTGGGATGAACAAATTGGATGGATATAGGCCAATATTCTCGTCTGTATGCCCTGCATTGTTGCTTAGAAGAAAAAGCAGGGAGGGCCGGATTGTCGAATAGAGGGGAGAGAGGGCTCGGATCAGTAGACAGGGCGTATTTAGTGGTCTTATTGTACCATAGTGTGAGGGCCGTCATCATTAGTGGGGAGATTCCTTGCAATTTAGCGTTGTGTCCCCAAAGGGATAGTAGGTCAGTTTGTGCCATGTCTTGTTCAATAAAGGTGGAGGGCTTCGCCAGTTGTCTCGGAAACCACTCACGAAATCTGGAGAGTAACGCTGAGAAATGGTATAATTGGAAGTCCGGGAGGCCAGTGCCTCCTTTGGATTTAGGGGCGCATAGAACTCTATGTTTAAGCCTGGGGGTGTGGTGTTGCCATAGGAACTTGACTGCCACTGAGCGAAGCGCAAGAAAAAACACCCTGGGAAGGAGGATGGGTAGTGTTTGGAATAGGTATAATGCCTTAGGGAGTATATCCCTTTTTATAACATTCATTCTCCCTCACCATGTAAGTTTGAGGTTATGCCACGTTTCGAGGGAGTGTCTAATATTGGTTAGCAGCGGGCTGAAATTTAGAGAATAAATGTCTTGTGTACCACCGGAAAGGGAATTGTTTTTGGATGACGTTTAATTCTTTTGGTGCTTATGATATGTTCAGGGCTTCTGTCTTGGTTATGTTCAGTTTAAAATTGCTATGCGCTCCAAAGCGGTCAAGCTCCTCTAGGATGGCTGGAATACTAGTTTGTGGTTGGGTGACAGATAAGAGTAGGTTGTCAGCATAGAGTGACAGGTATCGGGGAGCTGAGGGATCCCATGAATGTAGTTATTGTTGGCCAAATGTTCCACAGTAAGGCCAAATAGGAGTGGCAACAACGGGCAACCTTGCCTTGTGCCATTCTGAATTCCAAAGGCCACTGAAGACTCCCCGTTAGCCGAGACCCTCGCAGAGGGGTTTGTGTATAGGGACATAATTTTGGACATCATCCGTGGGCCCAGGCCTATTTGTTGTAGTGAAGCTTGCAGAAATGGCCAGCTCACTCTATCGAACGCCTTTTCAGCCTCACACGCTAAGAGGCAGGTCGGGATATTATGAAATTTAGCGTATGATATAAGGTGATGCGTTTTCATAGTATTATCCCTGGTCTCTCGGCCTGGGATGAAGCCTACTGGATCGCTATGAACAATGGAGGGGAGCAAGGGTGCTAGATGTGTGGCTAAGATTTTGGAGTAGTTTTAGATCGATGTTTAACAGGGATATGGGTCGATAATTGCTACAGTGTGCGTGATCCTTCCCCGGTTTAGGTATCACGACTATCTGGGCTTGAAGCATGCGAAGAGACAGAGGATGAGTGTCATCTACTTCCTCAAATGCTTTGGCCATAACTGGAGCTAGTTGATGCACAAATCTTTTGTAGAATTGTGGTGTGTAACCGTCAGGACCTGGGCTTTTGCCATTCTTTAGACCCTTGATCATCACCAAGAAGTCCGTCATGGTCAGTGGTTGTTCTAATTCTTCCGTGTCTGATGGAGAGATACTCGGTAATTCTGTGTCTTGGATGTATTGGTGTAAGTCGGTTGGGGAAGCGGGGTACAGGTTGCCCGATGAGGGGAGGTTATAAAGTGAGGAATAATAGTCCCTAAATTCCAAAACAATGTCAGAATTCTTAACTTTTTTCTGGTGGGAGGGAGATATGATATTGGGGATGTTTTGTCTCTGTAGTCTAGGGTGTATAACTCATGCCAGGTGTTTCCCACATTTATTTGCTTGGGAGTAGTGGACATGACGGCCCTTGTTGCATGCATTCAGCGATCTTTCAGTAAAAATACGAAGTAAGTCTCGTCGCACGTTAGAGAGTTCCGTTAGGGTCTTAATCTCTAGTGTGCGTTTGTGTGAAGCTTCAAGGGAAGCTATCAGAGAAAAAAGTCGATGTATGTCCTCTGTGCGGGCTCTTTTCAGTCTGGAGCCATGTTGTATAAAAATCCTTTATAGGACACATTTCAAGGCCTCCCATTTGTTCATGCTCAATGTTTTGTCGTGCATATGAGTTTGAGTAAAGTCTGAGATTGCTTTAGAAACCACTGCAGTGCATGCGGTGTCGTTCAGTAGGTTATCGTTTAGCCTCCAGGTGCTACTGCGGGCGTGTTGTGGCAGCTTCCCGAGGGTTATATGTACTGGGGCATGGTCTGACCACAGTTTTAATCCAATCTCACAGTTAGGGTCTAAGTCTAGTAGCATCTGGGATAGGAAGATATAGTCTATCCTACTGTAGGACTTATGTGCAGGAGAATAATAAGTGTAATCTCTCTCAGCCGGGTGTAAAAGTTGCCATGTGTCCACTAGTGACATGTCTTTTATGGTGGTGCGTATTTTGGTCAGTGAGGATGGTGGTATGTGAGACTTACTGGTAGATGAGTCCAGGCTCGGCACAAGAAGAACATTCAGGTCATCTCCTAGAATCAAGTTGGAAGTCCCAAAGGTCTTCAGGCGAGCAGTCACGGAGGAGAGGATTTGGAGTTTTACCAGGAAAAATTAAAGGGAAAAAAAGCCTATAAAATAATAAACCTGTGCATCTCATAACCGATGTATGATGTGTGATATATTTTTGTGTCTAAATTAGTTTTAGCTGAAATTCTTGCTTAAAGCAGAATCTAAAAACCAGAACTAGTTTGTCAAAATAGGAACGGATGCATATAATTATCATATTTAAGTAGACACCGTCTTTAAAAAGCCTTCAAAGCTCAGTGATGTATATAGTGGTCCGCAGCTGCTGACTACATTGAGTTGAAAAAAGGGCAACATGTACCTACCTAATGGGAGTAATGCCGTGTACACACGACTGGACTTTCTGGCAGACAAGGTCCGAAGGAATCAGTCCGTTGGACAATCCAATCGTGTGTGGGCTAATCTGATTGTTTATCATTTAAAAAATCAGACGGACCTAGAAATAGAACATGTTTCAAATCTGTCCTGAATCCCTATCAGTAAAATCGTTCGTCAGTATGCTGGTCCGACGGACCAAATACGACGCAAGGGAAGCTATTGCCTACTGGCTATTGAACTTCCATTTTAGTCTTGTCTTACGTCATCACGTTCAAAATGAATGGACTTTCGAACGGACTTAGTCCGTTCGTGTGTGGCCAAGTCCGTTCATTCGGAAAGTCCATCGGAGCTCCGCCGAAAGTCCATTGGGAAGACCGTCAGACCTAGTCTGCCGGAAAGTCCGGTCGTGTGTACGCGGCCTTGTGTGTAACTCGTTCCTTTTCACTTTATTTTACTTGAAACATGTTTCTGGAGATAATTTGCAGATCCTACCATCTATAGTTTTACTCCATTGTTATAGTCTTTCTTTAAAATACAATTTAAGTTGCTTGTAGCTGTCTCCATTCAAGCCTATAGGCATCAAACGCTCATTTTGCTTTTTCCTACATTAATTTTACATTTCTAAATCTTACTTTTGTGTGATTTCATTTTCTATTTTATTATAGTTGTCACTCGTGAAAATGCACAAATAAAAACATGAAAGAAAGAAAAATAACTATACTGCTCATCAGTAAAGTACTACTGCACTGGAAGTGATCTCCCAAACTAATGGTAGTAATAGTAACAATCATTGGGAAAAAAATAGCCTTCTAATTCCCATTATCGTACAATGCCAGGCTATGAAAATTGGCAGTTTTCTCCTTTTATTGTGCAATAAATGCAGCTTTTGCTAAAAACCACATCCAAGGCTGATGTGAGGGAGACGGACTTTATTGCTGCTGAATCTTCTTCATCTCATTCCTGTGTATGAGAACACATTCACAAAGCTGATGGTAATGATGAAGTCACATCTATATTGTCCATAAATGCAGACATGATATAACCACTAAGAGATAAGTGTATAATAAAATGCAAACTAAGCCCTAGCACTACAGAGGCAAGGATAGAAACTTAAGAGTTGCTTAGAAAAGGTTATCCACATTTTATATTAAGCCAGCCCTTTAGTATAGAAGTCTCATGGTTGCCTAGTGAAGCCCCTTCAACACTGAGACTTCTATCCTTAAAGGTCTTCCATAGCTGCAAACTGTCCCTAATTTTCGAGGGACTGTACCTAATTTAGAACAAAGTCCCCCTGTCCCTCTTTCATCCTTATTTGTTCCTCACTTTGGTCTGATCTATATACCGTGCCTTGCAAAAGTATTTACCCCCGCCCCCCCCTTGGCTATTTACCTATTTTGTTACATTACAGCCTTTAGTTCAATGTTTTTTTTTTATCTGAATTATATGTGATGGACCAGAACACAATAGTATACGTTGGTGAAGTAAAATTAGAAAAATATATACAAATAAAGCTATTTTTCAGAAATAAAAAACTGATAATTGCCATGTGCGTATGTATTCACCCCCTTTGTTATGAAGCCCATAAAAAGCTCTGGTGCAACCAATTACCTTCAGAAGTCACATAATTAGTGAAATGATGTCCACCTGTGTGCAATCTAAGTGTCACATGATCTGTCATTACATATACACACCTTTTTGAAAGGCCCCAGATGCTGCAACACCTAAGCAAAAGGTACCACTAACCAAACACTGCCATGAAGACCAAGGAACTTTCCAAACAAGGGACAATGTTGTTGAGAAGTACGGGATAGGTTATAAAAAAATATCCAAATCTTTGATGATCCCTAGGAGCACCATCAAATCCTGGAGGAGCTGCAGAGTTCCACAGCAGAGACTGTAGTATCTGTACACAGGACATCAATAAGCCGTACGCTCCATAGAGTTGGGCTTCATGGCACAGTGGCCAGAAGAAAGCCATTGCTTTCAGCAAAAAAGCAAAATGGCATGTTTTGAGTTTGCGAAAAAGTCATCTGGGAGACTCCCAAAAATGTATGGAGGAAGGTGCTCTGGTCTGATGAGACTGAAATTTTACTTTTTGGCCATCAAAGAAAACGCTATGTGTAGCGCAAACTCAACACATCACATCACCCAAAGAACACCCCCAACATCCCCATAGTGTAACATGATGGTGGCAGCATCATGCTGTGGGGATGTTTTTCAGTATTCGGGACTGGGAAATTGGTCAGAGTTGAGGGAAAGATGGATGGTGCTAATTACAGGAATATTCTTGAGCAAAACCTGTACCACTCTGCATGTGATTTGAGGCTAGGACGGAGGTTCATTTTGCAGCAGGACAATGACCCCAAACACACTGCTAAAGCAACACTTGAGTGGTTTAAGGGGAAACATGGAAATGTGTTGGGATGGCCTAGTCAAAGCCCAGACCTCTATCCAATAGAAAAAAGTGGTCAAACTTAAAGATTGGTATTCACAAGTACAAACCATCCAACTTGAAGGAGCTGTAGCAGTTTTGCAAGGAGGAATGGGCAAAAATCCCAGTGGTAGGATGTGGCAAGCTCATAGAGACTTATGCAAAGTGATTTGGAGCCATGATAGCCACAAAAGGTGGCTCTACAAAGTATTGACTTTAGGGGGTGAATACTTATGCACACTGACTCTGTTATTTTGTCCTATTTGTTGTTTGCTTTACAATAAAAAAATAAATCTTCAAAGTTGCGGGCATGTTCTGTAAATTAATGATGCAAATCCTCAAACAATCCATGTTAATTAGAGGTTGTGAGGCAACAAAAAATAAGTTTTGAACATGTCACCATTTTTCTAGGTGAATATATTTCTAAAGGTGTTACTGACATGAAATTTTCACCACGTCAGTAACAACCCATGCAATCCACACATACAAAGGAACCAAAACAAATAAGTTAAGAAATTAAGTAATGTGTAATGGAATGACCCAGGGGAAAAGTATTGAACACATGAAGAAAGAGAGGTGCAAAAAAAGGTATGGAAAGCCAAGATACCAGCTTAAATCTATTAGAAATTAGAAAGCAATCCTGCCCCTTGTCAGTGCAAAGAAATATCAGTTGGTTCAATCTTAACTGATGGCCTATAAAACGGTGTCTCATTACCAAGGTGTCGCACAAGAAACATCTTATGATGGGTAAAAGCAAAGAGCTCTCTCAAGATCTTTGCCACCTTATTTTTGCAAAACATACTGATGGCATTGGTTACAAAAGGATTTCTAAACTTCTGAATGTTCCAGTGAGCACTGTTGGGGCCAAAATCCAGAAGTGGAAAGAACATTATTTCACCATAAACTAGCCACGACCAGGTGCTCTTCACAAGATTTCTGACAAAGGAGTGAAAAGAATTGTCAGAAGAGTTGTCCAAGAGCCAATGACCACTTGAATTTTGAACATATCCCCATTTTTGGGGCTTTAAAGGCAATTCAACCATGATTTAGTTTTAAAGATATAGTTTATTAGAAAACATTATTAAAAAAGTGATGTAAGAACAATGTACAATTTACAACGACAAACAAAATTCATCATAGTGTTTAGATGTTGAGAAACAATGAGATACACTGAGTCCATGAGACGTGGTAGCACCCAGCTACTTGCTTGTGTATTCCACCCTGGTAGTAAATTGATGGAACATTCAGCAGACAGGGGTAGCCAACGCGTTTCAAAGTATGAATAAAAATAACTGCTTCCTCAGGATCACTTGTGGAGAGCTTCAGAAAGACCTGGAATTAGCAGGTACAATTGTTTCAAAGAAAAAAATAAGTCATGCACTCAACCACCATGGCCTGTATGCACGCTCACCACGTAAGACACCGCGGCTGAAGAAAAAGCATGTTGAAGCTTGCTTAAAGTTTGCTTCACAACATTTAGACAAGCCTGTGAAATACTGGGAGAATATAGTCTGGTCAGATGAGACCAAAATGTAACTCTTTGGATGCCATAATACACACAATGGCACTACACATCATCACAAAAACACCCCCATACCAACAGTGAAGTTTGGAGGTGGGAACATCATGGTGTGGGGCTGTTTTTCCACATACGATATTGGCAAACTTCATTGAAGAAAGAAGGAATGCAAAATTGTAGTAAGACATTCTTGATAAAAATCTGCTTCTATCTACCAGGATGATGGCGATGAAACAAGGGTGGACACTGCAGCAAGACAATGATCCCAAACATAAAGCCAAGGAAATGATTAACTGGTTTCAAAGAATAAATCTGCTAGAATGGCCCAGCCTGTCACCTGATTTTAATCCAATAGAAAATCTATGGAAAGAACTAAAGATCAGAGTTCATAGACAAGGCCCACTGAGCCTTAAAGATTTGAAGACTGTTCATGTGGAAGAATGGGCCAAAATGACACTTGAGCAATGCATGCAACTAGTTTCTCCATACAGGAGGCATCTTGAAGCTGTCATTACCAGCAAAGGATTTTGTACGAAGTATTAAATTAATTTTAGTTAGCGTGTTCAATACTTTTTCCTTGTGTCATTTCATTTTATTACACATAACTTAATTTCTCAACTTATTTGTTTTGGTTTCTTTGTATGTATGGATTGCATGGGTTGTTACTGACATGTGGTGAAAATTTCATGTCAATAGCACCTTTAGAAATATATTTATCTAAAAAAATGGTGATGTGTTCAATACTTGTATGTATGTATGTATGTATGTATGTATGTATGTATCTATCTATCTATCTATCTATCTATCTATCTATCTATCTATCTATCTATCTATCTATCTATCTATCTATCTATCTATCTAGATACAATAAGTATTGAACACATCACCATTTTTCTAGATAAATATATTTATAAAGGTGCTATTGACATGAGATAGATAGATAAAAGGGTTAATACTTACAAAAAAATAAGTTTTTTGGACTGACCGCCATGTAATGTCATTGGCCAGGTTTCTGCTTTCTAAAAGGATGACCCTATGAAGAGCCGTTATTAACTAGAGATAACCTCTGACAGTCTGTAACCAAATGGCACATGACCTCTATCAGTGCAGACAGTAACCAGAGCACTCACTCCCACCATGTAATGGGAAACTCAGTACAGAATAGTGTTTTCTTTCTTCAGTGGCACACACTGTTCATGTTCACAGATAGCAGCAAATGACTCACCGGAGAAAGAAAAAAATTAAAGAGACTAAAGGCGCGATAAAACTAGCTCATACCGCTTCCACGCCAGACTAGTTAGCGCACATATATACCCCCTGGACCATACTCAGTCTCCTAATCTCCTGGACAGAGCCAGACAGACTGACAAGCTGAGAGTGGTGGAAGTGGGAGAAAAATACTGCAGGAAATATCACTACATGAAAGAAAACAACAAAAAAAAACGAAAAACAAAGAAAACAAGATAAGAATTGATATCCCAGCTCTTGTAGAGTATTCCTATCAGTGGGTGACAAGGTTTAAAGGAATTTATTTCTGTGCATAATTGGTGATTATCAATGTACATATGGGTAGCCAAGTTTACTCAGTAGATAAACAAGCTGCCCTTGATGCTTAGTAGTGCTGCAGATATAAATTTGCAGTTCTGATAGAACATGACCTGTTTAAAGCGTTAGTGATATTTCATTTATAAGTATAGCCTGGTGCTCACTTATAAATTAAACATCAACAACCCTTTAAAGTGGTTGTAATCCCTTACAAACCACTTTGACCTACAGGTAAGCCTAGATTAAGGCTTACCTGTAGGTCCAAGAAATATCTCCTAAACCAGGGATATGCAATTAGCGGACCTCCAGCTGTTGCAAAACTACAAGTCCCATGAGGCATAGTAAGACTCTGACAGCCACAAGCATGACACCCAGAGGCAGAGGCATGCTCTGCCTCTGGGTGTCATGCTTGTGGCTGTCAGAGTCTTACTATGCCTCATGGGACTTGTAGTTGTGCAACAACTGGAGGTCCGCTAATTGCATATCCATGTCCTAAACCTACACGGTTTAGGATATATTTGCCAAAAGACAGGCACCACTGAGAGCGCCGCTGTCAACGGAGATATGCCGCGACTGGCGGCTCCCATGTGCATGTGCGGGAGTGACGTCATCTGTCGAATGACAGCGCCGGAGCAGCGAGACCCACCGAGAAGATGGAGGCTCCGTACACAAGGGGACAGCGGTGACTTCGCTGGCTCCTGTGTCAGGTAAGTGACACATAATGGACTACTATGCGATGCATAGTAGTCCATTATGCTTTATCTTTGCAGGGAATCAAAGAGGAAGTAAACCCTGATGTAAGGAAGTAAACCCTTTAAGCATGGATAAATAGAAGCTATAGGCTTGGATACTCTATGGCAGCGATTCTCAACCAGGGTTTGGTGGAACCCTTGGGTTCCTTAAGCAGTTGCTAGAGGTTCCTTGAACTGTGGCTTGATGACCTTCATTTTGATGGAGCTTGCATAGCTCCAAGACCAAGGTCACTTGGCAAAGCTAGAAGCAAGAAACCAATGATCTTTTTAGCTGCCTTTAAGGGTGGCATTCTGACCACCATTCTAACTGTTACATTTTAACTACCTACCACCAATGTAATGGGCATTTTCCCATTGACCCCTGATTAATTGGTTTTAGTAAGGTTTCCCCAAAAGCTGAACATTACATTAGGGGTTCCTCTGGGGTAAAAAGGTCAATAAAGCCTGCTATAAGGCTTCGCAGAAAAAAAAAAACATATTTTATATATACATAAACACATACATACATGCACATGCATATATAAATGGTCCAGCTGTCTCACGGGGTTGAGGTTGATTTACTAAAACTGGAGCACTCAGAATCTGGTGCAGCTGTGCATGGTAGCAAATCAGCTTCCAATTTAGGCTTGTACAGTTAAGCTCTGACAATAAAACATGGAAGCTGATTAGTTGCTATGCACATCTGCACCAGACTTTGCATGCTCCACAATGTCTGTGTTCACACTATTGCAAACTGGATGCAGGCCTTGCAGGAGATAGTGACTGACTCTCTATGGAGCCAGTTCACACATCTCCTCTGTGGCTTGGTGTGAATTGCACAAGAGCCCTGTGCATCTTTTGGTCAGTTTCAGGTCTGAATTCACCCCAAAATGTGATCAATCAATGGATGGAGGCGCACCAGACTCCTGTTGTGAGCCGCTGCGATCGCTAGTGTGAACCCAGCCTGAAATAGGAACTCTCTGACTGCATGAGTGTTCATGTTTAGCCAATGAAGGAAGCAGGGGAAAGAGAGCATGGGGACACACCTAACATGGCTGATCTTGGAGGAAACACCAGACTGTTCTACTACTGTGCCCCCATCCAAGATGAGTGGTCTTTCAGGGCTTGAGGGATTGATATTAAGGAAAATCTTCACAAAGAAAAAAGGCGAGGGGTGCCATTGTTGACCTTCTTCTAAGTTAGCCAGCTGCCTGGCTAATTTTATGGCCCTCTGGCATATGTTCCACAACACTGCCCTAGAATAAGTATGCAGATCAGTAAGATCAGAATAGATATAGAATTCCATTTTCAGCAGTGGCAGCCTCCAGGTATCTCTCGGGAAATGTTTTCATTTAAAGTTTAAATCACAACTAAACTCTCTCATGCAACATTAACCACTTTATTCTTCATGTTGCTAGCATTAGTAAAACAATATGAATGTATAATATATTTACTTGTTTTAACTTTTTTGTTACATTTCTTCAGTTACTTCCTGGTTTCTGGCCTAGGTCAAAATTATGTCATACATCCCATGAATCTTCATGGCCTTTATTTATTAAGGGGCTTTCTCAGCTAAGCACGCCCTTTTGCCTACGTAACTGAGCTAAAGGCAGATGGCTTCCAGGAAGGAAATGCTGCATGAATCATCTGCCCTTACCTAAGATGGCCACTACTAAAAATGGTAGCAGGTGTTTTTCAAAGTGATCTCTCAATGACACTATTGAAAATAAAGCATGGAGACGTGGATGGATGGGCGAGTTTGCTTTGAATTTTTAAAAATGAATAAATAGTATTTTTAGTTTGTGGTGCTCAGATACAGTTACGTTCTGCTTTAAAGGGTAAGTTCACATTTCTTTTCCTAAATTCCAGCTCCCCTATGTACCAATATAGAATTAATGTACTTATTTAGCAAAAATAAAACCATTTTCCATTAATTTTACACCTGCTTACCTAACTCTCTTCATAACTGTTTGATCACACTGCTTCATTACTTCTGCTTTACTTCTTGGTCACACTTTAGGTCATCACACAGGAAGGAGTTGACCAGCTGATCTCATTAGCACACATCCTGCATCATCTACCCTCAGCTAGTCAACTCCTTCCTGTGTCATGACCTAAAGTCTGACCAAGAATTAAGGCAGAAGTCATTGAAGAGTGTTTTTAAACAACTATGAAGAGAGTTAGGTAAGCAGATGTTTTATTTTTGCAAAATAAGTACATTAATGCTATATTGGTACATAGGGGAGCTGGAATTTAGAAAAAAAAAAGTGAACAAAGGTGAACTTAGCCTATAAACTGTTGTCTGATCAACTAGAAAACCCAACAGGATGAGAAGACTTTCTTGTAATGGCTGTGGGCACCCTAGTAATTCAACACTGCAATAGGCAGTAACAGGACAAAGAAGCTCCCCAGACTTCACATAGTACATAATGATTTCAGTAGCTGAATCTGATAAGAGCCAGGCATGGTAGGAGTACTAGGTCTGGCTTCTGTCATTCCCTGGGTGTTACCAACTAATGATAATTATAAATCTCAAGTACAGAAAGGTCAGACAAAACAGGAGACCTGTGTACCAGCTACTGTCAGCTTCCAGCGCTGATGTTAACCCTTGGCCTTCCAGAGATACCTATAATTGCAGAACACAAAAGCAAATGTAAACTCAGAGATTTGCTAACAAAATTAAAGTCTATTCTATTTCAACAAAAAAAAAAGGCCATATCATATTTGATGTAAAAGAGAGACATATAATGAGCTCTACGACTGTAGGATTTTACTGGTAATACAAACCATAGAGACATGAGCCACACAAAAAATATCTTTCGAAATAATACACATGAATACCTTGTTAAATGTAGCCGAGGCTCCACAACTTTTTCATAGACAGTCAAAACTCATGAAATCTTGCTGCCCTAGAATTTCATAGACTTAAAAGCGAAACAATCATTATGCACTTTAGTAAGTGATCTTTCTTTGTTATTTCTTCGTTTTAAGAAAAACAAATGTGGCACTTAGTTATAGGCACCATAAGTCAGAGCAAGGTATGTTCTCTTCCAACCTCTGACATGGCAATACTTGGATCTCCTAATAGATAGGCACTGAAGAATGCAGTCAAGGAGGCAAAATAGAGGTGTGGCTTTTCCCCATTATTAAGTAAGTGAGACTGGTGTAAATTAAAATTTTGCCTTGACATTATTGTCACCTTAAGAAGCCTGCGATCTTGTTAAGTTTTTTAATTTTTTTTTTTTACATTACTTCAGATACTTCCTTGTTTCTGGGCCTAGGCAAATTATATCATAAATTCCGGAAGTCTTCAGTAGAGGATGATGGGCTTTCTCAGACCAAGCACAACCTCTCCTCCTTGCATGCTTGAGCTAACGGCAGGTGAATTTCAGGAAGTAAATGCTACATGAATCATCTGCCCTTACTCAACATGGCCACAGCTAGAATGCTAGGGGATGATTTTCAAAGTGATCTCTCAACAAAATAAAGCATGGAGATATAGATGGATGTTAGTTTACTTTGAATATTAAAAATCAATCAAATAGCTTTTTTGGTATGTGGTGCTCAGGTGAAATGTAGTTCCACTTTAAATATACAATTGAAAGCATTTTGTTATATATGTTTGACGAATGCAAAAAAAAAAAACATCCTGTGTCCTTTGCATACTATGTTATCAACAAGAGCCCCCTAATTCTTAAGCTCTTATCTTGGACTACAGGAGGATAAGCCTTTATAGGCTCCTGAGAGTAGGAATGGTTGAGTAGCATAGCAAAAGACAATGGGATGGCTGGCAACACTCCATCCACAAAAATGCCACGTACTGTCAACCAACAGAGTTTAAGGGCTGATTGCATTTATAGAAAATAAACAGGTATTTTTCTGTACTTGAAGGATCTTTAGGTGGCAGTTCAAACCAGGAATCACACAGTAACATGCTTCCTGCTCCTGTGCGATTCAGTGCAATGCAATTTTCAACCCATTCGAACGGGCTGAAATTGCAGTGTTTTGTTCCAAAGTAGTGCATGCACTACTTTTAAAAACACACTGCAAATGGATTGCATGGAACTGTGGTATCATGAGATCCAGTGCAGGCAAATGATTGCAATCTATTGACACCAGCAGCAAATCACACACGCAGTGCATTTGGAAACAAGCATGGAACGTGGGTTTCCCACACAATGTTTCTGGTGTGAACGGGCTCTAAAATATGGAGAAATGTGCATTCATCACAGATGTGTATTGAAATTTTTATACTGCATACTCTTTAATAAAAAGAATAAAGGATATGACCTTTTTTCATGCAGCACTTGTGTTGGCTGCTTTTATAAGTGTGTGTTGGAGTGCCATGTGTTCCTGCAACACATTAATATAAATGGGCCCTATAACTTTATTACCTAATGTTGCCTAGAGAAAGTGGATCATTTTGTAATACAAAGAGCATGGAATTGAATAAACACATTCTAAGGTGCCATACGGATGCAACCACAGACAGTGTTCTTCACTGGACACCATAGGGGAAGTGCAGGAATATCGGCATTAAGGGGAACGCAAAGCCCTAAAATAGACAAGGGGCACAGTCACAAATCAAAAAATATAGGATGGTGATAAAAAACACAGCGAGTGTTTGAGTCCCTCAAAAAGGCGTATATACAAGCCCGTCTGAAGTTTGCCAAAGAACATCTAAATGATTCAGAGAAGGATTAGAAGAAAGTGCTGTGTTCAGATGAGACCAAAATTTAGCTCTTTGGCATTAACTCAATGTGTTTGGAGGAAGAAAAATGCGGACTATGATTCTAAGAACACCACCCCTACAGTCAAGCACAGAGGTGGAAACATGATGCTTTGGGGCTGTTTCTCTGCTAAAGGTACAGACCAACTTTGCTGAATTGAGGGGCCAATGAATGGGGGCATATATTGTAAAGTCCTGGATGAGAACCTTCTTCTCTCAGCCAGAACACTGAAGGTTGGACGTGGATGGGTCTTACAGCATGATAATATCCAAAAACATACCGCCAAGGCAATAAAGGAATGACTCAAGAAGAAGCACATTAAGGCCATAGAGTGGACCTTAATCCTATAGAAAATTTATGGAGGGAGCTGAAACTTTGAGTTGCCAAGCAACAACAATGAAACCTTAAGGATTTAGAGAAGATCTGTAAAGAAGAGTGGGCCAAAATCCCTCCTAATGCCGCGTACACACGGTCGGAGAATCCGTCGGAATGCGTCTTATCGGACCGTGTCATCAGATAATCCGACTGTGTGTGGTATGCATCAGACTGATTCTGTCCGAATCTCCGTCCGACCCAATTTTCCAACATGTTGGAAATATTTCCCGACCAACTGGGCCGGTCGGACGTAATCCGATCATGTGTAGAGAATTTTGATCGGACCAAGTGCCACGCATGCTCGGATCAAATTCCTACATCAAAGCTATTGGCTACTAGCCTGAATGTAGTCCCGTCGTAAAGAAATTACGTCATCACGTTCTGAAAGATCGGATTTTTCGACAACTTAGTCCGACTGTGTGTATGCAACAGTTTCGGACACAATCCGTCAGACTAAATCTGACAGACAAAATCCGACGGATTTGGTTAGCAGAATCTCCGACCGTGTGTACAGGGGCTTAGATGTGTGCAAACCTGGCCATCAACTAAAAGAAATGTCTTACCTCTGTGCAAAGTACAAAGCTATGTTTTGCTTGTGGATTAAATACTCATTTTGCTTAATTTATAACATTTGTACCAGGGTTTTTTTTCTGGATTTTTGGTTGATATTCTGACTCTATCATTTAAAATACACTTATGATAAAACTTAAGAGACCCGTCAATTCTTTGTAAGTGGGCAAACTTACAAAATCTGCAGGGTATCAAATAATGTATTTTCCCACTGTATATATATATATATATATATATATATATATATATATATATATGATAAAGCCTGTGCGTGAAAAGAAAACCAAATTAATTTATTAAAAGACATATTTCTTGAGAAAATATTCATAAGGATTTCTATTTGCTTTGCCTCACTCCCATATGAAAACAAAATACGATGAAATACAGTAAGTCTGACTGTTTCACGGAAAACTGATATCTAAATGAAATGTTTGCAAATAACTTTTTAAGTTGCAAACTTTAGCGTCCTTTAGAGGTAAGAGTGAAGGTGACGAGAACGCTGGTCCTAAGAAGTCAGCCCCGCAGAGAATCAAAGCTATATACATCACAGGTGAACGGAGCATGAGAAGCAGTGGCGGCTCTGTCAGAACCAATTTTAAAATCAAAAGTCCTTCCTGGGTGTCTCTGCGGCACATTTAGGTCTAAATGTGTACATTTTCATCCAAAATACTCTGTTTAAGAAGATAAAAGCTAAACATCTTTAAACCTCATGTCATGGTGACTCGCAGCAGGATGTGCATGTTAGAGGTGCAAAGAAAAGCCCACTATTCCCAGAATCCCCTGCTGTGATCATAGGCATGGCCCTTTTTCTGAATGCAGTTATCATGAATTATCCGAAACCTGAAAACTGCTACAAAGGCTCTTTAGAATAGGAGAGCAGTGCATTTATTTCAGGTGTTGGCATCCTAAACTGCCCTACTTTGCATCTGAAAAGAATAATGCATCGAAGAATGAAAAGGAATCATTTATTTTTTGTTCTTAAGAATATACTATAATCCATACTACCAATCAATGTTTTAACTCCTCTGGGTCATATTATTAAGGCAGCAGAAGAAAAATGTTAATGCATTCTGACCCGGAGCAACCAATCAGAAGTTTTTTCCCCTCTGCTTAAAGGCAAACTGCAATTGTATTGGTTGCTTCCACATAGCTATTAATTTTTGCACTGGTTCTCCAAATAAGCTTGTAGTTATATATGTTTATTATTAATTTAAGTCATAGGTTTTGAATGTAGAAGGTCTGGAAAATAGAATTATTCTGTCATTCATCTATTGCTGATCACGTAACACAACTACATATATTGTCAAATGTATTGGGAGACCTGCCTTTATATGCACACAAACTTTAATGGCATCTCAGTCTTAGTCTGTAGGGTTCAATATTGAGTTGGCATACCCATTGCAGCTATAACAGCTTCAACTCTTCTAGGAAGGCTGTCCGCAAGGTTTAGGATTGTGTCTATGGGAATGTTTGACCATTCTTCCAGAAGCGCATTTGTGAAGTCAGGTACTGATGTTGGACAAGAAGGCCTGGCTCGCAGTCTACATTCGAATTCACCCCAAAGGTGTTCAAACGGGTTGAGGTCGGGACTCTGTGCAGGTCAATCAAGTTCCTCCACCCCAAACTCTCTCATTCATGTCTTTATGGACCTTGCTTTGTGCACTGGTGCGCAGTCATGTTGGAACTGGAAGGGGTCATCTCCAAAAGTGTTCCCACAAAGTTGGGGCCATCAAATTGTCCAAAATGTCTTGGTATGCTGACCCTTCACTGAAACTAAGGGGCCAAGTCCAATCCCTGAAAAGCAACCCCAGACCATAACCCTCCCTCCACCAAATGATTTGGACCAGTGCACAAAGCAAGGTCCATAAACACATGGATGAGCGAGTTCAGGGTGGAGGAATAAGTCATGTATTAGTTGTGACCAAAAAAAAACAGAAAAAATATAAGAATATGGTGGCAATGACATTGCCAAAGGTTAGTGTATTTATTTAATGCGACGTGATGTCCAATACTCAAAACTCAAAGCAATACATAAATAAATAAGTAAACCTGCTGTGTAACTGCACCGCGTGCTGTGGACTAGTAATGTCCTCCAATGGCAAATTAAAGTTGTTGTAAACCCTTACAAACCACTTTGACCTACAGGTAAGCCTAGATTAAGGCTTACCTGTAAGTCCAAGAAATATCTCCTAAACCTACACGGTTTAGGAGATATTTACAAAAAAACAGCCACCACTGTCTATGGCGCAGGCGCACTGGGCAGGCCGCAGATCACTTGTCGGCTCCTGTGCGCATTTGCGACGTCATCGCGGCTCCGGCGAATCACAGCGCCGGAGCAGCGAGATCCAGAAGTCACTCCGGGATACATGGCAGCGGCGAACATGAAGACGGAGGATCGCTTTGGGGGCTTCGTTCTCAGGTAAGTTATTCATAAAGTATGAACAGCAATCTGACATCTCCCCTACACATTCCCCTCCCCCTTTAGTTAGAACACAGAAAGAGAACACAGTTAACCCTTGATCGCCCCCTAGTGTTAACCCCTTCCCTGCCAGTGACATTTTTACAGTAATCAGTGCATTTTTATGCCACTGATCGCTGTATAAAAACCAATGGTCCCAAAAATGTGTCAAAAGTGTCTGACATAATGTCACAGTGCCGATAAAAATCACAGATTTCCGCAATTACTAGTAAAAAACATAATAATAAAAATGCTATAAATCTATTCTCTATTTTGTAGACACTATAACTTTTGCGCCAACCAATCAATATACGCTTATTGCAATTTTTATTACCGAAAATATGTAGAAGAATAAATATCGGCATAAACTGAGGAAAAATTAGCTTTTTTTTTTTTTAAAAAAAAAAAAGGGGATATTTATTATAGCAAAAAGTACAAAATATTGTGTTTGTTTCAAAATTATTGTTCTTATTTTTGTTTATAGTGATAAAAATAAAAACCACAGAGGTGATCATATACCACCAAAAGAAAGTTCCATTTGAGTTAAAAAAAAGGACGCAATACCAAATTGCAAAAAATGGCCTGGTCATTCAGCATCAAATCTTCCGGGGCTGAAGCGTTTAAATTTGCAAAGGATATCCAATGAGGTGCAAGAAAAAAAAAAAAACAGCAATTTTTATTGCACAAGATTGGATGTTGAAAATCAGCAGAGCTTCACCACATTTACTAAGCTCTGGGGAAAATAAGTGCAACTGCATTTGCAAAGTTATACAATATAATACGGACTGCGCCAACTACCAGAAATATTTAAATAATTATGTGGATATTCTTCCTTAACACTGTGCTCCTACACAATATAGATATACAAAAATATATAATAATACCACCTGCACTGGTGGTATTATTATATATTTTTGTATATATATATATATATATATAGATTGTGTAGGAGCACAGTGGTAAGGAAGAATACCCACATGATTATTTAAATAATTATTTAAAGATTTCTGGTAGTTGGCACAGTCCATATTTTATTGTATAACCTTAACCCAAACTAAAAGTTTTTTTTAGGGCTGTTACTGATTACAATTTTTGGTGTTCAATTAATCGATTTTTTTTAAATCGGTTAATCGACTAATTTTGATTAATTGTAACGCACATACAGATCCAACTACTTTTAGCTGATCTCCTTGCAGCACACCCATACACAATATACACTTGTGCGTTGGTATCTTTCTCTCTTTTTTCTGCATTTGCAAAGTGCACAGTCTATTTGCCTTTAGTAAATAAACATCTTTAAGCATTGGTGTCAAAACATACAACTTCCCTGCCGATCTCCCAGCCCCTAAAATCGAATAAAAAAAAAAAACATTTTTGTATAGCGATTGTGACATGTAAAAAAAAAAAAAGTGACCCATGTCAATTAAATTTGACTTACGTATGTTTTGTATTGTTATTATGCTGATTAAACCAATTTGTTTTTCTGGTTCATGCACAGCATATATATCGCCCTTTACCGCATGAAATATGTGCAAACGAAGTAAACATTTCTTAAAGAGGAGCTTGTAAATATTTAATGCACCTGATGAAGAACTACTCGGCATAACAGTATGTAAATAAAAACTACTTTTGATGAAGCACCACAATCAAATGATCCATCAATTAGGATTTGGGGGGCTGACAAATGGAGGGGAAAGTATGTCTGGAAGATCATTAATGCCAGATGTTCGTGACTTATCTAGAGTGATTTAGACGCCGGCTAATTTAAGCTGGTGCTGTGACATGTGTATCATTACGCTTCAAGGGTAGAATCATTTCCTCACAAAATGACATCTTTCAGGATGCAAGGCATAAATGTGTCGCTTAAATCAAAAATGGAAACCCTTCACTTACAAACTTAATTATGCTTCTAGATTAAAAAAAAAAAAAAAAAAAAACCTTTTAAAAAATTTCCTCCTGATGGCTGCTTTTAATTGTGACTAGCACATTCCAAAACCAACTGGCTGAATACATTAAACTACAAATGCGACTGTCAGGACTATGAAATTTGAAAAGGGATATTTACATGGGATGCCATCAAGACGACCTGCAAATTAAAATCAAACAGAAAGGGTCCTCCAAAAAAAAAAGTGAGAATTCTCAGGACAGGACATTCTCAGGGCTACATCGCTAACTTATGGAATTATGGGTAAAATTAAATGACGTACATGATGCAGTTTTTCTGATTTTCCCTGTAATATATTATGACTTAAGCCCCATACACACTATCAGATTTTTATCTGAGTTTCCTTCAGGTTTACCAAAACCATATTGTGCAAGGGCCTGCCTGATTGCATACAAATTGAAACTCCTAAGGTTTGACCTCATATTATATGGTTTTGGTAAATCTGAAGGAAAAACTCAGCAGAACAACTGATAGTTTGTATGGGCTTAACTGTTGATCCTGCCAGTAGATCTGTTACTTTTCCACTTCCTTTAAACACTTAAAGCGGAGCTCCACCATAAAGTGGAGCTTCCACTCATTGGAACCCTCCCCCCCTCCGGTGCCACAATTGGCACCTTTCAGGGGGGAGGGGGGTGCAGGTACCTGTACAGTACAGGTATTTGCACCCACTTCCGGCATAGATATCCGCAGAATCTGCGGATATTTACGCCCCTTTCCGCAGGTCCCCCGCTGTCTGCTGGGAAACACACGGTTCCCAGAGACAGCGGGGACCATCCTTATTGTGCAGCGCGACTCGAGCATGCGCAGTAGGGAACCGGGAAATGAAGCCGCAAGGCTCCACTTCCTGATTCCCATACCCAAGATGGCGGCGGCAACACCCGAGAGACGATCGAGAGATCGGCTTCGGGTGCCGACATCGCGGGCGCGCTGGGCGGGTAAGTGTCCTTATTTTAAAAGTCAGCAGCTGCAGTATTTGTAGCTGCTGGCTTTAAAAAAAAACATTTTGCGATTCGGCACTGCGTCCATTTAACTGACAATTGGGCAGTCGTACGACGTGGCTCCCAAACAAAATTATAATAATAGAGCGTTCTTTTGGTGGTATTTGATCACCTCTGCAGTTTTTATTCTTTGCGCTATAAACAAACAAATAGCGATAATTTTGAAAAAAACTCATTATTTTTTACTTTTTGCTGTAATTAAAATCCCCCAAAAATATATAAATAAACATTTTTTCCCCTCAGTTTAGGCTGATACATAGTCTTCTACATATTTTTGGTAAAAAAAAAATTAAAATAAGCGTTTATTGATTGGTTTATAGTGTCTACAAAATAGGGGATAGTTTTATGGCATTTTTATTAATATTTTTACTAGTGATGGCAGCGAGCAAAGATTTTTATCGTGACTGCGACATTATGGCGGGCACATCAGACAATTTTGACACATTTTTGGGGCCATTGGCATTAATATAGCGATCAATGTTAAAAAATTGCATTAATTACTGTAAAAATTTGACTGGCAGCGAAGGGGTTAACCACTAGGTGGAGCTGTAGGGGTTAAGTGTGTCCTAGGGAGTGATTCTAACTGTGGGGGTGGGGGCTGTGTGTGACACGTCACTGATCAGCGCTCCCTATTACAGGGAGCTGTGATCAGTGACCGTGTCATTAGGCAGAACGGGGAGATGCTTGTTTACATTAGCACTTCCCGTTCTTCCTCACTGTGAGACGTATCCCCGCAGCAATCGAGTCCGCGGGACCCGCGATCCCGCTCACGGAGCTCCCGGTGGGCACATGCGTGAGCCCGCAAGCCGCTTCTTAAAGGGCACCATACAGGTATGTTAATCTGCCCATACGAGCCCTTTTGCCACAGTATATCTGCGTGAGGCGGTCGGGAAGCGGTTAATGCCCAGGCCATTTTTTGCGATACGGCACTGCGACGCTTTAACTGACAATTGCGCAGTCGTGCGAAAATTGTATCAAAAAGATTGATGTCCTTTGCTCCCCACAAATAGAGCTTTTTTTTGTGGTATTTGATCATCTCTACGTTTTTTATTTTTTGCGCTATAAACATAAAAATGAACAACAATTTTGAAAAAAAAAAAAATAAATAATAATTTTTACTTTTTGCTATAATAAATATCCTAAAAAAATTCTACATCCAGTTTAGGCCGATATGTATTCTTATACATAGGGATGATAGCGTTGTTCGTTCTGCAGTGGAATCCTACAGCAGTGTTGTCACCCTGTGGCAGGATATTCTCAGATGGACATATACTTTTTAGATGGACTTTACATAAACAACAAAAACATTAAAGGCTAACTGAAGTTAATGCTTTAAGCAGTCATGGCGACAGCTTTTTTGCCTTTTGGGAATACCGGTAAAATCAAATGAATAAAAGCTGACTGCAAGAACCCCCAGCAGGAATATATGGTTTGAACTCACCTTGCTGTCACTTTTACTGGAAAGATTGACTTGCATGTAAATCAGGAGGAAAATACATTTAACCACTTCTCCTCAGGAAGATTTACCCCCTTCCTGACCAGGCCATTTTTTGCGTTACTTTAACTGACAATTGCGTCGCTGTGCGACGCTGTATCCAAATAAAATGTAAGTATTTTTCCCCCAAAAATAGAGCTTTCTTTTGGTGCTATTATTTGATCACCTCTGCGTTTCTTCGCACTATAAAAGTAAAAAGACCGACAATAAAAAAAAGCAATAATAATAACATACATACATATATATATATATATATATATATATATATATATATATATATATATATATATATATATATTTTTTTTTTTTTTTTTTTTTTTTACTTTCTGCTCAAAAACACATCCAATAAAAAATGTAAAAAAAATAATTTCTTCATCAATTTAGGCCAATATGTATTCTGCTACAGGCTACAGTTTTTTGGTAAGAAAAAAATCCCAATAAGCGTATGCAAACTATGGGATATATTTATGGAATTTTTATTTATTTTTTTTACTATTAATGCTAGTGACCAGGGACTTATAGTGGGACTGTGATATTGCACGGAAAAATCAGACACCTGACACTTTTGACACTTTTTTGGGCACCAGTAACACCAATACGGTGTTCAGTGCTAAAAAAAAGTGTACAGAGCACGCATGCTTACTGCTACACTGTGCGGTGCCAGGTTCCATGGTTCACCTCTGTACGGAATTACGGCTTTCTTTGTGTGAAATACCTGGTGATCCTGCCTTTCCTATTTCAAACTTGCTATGCTAGGTACCAGAGCGCATTCATCTTAGCATGGTTTTCTGGCTGTGATGGAAGTACAGCCTGCCTGTCCTCCAATAATCAAACTTGTGCTGACATGACCTCCTGCACAGCCATTCACTGGGAGGACCAGCGTACTGCTGTTTCTCCACCCCCACTTTTCTAAGCCCCTTGTGCAGCTGAGAACAGAGATTATGTGATTACCTATAAAAAATACCTATAAAAAAAGGATAGAAAGGTACAGTGGAACCTTGGTTTACGAGCATAATCTGTTCCAGGAGAATGCTTGTAATCCAAAGCACTCGCATATCAAAGCGAGTTTCCCCATAGAAGTCAATGGAAATTAAGATAATTCGTTCTGCACTGACTTCCATTACATGCAATACCACATGTGGCCAGAGGTGGGGGGCACTGGAGAGCTTTGGAAATATTAGGGGACACCTGGGCTGAACTTGGAAAGCCTTGGAAAGGCTCAGAAACACTCGGGAACGGAGTATTCCAGACTTTCTGTGTATTTCCAAACGGCTCCGAAATGTTCCGAGCACCCCCGCACCTCTGGCCAAATGCGGTACTGCACACCCTATTAGCTTGAATTCTGCTCGTTTTGTGAGACAACACTCGCAACCAGGTCAGAATAAAAAAAAAAATAAGTTGCTCGTCTCTTTCAAAACGCTGGTTAACTGCTTTACGCAGTATTCCACTGTACTTATAATTTTTACATTTCTTACTTTTACACATACGTAACGTACTGGTAAGTTGCTGGACTTTCAGTGGTAAAACCGAGATCATGCCTGCAGGCATTAACCTAGTACCATTTTTTAGAGCTAGCGGCCTGCTTTCTTGTAATAACAACTGGATCGGCTCACCAGCTGCTCGGCTGCTATTGCAAGCAGTGGGAGGGGACATCGCCCCCTCCCCTCCCGCCACCTTCCATAGCTCTCTCTGGCTCTTCCTTCCCACCCAACTTTCTTTGATCGGCCGTTCGTTATAGTAAATCAGAAGCTATTACATGACATCACTTCCAGTTTACTCGGAAACTATCTGCGCCAGTTTTTGAAAATCAAAAGCGTTCTAAAACAATGACCTTGGTGTTTTTGAGTGCTTTCAAGTGCAGAGGAGTGATTTGGGGTCTTATTGACCCCAGATTCCTCCATAAAGAGGATCTGCCACATGCCTATTGCTGTCACAAGGATGTTTACAGCAATAAAAGCAATAAAAAATAAATAAAAATTAAAGAAATTATAATTTTTTTTTTTTTACAGTGCCCCTGACCTCACATGCTTGCGCGCAAAGGCTAACGTGCGCTTTGGTCTCGCACGCAAACAGTAATTGCCCCCACACATGTGAGGTATCGCTGCGAATGTCAGATCATGGGCAGTAATTCTAGCACCAGATCACCCCTGTAAATCTAAAGAGGTATCCTGTTAAGGCTTTTAAAGTGTCCCCTATGGATAGTAAAATTTACATTGTTTGTCGCTAATTGCTCGGGTGTGCACAATTCTAAAGCATGACATGTTTGGTATCTATTTACTTGGCGTAACTTCATCTTTTTTATTTTACAAACAAATGTGTTTTTTTCTTTTTGTGTTAAAAAAAAGTGTATTTTGTGAAAAACGCTGCGCAAATACTGTGTAACATAAAAAAATGCAAAACCCACCAATTTATTCTCTAGGGCCTCTGATTTATATATATATATATATATATATATATATATATATATATATATATATATATATATAAAATGTTTGGGTTCCAAGTAATTTTCTAGCAAAAAATACTGATTGTTATATGTGAACAGAAAGTGCAAGAAAAAGCCCAGACTGGAAGTAGTTAAACTAAATGAGTTGTTTTACAAGGTAAAGGTTCACATACTTTCACTGAAATGTATCTCCTTGTTTAACACTTAAACCTAATTTTAAACTCCAACCCAACTCCTGATTTTACCCTTAGATCTGAACATTAATTAAACTGTATACCATCACAGTGATATACTATATTGTCATTAACATCATATCTTGTTGAAAATGGTGCTAATTAAAGGGCAAGCATGACATGTTCTTTTTTCCATTTTAAGTATATGCACACATTTTATGAGGTTACAGTACTCCTCCTGACTATTCATTATTTTCAAATTCAAACATGGATACTGATAAACCGGGCTGTAGAGAGCACTAGGGGTTAGGGTTGCAAAATAAGGAAACACATAGTGAGGTAAGAAGCTGCATAAGATCCTAGCTCCTACTGCCCAAAGGGTGCCACCATATGGAGTCAACCAACACATCTAGAAACTAAACGCACTGTGCAAAGTGAGGATTCCGGTGGCCTTTGTTGATCTTCTAAAAGACAAAAAAGGCTTCTTGTAGACAAAACGTAACTAGACACCTATAAAGTCTGCAGCAGTGTATCTTTTAACATCTGGTGCTCAGGTGCAATTGTCCCCTTTTTAAAGTGTCCACAGGGGTCCCCATCAAAACTAGGTGTATGCCCTACTGCCTCTGTCATACAACAGATTGGCAACCAACAAAGCCTACTGCCAAATTGCTAGCACACTTACCCCTAATTAGGAAGAGGGTTATATACAGCACTCCTATACTCTTTCCAAGTACCACCTTACCCTCTAAGGCTAAATTCACACCTATGCAGTTTTAGTGCTTTTTGCATTTTGCAGGTTTGCACTACAGTCCATTTAACATGGGTTCCTATGGAACATATTCTGTAGTGCAAATCTGAAAAATGCAAAAAAAAAAAAAATGCATAGGTGTGAATCGAGCCTAAGACCCCTTTCACACTGAGGGCGTTTTGCAGGCGCTATAGTGTTAGATATAGCGCCTGCAATCCGCCCTCAAACTGCTGCACCATTGTCTCCAGTGTGAAAGCCCGAGGGTTTTCACACCGGAGCGGTGCGCTGGCAGGACATCAGGAAAAGTCCTGCCAGCAGCTTCTTTGGAGCGGTGAAGGAGCGGTGTGCTTACCGCTCCTCCACCACTGCTCCCCATTGAAATCAATGGGGCAGCTCTGCAATACCACCGGCAAAACGCCACTATTGCGGGCGGTTTTAACCCTTTCTCGGCCGCTGGGGGGTAAAAGCGCCCCGCTAGCGGCCAAAATGCACTGCAAATCTGACAGTAAAATGCTTCTAAAAATAGCGCGTTTTACTACCAACGCTATGGGCGTGGCAGTGTGAAAGGGGCCTTATAGTTATTTTAACATTTCAGTAATCAGACAGAAAAACAATGGCAGCTTTGCGTGTGCTCAAAGGCCTTACATTTGCCCTGATGACTAGGTATAAAAATATAAATGATGTACATAAGTTAATAATTAACATTATTATATAATTAACATTTTCATTACACAAATTTAAGTTCTTAGTAAAAAACATCAAATTATATATAAATCTGCTAATTATATCAATTACCCTTCACCAACAAATGAGATGTATAGCTTCCCATGACAAATGGCACATATAGGGGGCTATTTCTGAATGTTTCCATACAAGATTCACAGAACTTTCACCCAAGAATTATTTTTTTCAACAAATTCAATTAGAAAAATGTATGATAAAAGGAAAACAGTTTGGGACTTTGTATGAGGCAAAAAATAGATCTGGGGAAAAATTGTAATAATAATAATAACCACTTAGTGAAAATGTCCAAATTGGGCCCAATTAGCCATTTTACCTCCCCAGTGTCATGTGCCTCTATAGTGTTAGGCCGCGTACACACGCGCGGACTGTTCGCCCAACTTTGTCCGTCCAACAGTTTCGGCAAACAGTCCGCTCAAACTTAGCATGGACGGACATGGCCACACACGACGGACGAACAGTTTGCTGAAACCGTGCGCGATGACGTGAACGGCACGTACGACGGGACGAAAAATACGACGTCCTATACACTGCATTATAGCTTTCGGCGTGAAAATCCTTTCTGAGCATGCGCGCAACTTTGTTTGACGAACAAGCCTACACACGGGCGGACTGTTCGCTCAAACAAGGTTTCAGCGGACAGTTTTTTGGAAATTCCGAAAAACCTTGTCCGTCCAACTGTCCGCTGAAACTGTCCGCTGAAAGCCCACACACGAGCGGACTGTCCGCCCAAACACTGTTCAGCGGACAAAGTTGGGCGAACAGTCCGCCCGTGTGTACGCGGCCTTACAAGGTCTCAAGTGTGAATGGGGAGTAGGTGTGTTAAAGTTGGTGTTTTAGCTCTCACTCTCTCATACTGGTCTTATATTGGAAGTTCAACATGACACCTCAGGGCAAAGAACTCTCAGAGGATCTGAAAAAAAGAATTGTTGCTCTACATAAAGGTGACCTAGGCTATAAGAAGATTTCCAAGACCCTGAAACTAAGCTGCATCATGGTGGCCAAGACCATACAATGGTTTAACAGGACAAACAGGACAGGTTCCACTCAGATCAGGCCTCACCATGGTCAACCAGAAGTTAAGCGCACATGCTCAGCGTCATATGCAGATGTTGTCTTTGGGAAATAGACGTATGAGTGCTGCCAGCATTGCTGAAGAGCTTGAAGGGGTGGGGGGATAGCCTGTCAGTGCTCAGACCATACGCCGCACACTGAATTAAATTGGTCTGCATGGCTGTTGTCCCAGAAGGAAGCCTCTTCTAAAGATGATGTCCTGTGGTCTTGGCGGCAACCAGGTGAGGAGTACAGACACGTGTGTCTTGCCTACAGTCAAGCATGGTGGTGGGAGTGTCATGGTCTGGGGCTCCATGAGTGCTGCCGCCACTGGGGAGCTACAGTTCATTAAGGGAACCATGAATGTCAAGATGTACTGTGGCATACTGAAGCAGACAATGATCCCCTACTTTGGAGACTGGGCCACAGGGCAGTATTCTGACATGATAACGACCTCAAACACACCTCCAAGATGACCACTGCCTTGCTAAAGAACCTAAGGGGAAAGGTGAAGGGCTGGCTTTTCACTTATTGAGCGTCTGTGGGGCATCCTCAAACGGAAGGTGGAGGATTGCAAGGCCTCTAACATCCACCACCCCCGTGAGTTATCATGGAGGAGTGGAAGAGGACTCCAGTGACAACCTGTGAAGCTCTGGTGAACTTCATGCCCAAGAGGGTTAAGGCAGTGCTGGAAAATAATGGTGGCCACACAAAATATTGACACACCAATTTGGACATTTTCACTTAGGGGTGTACTCACTTTTGTTGCCAGTGGTTTAGATATTAATGGCTGTGTGTTGAGTTATTTTGAAGGGACAGAAAATGTACACTGTTATACAAGCTGTACACTCACTACTTTACATTGTAGCAAAGTGTCATTTCTTCAGTGTTGTCACATGAAAAGATATAATAAAATATTTACAAAAATGTGAGGGGTGTACTCACTTTTGTGAGATACTGTACATAGGTAGATAGTCAGCACATTGCAGTAACCAGTGGGCAAGGTAATTAGGGCGATATAATTAGGAACGCCGTATCCACACTTGGATTATGGTTTTCATTATGCCGCGTACACACGATCAAACAAGCGGGTGGAAAAGTCCGGCAAACTCAAGTCTGCCGGACAATCCCCCCGTGTGTAGCCTCCGGCATACTTTTTTGACCCGAAAGTACGGCGGACTTAGAAGGTAGTTTTACACTCCAATCTTACCGCCGGACTCGCATTTCGGCGGACAATCCGGCCATGTGTATGCCAGTCCGCTGTCACTCGCCCCCCTTTCCTGGCCGGCCGGGTAGCGTGCTCGGACAAGGGTCTGATGTGGACCTGGGGGGACCCCACGCCGATTTTTTTCCGGCGTTGGGGTTCCCCTTTAAGTCCATACCAGGCGGCGGGGCCAGCGACGTCTCCTTTACGGGCCCCGCCTACCTGGAGACGCACTCGAAATGAGCGGACTTTCCACCGTGTGTGTGGGCGAGTCCGTTCATTTCAAAAGTAGGGCGGATAGTACGGCGGACTTAGTACACCGTATTAGTCCGCTGAAAAAGTGCCGTGTGTGGGCAAGTAGCCCGTTCGGAAAGTCCGACGTACAGTCTGGCGGGAAGTCCGCCAGACTAAGTACGTCGGACAGATGGCTACGTGTGTACGCGGCTTTAGTAACACCAGTATTACACAGTACCCTATGGAGATTCTCAGTAACTCTCGGGGACCTTGTACACAAGTCCGACCCACACATGGGTCTATATACCTCATGCCTTTGACGTTTTTTTCAGTTTGTTTGCGCCCCCCCCCGCAAAAAAATTTTTTTAGCACCAGCCGCCACTAACTGTAATGTGATTGATGTATGTTTATGCAAATAAAAATGTTACTATTATTATTACAATTTTTACCCAGATCTATTTTATGCCTCATACAAAGTCCCAAACTTTTTTCCTTTATTATAAATTTAGGGATGGAGTTAAATTACCATACGTGTCTCATATAAAGTCCTGCATTTCCCCTTCCCTTCTCCTTTCATTACTAGAAAAATGTATGAATCTTTTGTAAAAACATATAAATAGGCCGCGTTAGTAAGATATAGCCAAAGAGCAAGCTGAAATGAAAAAAAAAAATGTTACTAATTAAACACCAAATTAGGGCACTGACACTTTCGCATATATTAATATGTTCGGTGTAATATTAATAGTAATAATTTCATAAATTAATCTGTGCCTTGCGATTCTTGCTTAGACATAAACTCTGATCTGGGTAAAGCTCTCCAGAGAGAGAGAGCCGTAAAATCTTGTTTTAATGACGCCAACTTAAATTGTAATTATTTCTTGCCCAGATTTAATGGCTGTGAAGTCAGTGGATGACTGATAGATGTATCATTTATAGTGAATCAAGCCAGCTTTACAGAATCTCTGATCATCCGACAAAGTCTGTTCTTTACATCTTGGCTCTTAAACTTTTAAAGCCTAACTCCAAGAAATTAGCCACCTTCCCCCCTCCCTTCTAACTTACCTCTGGTGAAAAAAAAAATTAAAAAACTATTTTTCCTGCATAAAGCTGTGGCAATGAAAAGCCAATGGACTCTTCTCTCTTTTTAGGTTTACTTCCGGGTTTAAAGCGGAACATCAATAATTTTTTCATCTTTCCATCTATTACATTTTCTGTCCTTGTTGTTTTAACTTTGGATAGTAAAGCATTGTTTTTCTGCCAGTAAATACCTTATACAGCCCACTTCCTCTTTCTTGCCTGGTCATTAGCCTAGGGGTGTGACATCATGCACAGCTCTCTCTCTCTCTTGAGAGTTTGCCAGGAAGAGAGGGTGGATGTCATAAGAGGTCCAATGAGAGCTGCAGAGCTGGGGTTGTGTCTGTGTGAATCCAGGAAGTAAACAGGCAGCAGCTTCAGCTGCCCACAGTTAAAATGGCTGCAGCCAGACTCAGTGGAGGGAGATTTCTGCAGCATATTTGGCAAGTACAGAATCACACTATACATAAAATAGCCTGCAAAGTGGTTGGAGGGAAGCTTCAGAATGGCAAAGATGTTTTTATTACAAATTATGTGAACAGACTGAAGTTCCTCTTTAACTGCCATTTGTCCTTCTTCAGGTGTCTACGATACTAGTTGCCTGAGATGGACATTTCCTATTGGTGGAGGCGACAATTCCAGCACAGGGGTCTTCTCACATCCAGAGTCAGGAAAGATCAAAGGGACACTAAGGGGATTGGTGCGAAAGAAGTTAATGGATTTTGAAAAAATGCATGGTAATGCAGGTAATTAGCTTGGCTCATAGAGGAAACTGTGACTTTGACCCAATATATCGAGGAATGGCCTAGGTGGTGTTGGGAATCAAGATTGAGGAATAAGGTAAATGATGCGCAATTTAAATCTGACTTTTGAGCTGTAAAAGAAGGTCTGCTTGATAAATTGGTATAAGGCCCCTTTCATTTCAGAGATTTTTTTTTTACGCATTTGTACTTTTTTGGGCATTTTTTCAAACCTGAGCGTTTTTGTTTTAGCCAATGAAAATCTGCTTACTAGGCAGAGAAGTACCAAGAAATCAAGCATTAACACATTGAGACTCCTTTCACACTGCCAGCGTTTCTCAGGCACTACAGCGCTAAAAGTAGCGCCTGAAAAAAGCGTCTCCATTCACTCCAGTGTGAAAGTCCAAGGGCTTTCACACTAGAGCGGTGCGCTGGCAGGGAGCGTCAGAAAAAGTCCTGCCAGCAGCCTCTTTGGAGCGGTGAACCGCTGCTCCCCAATGAAATCAATGGGGCAGCGATGCGATACCGCCAGCAAAACGCTGTTCTTGTGGTGTTTTGCGTGCGGATTTAACCCCTTTTCGGCCGCTAGCGGGGGGTTAAAACCGCCCCGCTAGCGGCTGAATAGCGGTGCTAAAACGACGGTACAGCGGCGTTAAAATAGCGCCGCTTTACCGCTGACGCCCTAGGCATTTGTAAGCATTTATAGGGTTAAGTATTTACATTTCTAGGGAATAAAAACACATCACTCTACCCCAAAGAAGTTCATATACTTTTTCGAACTACAAATGACAAGCTTGCAGCAATACAACACTCGGTTGTAAATGGACATCACTGATTATTATGGGAATCTTGATGTTGAGCATTGAAGTGAAAACTAACTTCAAACTCAAGTTTGAATGAGGTTTTAGGCCCCTTCCTCTGCGGTTTTCTATGCTGACAACAGAGCATGAAAACTATTTCCCATTAAATCCTATGTAAGTCTTCACAATGCAGGTGGGCTGTGCTTTGAAAAGTCCTGCATGCTGCACTTTTGCTGCCGTTTTTCAAAAGCGCACCAAAAAAGGCACCTTGTATTGGAAGTCAATTCATCAAAAGTGCATCAGTGTGAAAGGGTCTTTAGGAATTGGAGTGGAAAGGGGATAGCAAAGAGAGTCTTATGCTGCGTACACACAAACTGACTTTTCGATGGACTTGGTCTAGCGGACAATCCAACGGACTTTGCAGCTGAGGTCCACCAGACTTTCAAACGAACGGACTTGGCCACACACGATCACTCCAAAAGTCCGGCGAATTCGAACGTGATGACGTAGAAGAAAGTTCATTGCCAGTAGCCAATAGCTGCCCTAGCGTCGGTTTTAGTCCGTCGAACTAGCACACAGATGAACTGATTGTCCGCTAAAAGCCGAGTCCAGCGGACAAATTTGAAGCCAGTCTTATTTCTAGGTCCGCCGAACTTTTGGGAAGAAAAAGTCTGCTGGAGCCTACACATGATCGAATTGTCCGACGGACTCTGGTCGGTCTGGTCGCGGCATTAAACTGACCATACACATTTTATGATGCTAGACTCCACCTCCCAATTGCTTGAGGGGTGGCAACATTGCAGCTGGGTGTGTATATATGAATAGTGGATATGTCAGTGGGTCATTCACTACTCTGACTCTGATGAAACACGTCATCCAATTTCAAACGCCTCCTGCTCTTCCAGCAGTACAGATGGACTTGATTAGACCTTTGAGACAGTCGATTTCACTTGCTATGACATGGGTCTCCTTAATTCATGTTTGTGAGTATATTATTTCTGTTTTTAACTTGGAATACATTTTAATGAGGTAATGCACTAAGTTGGTGCGCCTTTTACTTTTTATTGTTTTTCAGTCTGAGGCTACCCATTGTCCTGAGAGGGCAGCAAGACCATTGGCACTAAGAAGGGATTTTGCACTGTATACCCCTGGGTCAACCACTGGGAGCACAGGAGAATGTTTATTTGTTATTTACTGGCAGCTTTGTAATAGGAGGAGGTGAGCAGAGTGATGACTTCCTCAGTGTGGTGATGTTCCTTCACTGGCCAAACTGCAGGTCAGGGGCAAACTGTGACCAAAATGCATTGGAGAAAAATAAGGTCAGCTAATAGGGGTGTTTGGATCACAAGGCTAAATTGCAACAGAAATGTTCCAATCTTTGGCCAGAAAAGCAGTTCCCTTATATGCATTTCAACTGTGCATTGAGCTGTCTGGCTGAAGTTCAGTGTTTCATTTTTTTTGGATTATTTCTCCATTTTATTTAAAGAGTTTATTTCCTCAAATAACCTCCATATAAAAGAAAACATACCGCATGGCTGACCTAAGTGAAATCTTTATCAAAGGACGAGGGATAAAAAAACATAAAGAATAAAAATAAGAAACATAAAAGTGAAATCCACATATGGGACAAGTATGTTCCTTTTCTATGTTACAGTAAAACTGTGATTTTTGGTTTATGAACCTCAGTTAAAGCTGAACTCCAGGACCGTTTTAAAATATCAGCATTACTTCCTGTCCTTTTCTACGAACATGTCATTTTAATGGACAACTACAGGAACAGTTTTTGTTAATATCACCTTTTTAATGTCCTTGATATCATTATTATCTGTCATCCCAACAGATACAGGAAAAGGTAGTTATCCACGAGCAATGTGAGGAGGGATCAAGGAAATTGTGTAACACTACAACTCCCATCATATAATGGAAATCAGTGCATTCAATGGGTGTGAATGTTGGTGGGATTATAGTGGATTTAAAGGCTAAGTTCACCTTTTTTCTAAATTCCAGCTACCCAATATAGCATTAATGCACTTATTTTGCAAAAATAAAACAGCTTTTCATTTGTTCTATAAACACTTACCTTACACTCTTCATGGATATTCCCTGCTCCATTACTTCTGCCTTACTTCCTGGACAGACTTTAGGTCATGACACTGGAAGGAGTTGACCAGCTGATCTCATTAGCACACATCCTGCATCATCTATTCTCAGATGGTCAACTCCTTCCTGTGTCATGACCTAAAGTCTGACCAGGAAGTAAGGCAGAAGTAATGGAGCAGGGTTTTTAAAAATCCATGATGAGAGTGAGTTAAGCGTGAGTAGAATAAAAGGAAAGCTGTTTTATTTTTGCAAAATAAATTCATTAATGCTATATTGGTACATAGGGAAGCTGGAATTTAGAAAAAAAGGTTAACAAAGGTGAACTTAGTCTTTAAAGTGTGCCAGTCATAGTCTTCTGACCCTGACAACATCATGAATGGGCATGCAAGACCAGCAATCTTGACCAGACAACCATGGTGTTAGGTCATGGAGGACAGGGCTTAGGAGTCTACTGGGCGGTCCATAAATTTCAGCCAGGCGGGACAGATTGGGAGATTGAGATGCCCAGGTCCTCCCAATACAGCCAGAGGCAGATACATAATCGCTGGTGCTAAATGAACTACAGTGGGGGAAGTTATATGGCCAATGGCCAGGGAAGAAGCAGGCACAGTGGCCACATGTCTTACCAGCAAGAAATAAAAGACACTGAGCTATTTTGGTCCCTAACCATGTAACTGGTTATTTATATTTACAACTGCATGTAGTTATTGAGGAATAAATTGTCTTTTTTTAAACTTTACATAATAACTAAATTATACACCACACTTATTTTGCGTTTTTTTCTGATTAACCCCTTCACGCTGACCGTACGCAAATATGTGTTCTCGGCTTGAAGGAGTTATACCAGGGTGATGCCTGCAGCCTGTACTGTTTTTTAGAGCTAGCAGTTGGATGGCTTTTTATTGCTAACAATCGATGCGGCTAAAAGCCACCGGCTGTTATCCTAAGGAGTGGGAGAAGATGTACCCGTCATCCCGCGGCTCGTAGGAGGCCCGGGCAACCAGCTGACTGGCCAAAGACCCGAATGATCTAGTGATCTCTGATCTAGTAGCCCGGAAGCGGTGTCATGACCTCACCTCTGGTTTACTCAGGCTGCCAATGGCACTAATTAAAAAAAAATCTAGTATTCCAAAACGCAGACTTTTACATTCCTTGTGACAGCAATGAAAATGATCAGAATTTTTTTTTTTAACCACTTTCAGACCGGACCAATTTGCTGGTCAAAGACCAGACCACTTTTTGCGATTCGGCACTGCGTCGCTTTAACTGACAATTGCGCGGTCGTGCGACGTGGCTCCCAAACAAAATTGACGTCCCTTTTTTCCCACAAATAGAGCTTTCTTTTGGTGGTATTTGATTACCCCTGCGGTTTTTATTTTTTGCGCTATAAACAAAAATAGAGCGACAATTTTGAAAAAAAAACGCATTATTTTTTACTTTTTGTTATAATAAATATCCCCCAAAAATATATAAAAAAACATTTTTTTCCCTCAGTTTAGGCCGATACGTATTCTTCTACATATTTTTGGTAAAAAAAATCACAATAAGCGATTATTGATTGGTTTGCGCAAAAGTTATAGCGTTTACAAAATAGGGATAGTTTTATAGCATTTTTATTAATAATTTTTTATTATTTTTTTTTACTAGTAATGGCGGGCGATCAGTGATTTTTATTGTGACTGCGACATTGTGGGGGACCCATCGGACATTTTTGACACATTTTTGGGACCATTGTCATTTATACAGTAATCACTGCTATATAAATGCAGTGATTCCTGTGTAAATGACACTGGCAGTGAAGGGGTTAACCAGTGGGTGGCAGTGTAGGGGTTAAGTGTTCCTAGGGGTGTGTTACTAACTGTGGGGGGGTTGGGCTTTCATTTAGTGAACACTGATCTCTGCTCCAATCACATGGAGCAGAGATCAGCGTCACTAGTTGCTAGGCAGAATGGAGAAATGTTGTTTACAACGGCACTTCTCCATTCGGCCGCTCCGTGAGACGATCGCGGGGATGCCCGCGGCGATCGAGTCCGCGGGTCCCGCGACTGGACTCACGGGGGTCCCGACCAGCGCGGGAGCGCACCGGCGGCACGCTCCCGATGGCAGGGCGGCAAATTTAAAGGGACGTACATGTACGCCCATTTGCCTGCCCGTGCCATTCTGTCGACGTACATCATCGTGCGCTGGTCGGCAAGTGGTTAAAGAGTCAGTATAAGGAAAAAAGAAAAAAAAAAAAAGAAAAAAAGAGAGAGAAACTTTTTTTTTTAACCACTTGCCGACCGCCGCACGACGATGTACGTCGACAGAATGGCACGGGCAGGCATATTGGCGTACATGTACGTCCCTGCCTTCCCGTGGGTCGGGGGCCCGATCGGGCCCCCGCCCGGTGCCTGCGGCGGTCGGTATTCGTTCGGGAACGATCCCGGACGAGGGGACGGCCATTCATTCATGGCCACCCCCTCGCGATCGCTCCCGACGAATAGAAATCCTTCGTGACATCACTTCCTCTCCTGTAATGTAAACACAGGAGAGGAAGTGATGTGATCTCTCCTCGTGTCGGTCTTTTTCGTTCCGGCACGGAGGAGAGAGGATCGGTGAGTTGCACCCAACACTACACTTACAGTAGAACACGCCAGGCACACTTTTCACCCCCCCGATCACCCCCCAATCACCCCCCAATCACCCCTGCCCCCCCAGTCACAGTGACACCAATTGCATTTTTTTTTTTTCTTTTTGCATTGGTGTCATTTGTGACTGTAATAACTGTTAGGGCAGTTAGGGTTAGCCCCCTTTAGCTCTAGGGTGCCCCCCTAACCCCCCCCAATAAAGGTTTAACCCCGTGATCACCCCCCGTCGCCAGTGTCACTAATAAGCGATCGTTTTTCTGATCGCTGTATTAGTGTCACAGGTGACGCTAGTTAGGCAGGTAAGTATTTAGGTTCGCTGCAGCTTTTTATAGCGTCAGGGACCCCCATATACTACCGCATAGCCCCCTGATTGCCCCCCAGTTAACCCTTTCACCAGTGATCACCATATAACTGTTACAGGTGACGCTGGTTGGTTAGTTATTTTTTTTTGTTTCAGGGCACCCGCCATTTATTACCTAAAGGTTTAACCCCCTGATCACCCGGCGGGTGATATAAGTTTGAGGGTCAGATAAGGTCTGCGTCGCCCCAGCGTCAGGTTAGTGCCAGTACCGCTAACACCCACGCGCAAAGCATACACCTCCCTTAGTAATATAGTATCTGATCAGATCTATATTAGCGTTGCCAGCATTTTAGGTTTCCCAAAACGCATTGTTAGCGGGATCAGCCCAGATACCTGCTAGCACCTGCGTTTAGCCCCTCCGCCAAGCCCAGCCCAGCCCAGCCCACCCAAGTGCAGTATCGATCGATCACTGTCACTTACAAAACACAACACACATAACTGCAGCGTTCGCAGAGTCAGGCTTGATCCCTGCGATCGCTAACAGTTTTTTTGGTAGCGTTTTGAAACAGTCGCTGACAGGCTAGGTGCTTTTTTACCTGTGAGTCTCACTAGTGTACCCCTAAATTTAGAGCCCAAAATGGCAAAGCGAAGGTACACTAGTGAAGAGGCCTACACGTTTCTGAGCATGACAGATAGTGAAGAGGACGTCACTCATCTGTCAGATTCAGGCTCAGAATACGATCCTGTGGAGGACAGCGGCTCCATGACAGATAGCTCTGACGACGGAGATGAGGCCGCTGTTAAGAACAGGTGTGCCCAATCCCGAATGTATTCTGTTGTTCAGGTGCAGGAACCGCAGGTCACTCGTATGGAGCAGAGACGTACTAGAGCCGCTCATCCTTCTGGTGAACTGGCAAGCACCAGCGGCCTAGTACACCCTGGACCTACATCCAGCACTGCAGTAACACGTGGTGATGTGGCGAGTCCCATAAGTGCAGTTCAAGCTGGCGAGGTGGCAAGCACAAGTAGTGTCCCGCTGCCACCAAGAAGAAGACAAAGACAGGCCCGTCGTACCCATAGTGCCCTTCCTGCAGAATTCGCCAATCCTATTTGGGTGCCCACCACTTCTGCAGAACCCGTACTTCCCCCATTCACTGGCCAACCTGGCATTAACGTGGAAACAGTTGATTTTACGACACTTAACTTTTACTCACTGTTTTTCACCGAAGATCTCTATAGATCTATTGTGGACCAAACCAATTTGTACGCTGCTCAACACATCGCCACTATTCCCCAGTCCGCCCTTGCCAGACAATGGAAACCAGTTACGGTTTCCGAATTGAAAATCTTTCTGGGCCTCTCCCTCAACATGGGCATAACCAAAAAGAGTGAGTTGCGGTCATATTGGTCCACTGACCCAATTCACCATATGCGCGTGTTCTCTGCTTCCATGTCCAGGGCACGATACGAGCAGATCTTGCGGTTCATGCACTTCAGCGACAATGAACTCTGTCGTCCTCGTGGAGACCCTGAATACGATCGGCTCTACAAAATTCGGCCCCTCATAAACCACTTCAACCAACGTTTTGCAGACTTGTTTACTCCCGATCAAGTTGTCTGCGTTGATGAGTCCCTGATTAAGTTTTCTGGTCGCTTGTCATTCAAACAATACGTCCCCAACAAGCGTTCCAGATACGGGGTCAAGATGTATAAGCTCTGTGACAGGGCCACAGGCTATACACGTAGTTTCATGGTTTATGAGGGTAAAGATAGTCACGTAGAGCCGGAGAACTGCCCTGACTACATAGGAAGCGCTGGCAAGATAGTGTGGGACATGGTGTCACCCTTATTCGGAAAGGGGTACCACTTGTACGTGGACAATTATTACACCAGCGTGCCACTGTTTAGTCACTTGTTTGATCAGCAGATTGGAGCATGTGGCACCGTGCGACCTAATCGCCGGGGCTTTCCCCAGCGGCTTGTAGAGTCCCGTCTTAGGCTGGGGGAGAGAGCCTGCTTGCGCAGTAATAATTTGCTCGCTATGAAGTGGAGGGATAATAAGAATGTTTTCGTTCTTACCTCCCTTCATGCAGACACGACGGTCCAAATTCCTACGGCGACTGGTATTGTGGAGAAACCCCTCTGTGTCCACAAATATAACCTTAACATGGGAGGGGTGGACCTCAATGACCAGTTGTTGGCGCCGTATCTAGTTGCCCGTAAGGCCAGACGCTGGTACAAAAAAGTGTCTGTTTATTTATTCCAATTGGCTATACTAAATTCTTATGTACTACACAAAGCTTCAGGACGGACTGGATCCTTCCTCAAATTCCAGGAGGATATCGTCAGAGCCCTTCTGTATCCAGGCGGTGCTCCACCTCACCTTCCCCTACCAGATGCAGTAAGCCGGCTGCATGAGAGGCATTATTCTTATGTCATCCCGAGTACCCCTACCCAACGAGCCCCCCAAAGAAAATGTCGTGTCTGCAGAAAGCGCGGATATAGGCGTGACACCCGTTCTTATTGTCCACGCTGTCCTGACCAGCCTGGTCTTTGTCAGGGTAAGTGTTTTGAACGCTACCATTCACTAGTTGAGTATTAGCGTAGGGTACAGCATTGCACAGGCTAGGCACACGTTCACAGGGTCTCCCAAGATGCCATCGCATTTTGAGAGACCCAAACCGCTGGAACCGTTACAACAGAAGTGTTATGCCCCGTACACACGAGAGGGATTAAGTCTGACAGACCTCCAAAGGAGTTCCGCCGGAGTTCCGCCGGAGTTCCGACGGAGTTCTGGCGGACTTTTCGACCGAACGGACTTGACCACACACCATCACACCAAACTCCGACGGAGTCGAACGTGATGACGTACGACTGGATTCGACGTAGGAAGTTCCTAGACAGTAGCCAATAGCTGCCCTAGCGTCGGTTTTAGTCCGTCGGAGTAGCACACACACGAGCGGATTTTTCAAAGGGGACCGGGTCCGGCGGAGTTCCGTCGGGAAAATTTAAAGCATGCTTCATTTCTAAAGTCCGTCAGACTTTAGCTTCGCTAAAGTCCGTTGCAGCCCACACACGATCGGATAGTCCGCCGGACTCAGTCCGTCGGAGTTTGGATGTCGAAAAGTCCGCTCGTGTGTACGGGGCATAAAAGTTACATAAAAAAGTGTTTAAAAAAAAAAAAAAAGTAAAAAAAAAAAAAAACCAAAAAAAATATAAAATAAAAAAACCAAAAATAGTTGTCGTTTTATTGTTCTCTCTCTCTCTATTCTCTCTCTATTGTTCTGCTCCTTTGTACTGTATTCTATTCTGCAATGTTTTATTGTTAACCATTTTTTGTTTTCAGGTACGCCATTCAGTTGTAGCGTGGATTTATTTATCTTGACAGCAACAGCGTTTGCTCCCACGATACGTAAAGCTGCGACTCCAGTGCTGTCGGAGGTGATTTCACCACCACAGTTAAAAAAGAGCATATATGCCGAAGCATGGGGGCATAAGGGGTGGAGGAGCGATCTGCTCCTACCTTTTGCGGGAGGATGCCCCCATGCTTCGGCATATATATATTTTAGGCACAGATTGTGTTAAATGTGTTATTTTTTGCTATTTTTTTTTGTATTTGCTTTGCAGGTATGGTAAGTCTTACTGTTATACTGTAATGTTACTTTGTTTTATTGTTAACCATCATTTGCTTAGCAGGTACGCCATTCAGTTGCAGCGCGGATTTATTTATCTTGACAGCAACAGCGTTTGCTCCCATGATACATAAAGCCGTGACTCCAGCACTGTCGGGGGTGATTTCACCACCACAGTTAAAAAAGAGCATATATGCCGAAGCATGGGGGCATAAGGGGTGGAGGAGCGATCTGCTCCTACCTTTTGCGGGAGGATGCCCCCATGCTTCGGCATATATAAATGGTGCATGTATGCCCACCATTAAAAGTGGGTGGATGAAGGGTGGTATCTAATGGTGGGCATACCCACCGATCAATATCTTTTTTTCATTCAGCCCACAGGCTGCATGAAAAAAAAATTACAATATATGCCCAACCAGTTCCAGCAACATACTGGTATGTTGCGGGACTTTGAGTGCTTATACCAGAATGATGCCTGCAGGTTTAGGTATCATCTTGGTATCATTCTTTTCAGCCAGCGGTCGGCTTTTATGTAAAAGCAATCCTAGCGGCTAATTAGCCTCTAGACTACTTTTACAAGCAGTGGGAGGGAATGTCCCCCCCCCCCGCACCATCTTCCATGGTTTTCTCAGGCTCTCCTGTCCCAACAGGGAACCTGAGAATGCAGCCGGTGGTTCCGCCAGCTGACCATAGAGCTGATCAGAGACCAGAATGGCTCCAATCATCTCTATGGCCTAAGACACCGGAAGCTACGAGCATTTCATGACTTAGATTTTGCGGGATGTAAACAGCGCCATTGGGAAATTGGGAAAGCATTTTATCACACCGATCTTGGTGTGGTCAGATGCTTTGAGGACAGAGGAGAGATCTAGGGTCTGATAGACCCTAATTTTTTTTAAAAAGAGTACCTGTCACTACCTATTGCAATCATAGGGGATATTTACATTCCCTGAGATAACAAAAAAAATCATAAAAAAACATATATAAATGAAAGGAACAGTTTAAAAATAAAATAAAAAAGCAAAATAAATAATAAAAAAAATAAAAATAAAAAAAAAACACCCCTGTCCCCCCCTGCTAAGGCGCAACGTGGAACGCAAGCGTTGGTCTGGTGTCATATGTAAACAGCAATTGCACCATGCATGTGAGGTATCACCACGAAGGTCAGATCAAGGGTACTAATTTTAGCAGTAGACCTCCTCCGTAAATCTAAAGTGGTCACCTGTAAAGGCATTTAAAGGCTTTTAAAAATGTATGTAGTTTGTCGCCGCTGCACGTTTCTGCGCAATTTTAAAGCATGTCATGTTTGGTATCCATGTACTCGGCCTAAGATCATATTTTTTATTTCATCAAACATTTGGGCAATATAGTGATTTTTAGTGCATTAAAATAAAAAAAAGTGTGTTTTTTCCCCAAAAAATGCGTTTGAAAAATCGCTGCGCAAATACCGTGTGAAAAAAAAAATGAAACACCCACCATTTTAATCGGTAGGGCTTTTGCTTTAAAAAAACACCTCATGTTTGGGGGTTCAAAGTAATTTTCTTGCAAAAAAAAATATTTTTTCATGTAAACAAAAAGTGTCAGAAAGGGCTTTTTCTTCAAGTGGTTAGAAGAGTGGGTGATGTGTGACATAAGCTTCTAAATGTTGTGCATAAAATGCCAGGACAGTTCAAAACCTCCCCAAATGACCCCATTTTAGAAAGTAGACACCCCAAGCTATTTGCTGAGAGGCATGTCGAGTCCATGGAATATTTTATATTTTGACAAAAGTTGTGGAAAAAATACATTATTATTTTTTTTTATTTTTTTTTTGCACAAAGTTGTCATTAAATGATATATTGCTCTAACATGCCATGGTTATATGTAAAATTACACCCCAAAATACATTCTGTTGCTTCTCCTGAGTACGGGGATACCACAAGTGTGAGACCTTTTGGGAGCCTAACCGCGTACGGTACCCCAAAATCCAAGCACCACCTTCAGGATTTCTAAGGGTGTAAATTTTTGATTTCATTCCTCACTGCCTATTACAGTTTCGGAGGCCATAGAATGCCCAGATAGCACAAAATCCCCCCAAGTGACCCCATTTTGGAAAGGAGACACCCCAAGCTATTTGCCAAGAGGTATGGTTAGTATTTTGCAGACCTTCATTTTTGTCACAAAGTTTTGAAAATTGAAAAAAAAAAAAAAAATATACATTATTTTTTTTTTTCTTCATTTTCAAAAACAAATGAGAGCTGCAAAATACTCACCATGCCTCTCGGCAAATAGCTTGGGGTGTCTACTTTCCAAAATGGGGTCATTTTGGGGGGTTTTGTGCTATTTTGGCATTTTATGGCCTTCAAAACTGTGATAGGTAGTCAGGCGTGAAATGAAAAATTTACGCCCTTAGAAAGCCTGAAGGCGGTGCTTGGATTTCGGGGCCCCGTACGCGGCTAGGCTTCCAAAAAGTCCCACACATGTGGTATCCCCGTACTCAGGAGAAGCAGCAGAATTTATTTTGGTGTGTCATTTCACATATGCCCCTGGCATGTGTGAGCAATATATCATTTAGTGACAACTTTGTGAAAAAAAAATAAAAAAAAATAAAAGTTTGTAATTTTCCCGCAACTTGTGGCAAAATATAAAATATTCCATGGACTCAACATGCCTCTCAGCAAATAGCTTGGGGTGTCTACTTTCTAAAATGGGGTCATTTGTGGGGGTTTTGTGCCATCTTGGCATTTTATGGCCTTCAAAACTGTAATAGGTAGTGAGGCGTGAAATCAAAAATGTACACCCTTAGAAAGCCTAAAGGCGGTTCTTGGCTTTCGGGGCCCCGTACGCAGCTAGGCTCCCAAAAAATCCCACACATGTGGTATCCCCGTACTCAGGAGAAGCAGCAGAATTTATTTTGGGGTGTCATTTTACATATGCCCATGGCATGCGTGAGCAATATATCATTTAGTGACAACTTTGTGAAAAAAAAAATAAAAAAAAAAAAGTTTGTAATTTTCCCGCAACTTGCGGCAAAATATAAAATATTCCATGGACTCAACATGCCTCTCAGCAAATAGCTTGGGGTGTCTACTTTCTAAAATGGGGTCATTTGTGGGGGTTTTGTGCCATCTTGGCATTTTATGGTCTTCAAAACTGTAATAGGTAGTGAGGCGTGAAATCAAAAATTTACGCCCTTAGAAAGCCTGAAGGCGGTTCTTGGCTTTCGGGGCCCCGTACGCAGCTAGGCTCCCAAAAAATCCCACACATGTGGTATCCCTGTACTCAGGAGAAGCAGCAGAATTTATTTTGGGGTGTCATTTCACATATGGCCATGGCATGCGTGAGCAATATATCATTTAGTGACAACTTTGTGAAAAAAAAAAAAAAAAAAAAAAGTTTGTAATTTTCCCGCAACTTGTGGCAAAATATAAAATATTCCATGGACTCAACATGCCTCTCAGCAAATAGCTTGGGGTGTCTACTTTCTAAAATTGGGTCATTTGGGGGGGTTTTGTGCCATCTTGGCATTTTATGGCCTTCAAAACTGTAATAGGTAGTGAGGCGTGAAATGAAAAATTTACGCCCTTAGAAAGCCTGAAGGCGGTGCTTGGTTTTCGGGGCCCCGTACGCGGCTAGGCTCCCAAAAAATCCCACACATGTGGTATCCCCGTACTCAGGAGAAGCAGCAGAATTTATTTTGGGGTGTAATTTCACATATGCCCATAGCATGTGTGAGCAATATATCATTTAGTGACAACTTTGTGAAAAATTTATAAAGTTTGTAATTTTCCCGCAACTTGTGGCAAAATATAAAATATTCCATGGACTCAACATGCCTCTCAGCAAATAGCTTGGGGTGTCTACTTTCTAAAATGGGGTCATTTGTGGGGGTTTTGTGCCATCTTGGCATTTTATGGCCTTCAAAACTGTGATAGGTAGTGAGGAGTAAAATGACATATGTATGCCCTTAGAAATCCTGAAGGCGGTGCTTGGCTTTCGGGGCCCCGTACGCGGCTAGGCTTCCAAAAAGTCGACCACATGTGGTATCCCCGTACTCAGGAGAAGCAGCAGAATGTATTTTGGGGTACAATTCCACATATAACCATGGCATGTGTGAGCAATATATCATTTAGTGACAACTTTGTGTAAAAAAAAAAAAATTTTTTTTTTGTCATTATTCAATCGCTTGCGGCAAAAAAATAAAATATTCAATGGGCTCAACATGCCTCTTATCAATTTCCTTAGGGTGTCTACTTTCCAAAATGGGGTCATTTGGGGGGGTTTTGTACTGCCCTGACATTTTAGCACCTCAAGAAATGAGATAGGCAGTCATAAACTAAAAGCTGCGTAAATTCCAGAAAATGTACCTTAGTTTGTAGATGTGACAACTTTTGCGCAAACCAGTAAATATACAGTTATTGACTTTTTTTTTACCAAAGACATGTGGCTGAATACATTTTGGCCTAAATGTATGACTAAAATTGAGTTTATTGGATTTTTCTAATAACAAAAATTAGAAAATATCATTTTTTTTCAAAATTTGCGGTCTTTTTACGTTTATATCGCAAAAAATAAAAATCGCAGAGTCAGTCAAATACCTTTAAAAGAAAGCTCTATTTGTGGGAAGAAAAGGACGCAAATTTCGTTTGGGTACAACATTGCATGACCGCGCAATTACCAGTTAAAGCAGCGCAGTGCCAAAGTGTAAAAAGACCTCTGGTCATTTACCAGCAAAATGGTCCGGTCTGAAAGTGGTTAATTAATGAAAAAAAAAATTTTCCCCCAAAAAATTGTGTTTGAAAGACCGCTGTGCAAATACTGTGCGACACAAAATATTGCAACGATCATTTTACCTTTTTATTCTCCAGGGTCGCTACTAAATAAATAAATATATATATATATATATAAAATATGTTTGGGAGTTCTAAGTAATTTTCTAGCAAAAAATACAGATTTTAACTTGTAAGCAACAAGTGTCAGAAAAAGGCTTAGGCATGAAAGGATTAATCAAATCAATGCTTCAATCATTAGTTCCATCCCAAGCAAAAAGGTTGAGAAAGGCTAATGAAGACTATACACACGGAGTACAATATTCTTCCAGCTGAATACTATACCGAAGAAAAAAAAAAATCTTCATTCATTTTCATATTGGAGGTATGTCTCACCATGCTTGCTGCTTCCACAGCACTCAGTCTCAGATTCAAAGAATGGCTTTAAATTAGCGTGACATTACTCCCTGTCAATAACAAAGGAGAACATAGCGAGTGGGGAATGCTTACATTAATGCCACATTTGCATAGCATTTGCATCTTATTTGATTGATGTCTTTTTCTAGGGCTGCATTTTTGTATTCCAAAAAAGAATACATCGCATAAGTGCAGATATGCAACAAAAAAAAAATCATGTTTTACAGCTAATGCATTTCAACAAATTTTAAATGCAAGAGCTAAATTATAAAGGAACACTCAACCCAAACATGAAAACTTCAAGCCTGAATTGTACCTTGTCAGTGCTGGCAATTGTCGTGACATAGTGTCTGATTTGGTGCTGATATTTTTGGCACAAAAAGCAAATATAAGTTAAACATAACATGCATTGTGTAGATAAAAATAGCACATTCTTCCTCTAGGCTTTCCTTTTTCATCTTGTCATTATTTGAACACACTGATTAACCCCCTACAGTGTAGAACCCCTGGCTGCTGGTAGCCTGGTATCAAGAAAGACCTAATTGAGAGCTTGGGAATAAAGCCTTACTCTGCAGGCTGTAACTCCATATTTTAATTATACAAGCCTATATTCATTCTGATAGAAAATGCTATTGCCCCTTACATGGGCCCAATACAATCTCCTGGAAACACTTGTTTGAAGGTAAGATGCACAGAAGGAATGGCAAGAGGATACAGTCCCTCTAGAGCCGGGGTCCCCACACTTTTTAAACAAAGGGCCAGTTTATCGTTCTTCAAACTTTAAGGGGAGGAGCCAGACTGACCAATGGGAGTGCAAAAAAAAGTCCAGGTGTCAGTGGAAGGAATAGTGTCCTATTGTTGATGTCAGTAGGAGGAACCGTGCCCCATTATTGGTTGGTGTCAGTGGGAGAAACAGTGCCCCATTGTTGGTGTCAGTGGGAGGGACAGTGCCCCATTGTTGGTGCCAGTGGGAGGAACAGTGCCCCATTGTTGGTGTCAGCTGGAGGACTAGTGCCCCAAAGGCCAAATAATGCCTGATTCACAACTATGCAGGTTGCAGTTTGCATATTGCGGGTGCATTTAGCATTTTTCAATACACACTTTTGATCCATTGAAGTCTATGGAAAAAAACATTAAAAAAAGTCCCTGGCCCTTTCCATATAATGCACAGATGTGAACTACATCCATAGGAAACCATGTTATATGGACTGTAGAGTGCTTCTGTAAAACTTAAAACACACTAAGGCTACTTTCACACTGGGGAACTCAGCGTGCTGGCGGTAAAGTGTCGCTATATTTAGCTGCGCTTTACCGTCGTTTTAGTGGCGCTGATCGGCCATTAGCGGCGCTTTGCAGGCGGGTTTGGAGCGCTGCTCCATTGTTTTCAATGGGAAGGGGCGCTTTAAGAGCGGTAAATACACCGGTCCTACAGCGCTCCAAAGATGCGGCTTGCAGGACTTTTTTGACCGTCCTGCAAGCGCACCGCTCCAGTGTGAAAGCCCTCAGGACTTTCACATTGGAGTGCACTGAGCGGCTCTTTCAGGGCGCTTTGCAGGCGCTATTTTTAGCACTTTAGCACCTGCAAAGCGCCTCAGTGTAAAATGCATAGGTGTGAACCGGGCCTAAAGGCAAGCAAAAGGCAGCATCGGGCACCTGGGCCACAGTTTGGAGACCACTGCTCTACAGGTATGCTGAAAATTATTCTTAAAGTGTATTTCCCTGTTTGCAGCCAAACTGGGATAACACCTAATTAACATTTTGTTCCATGCACCCATTCACATAGCATAACTTCAAATAATTATTTCAAACGTTGCAGTTCTTTAAATGCTCTACTGTATTCTGGACCTTCCAGCAAGGCTAAGGCCTGATTCACACCTATGCATTTTTAGTGCTTTTTGCATTTTGCAGATTTGCTCTGCAGAACATGTTCCATAGGAAACCATGGTAAATGGATGTAGTGCAAATCTGCAAAATGCACAAAAAACGCATAGGTGTGAATCAGGCCTTAGTCCTACATAGTTCTCTTTGTTTATGAGGGGGCTGGGAAGCTGTGTTTGCCATAATTAACCCGGTTTGTATTGTACAGTCAGATGTTAATCATCAATTTTAACTAGATTTGAAAACTGTCCCAACAGAGGGTTAGAAGGTTTAGAGTTTAAGCATCTTGCACCATATGTTAATGAGGACCGACTTAGGACAGGCTCACCATAACATTGTTCAGGCATGCTGTTTGATTGGGTAAACATTCCAAACACTAATTTGACTGCAAAAGTGGAATTATGCTTTCCAGAAACCTGTATTGATGATTGAACTGTATAAACTCTACTAATGAACTTTGCAGTCAAGCTTTTTTTTTTTTAGAAAGCAACTTCAAGCATTCCAAAACACCACAACTTGAAGAATTCTCATGAGGATTACAAATTGAATACAGGTCTAAACCTAGCCTCTCCAATGGTATAGCGTAAAAACATAAAGGAATTCCCTTCTTTATTCTTTGCTTTCAAGCTTCTCTGCTGTACCCGATTTGCAGGCATTACTAAGGTTAACCCCATTCACTCAGCTCACCTGGGTGGGGAGCTTTGCCAGCTACGGCCACCCTCTCTTTCTTTTTAACCACTTCAGCCACGGAAGAATTTACCCCCTTCCTGACCAAAGCACTTTTTGCGATTTGGCACTGTCGCTTTAACTGACAATTGCGTGGTCGTGCAACGTTGTACCCAAACAAAATTGGCCTCCTTTTTTTCCACAAATAGAGCTTTCTTTTGGTGGTATTTGATCACCCCTGCAGTTTTTATTTTTTGCGCTATAAACAAAAAAACTGACAATTTTGATAAAAACAAATTTTTTTTACTTTTTACAATAATAAATATCCCCCAAAAATATATAAAAAAATCTTTTTTCCCTTAGTTTGGGCCGATACATATTCTTCTACATATTTTTGATAAAAAAATTGCAATAAGCGATTATTGATTAGTTTGTGCAAAAGTTATAGCATTTACAAATAGGGGATAGTTTTATGGCATTTTTATTAATATATATATTTTTTTTAAATGGCGGCGATCAACGATTTTTATGGTGACTGCGACATTATGGCGGACACATCAGACATTTTTGACACATTTTTGGGACCGTTGTCATTTATACAGCAATCAGTGCTATACAAATGCACTGATTCCTATGTATATGACACTGGCAGTGAAGGAGTTAACCACTAGGTGGCAGTGTAGGGGTTAAGTGTGTTCTAGGGGCGTGTTGCTAACTGTGGGGGGCATGGCTATGTTTTACAGATCACTGATCTCTGCTCCAATCACAGGGAGCAGAGACCAGTGTCACTTGTTGCTAGGCAGAACGGGGAGATGCTGTTTACATCGTCATCTCCCCATTCTTCCTCTCAGTGAGGTGATCGTGGGTATCCCCGTGGCAATCGACTCACTCAGCTTTCCACGGGAGTGCGAGCACGCTGCCGCCGCCTCTAAACCTCCCTGGCGGTAATCCTGAGTCTGGCTCAGGTTGGGATTTCAGTACCATAAGCGATAACCCCGAGCCAGACTCGGGATCGCAACGCTGGATACAGTGAGATGTTACTAACCTTGTCCCCTGGATCCAGTGATGTCCTCCGCGCTGTGTGATTGAGCTGTCCTCCGCTCGATTCACACAGTGCCTGAATGCCGTTGAGCTCCGTTCCCTGCAACATTACGGCGCACAGGAGCGGAGATCGGCGCCAAATTCAAAAAATTAAAAACACACAAAACACACACAGTACTGTAATCTTACAGATTACAGTACTGTAGAAAAAAAATACACACCCCCTTTGTCCCTAGTGGTCTGTGAAGTGCCCTGCATGCAGTTTTATATTATAAATACTTTTCTTTCTGCCTGGAAACTGGAGATTGTCCATGGCAACCAAAACCATCCTTTTACATCAAAAGTGGTTTTAGACCAGCTAGAAAACAGCGATAATAAATTAGAATCACTTGCAGAACTGAGTGATAGCGATTTGACAATTCTGCAACTGAGCAAATGTCTGTGTTTTTGATTTGATTACATTATTTGTTATAATTATTTATAGTTATTTATTATATTATAATATATGATTTCATGTTTCAAACTTTATCATACCCGGGATGTCTACTAGACTTGTTTGGACAGATTTAAGTGAGTTATTCCTAAGAATTACAGGCCTACAATATAAAACGCCAAATTTTCATGCAAAATAATTGTACCGCTTTCAGCATCAAAAATCTGAAATAATCATACCGCCAGGGAGGTTAAGCTTTGGCAATAAAAATCTAGAATCTGATGTGGTTTCTATACACAGCTGTACCAGATTTTGCACTCTCCAGTTTTAGTAAATCCCCCCCCAGTGTGTTGGCGTGAACAGGCCCTATACAAATCAAGGCTGTTTGCTTTGTCTTCACGTTGGGACTGTGTTGGGCAACAATGCCCAATGGGGCTAGTTGAACGAGCTAAATGTGGGCCAAGTATGCCATAACTTATACAAATACTGACTTTAAGAAGTCAGTATATGCATAGAATATTTAGTAGGATGAAAAGGCTTAGCCCCTGTACACACGGTCGGAGATTTCCACAACCAAATCCGTCGGATTTTGCCCGCCGGATTTTGTCCGTCGGATCTTGTCCGAAACTGTTGCATACACACGGTCGGACAAAATTGGCGAAAAATCCGATCTTTCAGAACGTGATGACGTAATTTTGTTACGATGGGACTACATTCAGGCTAGTAGCCAATAGCTTTGATGTAGGAATTTGATCTGAGCATGCATGGCACTTGGTCCGATCAAAATTCTCTACACATGATCGGAGTATGTCCGACTGGCCCAGTTGGTCGGGAAATATTTCCAACAAGTTGGAAAATTGGGTCCGACGGATATTTCGACGGAATCAATCCGATGCATACCACACACAGTCGGATTATCCGACGACACGGTCCGATAGGACACATTCCGACGGATTCTCCGACCGTGTGTACAAGGGCTAACAGGTATGCTTACACAAGATGACTTGTGTGTACTATGATATTATCACTGACGTCTGCAAAACATTAGACTACCAATTTGTTTGGTCGGTGCTTCACACAATTCTTTTACATTTCAAACATACAGCATATCATTTTCCATCAGACAAATGTGTTCCTCAATTACACTCCAAAAATCCTGTGCTGGTCCCCTATCCAGGTATCTATACAGACTATCGGTATACCAACCATGTATTAAACCACTGTTTGCACTGTTTTTTCTATCTTCTATTAGATTTTTTGAATATTTAGTGTTTAGTTGTCAGATACCAATGCAGGAAACCAGTAATTTCCTTACCCACAAAATATGTTTATAGAGATGCTACATAGATAACAGATAAGTGGACAGACTTACAAAAACAGCACTTAAAACACAGTAAACAGGTTTGAGTAAGAATTATTTGATGTCTACAAATGGCACTAAATTGAGTGACCAAGGCAGTTACATTAATGCCATCTCTGCTGAAAGCTTTTTGATGGGATACAAATAATGTAAAGTAATGAATGAACAGGTTCTAATGTATTTTAGAAGGCTTTATTAGAAAATTGGCATTCCTGCATTGGAGAATCTTACAGCCAGTGCTTCCTTTACTTGCTGTAATTACATATTTAATACTGGACTCTAACTATAAATTAATTTTTTACCGTATATCTTCATTTTAAATGGATTCTACGTTTTTTTTTATAGTTTATACATATACAACATATGCCAAAGAATTCTCAGAGCAAAATGAGTTAGGCTGGAAATAGACAGTTTGAGTCTTGAACTGTGTGTGGGCAGGCTGAATGTAGCAAGTTTATCGATCGCTAGCAATGCCCACTATAGCCACTAGCAACAATCACTGTCTTCTCCCCCCCCCCCCCCCCCCACCGGGAGAATACAATATCTTGGCACAAGGAATTTTCCTGTCAGCACTGTCTGTGTTAATGGCGAAACGTACAAATTCGCACAGTCTATGGCCTACTTTTAATGCCTACTTTAAATCTCAGGCTGTCTAACTAAAAGTTCAGACTGAGCTATCAGACAAGGAATAAGTCACTGCAATGAGTCATTCAGTTATGTGCATGACTTGTAGCTTAACCACTTAAAGTGGTTGTAAACCCTTACAGACCACTTTGACCTACAGGTAAGCCTAGATTAAGGCTTACTTGTAGGTCCAAGAAATATCTCCCAAACCTACACTGTTTTGGAGATATTTGCAAAAAGACAGGCACCACGTGCAGGTGCACTGAGCATGCGGCTGCTAATGGCGATATGCCGTTAGAGGGCGGCTCCCGTGCACATACGCGGGATTGATGTCATCGTGGCTCTGGCCAATCACAGTGCCGGAGCCATGATACCCGGAAAGTAGATGAATGCTCTGTGGAAGAATGGACAGGGGTGAAATCGCAGGCTCCTTTGTCAGGTAAGTGACACATAATGGGCTACTATGCAATGCATAGTAGTCTATTACGCTTTACCTTTGCAGGGAGACAAAGAGGAAGTAAACCCATCATGGTTTACTTCCTCTTTAAGGACCGCCCCACATACACATATTGCGGCAGGGAGGCCCTTAAGCGCAAAATCACATACCTGTATGTGATTTCTTTCTTCAGCTCTGGACAAAGCAGGAGCCAATCAGCGGGTCTGGCGATCATTCCGAGAGAGGCAGAACTGCAGTCTACCTATGTAAACAAGGCAGATCGCCAATCTGCTAGTAAGCAGGAACACAGGTCTCTGTCTTCCTTCAGTTAAACCATCCCCCACACAGTAAGGCCGCATTCACACTACAGCGGTTTGAATCGCGGGCAGATTTACTGTGGATCTGCCCGCCGTCTGACAGCATCGAGGTGTGAATGACAAAATGCGGGACTTGCATTCGAGATGCCATTCATTTGAATAACACCTCAAATCATGGTGCGGGTCTGCCGCGATTGTCGCCCCAAAGTAGTGCCACACAATGGACAACTAGTGATCACGCAGCCCCCCTTTTCTTGGACCACAATAAATATATATATATATATATATATATATATATATATATATATATATATATATATATATATTAGATAGATAGATAGAACACACACACATACATACATACACCTAAAACTCTGGATCAATAGGTTTTACACTATTAAAAATCCCAATTTCTATCTCTATAAAATAAAGATGGTCTGGGGATGAATGGTTATGACAAAAACAGTTGTGTGGAATATTGATAGTGGTTTTCACAACAGCGAGAACTAATGGTGTTTTACAGTGAAGAAGCCTCATTTTATCTCCATTGTAGTGTCAACTAGAACAATGCATGTTATTGGTCTGAAAACTGAAAGGCTGAAGGACACATTCAAACTGATCTATGAATTTTTGTTTGGGCTGGAGTATGCAGTGACTGAATAAGTGAGCCATTTGTTGTTTTGATAGTAATTTAAGGAAGCGAGATCCAGACAAATGGCCTCCTAGGTCTCCAGAATGAACAGCTTTTTTTCTTTGGGGTCATCTGATGTCAATAGTCTATTTGAATCGGCCCAGAACAATAGTTCTAAAAGGAGGAAATCATCTCTGCATGCAACATCATTTTTGTTACATTGAGAAATGTTCTACATTCTGGATGCAGCACATACACAAGTGTCACGGAGTCCAAGGCCTTTAATTCAGGCATTTACAGTAATACAATGTTTAAATACATTCTTTTCCACCTATTGATCTAGACTTTTGGGACACTCTCTATGGAAAAAAATAAAAATAAATTTATATATATATATATATATATATATATATATATATATATATATATATATATATATATATATATATATATATATATATCCTTTTAAGATAGAGAAAGTGATAAATGTAACTAAGGTCGAAAGTGCAAAAAAAATAAAAAAAGACATAAAAAATGTCTGTAATACAATAAAAATAGAGAAATAAAGGAAAATACATTCTGTAAAGAACATTTATAAACTTCAGCTTAATACATACAGACACGTACATATATGTAACCATGACATCTAAGATAAAAACATGGTCCTGCAGAAGCAATAAAATCATAAAATTGTGAATAGAAAAATGTTCCCGTTTCCCTGGATATTTAAAGCTGAAGATTATATTTGCTCTTGCCTCTGGGTTTTGGAAATAATTACTGTTTGTAGAGGATATGAAAACTGATTACAGCTAATAAGGCAAATGGCTAATGATGTTCCTATTGCCCCAGTGCTAAAACATTAATCACAGTGTACGTGATGATTAATGCCGTTATATAACAAAACCACACCGTTAATTTCAAAGCCTTTGGTCTGCTGATATATTAAAAAATTGTTGCCCCAATAAAATCTAAAACAAAAAGGTCAAGAAAATAAATGACTTGTACTATTATAGCAAATCTCGGCAAAAAGATGGATAATCCATCAAAAACAGTGAAGTTGCAGAGGCTGGACCCGGGGAAAGAGTGAGTCTTTGATTGCACAAATCTTCCACAATGCTAAAAAATATTTGTGCTTCATGAAAGATTATCTGGTAATGGTAATTATCTGGCCTTGGCAAATGTGACCACTGGGGCAGACTTTTTTTTTATTTCTCTATTGGTATAGAAGATTCTGAAGTTCATGGCCACTTACCAATGATAAGGCATCCCAACTGCATAACCTGAGCTAGTACTATATGCTTTTGTACTCATATTAACCAAAGTGGGTGGGTTTTCACACAAATAAAGCTTTCTTTTGGTGGTATTTATTCACCACTGGGTTTTTTTTTTTTTCTTCTAAAAACAAACCAAAAAAGACTGAAAATGTAAAAAAAAAAAAAAGAAGTTATTTTTCTCCTTTACTGATGTGTAATGATGAGGCGGCACTGATGAGGAGGCATTAATATGCAGCACTGATGGGCACTGATAGGCGGCACTGATGGGCACTGATAGGTGGCACAGATGGGCACTGATAGGTAGAACCGATGGGCAGCACTTATTGCCACTGATAGGTGACAATTATGGCCACTGATAAGAGGCCCTGATGTGCACTGATAGATGGCACAATTAGGCATCACTTATGGGCACTGGCAGACATCACTGATGGGCACTGAAAGGCAGCACTAATGGGCACTGATTAGCATGACTGGTAGGCATTGATTGGCATTACTGATGGGCACTGAAAGGCATCACTGGTGGGCACTGAATGGTATCACTGATAGGCACTGAAAGACATCACTGGTGGGCTCTGATTGGCATCACTGGTCGGCACTGATTGGCACCACTGATGGGGCTGCACTGATAATCATTTCGCTGATTATCAGTACAGATGTCCCCATTGGGGAAAGCTGCTTATCGGATCTCCTATCCTCATGTGCTGTCAGCGAGAGCAGAGGAATGATGATAACCAGCATTTCCTATTTACACTGTGATTGGACACAGCTGATCACATGGTAAGGAGCCTATGTCCTAGGCTCTTTAATGTGATCGAAGATGTGGTGTGTCTAAGGAACACACTGCACTACCGATCTGGGCGCTGTGCACCCCCAGGGTCATGCACGAGTGGCTTGTTATGAAGGACATCTTATGACGTCCACTCAGAACAATGAAACCCCCACCTGGCCATCATTCTGCTGTAGGCCAGGCGGGAAGTGGTTGAAAACTATTAATAAATGGTGTATCACATGCTGTTCATGAGCACTCAGTCACTATGGGATTCCTTTTCTGTATTCTTCAAAAAAAACCTGGTTGATCCTGCTGTATTTCAGTATGTGATCACTTTATTTTCCTGACAATGCTTGCCTGATCCAGGCATTGATGTCCAGCCTGGATGACCACAACCCTGCCTTGCTTTTCTGTACTGCTTGTTCAGTCTGCTGTCATGTGTCAGTAACACAAAGAGATCCACTGCACACCTAAGACACCCGATAGATAACCACTAGAAGGAGCGGTTATAAACCTGTACATTAACTATAATAATTCTAATATAATACAGCAGTGGTGTACAATATGTAAAAAAAAAAATAAAAAAATCAAGAAGTGTATGCACTGAAAGTATGCTGTAGACTTATCAACAGAGATAGAAGACCCATGTATAATTTTTTTTCCCAGGAGCCCCACCATATTCCGGCCTTAATAGTGGTATGTGAATCACAAAGTATTGTAGATGTTGCTCTGCTCTCTTGGAAGGTAACAGCACGAGGCTGCCTATAAGGAAACGGTTTCATCCTCAGCCTAACAATTCACTGGAATGACTCTGATAGCCCACACTCAATACATTTTAACAGCGGGATCGGCACACAAATTTAATAGAATTCGTGGCAGACTGATATAAAACAACGGGGCCTGCAGAGAAGTAATGATTGAACGGTGATTGATCTCGGATGCCTCTTTCAATTCAGGCAAATCTTTGAGGAGCTCAGCGAAAATTGCAAACCTTCATTTCGGTATGTTTAACAAGCAACACTACTTCAAAGACATTTTTAGGGAATTTATTTTATTTTATGGGAAAGGGCATATTGGTTAAGACTGGGGATGAAAAATAAATAAATAAATAAATAATGCACAGACACAAGGCACAAATACAGAACAGATTTACCGGGTTACGGCCTGCCTGTGGCGCCAAATAGGTTAAGAGATAAGAAATTGAGCAAGACTTTCCAGCATTCCTAAAATTAATCTGATGTCAGAGGCAAAAGTAACAAGCTGAAAGCTTTATTGAAGTTACTTTATACCATGTGCAACCATTTTGTCGGTGTAACCAATGTACTATGGGTCCTATGATGCAATAAAGAGCGTTTGATCTGAAAGCAGCCAAGCTAAAAAAGATAGAATAAAACATAATATACTGCTCAGAAGTAGAAGATAATCTTTCATACAGTGTCCAAAGCAATGTTATACACGATTCACATATCAACAGCAGATTACAAATGCAACACTAGCGATGAACAGAACATTGTCCAATAAAAGTGAAAATCCACTGTACGTCAAGCCTTCAATCCAAAGTAACCACATAGCATTTGAAAATATGCAACGCTCCAGATGTGGAAAAACTTTATATAAACAAGATCTAACAGTGCTTAGGAAACCTTCCGATAACATCAATGAATGGCATCCAGGCCCAAAATAAAAGAAAGGATGTTTACGATATGTTGTCTCTTTTAAAAGGGGCAGTATTGTACACGTAAAAAAACGGTATTAAACCAAAAGAAAACATTTATTATATTACTAATTCGTAGATGTGATGGCTGCATTCATTTTCCCAATTTTAATTTTTTTTCCCTTTTTTCCCATTCTTTTTTTTTTTATTATTATTATTTTCAGCATTTTCAGAAAATTACAAACATTATCTTGAAACATATACAATGCAATTTATCTTTCTAGTTTCTGTCCTCTTCCCTCCGATAGCAAAGTAGAGGGAGGAGGGCTGGAACAGCACAAAAAAAAAAAAAAAACCCATAGAAGAACAAAGGAAAAAAAAAAAGTTAGGCTTTCTTTCCTTTATTTCAGCTAGAAAGTCTGTTGTTTTTCAAAAGATAAAGCTGTTCTGCAGATGTAGCAGTTACAGGGTTGAGAGAAACCATTTACTAATGATTTGCTTACAATGGTCAGATTTTATTTATTTATTTTATATTATCTTAATTTTTACATTTTAGGCAATGCAAAATATAAAATAATGAATAAGAAATGAAATGGCGCCTCCTGCATACCTCCTCGTTTTTTATCAACCCGCTGCCATCAATTTTCGTATATAGCCAAAAAGATCATATCATTTTGTATGTTGAGGCACTAGCTATTAAAGTGTACCCCATAAATCTGATACATAAATCAACATCGATCCACATTGTTAGCAGCGAAAAAATGTCCTGTTATCAATTAAAGCAATAGTAGCCTTTTCTGCAATATTTTTATGTCCCCATGTGTTCATTTGTGATGCAAAATTTTCTTACTTTAAAGTGCTCCTTTTTACAAATGTGCACCACCACCTATAGTAAGGGGGGGCCCACTTACCAGATAGCTTTGGGTGACCAGGACCCTCACAGCTTATATGGAATTCCTTTATGTTGGTGTGGCCTCAGCATAATTCAGTGTCACCCACTGTGTCACCGACATCCAACTTAGGTGGAACGCACGCCAGCTCATAGATATGAGCGGCGAGGATTTTAAACAAACTAGACGATTTATATTAGGTGCCACTACAAGGAAATACGAATTTACTGGCTTATGCTTTTATGGTAAAAAGCTTTAAATTAACGTACTACATGATTTTTGGTATTGTTTTTTCATTTTGGGATATCCCTGCTGCTGACATTGGATGTATGCTGAGCCCATACCAACATAAAGGAATTTCATAAAAGCTGTGAGGATCCTGGTGGCCCAAAGTTATTTGGGTATCCCTGCCGGTGACACTGAATTATGCTGAGCCCATACCAACATAAAGGAATTCCATATAAGATGTGAGGGTCCTGGTGGCCCAAAGTTATCTGGGTATCTCTGCTGGTAACACTAAATTATGCTGAGCCCATACCAACATAAAGGAATTCTATATAAGATGTGAGGGTCCTGGTGGCCCAAAGTTATCTGGGTATCCCTGCTGGTAACACTAAATTATGCTGAGCCCATACCAACATAAAGGAATTCCATATAAGATGTGAGGGTCCTGGTGGCCCAAAGTTATCTGGGTATCCCTGCTGGTGACACTGAATTATGCTGAGCCCATACCAAGATAGAAGAATTTCATAAAAGCTGTAAGGGTCCTGGTGGCCCAAATTTATCTGGGTATCCCTGCTGGTGACACTAAATTGTGTTGAGCCCATACCAACATAAAGGAATTCCAAGTTGTGAGGGTCCTGGTGGCCCAAAGATATCTGGTGAGTGGTTCCCTTACTATAGGTGGTGGTGCACATTTGTGAAAAGGAGCACTTTAAAGTAAGAAGAGTGTGGATCACAGATAAACAAATGTGACATAAAGAAATTGCATAAAAGGACTGTTATTGTTGTAAATGATTACAGGACATTTTTTTTGTACTGCTACTTACTTACTTAACAATAGCACGGAATTGTTTTACTTTCATTACTTTCATTTTCTTTACCCACAAAATTATATAAAACATAAAATAAGAAACAGGAAAAAAAGCAGGAAAGGAGATCAGTGTTCACGTTACTGAAAAACACTGATAAAGGTAGCAATATAAACAAGTTCAATATAAGCCATTGTAAGTCCTCTTCTGTCCCAGATATTTGATCTCAATGGACATTCCCCCCAAACCATGGGGAGGGAGGAGGAGCGCACAGAGAACTGAGAAAAATATTGCAATAGGTAAAGAACTTATGAAATATGGTTGAAACATATAAGACATTAAAGTACCGCTGAGGCATCCGGAAAATGGCAGTTATACCTGGTTCATTGGTTGGAAAAATACTACAGGATTAGGTATGTTGGTTCTATTTCTGGTTCTGGTTCTCCTGGACAAGTTGCCTAACTGCAGAATCCACCAACGCTAGCAAGGCAAGATCCAAACTAGAGCAAACTCTGGCCGAGGCAGCTGCATGAGTCCGCCCTGGGGTCCAGATTGGATCAAAGCTTTCTCGGTGCCCCTGCAGGTAGCAATCCATTCTTCTGCCTCCATGATCTCCACCACCTTCCCAACCCAGTCCTGCTCGCTGGGGACGCGATGACTTTTCCAATGATTGGTATGAGGCGTTTTGTAGTGTTGAGAAGGCAGCTTTTATTTACTTAAATAATACATTATGATAAAACCTTTCCCCCAAAAGAAAAACTGTACTCTCTTCCCCCAGAATAACAGTGCTGCTGTCCAAAGGGGCCCCTGTGATCCTTCCTGTAGGCACTGGTGATGTCACTGGGCTTCACTTCCAGATCTTGGGATTCTAAATCTCATTGAAAGACATTCTAGAACTGGTTTATGAGTGAGGTCTTGTGGGATTTGGTATTCTTAGCTTTCCCAGGATCCCACAATAAAGTCCAGTGATATCATGCTCACCTAGGCAAATGCAGCGGAGATGAGTTTAGGGTCTTTTTTCATTTCCTTTGTAATGTTTTACTTTTTTTATTTTTTTATTTAGTTGAGTGTTTGTACATAGGGTAGTGGGAAGCTACAGGATGAGGGCCTTAGGTTATTATTATGCAAGACATTGGGGCTGATTTACGAAAACTGGAGAGTGCAAAATCTGAGCATCAGTATTCCTGGCACAAATTTTGTGCATTCATATTGTGCGTTCACATGCAAAATAAATTCTAGCTCCCAGAATGTGATTCCAATCTCTTCAAATTAACATTCTGCACACATATTTGCACATAAAATACTGACCTGCAATGCACATTTCTGCATTTTTTTTTTTTTACTGATCTATTTGCCGCACATATTTACGTGCACATTGAAAACAGCGGGCTGCATTTTTATCAATAATAAAAAAAATGCCTATATGCCTAAAAAACGCTGCATTTTTAGGTAGCAGAGTACAAGAGACCGAACAGCAGGCAATTCCAGCTATATGCCATGATTGCGGGTTTGCATTTTATAAAGTTAGCTATGGTTTACTCTAAGCAATTCAGCTTCACCCAAATTAACCTGATATAACTACACAGCTTTTCAGTAAGCTTAGAGAGGAGTTTCCATCAGAGGGGATTCGCAATGAGACAAACTAACATTCCAGAGCAATCAGAGGGCTTTTAGCCTCTCACTCACAAAACAAAATGTATGTTGAATTACCAAAAGCCATTATGCTTGCCCCAGTCTTCAACGACTTCGATGAGCTATTTAAGAATTTAGCTGAAATGCCTTAAAAGCATTTGGATGGTATATGCCAATAATTCAATAAGACTGTGCGCACTGCCTACCTACAAGTGACAAGAGAGACAAGAAGTGCTCCGCAATACACAGAACAATGACAACTACACTAAAAATGTCTGAATTTGGTCTGCTTGAGATCACTGTAGCCGTATTAGTGCACTTGCAGCAAACAATAATTAAAGTGGTGTTGCACATAAAAAAATAAAAATGCACCAAAATATTTGGATTTTTTTTTAACTCACCTCTAAATGCCTGTTGCTAGGGGGTCCCTCGTAGTCTGGCTCCTTCAGTGCCTGGGCTCCTGACGTCCCCTCGGCACAGGAAGGGCTCAGCTCTGCCCCCTCCCTCCTGTCAGTCATCTGGGACACGTGACAGGTCCCAGATGACTGCGCGGCCAATCACGGCGCGCAGGCGCAGTGGGTACCCAGCTGTGAAGCCACAGCCGAGTGCCCACAGTTAGAATGCCGGCGCCGCCGAGCAGAGGGGGGAACGAAGTGTTTCGCTGGACCCTTTTATTTGCACTAACATCCAAATTTTTGGGACAAGCTTTCAGGGGGGAACTCCATTCTTCAAGGTCCAAGATATAGAATAAGCCCTTGAGCTAGATGGACAGCATAAGTGAAAGGCCTGACATGACATGGTTGGCAGGACAGGCAAGAGCAGTGATGGCGAACCTATGGCACGCGTGCCACACTTGTGCGACATTTAGAAAGGTGTAAAGTTAATCCTCTACCGTCCCAAGAGTCTGTGCTGCAGCTTATTGCCTCCCCCGGACCCCTAAACCTCCGGTGAGGCATTCAGGCATTCCTCTCTGCGGCACCCTATTCCAGCTCCCCCAGCCCCAGGACTGCTTTGGTACAGCATGTCCCTCTGGCAAATATACTGTGACCTGTGAATTAGCGGAGGAGGAGGGGTGGTACTCGGAGCAGACCATGGCTATGGGAGAGTAGCAGTGGCTGCTAGCTGACCTCCTAGCCGCTGGGACAAGGAGTGACTGGATGGCGGGGACTCAATACTGCCTACCCTGTGCATGGGGGGATGGGGGGGTGAGTAGTGCAGGAAGTATGTGTCAGGTAGGTCAGTATATGTATCAGGTAGGTCAGTGTATGTTTCAAGTAGGTCAGTGTATGTTGCAGAGTACATTCTGAGCAAAACACATTCCTGAACCCTGTTTTCTTAGCAAATTGCATTCCTGAACCATGTATTCTCAGCAAAATGCATTCCTAAACCCTATATTCTGAGCAAAATGTATTCCTTCAACCTCTATTCTGAGCACAACGCATTCCTGAACCCTGTATTCTGAGCAAATCTGGCAGAATCGTATTTTTTTGGTCCCTTAGGGCTCATTCAGAGAGATGATCAGTTCCATCCTCTGTACAGAGCCGCTTGTAGGCTTAATTTTGTGTTGGCACTTTGAAATAAATAAGTTGGTTTTGTGTCACTGTTTGGGCACTTGGACTCAAAAAGGTTCGCCATCACTGGGCTAGAGTATCGCAGGGTTAAAAAATGTGTTTTTGTTTAAAGGTAAAGTGTCCCATCTGATTGGAGAAAGCAAGGGTGGGACAGGGTGGAGTTTTGGTGAAGTAAGTTGGGTAGTGCCTATGCTTCAGAGTCAGTCGGAGCTGGTACAGCGTAGAACTAGCTTCTCCTGCCCTCACTCCTTTAATACGTTTTTTGCTCTTTTGTTTTTTCCGTTTTCCTTTCTATTATTTTTCTTCACTTGTATTCTTGTTGCTCAGAAAGATAACAAAAAGGGGGAATTGCTTTGTGGCATTATTATGTGATTTTGGGGGTCTATTTGATTGTCTATTTTGTCGTAGAAGTTGGCAGGGGTCTTAGAAGGCAGTTACGGTTTAAAAGTTTGGAGAAGGAGGGGTTGGGCCCATCTCAGGTATGGGAGTACCTACCCTAGTAAATTTAAGGCAGTAATGGTTTAAGAGTCATTTGGCTGTATTGAGGGTATCTTAATAGTAAATTGTCCTCGAGTCTGTGTAGTTGCGGCTGAGGGCCTTGAAGCCTATTTACAGCAGGTCAGTCAAATATAAGTTGCCTTCTAAGACCCTAGACTTTAAAAAGGTTAGTTATTGTACTGAGATTGTGGTCATTAAAGTTCAGATATTTAAAAAGAATAAAGATGTATTTTTTGATAATAAAGTTGTATTTTATTGTTTAAAAAAATGGCTGCTATATCCTTTTTCAATTCCAAAAAGAAAAGCTGTTATCATCTGTTGATCACAAGTAGAGGGTTGGGATTTCAAAGGCTAATGCAGCCATAATATCTGCAATACCTCAATCATGAGGGTGGCACAGTGGTGTAATGGGTGGCACAGTGGTATAGTGGTTAGCACTCTCACCTAGCAGTAAGAAGGTCGCTGGTTCAAATCCCAACCACGACACTACCTGCCTGGAGTTTGCATGTTCTCCCTGTGCCTGCGTGGGTTTCCTCCGGCTACTCCGGTTTCCTCCCACAATCCAAAGACATGCAGGTAGGTTAATTGGCTTCTGGCTTCTGTCCAAAATTGGCCCTAGTATATGAATGGGGACCTTGGATTGTGGGCTCCTTGAGGATAGGGACCGATGTGGGTATAGCAATGTACAGGGAAAAGGGACAATTGTAGACACTCTCAGGTTGAACTGGATGGACTGGTGTCTTTATTCAACCTAACTAACTATGAAACTATGAGAATTATCAAAGAAACTGAAACAAAGAATGGCAGTCCTATTGGTCTATTAAAGTTTTAAAGTGGTTGTACAACCACTTTACAATCACTTTTTGCTACAGGTAAGCCTATAATTATGCTTACCAGTAGCTACACTGGATATCTCTTAAATCTGGATTGTTTAGGAGATATCCCCTGTATTTTCATGTGCCAACGTCATCGAAACATGTGCACTGAAGCAACGGCACCTATGTGCCGTTGCTTCAGTTAGACTGTGCCCATACCAGCGGCTCCCGCACGCATGCGCGGGAGTGACGTCATCGCAGCTTCAGCCAATCACAGCACTGGAGCCCGCTACACCCAAAAGTAACTGCTGCAGGGGCTTCAATCTCAGGTAAGTAATTCATAATGAGCTAGTATGCAATGCATACTAGCTCGGTATGCACTTGTCTTGCAGGTTTTTTTTGTTTTTTGTTTTTTTTCTAGGGTTTCCCATGGACTCGATGTCTGCTGGGTGCCCGCAATCGTGTCATGGAGAGGAAGATCGGGGAGATGCTTTAGTAAACAAAGCATTTCATTTCCCCATTCTGCCTAGTGACAGGACAGAGATCACAGCTCTCTGTCATCGAGAGCAGTGATCACTGTCCTGTGTGTTGTAGCCCAGCCCCCCAACAGTTAGAATCACTCCCTAGGACACACTTAACCCTTTTACTGCCCCCTAGTGGTTAACCCCTTCACTGCCAGTGTCATTTAAACAGTAATCAATGCATTTTTATAGCACTGATCGCTGTATAAATGACAATGGTCCCAAAATAGTGTCAAAAATGTCTGATGTGTCCGCCATAATGTCGCAGTCACAATAAAAATCGCAGATCGCCGCCATACTATCAAAAAAAATTAAAAATAAAAATGTCATAAAACTATCCCCTATTGCTTAGATTGTTTAAATTGTGCGCAAACCAATCAATATACATTTATTACGATTTTTTTTACTATAGCAAAAAGTCAAAAATATTGTGTTTTTTTTTCAAAATTGACGCTCTTTTTTTTTTTTGTTTATAGTGCAAAAAATAAAAACCACAGAGGTGATCAAATACCACCAAAAGAAATCTCTATTTGTGGGGAAAAAAAGGGCGTCAATTTTGTTTGGGTACAACGTTGCACGACTGCTGTATTGCAAAAAGTGCTCTGGTCATTTTTTTTTAAACTGGATAATTGCTTAAAACCCCCAAACATTATATATTTTCTTGAAACAAAGGCTCTGGAAAGGTGTTTTTTGCAATTTTTTTATGCTATGTTATATTTGAGGTCTTTATCAAATACAAATTATTTGGTAAAATATGTTTTAATGAATTTTAGTGCAAATAAATATAGTATACCGGTAATACCCAATTGTCTGGTAAAATATAAAAGATGATGTTAGATTAAATAGATACCTAACATGTTACGCTTTAAAATTGCGCAGACCCGTGGAATGGCAACAAACTATGGTATTTAAAAATCTCCAAAGGTGACGCTTTAAAAGCCTTCACAGGTAACTAGTTTAGAGTTAAAGTGGTTTGTAAAACTCAGACATTAACCAGTTCCCTACTGCCATATTGTAAAATGACGGCACCAGGAACCGTTCCTCCCTCCGGGTGGACATCATATGACGTCCTCTGCTTCCCAGCATTGTGGAGAGCGCATTACTGGGGACCCAATGTGTGTGCCCGGCGGCCACGATGTAAACACACAGATCCACGTCCTGTCAGGGGAGAAGAGAACTGATCGTATGTTCCTTGTACAGAGGAACACCGATCGGTCTCCTAGCCTCATCAGTCCCCTCCCCCCACAGTTAGAATCACTCTCTAGGACACACATTTAACCCCATCAGCACCCCCTAGTGTTAACCCCTTCCCTGCCAGTCACATTTATACAGTAATCGGTGCATTTTTTATAGCACCGATCGCTTTATAAATGTGAATGGTCTCAAATAGTGTCAAAAGTATCCGATCTGTCAGCCGCAATGTCACAGTCACGATAAACATCGCAGATCGCCGCCATTAGTAGTAAAAAAATAATAATAAAAATGGCAAATCTATCCCCTATTTTGTAGACGCTATAACTTTTGCGCAAACCAATCAATATATACACTTATTGTGATTTTGTTACCAAACATATGTAGAAGAATACATATCGGCCTAAACTGAGGAAAATATATATTTTTTTTTAAATGGGATATTTATTATAGCAAAAAGTAATAAATATTGTGGTTTTTTTTTCAAAATTGTCGCTCTTTTTTTGTTAATAATGCTAAAAATAAAAAACGCAGAGGTGATCAAATACCACCCAAAGAAAGCTCTATCTGTTGGGAAAAAAAAACAATCAAAATTTTATTTGGGTACAACGTCACAGGACCGCGCAATTGTCATTCAAATTGTGACAGCGCTGAAAGCTAAAAATTGGCCTGGGCACTACTCACAGGACATATGTGTCACAGAATTCAAGGATATAAATGCGTGGGATCTTCAGTTTACCAACTTCAAGATTGTTCAGATCAATAGAAATAGGCCATAAATAATTGAAATACAATGTGGAAATTAATATTTGACCATAGATACGATTTAATATCACAGTACAAAAAAAAGCAATGATTAGCAATAGCCTACAGTTACTTTCAACTCCCAATACTATCATACTTTTCATGCTGTGCTGCTGAAAGATGATTTCTGATTGGCTGTCACCAGTCACCGTTCACTACTTCTTTCTGCATCGTGTCACCAAGCACCTCCAATTAAGCCATTCACACTACATTACAATAGTCGTTAAATTATAGAATCATTTCAGGGCACAGCCCAATGTATCTCCAGGGCAGGTGTGTCTACCATCGAGTCCTTACAAGATTTGCATACTTGGCTGCAAACCGAGAAAGTAACATGACATTTATAAAAAGCAATTTGGTCACGGTGACCTTTACACTGAAACACGTGTAACTCCCTGTACAATTTCTGCACTTTCCTATAATTAAACCCAGTTTGTACACATTTATTATGCTCCCGCGGGGAAATGCGGAGGGGGCCAACTTAAAGAATAAATATCTAGGAAAATGGTTGGGTAGTTTGGTTCCGTAGAAGCAGATACTTGAAAGCCTTTCCACAATTAGATGACTCCGGTTGTGAAACCTTCATTAACATTCTGGAAGCATTCAACAAATGGAAGAACTGGCTTTGGACTATGATGAGATGTACATTTCCAGCAGTTTACATTTGAATTGAGTAGCTAGGCCTTAGGCCCCTTTCACGCTGGGGGGGATGTGCGTCGGCGGTAAAGCGCCGCTATTTTTAGCAGCGCTTTACCGTCGGATTTTTGCCGCTATTTACCTGCTAGCGGGGTGATTTTACTCCCCGTTAGCACCCGAGAAAGGGTTAAAAACCACCGCAAAGCGCCTCTGCAGAGGCATTTTGCTGGCGGTATAGCCGCGCTGCCCCATTGATGCTGCTAACAGGATTTTTTTACCGTTCTGGTAGCGCACCGCTCCAGTGTGGAAGCCCTCAGAGTGGTGGTTGAAGTGGTTAAAGTGACACTAAACTCTGGTTTTAAAAAAATCATTCAAATATATAATCTTAACTCAAAAAGTCCCTTTTATTGCTCTCAGCCTCCTCCCAATCTCTCAATTCCTTTTTTATTTTTTGCTCCTGTGATCTGACTTCCTGTTAGAGAGTGGCTACATTCGTTCTACATGGTACCACTGTATATAGGAACTTAGCCACCCTTTCTTGCTTTTTTCTGGGACTAGAGTCTATGGGATGTGTAGTGTTCATAGAGCAGTGCACATGACCACAAGAAATGTACTCAGCTGGCTCCAAACAAACAGAAGTGAATTTTTATTCACACATAGCCAACCACCTCACCATCGAATCACCCCTGTTCTCTCAGAACATATCTGATTTTGAAACCAAAAGCACAGGGCTTTATCAAAAATACAGCTGTCCCAACTTCTATAGTCCCATCTTCTGATGTTCATGTGGGCAGAGTTGAATAAACAAACCTTTGGCGTAATATAAGACTGGTTTGATATACAGGGTTTTTCTTTACCGATTATAGATTTAAAGATGTTGGGAGGTACGCATTTAGTATTCACTAAAAGTAGGTGTTTGTTGACAGTTACGGACAGGATTTAGTTGTCCAAGGGCATGGCCTACTTATAATGCTGCCACTTGCACTGAATAGTAGGACCCACCAAGTGCCTAAACATTGGATTCCTTTTCTTTTTAGTGCTCTCTGGGAGCCGAGAACTTTTATGGAAGAGTGACCAACCTGTGTGGTCACTGGCTTTGACCTGCCTCGTCCTCACTGTTGGTACCTGAAGCTCTCCATCACAGAGAGCGCCCCATAGTGGGATGAAAAAGGGTGGAGGGGGAAGGCTAGAGTTGCTGACCACATAACACAAGGTGCCTTCTACTCAATGTAAGTAGCATAAATCAAAAGATCATTTTAAACTAAGATTTATTTTAGAAGTCTCACATCTTTTTATCTCTTCATAGTCATGTACCCTTACATGATATGATCTATGATTGATTTTTGCTTGGAAATGCCATAAAATACCTTTTCTTTTAGAGTAAGTAATGGCTGCATTCCACATCGAAATTATCCTCATACAGTTTGAGGAAAGGACGGGGTGTATCTGACTTGATTTGTTACCAAGGGCTGATTATCGAGGGCCTTCTCACGGCCTCTGCAGCTTATGCATGTATTTGCAAATGTGAGCTAACTAAACCCCTGTTTTGAACGCTAACTGTTAGCCCTTGTACACACGGTCGGAGATTCCGACAACCAAATCCGTCGGAGTTATTCCGACGGATTAATTCCGGAAGAGGTCCGGAAGTGATGTTGCATACACACGGTCGGACTAAGTTGTCGGAAAATCTGATTGTACATAACGTGATGACGTTATTTCATTACAACTGGACTACATTCAGGCTAGTAGCCAATAGCTTTGGCCTAGGAATTTTATCTGAGCATGCGTGGCACTTTGTCCATCGGAGTAGGCTACACATGATCGGAGTATGTCCGATAGGAGCATTTTGTCGGAAAATTTTACCGGCAAGTTGGAAAAGTTGATATTCCGACGGAAACAGTCCGATGAAGACCACACACAGTCGGAATATCCGACAAAACGGTCCGATAGAAAACATTCCGACCGCGTGTACAAGGGCTAAGACAGGTTAATTTGGTTGGTAGCAGGCTGGCTGGCGAGTTGAGCTGGGAATTTTCTTTGGTTTTGTTTTAAATTACTGAGCCTTTAATATGTGCCTATTGGACTGCACAGTCATTTTCTTTTTTTTTTTTCAAATCCTTTATTTAGTAATCAACAAGGTCACACACATTGTACAGACAGGTCATTTTACAGAATGCATGATGGAGTTTTCACAACACATCTGGTATACAAAGTAGACAATATAATGTATGTGGGTCATTCTGTTGGCTGCAAATCTAAGGCAGTTAGGGATACATTGCCTAGAATTTGTGATCATTATCGAGAGAAATCAAAAAGAGAATATCGGCTTTTTATCTGTGACAATCTTGTTGACTGGGGTTTTTCTTTTAATTGAGGACATACAACAGGCAACATAGAAAAAGGGGGGGACAGGCGGGGGTAGGTGAGGGTCCTCAGTTTCCTTTGGTTGCAAGCATTGATGTGAGTAGGGAGGGGGAAAGGTGAGCTCAGGATTTACCAAGCAGATAAAAGGGGCATTGCTTAAGCTGAATGTATTGAAATTCGACCAGTTCAGCAAGGAATGAACAAATTTTGATCCATCTATGGCTGTTCTCGCTTGGAGTGTTTTTTCTCGATCAGCTGCAACCACTGATCAGTGTATTCTGACAGCAGAGGTGCCACAGTCCCAAAGAATGGAAAAAAGGGAGGATTCCTCCATCCACCTCGCTTTTGCAAGTTTTTTTTTTTCAATCAGCCCTGAAAAAAAAAAAATGGCATCTATGGCCAGCCTAAGGGATGGAACTATAGTACGAAGATGAAAACAGGAGGTCTGGGAGGGAGGGCCTTCCCAGTCATACTGGGCTCCATTTACAGAGTGAATTTGCATGAGATATTTAGCTGTCAGGACACATTTTGCCTAAAAATGGAATGCTATTCTGAAACTGTCAATTCACTAAACTGTTTTCGGTATTTACAGAGAAATGGTGAAAACGCTCAGTAAATACCACAAGAAAAAGCATTAAAATCCATTCACAGAAGGAAATAAATAATTGCATGCAAAATTAAGTAGTAATACAGGCATGCAGTATGTGTGGAATGTGTACTGGTTGTTAAGGAGCAGGCAGCCGTCCACTCCTTAACAACCAATAAACAACATGGTTGTTAAGGAGCAGACAGCTGCCGCATCCTTAGAAAACGATCAGTCATCAGCTGTCAGCGGGGTTCTCCCGGTGTAGATCCATTGTCAATCACGAAGCTCACTGCCATCGCCGACCCAAAAGGGTTTATGACGTCAAAAAGGGTGGAGTCACTCTGTGATGTCACCAGCTGACCCTACCATTAAATTATTTAAGAACTGTCAGACTACGATTGCCTTTGGCGCAAGTGGACCTTTTTTTTTCTCAGTGGAGGGCAGCATGATTGATGATAGATATACTTAACCCCCTTCCTGCCCAGGCCATTTTTCAGCTTTCAGTGCTGTGACACTTTGAATGACAATTGAGTGGTCATGCTACACTGTAACCATGTGACATTTTTATAATTTTCTTTACACAAATAGAGCTTTCTTTTCAGTATTTTACCGCATTTTATAAGGGGAAACATACCGCTTTGTGAATGGAGCCCATTGACACATATTTACATATCATACCTAACTGCTATAACAAGAAAGTAGAGGTATGATTATGAAAAGTTGTGTGACTTTAGTTGGAACTGAACCAATACTGTCATGAAAATTCTCTAAGACACGGCCCTAAAGATAAGGCACCAAAAGGTACCACAGACTTATGTATGTAGCCAAATGTTTCTAAAGCCCCAAGCACACTATCAGATTTTCTGCTGATTTTTGTCTTCCGATTTACCAAAACCATGTAGTAGAACGGCCTGCCTGATTGCATACAAATTGAAACTCCTAAAGTTTGACCTCATATTTTATGGTTTTGGTAAATCTGAAGGAAAAAAATCAGCAGAAAATCTGATAGTGTGTATGGGGCTTAACACCTACAACAACAAGTTTTCCAGTACAGCTTATGCTTCACCTCTTAGTAAATGGATGGAAATAAAATACTTTGACTTTCTTTGATTTGTGGTGGTGCCAAGTCAAGAAGAGCTAATGCGTTGCTATGGATGGCTTTAGTCCTTCATCATAAAACACTTCTCTGAGAAAAGGGAAAACCTTTAAAAAACCAAACAAACTAAAAAAAATAAACTTTGACATACATCCAAGCGTAGAACTTTAGCTGCCTGTTGCTAGAAAACGTTAATACATTCTAAACATGCAAACATTTCTTGAAGAGACCACAAAGATCAATACGGGAGCTTTGAAGTGAACACATACTGCATCATGAAAGAGCTGATAAAAGCCAACAGCCAACACAAAAACTATTTTGCTCAATAAAATACGACTTAATAACAAACGAAAAAACATTTCTGTGCACACCCACAGAGCTAAAAGGTAGTAACCTTTCATGTAAGATGTTTGTATTCCAATTATGTGATTCAACTGGTACACATGAATATATGGCAGCATTTCACAATGTTTGGAATAAAACATCAATTTATCCCTTTTCTAACCCAAACTATAAAGCATTAACTACACCAAGATTAACCCAATAAGATTATTATTTAAAAAAGAAAATAATCAGCATTGGTAAAAAGTAAGAACATTAGATTGAATATGAATAAATTAGTAGCAAATGAGTATAGCAAAGGAAAAAGTTACACTAAGTACATTAAAATCAATCTAGTGGAAGGCTGCTTTCCCTCTACTACCTCAAGTATCATCAACCCCTTCACAAAGATGAATCATTTTTATTTTACATCATGCTTACAGGACACCATGGGTAGATGGGATACATTGAATTGTCCAAAATCCCATGTGTGTGGGATTTGGGGAGATCTATGCCAGGAGATATTTATAAGGCGTTTAGCCCGGTAGGCAATGTAGTATCCTGCCCTTCACAACCACTCAGTGCAGTCCAAGACACCACTATACCTTTGTGCCAGGTAAGACCTTTTGATGGGGCCCTTCAATTAAATTTTTGGATGCCTTAATGTGGCTTCTAACTTCCAACAAGCCAGTCTGGTTGGTTTTGTTCCTTTTGGGTTGCTTAAGGGAACTCATTTGAATTAGTTACATAAGCACTCCTTCATCCCCTACGAAATACTTACTGTTTCTCATAAAAATACAAGACATGGCTTATTTATAACTTAATAATGTTTGGTATTGCATTTTTATATCTGTATATTTCCTTGTAGTTATTATTGTATGCTTTTGAGGCCCCAGCTTTCCTGCTATTCTGGTATTCTCCAGACAACACTATTTAGGGATGTTTTTTATATATTTCAAGTTGCAGACCTCCAACACACTAAAGCTCCATACACATGATCGGAAATTCTGCCAGAAAAAAGTCAGATGAGAGCTTTTGATTGGAAATTCCAACTGTGTTTATGCTCCATCGGACCTTTGCTGGTGAAATTTCCTCCAGCAAAAGACAGAGCAGGTTCTCTATTTTTCAGAAGGAAAAAGTTCAGATCGGAAATTCAAATCGTCTGTAGCAATTCCAATGCGCAAAATTCCTACGTAAGCTCAGAAATAATTCGATGCATGCTCGGAATTCATTTTCTCGGCTCGTCATAGTGTTGTACGTCACCACGTTCTTAACGGTTGAAACCGTGTATGCAAGCCACGCTTGAGCGGAATTCTGCCAGAAAATCCGATCATGTGTACGCGGGCATCACGGGTAGGATTGCTTTTCTGGCTCTCGTCCCCTCTTGGTTTACATTTTGCTGGACATATAGACTAGCTGTATATATATTCTCTATTACAGGATAATATATGTTTATGCTCCAGCTTTACTTTTGTTTTATTTACTTTCTTTCAGCATTGTTAAGTCCAGGCCTCAGTGGTTGCTGGTTTCTTTCCTTTTTTCTCCCTTTGTCCCCCAACCCCCTGGGGTTGAGGGTTTACAACAACACCTGGTGGATGTTGGGCAGGATGGTGACAATTTTAATCTTGTACGGCAGTTTTATGCTCGCCACTGTCCATTCAATTGTGAGTAATTATTATATAAGAATATGATTGTATAGAGGCTAACATTTGTTATCATATCCAATGCATGACATTGTATTATGGAGATGTGATTCTCTATGCACCCCTTAGGAAGGAGACATGTTTCTCTGAAACGTGTTGGGTGAATGACAGCACATCATTTCATTTATGTCACTCAGGACAGCTGTTTTAGGAGTAATGTTGTAATGCCGTACTTCTGTTTTGAATTTTTTGATTTTGGATTAATAAACATTTAACAATTTTTTTCATACTTATATGTGTGACAATAGTGCCTTATGAGGGAATGCATATTTATCAGTTTGGGGATTCCAATTCATAAACTATGGAGGTGTCCCAAATGAACTTAATACTGGACAGGGGGTAACAGAAATTATTTCCAATGTGTTACATATTTGAATATCCTCTTGATCAGAAAATTTGATTGCTTTTCCTATTAGCTGAGGAAGACTATCCGCCAGATGTCCAGATTTGGTTTTTGGCATGCAGACTGGTAGACCAGCAGAGGTTATCCATGCACTCCCCCCAACATTAGTCTCCTGGATAAAACATCTTAACATGGCACTGTGTAGAGCAGGGTTCTCCAAACAAAGGCAAGTTTACTGTCCTTCAGACTTTAGGGGGCTGGACTTTGGTCAGCAGTAGTAGCATATGCCCCAGCATCTGTAGTCATAGAAAATGTCTCTGGCTTATTGGTCAGCAGGAGTAAATAAATGAAATAGTGTCTGGTCAGTAGAAGGAGGAATGGAGCCCCATAACTGGTATTAGTGGGAGTAGTGCCCTATAGTAAGTGAAAAAAAAGGTGCCTTATCTTTGGTGTTAGTGGGAGGAATAGTGTCTTATACCATGGGAGGAAAAGTTCTCCAAGAGCCAGATAAAAACAAGCAAAGGGTTTACAGCCCACAAGTCATTGTACCTACCCAACTCCAATACAGCTCAAGAGAATGTCTCCTGACACTGCTAACAGAAAACAGGCCTTCTTTTTCTATCTCGTATGGACATGCCAATCAATTACTGCCTTTAAAAACAACATTGCCAATTTGACTGGTGGGTGTACTGTACCTATAAAACATTTTAGCATATATTTATAAAGCAGTGAATCTCACATTCAGCAAACAATCTCTGCAGAAGATTCTGAAAGGTCTACAATTTTTTTCATTTTTTTTTAAAATGACAGTGATTATGTTTGGTAAAAGTCACGTTCACTGCTTTATAAATTTACCCTTTAGTGTTCCAAGATGATTTGGTCCATAGAAACTGAAAAACCTTTCTCAAACTTATTTATCACTAAGCTAGATGCAAACTTGCCAATAATTGCAGAATGAAAACATTAGATCCATGGGCGTCCGCAGAACTTTTTTCAGGGGGGGCAGGTGGGGAGTGATATAAAGGGTGCTTCAAAAACACCCCCCTGCCGCTGTAATTCAGGCGCCCTGCGCCTGAAAATGGTCCGGCTCCTGAATAGGGGGTGGCAGCGGGCCATAGATAGATTCATGCAATGCATGAATCTATCTATAGGTGATAGAGGGATGGCAGGAGAAAGGGGGCGGCGCCCGTGTGCCCTTAATGCATGTGGTGCCATTCTGTTCTGACAATATTTTGATCTTGATGAAAAATGCTATACAGTCTGTATAGCTGTTTTCATCAAGATCAAAATATGCCTACAACAGATGTATTGCAATACAAAAAGGTGTACAGTGCATTCTCTAGGCTATATAAATTATATGGGCATGGACTAGTCTGGTACGCCTGGCCTGAGTAGTAACTTCTAATCCAAAGTGAAGAAGACATGAATTACCTCTGTATTTTAGTGATGATAATAACAACATAATACACTAAAGAGACACATCTTTCCAGCAAATTAGCAATAAATAAATCAAAATGCTCTTCCTCCTGGGAGTCCTGGCTGCTGCTTACTGCTGTTACCTTTGGTTCCTCGGGGGTTCTTATGTTGCCTAGGCACAGGTAGCATATCACTGGGCGGCTCGCACTTGAGAGGGCGGTAGCAGTGTCGGCCTGGATCTACATAGTGGCAGACTGCCAGCATATGACTCGGCGGCTCGCACTTGAGTGGGTGGATCCATCTATAACAACACACCTACACACTACACAGGCAGCCAATCAGTGAGGAGGGGCGTGGAAAAGCCAAGCTGCTGAGGGGAGGACGCAGGACAGTGTCAGAGCAGAGAGCAGCATAGTAGCAGCTGCAGACCTAGAAAAAAAAGTCTGCTGCGGCCGCGATTGCAGCCGCGGCCGACATTTTAACACAACACACAGACACAGTGCAACTTCAAGCCACCTGATGATTCCGGGGGGGGGGGGCAATTTCCCCCCCTGCCCCTTTTTTCAGACACCCATGATTAGATCTACAAATAAAGTTCTACGTTTCATCCAATATATTTTCGTTTCAATATTTTTATTCAAATTTTCACAAAAGAGTATTCAAAGGTGTTTACAATAAGCTCGTACAGTGTAAAATATATATATATTCAATAAATATCGAAACATAAAAAAACATAAAAAAAGAAAACATAAAAAAATACTATCTCTACAATGTACGTTCTTTCAAATAGATATCTCTACTGGTGATATAGTATGTATTATCCATGTCTCCATGGGGTAACCCCTGTTTTCAGTTATTATTATATACGTGACATTATTAAACTGCATTTCAATCTTTCTTTACCATTAACTATTGAACCTCTATCTTTCGCACTCTCGAGTTAAAGGTCAACTTATGGCTTCCAGTAAATTTCAGATGCACTAAGATCTATCTTATTCATTAATAAAAGGGGTCTCGTCTTCATAGAGAGGAGACCACATCCCTCATTTCCTTGAAACCGGATCTCACTAAGCTAATAATTCCCATTCTGGGTGCATTAGGGAGTAGGCCAGAAAACTTTTCTTTATATTCCAGCAGAGAAAAATAAAAAAGAAAGAGAAAGGAGCAAGACTGAAGAAAGAAATAAGGAATGACCCCGCTCACCAAATCCCGCCACCCCGAGTCCTCTCTACACTGGTATAGATCGAGGATCTCCCGTCAGATATCGGACACATGGGACCCAGACCTTCTTAAATATCTGCATTCTATCGTTCAAGATGGCTGTCATATGCTCATTAACCATAATCCAGGAAATGTTGTGCTTGAGCTGTTTAAAAGGTATTCTCTTCACGAATGAACCCTGGTTTTCACTGTACAGGGCAGATGTCAGTGAGCATGTACGGCATTGTGTGGGTGAGCGGTTTGCTGATGTCAACGTTGTGGATCGAGTGGCCCATGGTGGCGGTGGGGTTATGGTACGGGCAGGCATATGCTATGGACAACGAACACATGTGCATTTTTTTTATGGCATTTTGAATGCAAAGAAATACAGTGAAGAGATCCTGAGGCCCATTGTTGTGCCATTCATCCACGGCCATCACCTCATGTTGCAGCATGATAATGCACAGCCCGATGTTGTAAGGATCTGTACGCAATTCCTGGAATTTGAAAACATCCCAGTTCTTGCATGGCCAGCAAACTGACCTGCGCAATAATCAGGGCAACCACAAAAGTGTTGCGTTTATAATTTTGCTCAGTGTGTATATATATATATATAAATATATATATAAATATATATATATATATATATATATATATATATATATATATATATATATACACACACACACACAGTATACATACTATATACATACTACATACAAAATATATGGCCTTTAATATGGAGCTACCCCCATTCTCCTCTGTTGAAGCTATAATGGCCTCAACAAGATTTATTGGACTGTCTGGGAATTTGTGCCTATTTTACCAAAAGAGCATTTGTGAGGTTGGGTCAATTTTATACCCAAGGTATTTACATCCTAAAGTTTTAGGGTTGAGGTCAAGGCTCTGTGTAGGTCACTCCAGTTCCTCCACACCAAACTTATCAAACCATGTGTTTATGGAGGTGGCCTTGTGGACAGAGACACAGTTATGCCAAACTGGAACAGAACAGTTGTCTAAAATGTCTTTGCATGCTGAAGCAGTAACTGTACTACTCACTGGAAACATCAGAACTCAAAAATTTAAAGCAGTGGTCTCGGATCTGGATGCAGTCCTTTGCTAGCCTCTATGCGGGCCTTGGCAAACTATTCCTCTCACTGATATAAGGCTTAAACTGTTTGTTAGATAAAAAAAAAAAGTATTAATCCTACTCCTTTAAAGCATTGTATACAGCACAGTGGCCCCCTGTAACACCTGGCTGATCCTGCCTGGCTATCCCCTCCCCTCTGCTAACTGATCACCATAATCATGGCTGCTGAGCCCCTGACATTGTGATCTGTTTGCGTGCCTCTGTCATCCGCAGCCTGCTACCTTCTGTCCCCCCTCCTCCCCCTTCCCTCTATCTGTGTCACCCAGTGACAATGTCGCTCCATCCCCTTCCTGCTGCAGGAATAACATATATATATACCATATATACTCGAGTATAAGCTGGCCCAAATGTAAGCCGAGGAACCTAATTTTATCACAAAAAACTGGGAAAACGTATTGACTCGAGTATAAGCCTAAGGTGAGAAATGCGCAGCTACTGTAAGGGGAAAAGAGGGTCAACAATGCCCATTTGCAGCCTCACTGTGCTTATTTGCAGGCATAGGTCCCCCAAATTTCAAACTCGGTAGTTAAGGGTTCTCAGATGCCCTCTAGCTGCAGCCAAAAGAATTTGTGGTCTCTGGACCCAGAGGGTCTCGAAATGACATTGCTGCAGATGGACACAGTTGACCGACTTTGGGGCCCTGTATCTCGGGGCCACTTGGTGCTAGGAACCCCAAATTTGGCGTGCAAATCCAGAGGAACTAGCACTACAACATATATAAAGCTAGCACAGAGTAACCCCGAGATACAGGGCCCCAAAGTCAGTTCAGAAAAAGGCAAGCACTTTTCTGCAGCAAAGTGCTAGTTCCACTGGGTTTGCACACCAAATTTGGCATTCCTAGCACCAAGTGGCCCCGAGATACTGGGCCCCAAAGTCGGTTCGGAAAATGTCATTCTTTGTTGCAGAAAAATGATTGACTCGAGTATAAGCCACGGGGGGCATTTTCAGCACAAAAAAAGTGCTGAAAAACTTGTCTTTTACTCGAGTATATACGGTATATATCTACTATCTGTTCTGTCTCCTCTTACAGTGCCCTACTATCTCTGTGTATTATTTAAAAAAATCCTCCTTTACCATACTTCACGGTGGCTCCCGGTGGTCATGTGACTGGCCGTGTCTCCTCCTCATGTCCCACTGATATCCAGTATACAATATACAGTAAAATGTATATATATATATATATATATATATATATATATTTATATTATACATAAACTGTATATATGAATTTATTGCAAATGTGGCCAGAAAACGTTTCAGCAATGCTTACAATACAATATACTTTGTCACTTTAGGAGGACCCTTGAATTAGTTAGCTGTGTGACATACTAAACATACTGATTAACGAAATGTAAATAGTTCTCTCCAATACGGATAAAAAAAAAAGAATAAAAAGTCAAATCATCAAGTATTTACTCACCATGGCGCACCGTATATTCTGAATCCTTTCACAGTGACCTCTGAATCTTGCAAGTAAATACTGTTAGTGATGAGTGATTGCACATTATCAAAGTCTTCAGGTTTCAATTTGGAAACCGAGGGGAAGCGGTAGTAATCCTGTTTAACAAGATCTGCCATGAATTCTTTATCAAAAGTCAGTTCATGATTCCCTGCAATCACTATCTTATATTCGTAGGGCAAGGTTCCTGAAAAAGCAAAAAGAAATCACTTGTCACAAAAGCTATAACTATTTCATTTTACATACATTTAAAGGGAACTTTTTTTTATGGAATATCATCATTTGCAAAATATTATAATTTTTTGTAAGCATATGGATGACAGTCAAAATTCCTAGACATTTTTTGATAAGCTGATAAGCTTTACATGTCCTTAATGGCCCATTACTTTGATGGACAGCCTCATTGGTCAGGAAGTTCTGAAGCCTTACGCGCATAAAAGGGAGAAAGGCCGATGCCAAGGAAGTCGGCTAAAACATTGTTTTATTAATGCAGGTGAACAACAGTCCAAAAAACTCCAACGCATTTCAGCCATCAGGCCTTAAACATGGCAGCCATGATTAAGGTGTTGCTAAACCCACAACAGTAAAGTCAGTCAGTGTATGCAGTAAAGCATGCTTGTTATACTCACTGTGGAACCTAAGGGATTAACCACTACAATACAGGGCACTTTCGCCCCCTTCCTTCCCAACCCAATTTTCAGATTTCATCGCTCTCGCAATTTCAATGACAATTGCGCGGTCATGCTACACTGTACCCAAATTAAATTGTTATCATTTTGTTTGCACAAATAGAGCTTTATTTTGGTGATATTTATTAACGACTCCGATTTTTAGTTTTTGCGATATAAGTGAAAAAAGAGCAGAAATTTGGAAAAAAAAAAGCAATATTTTCTTCTTTCTATTTTAAAAGAAATCCAACAAAATCAAATTTTGTCATAAATTTAAGCCAAAATGTAATCTGCTACATGTCCTTGGTAAAAAAAAAATGGTTAAGTGTATAATAATTGGTTTGTGTGATCACGGACATATGTACGCAAATGATCATGTACAGATGTGTGCAGGTGATCACGGACATATGTGTGCAGATAATCATTGGGACATGTGATTTTGGTGGGACTTATGTGGGGGACATGTGTTTTTATTATTGGGGACATATGTTTTTATTATTTGGGGACATGTGTGTTTTGGGGACATGTGTGTTATGGGGACATTGTGTTTATACTGTGTGGGGACATTGTGTTTTCACTAGACTGGTGATCAGTGAGTAAAAAGCTGTAAAAAACAGCTCATACTCACTGATCATCAGCCGGCTGCAGCGATCTGCTCTCCTCTCCTCAGCGATGTCTTCCGTGTGAGGAGAGGAGGAGCAGATTGCCTAGCGACCGGCTGTTTTTTTACATCACATGAGGGTCGTGATTGGACACGGCTGTCATGTGATCAGGAGGGCCAATCACAGAGCCCTCCTGCAGATCCGAAATGCGCCGTGTCCGGGTGACACGGGCGCATCGGGACCGCGCCGTTGCGCGGGCACACGCGCGCGTGATCCCCCTACTTCTGATGGACGTTAGGAACGTTCCACTCAGAAGTAGAGAGCTCCCACCTGGCCGTATATGTACATTGGCCAGGTGGGAAGTAGTTAATCCTCTGCATTGATCCTGTATGCATAAATCCTCCCCTTCTTGCACTGTCCCCATAACACGTCAGGATAAGACAGAGTTACTGGAGTAAGGCTGCACATGCTCAGTTTGGTGTGTATTGCTGGAGAATTATTATTTTTTTTCTTGGGAGGGTGCATATGATCAGCACAGGGCCAATCAGCACTGTCCAGACAGAGGGTGGGGGGTCCTGCATCCTTATAGGACAGGCAGTGCAGTATGAGAACTCTGCAAACAAGCTTTAACTAGGCACTGATAGAGGCCAGAAGACTGCTATATACTGCTAATGAGAAAAGGTATTTAGCAGTTTAGACCAGATATAGTGAATGCAGGGCCCTGGGTGTATGAACACTTTAAAGAGGAAGTAAACCCTGTTTTACTTTCTCTCTTTCCCCCTACAAAGTAAAAGCATAATGGGCTAGTATGCATCGCACACTAGCCCTTTATATGGCACTTACCTGCAAACGAAGCCCACAATGTCCCGAGGTCCCTGCTGGTGGCCACATCCATCTTCACCCCTCTTCCTTCTGGGGCCATGGACTCTGGCTCTGTGAATAGCTGGAGTCGCTTGACGTCACTCCCTTTAGAAACAGCACGATTGTGCCCTTTCTTCAGTGCGCATGTGCCAATGATGTCGGTGCTAGTGTATATGGTAAATATCTCCTAAACCGTGCAGGTTTAGGAGATATTTCCAGTACCTACATATAAGCCTCATTATAGACTTATCTGTAGGGAAAAGTGGTGTGTAAGGGTTTACAACCACTTTAAAGCCTGATGGCCGAAACACAGTGGATTTTTGACTATTGTTCACTTGCATTAATAAAATGTTTTAGCCGACTTTCATTGCACCAGTCTTTCTCCCTTTTTTACACGGATTGCACATGGAGGTTTGCAGAGACTTCCCAGGCTGAGTGCTGTGTTCTTGAGGCTGACCAGGCATTACACAGGAGGTAGCAGCTCAGGTGCATCTGTTCCAGTTCTGAAGCATTGCCTGTCAGAATGATGCAAGATTCGGCCATGCCAAGAGAGTTTACGGCATCCATGCTCACCCAGCATTCCGTGATCTTCAAAAGGTTTTTAGGGGTTCATTAAGCTTTAGCAGACTAATCTCCCTCTGTGCTTGCATAGTTCTGGGGCCAACATCACTTAGCAGAGTCAATGGCATGTCATCATTCATCCATCCTTTTAGATATCTGTTATGCTGCGTACACGCGATCGAATTGTCCGGCGGACTTAGTGCGCCGGATCACAGTACGCCAATTCGATCGTGTGTGGGCTCCAGCGTACTTTTTTATCGTAAAAGTCCGGCGGACTTAGAAAGTAGTTTTGACTCAAAATATGTCCGCCGGACTTGGCTTTCAGCGGACAATTCCACTCGTCAGTGTGCTAGTCCAGCAGACTAAGAATGACGCATGCTCTGAAGCAAGTACAAGAAGGAAGCTATTGGCTACTGGCTATTGAACTTCTTTTTTTTAGTCCCGTCGTACGTGTTGTATGTCAACGCGCTAGAAATCGCCGGACTTTCGGAGTGTCCGTGTGTGGCCAAGTCCGTTCGTTATAAAGTCCAAGTCCGCCAGACAATTCGATCGTGTGTACGCGGCATAAGAGGCACTTTCTTCTCAATGACCACCAATGTAAGGAGGACCTTCTCCAATGACCACAGTTATACATTTTGTGATAATTCCTGATAAATATTTTATGATTATACTGTAAGGCCCCTTTCACACATGCGGACGATATGTCCGTATTTCATCCATCCTTTGCGGATGAAATACGGGCATACATTCATCCCTATGGGACAGCGGGTGTCTGCGGATGAACATCCGCAGACACCCGATATCATCCGCCTCCGCTATTGTCCGATTCTGCAGACGGAGGAAAATCCTATTTTTCTATCCGTCTGTAGAGCGGATCTGATGAACACGGACAGACGGTCGGTGCTCATCCGATCCTCATAGAGGAGAGTGGAGAGCTGACAGGGCGGTCCCTGTACAGTGTGCGGAGACCGCCCTGTCCGCCGCCGGCTCAGCGGGGACAACGGAGCGATCCCCGCTGAGCGAGCGGATCATCACGGGGCGGATCATTACTGATCCGTCCTGTGTGAAAGGGGCCTAACTAACAATTATTCTTTATTTGTAATTTAGAGAATTTTACTGTTAAAATGAACTACCATGAGTTTCAATTACTCTAGGTATGCTATATTGTTTTCTTTAAAAATGCTAGCCTAGTGCTGTATAGATCTGTACAATTCCTGCCACATCCTGCTATTTAGATACAAAGCAAAAGAATAAACCCATTGGGACTTTGGAGGCAGGTAAAGAGACAATATAAATGTAAAGAGAGGTAAAATCAGCAAACTTTTATTCACAGATAAACAAATAGTGTGATCCAATCACGTTAGGTACGTTTAAAATCAAATTCACAGCATTGCATTATATTGATATTCAACCCCGAGGCTCTTAAGTCTGGATCAACCGGCTGGTCCTGTAGAGTATGTGATCAAGCCTTGGATATTGTTTTCTTTATAATTATTATATGTCTATCAAACCTATGTTGATAACATACCATGAGCTCTAGATATAATTTTTAGCAAGGATTCCTAGAGACCTAAAAATTATTTCAAGGGTTCCTCTGCGGTAAAAAGTTCGAGAAAGGCTGCTTTAGTTGGATGCTGCACTTTAGTGGTTTGTCCCCTTCTTCCGCTAACAGAGTGCAAAAGCGAAACTTCATGATTGTAATTAAACAAGCAACAAAATTCTAAATAATAATCAAAATGACGTACAGAAGTGGCACCTTCTGAACAAAATGGCTGCCAGCCAGTCCAAGTACCATAAAATAAATACATGCTCTGACGTTATTGAACCTATGACAGTGATGTGAAAACACTCCTGGTAGTTTGGAAAGCAGAATACATTATAGGAAATCCCTATTCTCTTTCTCTACAGCAACATGAAATGTCCCCTGTCTCCTGATGTGGAATCGCTGAGGTGTAATACTGACCTATTCCCAGGGTTAATACAGAGCAGAAGGGAATTGGCTCTTGTGTAGAATGTGTGGCGGGCACAGCAAGATGAGTCTTCCACCTTTTGTTAACACTGCGGCATACAACAAAACAGCACAAGCGCAGCGGAAGTTCAGGCGCTGACCTTTCACTCCCTACGCGTCAGGCTTCATTAGTTTTCATGGGGCCTCGCAGCTGAGGCGTTAATGTTAACAGTGTGTTAAGAGACACTGTTGCAGCAATACCAGTAGCAGTTTCCATTATGCATTGTAGATATACACCGTTCAAAACTTGAACTCTAAAAGCCAATGAGGACACTGCGCTACAGGAGTAAATTTTAGGACAAAAATAACTCAGGCAAAGCTAGTGAGAAAATTAGATTTCACATTCTTACCCAAGCCTATGATTTTTTCAAAAACAACTGATATCCTTGACTAAAGCCCATACCCTCCTATTATCACTCCTTCCCAAACCAACATAACCCATAGTCTAGTCTTATGACTAATCTATATTAACTAAACACTGTTACCTTGCCCATTTAGGGCAAGCTCATAATGTCTCTCTAATGCCCTGTACACACGGTCAGAATTTCTGATGGAAAATGTGCAATCGAATCGTGTTGTTGGAAAATCCAATCATATGTGCGGTCCATCTGACTTTTTCCGTAGAAATTTCTGACACACAAAGTTTGAGAGCAGGATCTAAATGTAGACAATTCCGACAGACAAAGTGCCACACATGCTCAGAATAAATTACGAGACCACAGCTAGTGGCTACTGGCCTCTTTATAGTCCCGTCGTACGTGTTTTGTACGTCACCGCGTTTGGAACGATCAGGTTTTCCGACAACTTCGTCCGACCGTGTGTATGCAAGACAAGTCTGGCAAAAAATCCGTCAGAAACAATCTGATTGGTTTGTCCGACCGTGTGTACAGGGCATTAGGCTTGCCCTACTCCCATCCCGAACCCATGATACTCACCTTGTCAGTGTTCCCTCTGCTGCTTCTGCCTCTGCTGCAACCAGTGGCCATACCTGGTGTTTCTGGGTATGGGAGAGCATGTGTCTTCCTTCTACATGGCATGTGTCCTTCTCCTACATGGCAGTGCACAATATACCTGAAAATTGTGAGGCCTGAGCACTGTCGCATGACTTATGCCGCGTACACATGGTCGGACTTTCCGACGTAAAATGTGCGATCAGAGCTAGTTTTCAGAAATTCCGACCGTGTATAGGCTCCATCGGACAGTTTCCATCGAAATTTCCGTCGCACAAAATTTGAGATCTAGATCTCAAATTTTCTGACAACAAAATCTGTCGTCGGAAATTCCGATAATTTGTACACAATTCCAAAACACAAAGTGCCACGCATGCTCGGAATCAAGCAGAAGAGCCACACTGGCTATTGAACTTCAATTTTCTGGGCTTGTCGTACGTCACTGCATTATTGACATTCGGAAATTCTGACAACTTTGTGTGACCGTGTGTATGCAAGACAAGTTTGAGCCAACATCCGTCTGTCAAAATACATGTATTTTGTTGTCGGAATGTCCGATCAATGTCCAATCGTGTGTATGGGGCATAACAAAGTGTTGTCACTGCTTCTCTTAGGGTTCATCACAAGCAGATACTAGAGATTGAAATGATAGGTGAAACTGAGACAGGAGTTGCAAGGGAGCACTGGTATTGAGGACTGAAGGGCAGGCTTTCCAAAGACACTATTCACTTTGCCCTGGAGGGGTAAGGTGACAACCTCTTTCATGCTGTGTTTATGTAGTATCAGATAAGTGGTAAAATCAATGTCCAGGATTCAAACCTCCAACTCAGCAAATCAGTAGCAATGTGCATAGTTGCCAACATCTTCATCCCAGTCCCCAGGACATTGCCACCCCACTTATGACCCATACATATAACATCCTTCTTCTGGAAGGTCCTGCCCAGATCTCTCCTGCTTTCAGGGAGGTCTAACTTAAATCACATCCAATTTCTAGGCAGCCCCATCCTAATTATGAGGAATCTGCCCACTCACATCCATGACCCACACCTTGCACATGCTCAGTAACTCAAATAAAGGTGATCCTGTGATCTTGAGATGCAGCCTGGGACACAGCATCATCAGGACAGAGCACCTAGATGCAGAACTTTGCTGGCACCTCTAGGACAGTTGGCATCTATGACAGTGTTTCCGGCATTGAGGAAATCGGAGATATGACTTTGGAGGGTATTCGGTTGTTGCAAGTCAGAAGCTGGTATTTACTGTCTATCCATAAGCACATAAATGTATCTTAACCAAATTAAAACATATATGTTCTTGATTTATATAAACTCATACACATTTACACAACACATTTACATAAACATATATAAAAAAATTAAAAACATATTATTTAATTTGGTGTAGTGCCACTATATCCACTTTTATAGGCAATGGGAGTTTTCTCCTGCTTATACGTATTTCTTGTTTCTACTTCACAAACAAAGATTTTTTTTTTTTTTTATTGGGGTGGCTGCCATTTTTGTTTATTTTTCTGAAATTGCTGTGGGGACACAATGCATACCTTAAGCTGCCATTGTGCTTTACTGAGATTTTGGTGTGTCCTAGCACCTTAAAGAAGGAAATGTGTTGCCCTCAGACATACCTGCCCTTAATGCATCTTTTTTTTATTCTCCAACATGGAGACTGACATAGCTTAGACTGAGTGTTGTTCTGGTGACAACTGTACAAGTTTGGATTTCCCATATAATGGTGACAATGGTTAGATAAAGGGGGTTAAGCTATGTAGCAGGGACAAAGATGGCTCTATAAAACTTGACAGTGGTCACCAGGGCAAATAACAGGAGTCAATCTACCCAGTGGCGGGACAAGGTCATCTAGAGCCCAGGGCGAACATACCAAACTGCGCCCCCCTCAGATAAATGAGCATTATGTGTCAGCAAAAATCCCCCCCCCCAAAAAAAAACTATTTGGGCACTAATCTGCATGTTTACCCCCTAAGCATAAATTCCCCCTCCTACCAGTAAAAATCTGCCCTCCCCCTGCTGAAATCCCCCTCCCAGTACAAATCTCAGCCCCCTCCATCCCCCAAATTTCCAAGCATAAATGCACCTTTCCTAGCACAAACACATTCTCTCCACCCCTACTCCAAATCACACTCCTAGCACAAATATGCCCCAATCATCCCTACTAGCACAAATTCAACAACCCCCCGATTTCTTTTTAGTCCTAGCACAAATATCACCTCTTTTAGCACGAACTCCCCAAATCGTCCATCCTAGCAAACATCCTCGTCTCCCATTTTTCTCCCAACATAAATCCCCCTGAATCACAACTCCTAGCACACACCCCCAAATGTCCCCTCCTAGAATAATTCTTACACCTTGCTGCCCCCCAAATTTCTCCTCCTAACACAAATCCTATCCCCCCTCAATCTCCTTGTGGTGCCTCGCACCTCACATGATACCACAGTGCCCAGGGCAGCTGCCCCTCCTGCCCATCCCATGTCCCAGCCCTAAATCTACCTATCAAAGAGACAAACAACAATAAATATGAGACCCAGGTTCTAACCCTTTCACACTCTATCCAAAACCCAAAAAAAGCCAAAGGATGATTGAGCCCATCAGTAGCTACCAATAACTGAAATATCACTTGAATGAAATGTCCCATAAAATACAGTGTGACAAGAACAATCCCCCCTTGGCTGCCATTCTAAATGAACTGTAAACTAATAAGTAATAACCTTCTCAATTTCCAAACCTCCGCACTATTTCCTCTGAACACATCCCAGATCAATTTACATAGCACTTTCGTCTGCAAAGCAATGAAAATCATAAGTTCCAATTGACTTAGCCCATATTGAAAAGTGGCAGAACAAACGTTCAGAAATGCAATTACTACAAACAAACGCCATTTTCTCCACTCAGGAGGAAATTCTAAAACAACATTTACAGCCGTCAGATAATATTTGTGCAAGAGGGGGGGAAAAAGCATCATTTTCAAACAATTACAATTTTTCATTTTAAGTAAAAGCAATATTGCCACGATATAATTTAAAGCAGCACTGTGAGCTAACTTAACATTGATTCATTCAAAAGTTGATTTGGCCATTTTAAAACTTTGTCTTTAATTTTTCAATAATTCCATGCACACCAGAAATCAGACTAATGCCCTGTACGGTCAGACTTTCCGACGGAAAATGTGCGATGGGATCTTGACGTCGGAAAATCCGACCGTGTGTGGGCTCCATCTGACTTTTTCCATCGGAATTTCTGACACACAAAGTTTGAGAGCTGGATCTAAAATTTTTACGACAACAAAATCTGATCGTTTAAATTCCGATCACGTGTAGACAATTCCGACAGACAAAGTGCCACTCATGCTCAGAATAAATTACGAGACAAAAGCTATTGGCTACTGGTCCGTTTATAGTCCCGTCGTATGTGTTCTACGTCACCGCGTTCAGAATGTTCGGATTTTCCAACAACTTTGTGCGACCGTGTGTATGCTAGACAAGTTTGGGCCAAAATCCGTTGGAAAAAGTCAGACGGATTTTGTCGTCAGAAAGTCCGACCTTGTGTACAGGGCATTAGAATGAAAATGCTAGTAAATGCTAGTCTGCTTCATTGCGCTGTTCTTTTATTCTAACATGTTTCAGGCAATATAGACTTGAGAGGGAGAAAGACTGGTAACACTGAAAAGTCGGGAAGGGCTCATTACCAGTGGGTGGGTGTGGTGGCTAAGGACACCACTGTAGAAGAAGTTGAAAGATTTGACAAGTGGTGTCACCCTTTGACCATATGTAGTATGCAGGGCCGGCCCTACCATGGGTCCCAGTGGGTCAATTTGACCAAGGCAGCACTTTGAGAGGGGCAGCAAATTAAACCACGGCCACCTCTCCTCTTTTCTCTGTCTCACAGCAAGTTGACGACCAAGATTTTTTTTCCCAGCAGTTTTGTGTGTCATGATAACTGTCCCCCCGGGCCGCTCCTCCTGCCCCTATATTTCCCTAACCTGTCCATATACTATCCTAGCCTGTCTATATACTGCCCTAGTCTGCCCCTATACTGCCCTAGCCTGTCCTTATACTACCCTAGCCTGTCCCTATACTACCCTAGCCTGCCCCTATACTACCCTAGCCTGTCTCTATACTACCTTAGCCTGTCTTTATACTACCCTAGCCTGCCCCTGTACTGCCCTAGTCTGCTTCTATACTACCCTAGCCTGTCCCTATACTATCCTAGCCTGTCTCTATACTACCTTAGCCTGTCTATATACTACCCTAGCCTGCCCCTATACTGCCCTAGTCTGCCCCTATACTGCCCTAGTCTGCTCCTATACTATCCTAGCCTGTCTCTATACTACCTTAGCCTGTCTATATACTACCCTAGCCTGCCCCTATACTGCCCTAGTCTGCTCCTATACTACCCTAGCCTGTGCCTATACTATCCTAGCCTGTCTCTATACTACCCTAGCCTGCCCATATAACACTCTAGCCTGCCCCTATACTGCCCTAGCCCACCCCTAGGAATTGAACCTAATGTTATGCCATATCATTTTGCATATAGACAAGTTGCTGTTGCATGCAAATCTGACTTCCTGATAAATGTCATTTTATTTTTAATTAACATGCTATAAAATAATGGATTTGGGGGCCTTTTGGTGGGCGTTTTTTTTTTTTTGTGCAGCATTTAATTCTTGGACCCTGGCAGCACAATGTCTTGGGCCAGCCCTGGTAGTATGGTAAAGGTGTAATCCACAATAGTGGTTGAATCTATATGATAATAAACCATTTACAGCTTTGAATTTCATATTTAAACTACAACAGAAGAAATCCTGTTCCCTGTTTTTGACCAAATATTAAAAAAATATATATTTTTCAATTAAATTCTATAGGTGTAGGACCAGCTTGGGTCTCTGAAGTGTGGTACTTTATAACTATTACACCTGATGCAATACTTATCAAGCACCCCCCTCTCGCACCTAGCACTAAGTCCATATAACTTCAGTTCTGGCAGCATGAAAGTTGCCTTTAAGAAGAACATTGTGCCATCTCGTCCCTACAGGTCACCCCTACCCAACACATTATAGAAGGAATTCATGGCCGTCTCTCTTCAGCCCTATTTTTTCTTTTACCTCTGGAAAGATTATCTGCCTTCATACAAGCCAAGCCAATATCAATCATTTCATTTGGTTCTAATCATATTTCAGTGACCTACTGTATATTTTACCATAGTAAAACTATTTCTATTTCATCTTTAATTATCTCTTGAAGGAACGGTACTACACACCACAAAGGCTGAATTGTCTAGAACTATGCAAATGTATCCACATAGCCAGGGAGGTTCATTATAGACTAAATTCTTGCTGTGTTGCCTTTATCACATGCCTTCCTCCTCAGAATGGGTTCTAACAAGTCATCTTTTGTCAAATAATTTCAGAAATCAGAGGTGAACTTGGGAACGGTCAGAAGATAATGTTCTTCAATGTCAAGTGGTTACAGCTGCCCATGAAATCCACTAAATTATGGTTTAAAAATGGGATTTAAATACTTACAAAGAATGCATACAGGTAAAGCAAATGGTGAATACGAAAAAAAATAAATTGGTGGCCTAGTTATTAAAGATGGTGGCCTAGCTATTAAAGTAACAGCTTAAAAAATCTATACATTTTAGATACATGTAGAGACTGGTAGGCTGATTTACCAAACAATGTCCTAGGGCTCAGGCATTCTGGTCATAAGTGCTCTAAAGATCCCTGCTTTGTGCCCCAACCCCCAACATTTCTTTCACCTTCTGCAAAATCATGGGGTATGTCAATGTGAGTGAAATGTCTGTAAAACCTTAAATATTCAGGTGCTGCATCTGGTAATAACGGAAGAGCTGGATTAATCATAGTTAAGAAAATGAATTCACTCTGTCCAACCAGTAGGAGTTTTCTTGCCACTGGTGCATGCTGGGTTCAGATATAAATTTTCAGGTAGTGACTGTGAGAAGACTGTTCTCCCCTGGGCCTCCTGTTTAGGGGAGGGACCTGCTTACTGCTGACATTTTTTAGGCCTGTTGCTTGAGAGGGTGAAAATGTAGCTGGACAGAAGCCTGGCTCTGGGGCCTAGCCTGTGGAACCTGGAGATAAAGCAGCCATGGAGGTCCTCTAGATGTCTTGAGGGGCCAGAAGAAGCACTGATGTGGAGTTTGGACCTCACTGGTGTATGGTGTCTTCAACCCAGGGTGCTGGTAGCTGATCTTTCAACAGTTAGGAGCCACAATCACAGAAAGCCAGGGAGGCTTCCAGGTTTCTATCTGTGAGGACTGTGAGTACTTTGTCCTTTTTGTTCTATTTGGACCATTAACCACCGTACACACGATCAGAAAATCGTACGAAAAATGCTGCTTTTGAAGCAATCGTATGGTAATTTGTTAGTAAAGAGCTTCTGAGAGCAGATTATGACAGTTCATCTGATATTATCCGATCGGACATGCACAAAAAAAATAAATTCTGTACGATGCCAGATTGTACGATTTTCATTTAATCAGTACAGCTGTTGTTCAAAAATGCAATACAAATGCATTACAACACATTACATCAATTTTTATACTTGCGTACATGAATTTTCATGACTTTAGTAAACTCTTCAAGTTCGCTCTGAGATTAGCATGCAAAAAAAAACAGATGATCAATTGTCTGATAATCTCATTATGCGTACCAGGCATTAAACCCACCATAGACAGTTCGAATCTCAGCCAGTTCAGCAGGAAATGGTTGAGATTCAAACCCTGTATGGGCAGGCTGAATGTACCAAGTTGATCAATCGAATTTGCTTGCGATTATCGCCAGCGGCTGCTATAGCTGCTAGCAATAATCAGTGTCCTCTCCTTGCCCCAACCCCCCCCTCCACCCCTCCTACCAGGAGAATGAGAATACAATGTCTCGGCAGGAGGGATTTCCCTATCAGAGCTGTCTGTGTTGATGGGGGAATCATATGAATTGCTTTCCTGCAAACCAATGTTGCAGGAAAGAAATTTGCAATGTCTATAGCCTGCCTTAATGTGAGTTATTAAACTTTTTTCTATTCTGTATCTTAAAGTGACTGGTGCTCATCTGTTCACATTCCACTATTGTCCAAGTAATCTACACCCTGGGGTAAAAGGTCATCCGACCCTGTCTCTGGGGGTACCACCATGCTTCCAGGGGTCGGGGAGGTGCTACATGTGCAAGAAGAAACAAAGGAATATTTCCCTACAAAACCAAACCATGAATGCACTCAGGAAAATCTGCCCAGCAGCCGAAGCTTGCCTATCCTTTCCACTCGCATATGTGTGCTGCATTAAAAGACAATCCACTTATTTTCTACAATTGTTGCAGATGTGAATATAACACCAAGAATGGGCTTAAAGTGAACCTTTGGCTGGGCTGTGGACATTCACATATTTACATATCCTTAACAAGCAGCAAGTAAGATTTAAAACACTTGTTCATTGATCTCTGTAGCTGCAAGCACTGTGGAGCAATTCATCTTCATATTTCGAAGCAGACGCACGCAGCTTATCCTGCTTTGCTCTCCAAGCAGGGATTCGTAGCCTTCCAGGAGTCTAATCTCAAATGCAACCACAGGGAAGATAAACGAGAATAGGACTTTAACAACTTTAGTGCTTCTGCTCTGAACTTTGAAGATGAATTGCCCCTCAGTGCCTGCAGCTACAGCGGTCAAAATGTAATGGTTAAACAAAAAAAAAAGAATTTGTCTGAAGCTGAGCTTTAAAGGATGTGTACTTTTAGTAAAGAACACAGAGCTGCAGTAGGCGTCATAATGCTGCCAGAAATGGAAATGGTTTCCTTTATGTCCAAGAAATCCTTCATCACCTGCCAAGTCCATACTTGGGGCAGTGCAGTGTTCACATCCTGCATTGCTCCAGACGTTAGAGGTGATTTTAAGCCTTCACTTTTTTAAGCACTTTCAGCAGCATGCAGCTTCTTTATCTTTTATTTCTTGCCTATGTTCCAGTTTAAAGAATATGATTGTAAACCCAACATTTTATATTCCTGACATGTGCCTGCTGTACCATGTACATGTGAAAAAGTTTCCTGTTCTCTTTGTATTGCTTCCTTTGTGTGAAATCCTTGGTGTTCTCTCTGCTTTCCTATTAAAAACTGACCACACTAGGCATGAGAGCACACTGTGGTCAGTTTACTGGCTCAGCCTGCTCTCCTCCAATGATCATATTTTTCCTGACATGCTCCTGCCTGCACAGCCATTCACAGAGAAGCTCTGTGTACTGCTGTTTCTCCTCTCTGAGCTCCTTATGCAGCTGAGAACAGAAAGTACAGTATGTGATCACTTATATAAAAGGGGGAAAAAGTATTTATGACATTTTTGTTAAATGTATACATAAATGTTTTGCTTTTCATTTCAATCTTATACTTAATAGGTTGTTTTTCAAGGTGAGGGTTTACATGTACTTTAAGCTGGTGCCATAACTGTTGTCCTAGGTTTCTGTTTCAAGAGAGCTCCTTTCTTTCCCTGCATCTTATGGAACCCACCTTGCCTATAGGGACTAGGGCTTTATCTCCCTAAACAGTGTGAATCAATGGACACACAAAGCCCCATAGCCTAGGATGGCAAAGTACTCTCCTGCTCCTCCCTTCTCCAAGCTAAAAGACTGGCTGTAGGCTAGGTTCACACATCTGGTGCGAATTTCCCCTCAGCTTTCATTGCAAATTTCCAAAGCATCTGTTGAGCTTCGATTTAGATGCAGTTCAGATGCAAATTTTTGAAGTGGGCAGCCACTGGCATCTTTAACATGAGCTGGTTGTTAAGGAACGGGCCGGGAGGCCGGCCATTGCTTTCTTAACAACCGATGACTCATCAGCTAATTGTAAAAAAAACATTGCTGGCAATATAAAATTGTGACCCCTTTTGGGTCTGGTACGGATTTTAAGGGGAACCCCACTCCAATCAAAAATAAAAAATGGTGTGGGGTCCCCCCCAATCCATACCAGATCCTTATCAAAACATGCAACCTGGTAGGTCAGGAAAGGGGAGGGCGAGCGAATGAGCCTCCTCTTGAACCATACCAGGCCACATGCCATCAACACATGCCATCAACACATGCCATCAACACATGCCGAAAGCACCTTGTCCCCATCAACATTGTTGTGAGCGTTTGCGGGTAAGGTGCTTATCAGAATCTGGAAGCCCCCTTTAACAATGGGACCCCCAGATCCTGGACAACCCTATGTAAATGAGTAGGAGTACAAAAAAGTGTCAAAAAGAAATAAAATTACAGAGACAGAATTTAAAAAAACAAAAACAATATCCCCGGGTGTAGATCCATCATCAATCACAATGCCCGCCACCCCTGCTGACCCGAAAGGCTCCCGCCATCTGCCTCCTTGTGTAACGTCACCAACACAGCATGCACCAGTCGATAATGTGACAAGGGGCGGTGCCACCAGGTGACGTCACAGGATGGCCCCAACCCTTAACTATTTAAGAACTGTCAGACGGCAAAGCAGGCAGACGGCATGAGCGGAGATTTTTTTTCGGGTCGGTGGTGGGCATCATGATTGATAGTGAATCTACACCAGGGGACATTGTTTTTTTTAATAAAAGAATTGTCAAAAACTGTCTTTGCATTTTTATTTCTTTTTGGCACTTTTTTGGTGAATGGGTAGGGGTACCCTATACTCATTCACATGGGGGGGGGGGGGGGGGCAGGATCTTGAAACTGCTTAGTATAAATTAGAGCTGCACGATTAATCGTTATCGCAATTTATTTCCCTATTGCGATCTTGACAAACTATTTCCCGATTCTTTCTATGCAGAGAATTCTCTCTGCTCTGCTAAAGCCGACAGCCGTCAAAAGAAAGGGAAAAAAACGGGCAGTCTGCCAAGAATCACAACATTCTTTAGCAGTGGAGCTTAAGTATAAACATTGTAACGATTTGTCCTTTAGATCAAAGGAATGCACTTTGGTGTGTAAATGAGGGAAGTTTAACCACTTAAACACTAAACCTTTTTCTGACATTTGCTGGTTTCAAGTTAAAATCTTTTTTTTTTTGCTAGAAAATTACTTAGAATAAGCATAATTCGTTCCAGGAGAATGCTTGTAATCCAAAGCACTCGCATATCAAAGCAAGTTTCCCCCTAATGCCGCCTACACACGGTCGGATTTTCCGATGGGAAATGTTCGATGTGAGCTTGTTGTCGGAAAGTGTGACTGTGTATATGCTCCATCGGACATTTTCTGTCGGATTTTCCACCCACAAATGTTTGATAGCAGGTTCTCAAATTTTCCGTCAACAAAACGTTGTTGTCGGAAAGTCCGATCGTTTGTACACAAGTCCGCGCACAAAAGTTCACACATGCTCGGAATCAAGTACGAGGCGGAAGCGCTCGGTCTTGTAAAACTAGCGCTCGTAATGGAGTTATTGCATGATTATTGAACTTCCTTTTTATCGGCTCATCCTACATCTTGTATGTCACCACGTTCTCACGTTCGAAATTGTTGGCCAACATTTGTGTGACCATGTGTATGCAAGACAAGTTTGAGCCAACAACCTTCGGACAAAACACCACGGTTTTGTTGTCCGTGTGTATGCAAGACAAGTTCGAGCCAACAACCTGCGGACAAAAATCCACGGTTTTGTTGTCAGAAAGTCCGATCGTGTGTACGAGGCATTAGAAGACCATGGAAACAAAGATAATTCCTTCCGCATTGACTTCTATTGCATGCAATACTGCATGTGGCCAGAGGTGGGGGGGAGGGTGCCGGAGAGCCTTGGAAATACTCGGGGACAGCTCTGCTGAACTTGAAAACCCTTGGAAAAGCTCAGAAACACTCGGGAACCGAGTGTTTCCGAGTATTTATGAGTGCTTTTAAGTATTTACGAATGGCTCTGCACCATTCCGAGTGCCCCCGCACCTCCTGCCAAATGCGGTAATGCACACCACATTAGCTTGAACTCTGCTCGTGACAACACTCGCAAACCGAGTCAGGATTTTTTTTTTTTATTGTTTGGCTTTCAAAACGCTCGTTAACTGCATTAACCAAGGTTCCATGTATTTTTTTTGTAAAAGACCCTAGAGAATAAAATGGTAGTTGTTGCAATATTTTATGTATTTGGGCAGCAGTCGTTCAAATGCAATTTTTTGGGAAAAAATTACACTTTAATGAATAAAATAAAAAAAATGAACCAGTAAAGTTAGCCCAATTTTTTTTTGTATAATGTGAAAGATTTTACGCTGCGAGAATCGTGATCTTTTTATTGTAAGCAAAAAAAATTGTGATTCTAATTTTTGCCAGAATCGTGCAGCTCTAGTATAAATTATAAAATTGTTTACTGGGTACTGTTTTTATTCTGCTCAACCACAGAGGATTTAATAATACTATAACAAATGTATGTTGTTTGTCACGATAATCATTACAAATTACTTTGACATAGACCCCACCCATAGAATATCAGGCACTATTTAGAAGGGAGAAATCAAAAGTAAAAGAGTTTCGCTTTTAGCTCGCTACATGAAATTGGCGGAGTCGGTGTGCATATGATTACAAGTCATTTTACATTCTCTCCATGTTATCCTGCTCTGCCTCTGCAGGGAGCATATAGCAGAACTAGGAATGAAAATGTCTCCACGTTGATGGCAGGACATACTTTCCATGTTTAGCACTGAAAACAAAGGAAACGGTTTAAATTATCAGCATCCCAGAATAGTATACAAAATACAAACTAGGAGCTTGCAGGCAGTGTTCTCTGGGGGAGGGGGGCATGCTGGGAGCATAATAAAGAGCGCTGTGATATATACACACACATTTCCCTCGTATATCAGCCTCTGCACAATGCGCACACACATTTCAATCAGGAAGTAAAGTCCGTCTAGTTTCCTGGCAGAGAATAATGCATGAGCTCAGTTTCAAAGAGTCCGTGAATGAGGTCTTGAAAGCCACTGCAAGGAATGATTTTAATTGCACTAGTGATCATACTACCCAGAGTGAGAGGCTACAGAATGTTCTGCAGACCACTGGGATCAGGCAGTAATGAATTGCAATCAATGTATTTTGGTGTAAAAAACATTTATGCAAGAAAAAAAAATTATAAAATTAAAAGCAAAACAGACAACAGGGAGGATCAAGGTGTAAATAAGCAATAATACAAAATTAAGCAAAGTTAAAAAATACAATAAAAAAGAGACAGAAGAAAGGAAAATAAAATACACAAAAAGATAAGTAACAAGAACAAGAGAAATAAAAAGGTGAAGATCAAGGGGAAAGCAAGGGAAGGAAGAAAAGTGGGTTAAAGGAACAGAAGAGAGGATGAGTAAAAAAAAAACAAGAGGAAAGCAGGACTATAAATGAGAAGGATGGACGAACTTTAAAAGAAAGGCAGGAAAAAAAAAAAAAAAAGGAAAATATATAAAAAAATAAAATAAAAAAAAACAGAATTTATACAAGGTGAGAAGACTGCATGATGGCCACAAAAGAGGGACCAACTCTGTTCTATGGGACTCACTTTTATATAAAGCTAAACCTTATATTTTCCCCCTCTTACCTTAAAGTGATAAATAAGCAATAATAAAAAATTAAGCAAAGTTAAAAATTAAAAAGAGATAGAAGAAAGGAAAATAAAATACACAAAAAGAGAAGTAACAAGAAAAAGGGAAATAAAAAAGGTGAAGGTCAAGGGGAAAGCAAGGAAAGGAAGAAAAGTGGGTTAAATAAACAGAAGGGAGGAAGGGTAAACAAAAACAAGAGGAAAGCAGGAATATAAATGAGAAGAACGGACGAACTTTAAAAGAAAGGTAGGAAAAAAATAGAAAAAGGAAAATAGAAAAAAAAAAAAAAACAGAATTTATACAAGGTGAGAAGACTGCATGATGGCCACAAAAGAGAGGCCAATTCCGTTCTATGGGACTCATTTTTATATAAAGCAAAGCCTTATATTTTCCCTCTCTTACCTTAAAGTGATAAATAAGCAATAATAAAAAAGTAAGCAAAGTTAAAAAATAAAAAAAGAGAGAGAAGAAAGGAAAATAAAAAAATACACAAAAAGATAAGTAACAAGAAAAAGGGAAATAAAAAGGTGAAGGTCAAGGGGAAAGTAAGGTAAAAACAAAACATGCAAGGTGAGAAGACTGTATGATGGCTAAAAAAAAGAGGGGCCGATTCCCTTCTATGGGACTCGCTTTTACATAAAGTAATACCTTATATTTTCCGCCTCTTAACTTAAAGTGATACTAAAGCCTTATTTCTTTTTGTTTTTGTTTTTTAGGAAATAACAAACATGTTATACTTAGCTGCTCTGTGCAATAGTTTTGCACAGAGCAACCCAGATCCTCCTCTTCTTGGGTCCCTCGCCGACGCTCCTGGCTCCTCCCTCCTGCCAGGTGCCCCCACAGCAAGCAGCTTGCTTTGGGGGCACCCAAGCAAGCACGCTCCCAACTCACGGCTCTGTGTGTCCATTCACACGTGGAGGTGCGGTTCGCCTCGCCCCCTCTGTTTCCTGGTTGGCTCACTGGCCCCGATTGAGAGAAGAGGGAGCCAATGGCATTCTATGCATAAGGTAAAAAACCTTGTGCCTTTACAACCACTTTAATTGCTTGGTTATTCACCAAATACATACTCAGACTTCCTGCAAATCCAGCGGTGTCCTGTTGTCCACTCTCTTCTCCAATGTCATTGGTAGCAAGCTGTATCTTTCTGGTACTTGAAGCTGGTTGATGACATGCATACACCATGTTATCAGGGTTTCAAATGCAAGAACCATAAGGGCCGCCCCTTGAGTGAGTTTATTTGATTTGCTGTCAGTGCCCCCTTGAGGAGATTTCTATTCACTTCCTGCCCTAGAATTACATCAGCAGCAAATCTGAATAAAGTCAGGGTCATGCTCCTCTAAGACCCCTTTCACACCAGGGCGCTTTGCAGGCGCTATAATGTTAGAAATAGCACCTGCAATACGCCCTAAAGAAGCTGCACCATTGTATGTAGTGTGAAAGCCCTAGGGGCTTTCACACTACAGCGGTGCGCTGGCAGGACGTCAGAAAAAAGTCCTGCCAGCAGCTTCTTTGGAGCGGTGAAGGAGCGGTGTGTTTACCGCTCCTCCACCGCTGCTCCCCATTGAAATCAATGGGGCAGCGCTGTAATACCGCCGGCAAAACGCCGCTATTGCGGCGTATTGCTGGCGGTTTTAACCCTTTCGCAACAGCTAGCGGGGGTAAAATCGCCCCGCTAGCGCCCGAAATGCGCCGCAAATCCGGCAATGGGTGGTGTGGTGTGAAAGGGGTCTTATACAGTTGTCATCACAACAGGTCTCCCCATTAAAAGATATACCCTCGTCTATTAGTCACTATGGTGACAGTGGTCACCAGGACGGATAGAGGGGTTAATCTACATAACGGAGACACAGACAAAAAAAAAACATAAAAAAAGACTGATAGGGATTTCCAATCCTTCCATACTCTACCCAAAACTAAATTTAAAAAGTTTAGGCTTTAAACACACTTTAAAACAAAATGTTAGAAAGGGATTAAAAAAGAACTTCATTTAGCACTACTTATATACAGTTGCGCTCATAAGATTACACACCCTCGCAGAATTTATGATTTCTTGGCCATTTTTCAGAGAATATGAATGATAACACAAAAACTTTTCTTTCACTCATGGTTAGTCTTTGGCTGCAGCCATCTATTATCAATCAACTGTGTTTACTCTTTTTAAATCATAATGAAAACAGAAACTACCCATATTACCCTGGTCAAAAGTTTACATACCCCAGATCTTAAAACCGTGTATTGCCCCCTTTAACATCAATGACAGCTTGAAGTCTTTTGTGGAATTTGTGGATGAGGCTTTTTATCTTCTCAGATGGTAAAACTGACCATTCCTCTTGGCAAAAAGCCTCCAGTTCCTGTAAATTCTTGGACTGTCTTGCATGAACTGCTCGTTTGCGATCTCCTCAGAGTGGCTCAATGATATTGAGGTCAGGAGACTGAGATGGCCTCTCCAGAACCTTCACTTTATTCTGCTTTAGCCAATGACAGGTTGACTAACCTTGTGTTTTGGATCATTGCCATGTTGGAATGCCCAAGTACGTCGCATGCGCAGCTTCCTGACTGATGAATGCAAATGTTCCTCCAGTATTTTTTTTATAACATGCTGCATTCATCTTGCCATCAATTTTGACCACATTTCCTGTGCCTTTGTAGCTCACACATCCCTGAAACATCAGCGATTCCATACCTTTTTCTTAGGCCTTGTTGACTCCTCTCCAAATGAAGCATTTATGGTTGTGGCCAAAAAGCTAAATTTTAGGTCTCATCACTCCAAATGACTTTGTGCCAGAAGGTTTGAGGCTTTTCTCTGTGCTGTTAGGCGTATTGTAAGCAGGATACTTTGTGGCATTTGCGTAATAATGTCTTTCTTCTGACGACCATGCAGCCCATCTTTCTTCAAGTGCCTCCTTATTGTGCATCTTGAAATAGCCACCACGTTTTCAGAGAGTTCTGTATTTCACCTGAAGTTATTTATGAGTTTTTCTTTGCATCCCAAACAATTTTCCTGGCAGTTGTGGCTGAAATTTTAGTTTGTCTAGTTGACCGTGGTTTGGGTTCAAAAGAACCCCTCATTTTCAACTTCTTGATTAGAGTTTGAACACTGCTGATTGGCATTCTCAATTCCTTGGATATCTATTTATATCCCTTTCCTGTTTTATACAGTTCAACTACCTTTTCCCGCAGTTCCTTTCACAATTCTTTTGCTTTCCCCATGACTAATGCTGCGTACACAGGACCAGACTTTCCGGCAGACTAGGTCCGAAGGGATTAGTCCGTCGCACAATCCGATTGTGTGTGGGCTAGTCAGATCGCTTTAAAAAAAAAAAAAAAATCAGACGGACCTAGAAATAGAACCTTTGAAAAAGGGAATTTGGTGGTCTTTGGACTTTCTAGGCACGAATTAGAACAACTGAATAGGTAAAAAATCTTTTTTATTTACAAAAACATTAAGACAGCAAAACAATATTAATGTTCTTGTAAATAAAAATGATTTTTTAACTATTCAGTTGTTCTAATTCATGCCTAGAAAGTCCATAGCCCACCAAATTCCTTTTTATCTTAAACTTTAAATGTAGGACGTGGCACGTTTTGATCTCTCTCTGTATCCACCAGACCACACAGTGTGTTGATACAACAAAATTATCTAGAAATAGAACATGTCCGACGGACTCAATTCCGATGGACTAAAATCTGGAAAACCGTTCATCTGTGTGCTGGTCCAACGAACCAAATGCGACGCACAGAAAGCTATTGGCTACTGGCTATTGAACTTCCTTGTTTAGTCCCGTTTACGTCATCACGTTCAAAACAAACGGACTTAGTCCATTTGTGTGTGGCCAAGTCTGTTCGTTCGGTAAGTCCGTTGGAACTCTGCCGAAAGTCCATTGGGAAGACCGTCGGACCTAGTCTGCAGGAAAGTCCGGTCGTGTGTACACGGCATCAGAATCCAGAAACGTCAGTGCAGCACTGGATGAAAGATGCAAGGGTCTGTCAGGAGTCCAGAAACGCATTGACCTTTTATACACACACACACTAATTACAAGCAAACAGGTCACAGGTGAGGATGGTTACCTTTAATAGCCATTCAAACCCCTTTGTGTCAATTTGTGTGCATGTTATCAGGCCAAAATCACCAAAGCATGTACAATTTTGATCAGGGTCATTTGGATAGTTTCTGTATCCATTATGAAAAAGAGTTAACACAGTTGATAAATAAATGACTTCAGCCAAACACTAACCATGAGTGTAAGAAATATTTTTGTGTTATCATTCATATTCTCTGAAAAATGGCCAAGAAATCATATGCCCGCAGGGTTCCTAGGTCCTTCTCCTTCACTAGGCAGAAATAAAACTGAGGCTGCAGGTGCAGGCTGGGGGGTTGTTACCTAAGGGACCACCCCTTGGGCAGAACTAGAAAGTTCTGGTTTTGTTATAACATATTAACATGTTCTGCCTAGTCCTCTCCTGAAGATGGCGTAACAACCCGATGGTATAAGAAAGGAGCTGTGTCAGCCGGTGAACGTAAGAGAAATCATAAATTCTTCAAGAGCTCAAGTTCAATTGCAGCCCTTACTCACCCGCTGGTCTGCACTCACACTGGAATATAATGCTCCAGGGGATGTGTAAAGTGTGCTTTTGGAGCGAACATCAGTGTGTATATGGTTGCTTTATGCAACCCCTGGAACACCACCACGTACAGCTGCCTCATAAAGCACCTATATGTGCACCAACATATGCTATGAAAGCATACTATCACAGTTTTACGCAACCCCCATACACAACTGCATACACTGCCTCTTCTAAAGCATCTCAATGGATGGCCATATGCGGCGGATGTCATTAGAAAGGCTCTGCACGCTTGAGTCCATTAAGCCTTATAGGTTGACTCAAACTCTTATCACTGTCACCTTCCCCGGTCAGCTAATTTTTCATGCACATATGGAGAAAGATATAAAGAAAGGCATTAAAAAAAATAAAAAAATCATATATTAAATACTATCAATTATATATATATATATATATATATATATATATATATATATATATATATATATATATATATATCAACCGCATACAGACAATATTATGTTCCATTGACCGTCTTTAACATTTGAATTAGTGTCCACTTTAAACGTTGGTTTTTCTGCAGCACAATATCCTGCTTTTCCATTTTATTCTGATATCATCGTTCAAAGAAAAGCAAGGAGGGAAGGTTAAGATGAAGAAAGAGCTAGTGAGGGGGCAGGGACACCGGCAGATAGAATACGGAAAAGAAATGAAAGTGGCTAACGGCCTAAAATTGAATTACACAGCCTGCTAATCTTTATGACTGCACGCATTGAGCGCGCTCCCCTCAGCCGCACAGGACTTGGCCTGTCTCACCCCTGAACACACACTGGGTGGGATTAGATCAAACATACCACATAGGCGGCCCTGGCAGAGCACCGCGCGCCAACAGCTGAACTCATATTTGTTAACCATTACCAGGGGTGGGGAGACACAGATGTTATGACTGGGTAGACGTAAAACAAAGCGTGGACAAAGCAGCAGCATACTTCTGTGGTGTTATCATGAGAGATACATTGCTACTGGAACGAATGACATTACGTTGTTCCATGCTGACATATTATCATATCAATTCTACACTAGAGACACCTCACTGGGGACACACCAAAAACCTACACAAAAAGAGAACACTGTGTCTAAAAATGAATCCAAACCGGAGCTGGTTGCTCTAGAGTTCAACTTGGGTTGGACTTGATGGACTTGTGTCTTTTTTGACCTCACCTACTATGTACTATGTACTATGTAACTTGCTTGCAGACTTAATTTGTCTTGAAAAGAGCAGCGGGATGTGATGCAAACCATCACACAATGCCGCTGTGGTCAGAAGAACTTAAAGGAGTTGTAAAGTCTCAAGGTTTTTCACCTTAAAGCGGGGTTCCCATTTAAAAAAAAAAAGAAATTAAAAGTCAGCAGCTGCAGTATTTGTAGCTGCTGACTTTTAATTATTTTTTTTTTTTAATAATTGGACACTTACCTGTCCTGGGGTCCAGCGATGCGGGGGGGTTGAAGCCCTGCTCGTCTTCCCCTCCATTTGGCAGTGCTGGCATTGTAACTGTGGGCGCCAGGCTGTGGCAGTGCGTGCGGCATGTGCGAGCGGCGCCACACGCCGTCATTGGTTGCGCAATCATCTGGGACCTGTCACGTGTCCCAGATGATTGACAGGAGGGAGGGGGCAGAGCTGAGCCCCTCCTGCGCCGAGGGGAAGTGATGTCAAGAGCCCAGGCACTGAAGGAGGCAGACTACGAGGGACCCCCTAGCAACAGCCATTTAGAGGTGAGTTGGAAAAAAAAAATCCAATTTTTTTTTTTTTTTTTTTTTTAGCCACATTCAAGATTTTTTTTTTTTGGGGTGGAACACCACTTTAAGGCATTCATTTTGTGGATGCAACTGCCTCCTAGAGCCCCCCTTTTTCTTACCCGGGAACCCGATCGTTCCAGAAACAAGCATGAGCCCAGCGGCTCCAGCCGATGTCTCGGGTCCTCATTGGATAGATTTATAGCAGTCAAATCCAGTGACACAGGCTGCTGTCAATCAACTCAAATCAAATCCAGTGACACGGGAGCTATGTGTGACACCGGAGCCAGGGGCATGGTCGAGAACTGCTGTCTGTGTCAATGGACGCAGCAGCAGGACTTGGGAGCGCGCCTGCACGAGTGCCCCCATGGAAAGTGGCTCTTCATGGGGGCACTCGATGCGGAGGAGGAGCCAGGAGCGCAGCTGGGGGTCCCCAGAAGAGGAGGATCGGGCCGCTCTGTGCAAAACCTTGCACACAACAGGTAAGTATAACATGCTTGTTATTTAAAAAAAAAGGCCTTTACAATCACTTTAAAGCAGACTGGCCAGCAAACTGATGGCCCTCCAGCTGTTGCAGAACTACAAGTCCCATAACTTGCTTGTAAATGTCAGCCTTGCAATGCCTCATGGGACTTGTAGTTTTGCAACAGCTGGAGGGCCATCAGTTTGAGACCCCTGCTTTAAAGTGAAACTTCAGTCATTTTTTCATCTTTCCATATATTAAATCTTCTGCCCTTGTTGTTTTAACTTTGGATAGTAAAACATTTTTTTTCTGCCAGTGAATACCTTATGCAGCCCAATTCCTGTTTATTGTCTGGTAAAAAGCTTAGGCTTATGACATCATGCACAGCTCTCTCTCTCTTGTGGGAGTTTGCCAGGAAGGGAGGGGCATGAGTCATAAGAGGGCCAATGAGAGCTGCAGAGCTGGAGTTGTGCCTCTGTGTCTGTGCAATTCCAGGAAGTGAACAGGCAGCAGCTTTAGCTGCCCATAGTTACAATGGATGCAGACAGGCTCAGTGGAGGGTGATTCCAGAATCACAGTATATATAAAAGAATATGCAAAGTGGTTGGAGGGAAGCTTCAGAATGGCAAAGATGATATTTTATTTTTAGGAATTTACAGGCATATGCTCTTACAGGAAGAACCCCCCCCCCCTCCCCCCCACAAACTTGTGTTTTTGAGAGGAGCTTTTGAGCAGAAAAGACGCCTAAAGCCCCATACACACAATCGGAAATCCCGCCAGCAAAAGTCCGATGTGAGCTTTTGATTGGAAATTACGACCGTGTGTATGCTTCTTCAGACTTTTGCTGGGGGAATTTCCGCCAGGAAAAAAGATTGAGAGCAGGTCCTCTATTTTTCTGCCGGAAAAAGTTCCGATCGGAAATTCCAATGGTCTGTAGCAATTCCGATGCACAAAATTCCTACGCATGCTTGGAAACAATTCGACGCATGCTCAGAAGCCAGGAACTTAATTTTCTCAGCTCGTCATAGTGTTGTACGTCACCGCGTTCTTGACGGTCGAAAGTTCCGAGAACTTTTGTGTGACCGTGTGTATGCAAGCCAAGCTTGAGCGGAATTCCGTTGGAAAAACCATCCAAGATTTTTACGCCGAAAACTCTGATCGTGTGTACGTGGCATTAGTGCCTAAAAATGCGTGAAGAAGTGTGAAAAATCTCAAAAAATCACAAAAAAATTAGCTGAGGGAAACTCAATAAAAAGAGCACAAAAAAGCTGCAAGGTGCAAGAGCCCTAAAGGGACTGGGAAGCGGTGTTTACCATAATATCCATGGCTGGAGGGAGATCCAAGTTACATCGCCAATCTTGTCTCAAAATATCACCAAAACTGTATTCTCCGCTCCTCCCAAGACCTCCTGCTCTCTAGCTCTCTTGTCTCCTCCTCCCATGCTCACCTCCCTCCAGGACTTCTCTAGAGCCTCTCCCATCCTCTGGAACTCTCCACCTGTTCAGCTATCTCCTACTCCAGCCACCTTTAGAAGATCCCTAAAAAAACCATCTCTTCAGGGAAGCCAATCCCACCTCTAGCTAACAGCTGAGCATTTAATGCTTCCATCAGCTCATCCCCCACAGTTATTACTTTTTGCATCACTTGCCCCATCATATTAGATAGTAAGCTCTTATGAGCAGGGTTTCTTGGCCCTCTTGTATTTTATAGTATTGTAACTGCATTGTTTCCCTTTATATTGTAAACTGTTGGCGCTATATAAATCCAGTATAATAATAATATCTCATCAGTTGCACTAGATTTGAACACTGTCTTAACAAAAAGTTGAAGGTTTAGGAGCAGTGTTAATTTTGGCAGCGAATTTAAATTTAGTTTTAGTCTTAGGACTAAAATAGCATTTTAGTTTTAGTCTTCTGCAATTGTTTTAGTTTTAGTCGTATTTAGTCGAATAGAACTAATTTTAGTCGTCTAAAATCGAATGGGTGTAATTAAATTGTAATTAAATAGTAAACATTTCTCTGCAATTTCCAAACTCATTATATACTGCTGGAGTGAAAAATCGAATATGCTATTATTTATGGTATTGAGGTATGAACATGCACTACAGACCACTGTTAATTTTGAAGTCAAATTTTAATTCAGTTTTAGTCTTATGCCACGTATACAGGACCGGACTTTGACGGACTTCCCGACGGACTTTCAGCGAGGTTCCGACAGGCTTTCCGAAAGAGTGGACCTGCATACACACGATCAGACAAGGCGAGATTGACTTCCCTTTCTAGTCCCGTCGTACCTGGAGTTACGCTCCAAATGAACAGACGGGCAAGTCCGTTCATTTTGAAAGTCCGTCGGGAAGTCCGGCAGTCCCCCTTCCCCAAAGCACCCACCCCCCCATGTTGAGGGTATGCGGCCTGGTACGGTTCAGGAGGGGGCGAGGGCACTCGCTCTTCCCCACCACCTTTCCTGACCAGCCAGCTGTGTGCTCAGATAAGGGTGTGGTATGGATTTTGCTCCAATCCATTTTTTTGGCGTAGGGGGTTTCCCTTAAAATCCATACCAGACCTAAGAGCCTGGTGTACAGTACCCTGTAGCCAAGAACCAGCACAATAGGATCGCGCTGGAAACATTCTCGCGGGCAGGTGCTGTAGCTGCCCTTGCGCTGTATTTGGTCCGTCGGACCAGCATACAGACGAACAGGCTTCCCGATAGGAACCTGGTCCCACGGACCAAGATTTAAAACATGTTCTATTTCTAGGTCTGTCTGACTTTTGGGAAGAAAAAGTCAGACGGAGCCCACACACGATCGAATTGTCCGACGGACTCTGGTCAGCCGGACCAATTCTGCCGGAAAGTCCGATCGTGTGTACTCGGCATTAGTTTTTTGACTAAAATCCCATTTTAGTTTTAGTCGTATTTTAGTCATCTCATTTGTTTTAGTATTAGTTATATTTTAGTCGACTAAAATAGTATGGTCGACTAAAATGTTTTAGTCAACGAAATTAACACTATTTAGGAGTTGGGCTTCTTCATTGTATGTTAGAAGAGAAGTGTGGGATTTAAAAAAAACAATCACACTCAACTAGGTGGATGCAGCATCGGTCTGATGCTGCATCTGTCCCCCGCCACCTCTAAAGCCTCATACACACGATCGGACTTTAAACAAAATTTCCTGTGGATTTCTGTACAAAGTGCGTTGGCAGTGAACTGGTTAAAGATACACATGATCTGACTTTTTCAGCCAACTTTCACCAAATCATGTGGTTTTTCTGCTTTTTACCGCCACCTTTGGTCAACTTCTGTATTGTTGTCTGATCTTTTGCACTGGTTCTGAGCATGCGTGTTTGTAAAGTCCGATGGTTTTCTGTACACACGATCGGACTTTACTCCATCGGACTTATGTTGTCGAAAAGTTTGTCTGTTCACACAGCCAACATTTGTCCAATGAAAACCGAAAAAGTTTGTCCGATGGAGCGTACACACGGTCGGATGTTGCCTTAAAACAGCTAATTTGCATGTTTGTTGTCAAAAAGTCAGATCGTGTTTACGGACCTTTAGACTGAGAACTGAATAATCAAAGACCACTGATCACTCGGTTCTCGGTCTTCAGTGAGAGGAGAGCCGGTGATTGCCAGTCATGCTCTCACATAGCGGTGATATCCTCATATACGCCAGAGAGAGCAGAGTGGTGGTTTGTTTGAAACCTTACCCTGCTTTTAAAATAAAGGAGGCACAAAGTTTGTACAATATGGAGTTTTTCAAGTGTTTTGTTTACTGAGTGCTGCCGAAACTATTGTCTGAGCAAGTATTGAGCAAATAGAAGGCTGCATTAGTCCACCTGGAGTTGGCTGGTGAATGCTGAGCTTGCTTAGACCTTCATGGTTATAGGATTTGAAAGTACAGTAAACGGCCTTATTACTTGGTGGCGGCACACTGGATTTACTATTACAACACAGAAGACCTACATGATTGCACATCTATGGAACATTACTTTGTATGAATATTTATTCACCCATGGGACTTTACACCTGTTGGATTTTCTGTTTCGCAATTTAAAATCCTTAATTGGATCGATGTTTCATTTCCCCCCCACCTGTTTTCCCTCCCCCTCCTTTCCCCCGCCTTCTTTATTACCTACCCCTCCCCCCCTTTCCTTTTAATCCCATTTATAGACTATATAGACCCACACGTGCATATTTTTTTTACATATACATATTTTTGTTTATGGTCAACTCCTCCTGAAGAAGCGACCCTTGAAGCAAACATGTTGAGGATCACGTTTGGACCTACATCTTTTTCCCCATATACTTGTGGGGTTTATTTGCTCTTTATTTTGTATTACTTGTATTATTATGCAATAACCATTTTATGCAATTTTGTATTCAATGTTTTTAATTTTTTGTTCTTTTTCAATAAAATCATATTTTTATATCTACCTTGTCTAAATCTCTGGGTACTGAGATAGTCCACAACAATTTATGTTGTCTTGGGGCAATTTTTGGGGTAGCCAATGACACGCCCCTTTTTTCATTATACCCAGAAGTTTGTTGGATGCTGAAAATTCTGTAGTCACCAAAGCTCTTGAAGACAAGAAGTTCAAACTCACTACCTGCTAGAAAGGTAAGTATTATGGGTCTTGTTATGTAGGGGGGTTTTATTTTTAAATTTTTTTCGCCCCACCTGATAGTCTCTTTACCCTTTTTATTGCCACCAACATAAGGCATATGGGGCTGGCAGCTGCATCTTTTGGCACACTCTCAGATTCTACAGTGACTGGGAGGGGAGTGTGTGTGTATTTGTGAAGCTGACTTTCTGATGGAAGTGATTTGGGTGGCTACAAAGTCGTCTGATCACTTCTACAGTCAGGAACATACTACCCCTGTGCACGACCTCCTCTAGAATGTATCCCGGGCTCCGCTGTCCCGCTGGCGGGACCAGGGAAGGCATGGCAGCTGTCGCTGGGTAGAGCAGAGGGAGCTAATCTATTGGCCCCCCTATGTAATAGCAATAAATTCATGTAAAAAAAAGAATGGAAATTGAAAAGTTTACAAAAATAAAAGAAATATACAATCATAAATGTACATAAACCCATGCATCGGGCACACTGAAGATTGCACCACATGTTACATACCGTTGTGTGCACCAGAGTAAGAGTAATTAACTTTAAACTGGTTACCCTGAAAATCCACCCATTAGCACAGTGACAGGGATAACTACTGGATGACAGAAGACCATACCTGCTCATGACCTCAATGAAGCCTGCCAAATCCCCCTAACAAACATGTCTGCATTAGTCCTAAGCAGGGACGGACTGACCATTCGGCCACTCGGGCACTGCCCTCAGTAAAACCAGGGACAGTATGTAAAAATCTGTGTTTTATTTACATCTGTCTCTTAAATGTCCCTCACCGACATCCTTTTGGTCTAAAAATCCCAAGATTATAGCTGCCCCACCTCTCCAATACCTTCTCAGCCAATAGAAACATGTCTGTGTATACTGTGTGATTGTATACTGGGTGGCCCCATAATCTCTGATTGCCTGGGGGCCCCATAATCTCCTATTGCCCGGGGGCCCCATGAGTTGTCAGTCCACTCCTGGTCCTAAGCTAACATACGTACAAGTCCATAGAAGACTACACAGCTCACCAGCACAGGCGCGGTACTACACTCAATCGGCTCAGAGAAAGCCAATGTAAACACAGGCAGTGAACTGGCTCCTACATGCCCCTCTGATCTGAGCTCTGCATTCTTCTTCAGTAGAAGTGAATGGGAGGGGTGCAGGGACTTCAGAATTATGTTGTATATAATTTAATTTCCACTTCTTAGGTTGATATACTGTACATGAAGAAGAGATCAAAATGAAATAGGTGTCCAGTTTGGGAGTTTTCCATTGACATTTGGTGAAAATATAACATTTTAGCTGCTGGCCTTTACTTTTTTTCAAACAGGTCCAAGAACCATTTTATTGGGGACTGGCCAAGATTTTATCCATCCATGGGCAGGCTGATTGCATAGATCAGTGGTCTCCAAACAGCAGCCCTGGGGCCGGATTTTGCCCCTTGCTTGCATTTATCCGGCCCTTGGGGCATTTTTCTTCCCACTGACACCAGCAATGGAGGCATAATTCTTGCCACTGACACCAACAACAGAGTTGTTGCTGACACCAATAATGAGGTACTATTCAACCCAAAGACACAAATGATGGGGCACTAAAAATACCCCTAATACCGAAGGTAGGACATTGTTTACTCACCCTGACACCATGACATTTTTTATCCCCAATGGCCACAGTCTAGCCTCCCCTGCCACCAACAATGGGCACTATTCCTTTCCCTGCCACCAACAATGGGGCATAATTTCTTTCACTGACACTAACAATTGAGCATAATTCCACTGACGCCAAATATTTATCTCCCTAATAACAGAGATTGGGCATAGTTTACTCCCACTAGGCATGGTCCGGCCCCCCTAAAGTCTGAAGAACAGTAAATTGGCCCTTTTTTTAGAAAGTTTGGAGACCCCTGCTATAGATAAAGTAAAAAATGTGCGGCGCTAATAGCTACTAATATGCCTATCCAGTACAGCAAGTTAGACATTCATTCACCTGTCGATTGACTTGACTGGTACAACCAGCATGTCGGCTCTTCATGTCCCACACTGCCGGGAGAACACAATGGCTCTGCAGGAGGAATTCCCCCATCAACACTTGCTGCGTTGATGGGGGAAACAAGTAATTGTCTTTCCTGCAGTTGCAGGAAAGAAAATTGCATAGTCTATGGCCTGCTTAAAGCTTGCCATACACTATTTGCCCACCTATTCCTCACACCTTTGAGGTGAATGGGGAAATCCTCCCTACTGTGTCTTTGTATTTTGACAATGGGACTCCTCCACCATCAGAATACACTGATCAGTGCTGCAGCCCATTGGCCGTTCATGGAACGTTGATTGATAGATCGACTTCTTATGAATGGGAACTGCCATTCATGAATCGAAATTTGGCTGGTTCCTGCTGAATTGCTAGATTTAGGCTGGCCATACACGAGTCAAATTCAGCCGAGATTCAAACCCTTAATAGGCAGGCTGAATGTACCAAGTTGATAGATCAATCAACTTGGGTACAACCAACCTGTTGGATTCATTTTCGATTACTGCAAGCAGCTGCTATAGCCACTAACGATGATAAATGTCTTCTCTTGGCGGGGATGGCTTCCCCTGCCCCTGCAAGGAGAAGGCAATTGCTCTGCATTTTCCCTGTCGAAATTGTCTGTGTTGATGGGGAAATCAGATTAATAGCTTTTCAACCCGTGGTTGCAGGAAAGAAATTGTCACCATCTATGGGCTGCTTTAGACTGGCCATATATACATAATTTTTTTGCAATCAGCCAGAAAAGGAATTCCCTTATTCACACAATCGAGGTGGATGAAGGAATCCTCCCCACGGTGTCATTGTATTCTGAGACTCCCCTGCAGATAAGTGGCAGCACTGATTAACCACTTCAGTCCCGGAAGATTTTACCCCTTTCCTGACCAGAGCATTTTTTGCGATTCGGCACTGTGTTGCTTTAGCTGACAATTGCGCGGTCGTGCGACATTGTACCCAAAATTGACATCCCTTTTTCCCACAAATAGAGCTTTCTTTTGGTGGTATTTGATCACCTCTGCGGTTTTTATTTTTTTGCGCTATAAACAAAAAGACCGTAAATTTAAAAAAAACAAAGCAATATTTTTTACTTTTTGCTATAATAAATATCCCCAAAAAATATATATAAAAATAAATTATTTCTCAGTTCAGGCTGATACATATGCTTCTACATATTTTTGGTAAAAAAAAAAAAAATCGCAATAAGTGTATATTGATTGCTTTGCCCAAACGTTATAGCGTCTACAAAATAGGGGATATATTTATGGCATTTTTATTATTATTTTTTTTTACTAGTAATGGTGGCGATCTGCGATATTCATCAGGACCGTGACATTATGGTGGACACATCGGACACTTTTGACACTATTTTGGGACCATTGTCATTTATACAGTGATCAGAGCTACAAATAGCCAATGATTACTGTATAAATTACACTGGCAGGGAAGGGGTTAAACACTAGGGGGCGATCAAGGAGTTAAGTGTGTCCTAAGGAGTGATTCTAACTGTAGTGGGGATGGGCTCACTACAACATGACAGAGATCACTGCTCCCGATGACAGGGAGCAGTAGATCTCTGTCATATTGCTAGGCAGAACAGGGAAATGCCTTGTTTACATAAGCATCTCCCTGTTCTGCCTCTCCTCACCGCAATCTTGGCCCGCCAGCGAACATTGAGTTCCCGGGACCCGCAGGCACACTCCCATGGCACGCGTGTGCCCGATAGGTGACAAATTGTTGTAGGGTTGTACAGGCATGCCCATTTGCCTGCCTGTGCCATTCTGCCGACGTACATCTGTATGCGGCGATCAGCAAGCGGTTAAAGAAATTTTTTTCAACAAGCCCGTTTTTGTCATTAAATTGACTTCTGACAATTGGGATTGGCCATAGATGGATCAAAATTTGTATGGTCCCTACTCAACCAGCCAAATTTCAATTCATGTATGGCCAGATTTAGGCTTTTCTTCCATTTTAAGGACCTGACTGGGCTATCTGGCAGGGGTGACTGGATCTTCAAATGCGGGCCAAAGCCTTTGCCATATAAATGATTGCACATATATTGAAGTCACAGTGTATTCCAGCTGTTATGCAGGAGTTCACCTTCAATTAACGCAAAGACATCTTCAGTCCATATGCAGTCATGAATCATGTGAATGTTTCCCCAACAAGGATAAGGGTGAAGTTGTGTTACACAACGTGTCAAATGCTGCTTTGATCTGCCATAGGATGGTGGGGCTGTGGAGGAAGTGAGCTTTGCTACAGTCTAATCATATAAGTGAACACAGACCGTGGCCAGGGGAGAAGTGAACTGTAAGATGATCCAGACTTGGTAAAGACATGTTCCCTTTCTTGCAGGTCACAACAGATCAAATGAAAACAATTATTTAAACTAACTGTGTTTAAAGCGGTTAACAATCGCCAAGGTCAAGTGACTGCGGAGTTACAAGGCCCAAGGGGCATGTTCATATGAAAACAATGCAAATAAATTATCTCGCAGACCTTTTCAGTCACTAAGTGACCACAAAGGTCATTCTGTGTGCAGTCTGAAAACTTTTATGCAAAACCAGTATAGATTATTTATCAGACGGAGAGAACCTTCTGGATTCAGCGGAATGCCAACAGCCTACAGTCTGCATGCTGGCAGGAGCGATATGTGTATCAAAGACAAGACGCACAACTTGCTTTTAACATTCTAAATGATGATTCATTTTGAAGAAGGATCAAAACAGGGTACGTGTACACGGGGGGTGGGGGGGTCTAGCCAATGTGCATCCAATCCCAGCATTTTCAGGTGTTCAGGAGGCAACACCCAGCCCACAGCCAGCAGTCGGTCAAAATCTATGCCTGGAATGCAGGAATTCTGAGTACTGGGCATACGTCCCTTAATGCATCCGGCCCTAAACACGAGTATCACTCAGTACAGCATCCAGCCACTTGACCTCCTGTGCATCTGAAATGCCACAATTTGACATACATGAGCTAAACCTCAAATGTGCAGGAGGCCTACGAATGACAAACCCCCTTTTTTTTTAACTAGGGATAAGCATGGGTGTCCAAAAGCCTTGAGATTGGGCACCGCCATCTTGAATGTGATGTCAGCAGTAGAGATAAGCTCAGGAGTGTTCAGATGCTCTTCCAAACCCATGTGGTCGAGCCAACCAGGATGATTGGTAATGGACCAACCATCTGTACCTTAATGCATCCGGCCCTAAACACGAGTATCACTCAGTACAGCATCCAGCCACTTGACCTCCTGCACCTCCTACACATCTGAAATGCCACAATCTGACGTACATGAGCTAAACGCCAAATGTTCAGGAGGCCTGGGAATGACAAACCCCAGTGTGTTCTAGCTAGACATGAGTATAGGTGTCCAAAAGCCTTGAGACTGGGCATCGCCATCTTCAATGTAATGTCAGCAGTAGAGATGAGCTCAGGAGTGTTCAGATGCTCTTCCAAACCCATGTGGTCGAGCCACCAGAATGATTGGTAATAGACCAATCATCTGTACCTTAATGCATCAGGCCCTAAACACGAGTATCACTCAGTGCAGCATCCAGCCTCTTGACCTCCTGCACCTCCTGCACATCTGAAATGCCACAATTTGACATACATGAGCTAAACACCAAATGTGCAGGAGGTCTTGGAATGACAAACCCCAGTGTGCTCTAGCTAGACATGAGTATAGTTGTCCAAAAGCCTTGAGACTGGGCACCGCCATCTTCAATGTGATGTCAGCAGTAGAGATGAGCTCAGGAGTGTTCAGATGCTCTTCCAAACTCATGTGGTCAAGCCCACCAGGAAGCTGTCACCTGTATTTGACCAATCATCTGTGGCAGGGGCATTCTGCACCTCGTAGCTGAATGTATACAAGAGGTGTGTATATTTGCAGCTGCGGTAAGGGGGAACCCATTATAGATGAGAGCATTTCCTGGCGGGCTGAGCCACGTGGGTTCAGAAGAGCATCTGAACACTCATGGGGTCATCTCCACTGCTGACATCACATCCAAGATGGCAGTGGCCAGTTTCAGGGCTTTTGGATGTCTACACAAGGAAGGCCACTACAGGTAAATGACATGTAGAAAACACAGTGCGTTAAAGCGGAACTTCACTCTTTTTGAACTGGGGGAACAAGTACCATTTTTTAGTTGGTGCCCACTCCCACTTCATGAATTCTCAACTAGGCATGGATGACACCACTTGTTCTGACCCCAAGCCTCCTGAGACACATCACACATCCCAGGAGGCTGCAGGATCAGTCTCACTGCACTGCGCAATCTCATGCATGTGCAGTGGGGGGCTGGCTGTGATTCATCAGAAGGTCACAGCCAACTCTTTTATCCCAAATGGCAGTGCCAGGGACCCCCAGCAGTGAGAAGAATTGGCTTTGGGGAGACATCACTGGAATCCATGGACTTTTAAATAAAAAAATTAAGAAATCTTGGTGATGTTCCTCTTTAAACGTACACATAACATTATGGGAGGACATTTGTTGAAATGAATGGTCTGCTGACAGGGTCCCTTTAATGAGACAACTGTGGATGATCTCCTTCCACAGCTTTTTGTCATGCATTTCTAAGCACTTCTAAGATTATCCATATCATCAGAAACAATAAGTAGATATATTCTCATCACCTGACGTACAGTGCACCTTTGTTAAGAGATGTTACTTTGTGAAAATAAAGGAACAAAAAAACACACTTGGACACATAATTTGGCCATATTATTTGCATATTAGGATTGCTGCCTTAATAGCACTGTTATTGATTGCTTTGTGTAGGCTTCACATCTGCTTTACAAGCACGATCAGTGATTGCCCCATTCATATCCTCTTATTGAACTTTTAGTTCCACGTCGTCTTGCCACAAGCTAACAAATGTTTAAGTAATGATCGTTATATGCTATTTCCAAGGCTGTTTTTTTTTTTTTATTATTGTTTCAAGTTGTTTTTTTTATCAAAATGTGATCTCTAGTATACTTGATTGCCAGTAAATGTGAATTTTTGAAATGTTGGTGGATATCTGATTTGACATAGATGTGTCATCTATTATGCACATGATTTTAAAAATGTAAGTCAGCTGCATATTTTTCCTGTATAAAAGCATCACAAAATAGCAAATTCTCTTTAAAATTCCATCTTCTAATATAGACCCTCGCTCATTCAACCAGAGATGAGAGGAACTATCTCAAGCTTGGGAATATTAAAGAGAACTTGTCACCTTGTATAAGGTATAATGCTACCAAAAATTATATTATAGAATAGGCTTTAAAATATCTTGTAATATTATGTATAATTATTATTGATAATAAAAAGATCCACTGCTATCTGGTGTCACCTGTAAATACATATAAAGCTTCAAGTCTGCAAAGTGTGATCCCTGGAGCTCAGCACACATATTACAATTGGATCATACAATCAATCCCCTTTAGATCTACATGCAATGAAGCAGTATGAGGGGTTTCCAAGCTGGATACAAACTGACTGGATAGTTTTGGTGGCTCCTCATAGTTTTGTTAAATCCAAGGTTTCATGCAAACAGGCGCATGAGGCCATACAATGTAAATGGCAGGTTTGTTTCTATACTTGGGAGACACAGCTGCTGCATACAACCGCCCATAGTAATGAATGGTTCTAGGTGGGTATTGCCGTATTTGCATATAAACACGTACACATGCAGAGGTGTATGTCTCTGAATGCGAATTGTGCGTCTATGCCACGTTTTATGCAAGGCATATACCTATGTACAGTCATTTATTACTATGGGCAGCTGTGAGCTGGAGCTGCCTGAAATTTATATTGTAGGGCTTCATGAACCAGTGTGCATGAAGCTTAAAAGAGATTGTATTTTCATGTATATATGTATGTAGTCATGTATGACAATCTTTTTTTTTTTTTAGTTCTGTCCCCCATGTAACAAAGTATACGTAGTACTTTGTCATGTTTTTGAATGCTCTCTAACTCAAGTTATAAAGACTGACCTGCTCCCTACCCACCTGCTATTGCCGATCCGACAACAACTTTGAAGGACACGGCTGCTTTATACCTGCAGCTTGCCGTGGCTGTGAACACTTTCCTGAGACAAGCAACGGCAAGAGGAATGCATGGGCTAACATGTCCCCTTTCCTCTGCTTTCCTCTTATCATTGTTTGTCTCAGGAAACACAGCCGAGACAAGTTGCAGCTATGAATCAGCCGTCTCCTTCAAAGCTGTTGTCAAGTTGGCTATGGCAGGATTGGAGAGGGGCAGTTTGGACCTCATAACTAAAGTTAGAAAACACTTAGAAACATGGGACAAAGCACTATGTGTACCTTCTCCCATAGGGGACAGAACAGTAAAATAAACATTAGAATGACAAACTCGCTCATGCATGTCTTTATGGAGCTTGCTTTGTGCAATGGTCCAGATCATTCGGTGGAGAAGGGATTATGGTGTGGGGTTGTTTTTCAGGGGTTGGGCTTGGCTCCTTAGTTCCAGTGAAGCAAACTTAAGGTGTCAGCAAACCAAGACATTTTGGACAATTTCATGCTCCAAACTTTGTGGGAACAGTTTGGGGATGCCCCATTCCTGTTCCAATATGACTGTGCACCAGTGCGCAAACAAGATCTATAAAGACATGGGTGAGTGAGTTTGGGGGTGGAGGAACTTGGCTGATCCCCACAACCCGATAGAACACCTTTGGGATGAATTAGAGCAAAGACTGCGAGCCAGGCCTTCTTGTCCATATCAGTGCCTGACCTCACAAATGCGCTTCTGGAAGAATGGTCAAACATTAACATTCCCATAGACACACTCCTAAACCTTGTGAACAGCCTTCCAAGAAGAGTTGAAGCTGTTATAGCTGCAAAGGCTGGCCAACTCAATATTGAACCCGGACTAAGACTGGGATGGCATTAAAGTTCATGTGTGAATAAAGGCAGGCATCCCAATACTTTTGGTAATATAGTGCATACCGGTATACTGTATGTATATATATATATATATACATATATATATATATATATATATATATATGGAAAGGCCAGTATGGTGGCCTGGAATTATGGGTGGAGCCCGGTGGTGTATATAACCAGCCCGTTCGCCTGGCTCCCTCGTCGGTTCCGGTGCGCGATATCTGATACGTCAGAAATCAAGGGCCGACTATCCACAAGACTTTACAGTGAGCCGGGTTCGTGAGTTCCACGTTTTCGTCCGCCTCGTGTCGACAAAGCCTTGTCGTTCGTCAGCGTCCGTCTGGTTGCCGTCTGAGTCGCTATACTCTAAATCGAATTTTCCGTTGTCGTACAACACGTCTGGGCCGGCTGTCGCAGGTAGGGCTTCGGCACCCTTTTCGTTCATGTGTTATTAAGTCACGTAAACTAGATTCCGGAACTCACGAACCACTCACTCTAGGTTACACGAACGTCTTAACTTATATTCGATACCTCATGTCACTACCCCTTCTTCGAAGAAGTCGTTGTCACCTTTTCGGTACTTGTCGTTCGTGCCGACAGGCACTTCGTTTCGTAGCACGTCATTGCTAAACCGAACGACTCATTTTGTCGTGTTCGAATCGATCGAACCGTTTCGAAAGCACAGCTGTCTGCTTGTCACGCTAAATTGAGCAGTCCGGGCAATGTCAATCTCAGGTTGTTCAAAGAAAAAAAAAAAAAAAAAAAAATAATTTCATACCGTTTGTACTAGGTCCGTCAGGTCATTTCTTTCCATGTCAATCATTGCAGTCATTTCAATCATGCCAGTCGGTTATGTTGAATCATTTCATTTTCTGCCACTTCTAACCATGTTATCATTTCTGTCACTTACCACACTCCGATTCGAATCCCGTCGCATCTCTAACGCACCGATTCGCTTCGAAGTGCCCCAAGGTTCGGCCTCATTTCTGTACATGCTCCAGAGACTGAGTCACTCCCAGGTTCAAGCATGGTCCTTGATTCTAGTCTTTGTCATGGCATATCATTTCTGTCACTTATTACGCTCCAATTCGAATCCCATCGCATTCCTTATGCATCGATTCGTTCTGGTGCGCCCAGCTGCTACACCTCATTCCAGTACCCCCCCCCTTGCCTGAGCTCCACGTGGCAGGCTCCCCCCCCCCTGCCTGAGCTCCACGCGGCGGGGTCCCCTCCCCCCCCCCCCTGCCTGAGCTCCACGCGGCGGGGTTCACCCCCGCCTGAGCTCCACGTGGCGGGGTTCCCCCCCCCCCTGCCTGAGCTCCACGTGACGGGGTCACCCCCCGCCTGAGCTCCACGCGGCAGACCCCCCCCCCCCCCCTGCCTGAGCTCCACGTGGCGGGCTCCACCTCCGCCTGAGCTCCACGCGGCAGGCCCCCCCCCCTCTGCCTGAGCTCCACGTGGCGGGCTCCACCTCCGCCTGAGCTCCACGCGGCAGGCCCCCCCCCCCCCCTCTCTGCCTGAGCTCCACGTGGCGGGCTCCACCTCCGCCTGAGCTCCACGCGGCAGGCCCCCCCCCCCCCCCTGCCTGAGCTCCACGTGGCGGGGTTCACCCCCCTGCCTGAGCTCCACGTGGCAGGGTCCACCTTCGCTTGAGCCCCACGTTCTATGTGCAATTTGCGTTAGAAACAAAAAGGAATAAAAAAATGGGGAAAGGGAAGGAAAGGAAGTTTTGCATCTGCGGCGCAACCAAGTCACGTCTCTGTCGCCATATGCACGTTATTCTAAATTCAGTTGTCTGCTCGTTTTTATGTAGCTCGTTTCAGTTATGTCTTCCATCACATTTCAAGTCTTACCTCCACTATTTAGCTAGACATCTCTCTGCAGGTATAGGAGTCTCATACAAACTCACCTTCATCTCCTCAGATCAGTCGAGTTTTCAGTAGGTCCAACCTGCACCGGGTCGGACGGTGCCTCCTTAGGTAAGAGAATCTTCTGGGAAGGGAACGCTCACAAGCGGTAGTATCCTTCTCTAAAAAAAAAAAAAAAAAAAAAAAAATGTTTGCTTAGGAGTCTCCTACGAGTCTTGTAATCCATGTCACCCTCTTAGGTTCCGTATAGGAGAAAAACCCGGACCCTAGGATTAATAGGCTCACCAAGCCTGGATTTTGCCACCATGTCCCAGGCTGGCAGCGAGGACTTCACGGCTCCGTTGTCCCCGTCTCTCGTCTCAGAGAGCGGCAGCCAAAGGTCCTTCAGATCATGGACCATTCCAAGGCTGACAGCCGAGTTGAGGCGTAGGGGTGTACCCTTCCCAGCTACAGCCAGAAAGGCCGAGCTCTTCGGGCTCCTTTTTCCTCCCCCAGCCGCGGTTGAGGATAGTGTCCAGCAGGCCTCCCTGGGCTCTATCGCTGCTTCCATCACGCAGCTTCACACGCTGGTGTCATCCCTGACGACCTCAATGTCAGAGGTTCAGAGTCGGGTGGCCCTCCTCGAGACCCGCCCAGTTGTTTCTCCTCCTACACCAGCTTTACAAGCAGTGGAGAACACCAGCGCAGGTACCCCCGGGTGTACACCAGTAGTGTACCCTTCTCATTTAATATCAGCCAACATCAGGAAGGACATCCTAGAGGGAAAGGACGTCAATCTGGCTTCACTCCTGATATCCATTCATGAGCTGGCAGAAAATAAAGCTTACACTTGGGGGGACGTGTCGGTGGTCCTCAAAGCCAAAGACCCCAGGCTGGACAGGAAGCTTTCAGTCACCGAGTTCACCTTGGCCTTCGGCATGCTGAGGGATGTCATCTGCTCGGCCTCCCCCGGCAGGAGGGAGGAACTGGATCGTTACCTCCACGTAGTAGTTGACCTGGGGTACAAATACGGCGGTTTTGCATTTTATGACTATCACCGCTCCTTCTCCGCTAAGGCGGCCGCCAGGCTCTCCCAATTTCAGATACCTACGGATTGGAGTGTCTTGGACACCGAGTTGTTCTGTCGACACTTCGCAGGGCTGCGGTCTCCTCTTTGTGCCATTTGCCAGTCGGCTACTCACACCGCGACTTGGTGTGCCAGCTCAGTGGCAACCCCACCCGTAGACGGTCCATCGACCTCAGGCACTGCCCAGGCCCTACCGGCGCCGGTACGCCTGCCGCAGACGGATAAACTGGGGCGCCCGGTCAAGACCTTGGGGGGCGCAGCCATCTGCAACAACTACAACAGCGGGTCGTGCAATTTCAGCCAGTGCAGGCTGCTCCATGTATGCTCACGATGTAATAGAGCTCATCCCAGGCTCATGTGCGAGGTCAAGCAGGCTAGAAAATCTTGACTAAGCCGGGTCAACGTGTCGTGGCTCAGCGTCTACCTCGCCAATCATCCCACCCCCTCACTTGCCACCTACCTAGTCCAGGGCTTTACTCAGGGCTTTCATACAGGACTTATTTCCCTCCCTCACCTTACACACGAGTGCCAGAACCTGCGGTCAGCAGCCACGGACGTTCAAGCCATCGACCAGCTATTACAGGCAGAGCTAGACCGGGATTTCATCATAGGCCCTTTCACGAAGCCCCCATTTAACACCTGGCGAGTCAGCCCTATTGGGCTTGTCAAGGGCAAGTTCTCCAATAAACTTAGGTTGGTCTACGATTTGTCAGCGCCTTATTCTTCCTCTGTCCCCAGTCTTAACTCTCTTATCCCCTCTGAGGAGTTCTCCCTTAAGTACGCGTCCGTAGACATGGCCATCCAGGCCATTCTCAAGTCAGGCACAGGAACATGGCTCTCCAAGGCCGACATCTCGGACGCCTTCAAGCTCCTTCCTATCCACCCATCTCTCTGGTGCTGGCATGGCATCAAATGGAGGGAGCTCTACTATTTTGCCACTAAGCTAACCTTCGGGTCCAAGAGTAGCCCCTGGCTCTTCGACTCGTTTGCGCAGGCTCTCGAATGGATCTTGCTGCACGTAGCCCAGTGCCAGGGAGTCATACACTATTTGGATGACTTCCTGCTGGTCGAGTCACCTGGCTCCCTTCCAGGGGATTTGGATAAACTAAGGGTGGTCTTCAATAACCTTGACGTCCCGATTGCTGAGCACAAGGTGGAGGGCCCTGCGCAGGCAATCACCTTCCTCGGGGTCAGCTTAAATACCAGCACTATGCAGGCCAGCCTCCCCCCGGATAAACTAAGCCGCATCAGGTCGGTCATGAGGGACTTCACCCGCACCAGAACTTGTACCAAGAGGCAGTTACAGTCCCTTCTCGGTATGCTTAATTTTGCCATGCGCATCATCCCTCAAGGTCGCGCTTTTATATCACGCCTGTTAGTCCTACTGTCTCATTCACAAGACCCGGAGCATATCCTCAGCCTGGACCCCGCAGCTATAGCTGATCTTGCCATGTGGGAGGAATTCCTGACGTCCTGGAATGGTGTGTCCCTATTCATTCCCTCCGTGTCCTCCTCGTCACCGCAGGTCGTGACCGACGCAGCGGCCTCTACAGGTTTTGCGGCAATTTTTGGCCACCTCTGGCTCGCAGCCCCTTGGCCTCCTCAGATACTGGCTATTCCGGGCTTCACCGAGACGTCCTCCCTATTCGAGTTGTACCCCATCGTAGCCGCTGCCCATACGTGGGGCCGCAGTTGGTCCGGTCAAACAGTGACCTTTTCAACGGACAATCTCGCCACTGCGGAAATCATTAACAAAGGCAGGTCCAAGTCTCTGGAGATTATGTCCTTCCTGCGGCGGCTGGTCCAGCTCTCATTATTGTTTCAATTTAATGTTCATTGTGCCTTTATCCCCGGTAAATGTAATCGGGCAGCGGACGCCCTCTCCCGCTTTAACTTAGTTTCCTTTTTCGATCAGGTGCCCGGAGCCGGACCAACGTCAGCAGTTATCCCGGACTGGTCTCAACTGACCCTGGATTAACCCCTCACCTAGTAGCCGCGACGCAACTCATCAATCACTCCCTCGCAGACAATACCCGCAAGGCCTACCAAACAGCCTGGAGGGCCTTTAACCGTTTCTTAACATCTCGCTCCACAGAGACCTCCCGGGTCAAGCAAGTTCTGGCCTTCATTGCCCATTGCCACTCGGACTTGGCGTTATCCTTCAACACGATCCGACTATATCTGGCCGGGGTACAACATTTTACGTCCCTCCAGGACCCTGCTGAACCCTCCTTGTTCACTTTTCACGCCATTCGGGCCGTCATGCGTGGCATCCAGAAACGCCAGCCTGCGGCTTCCCTCAAACGCCTGCCTATCACAGGAGACGTTTTCAGAAACATGTCCGATATTCTGGCCACTGCACCTTTCGGACTCCACACTAGTATCATTATACAAGCAGCCATACACCTGGCCTTCTACGGCTTCTTGCGGCCAGACGAGTTTACCTCCAGTAGCCCCTCAGCTCGCACGCTATGCAAGCACCACCTGGTCAGGCACGGAGACCATTTCATCCTACATATAGCAGTATCCAAGACGCAGCAGCTCGGCCCAGGGACGGACATACATTTTTATAAAACTAACAACCGCTGGTGCCCGGTCGCCATGCTCACCCGCTTGTTGACCCTTCTGGCCGATCAACCAGGAACTGGCCCGCTTCTGCCATTCCACGGTAAGCCACTGAACGCAGCCCAGTTCATGGAGCATGTCAGGATACTCCTGGGCATCCTTCACCTCAATCCGGCTCACTACTCCGGACATTCATTTCGGATCGGAGCGGCTTCAACTGCCTCCCGCCAAGGGGTCCCGGTCCACGTTATCAAAAAGTTGGGTAGGTGGAAGTCCACCTGTTTCGCCCGTTACATACCCAATCCGCAAGTAGAGATGGCCCAGGCCTTTGTCAAGCTCACCCAGTAACAAACTTGAATCAATAAAGGCATTCCCTACCTGTATGTTTTTGCCCCCTTATTTTGGTATACCCTACGTTAGGCCAGGGCACACTTTCAGGTCCGGTTCAAGTAAGCGAGTTTGTGTTAACCTTGTTTGTCATCCTTATCCGTATCGGTCAGAGGGCTCTGGGCCATAAATGGAAAGGCCAGTATGGTGGCCTGGAATTATGGGTGGAGCCCGGTGGTGTATATAACCAGCCCGTTCGCCTGGCTCCCTCGTCGGTTCCGGTGCGCGATACCCACCCACCCATCCCCTGTCAGGGCATTTCTCAAGCATTATACTCCTCGAGCGAGTACTCATTTCACTTCATTTCATTTTCATTTCATTTATTACTCATTTCTCTATCAAGGGTATGCCCCCTTATTTTGGTATACCCTACGTTAGGCCAGGGCACACTTTCAGGTCCGGTTCAAGTAAGCGAGTTTGTGTTAACCTTGTTTGTCATCCTTATCCGTATCGGTCAGAGGGCTCTGGGCCATAAATATATATATACATACATATATATATATATATATATATATATATATATACATACATACATATATATATATATATATACATACATACATATATATATATATATATATATATATATACATATACATATATATATATATATATATATATATATATATACATATATATATATATATATATATATATATATATATATATATATATATATACATACATATATATATATATATATATATATATATATATATGCACTGCTCAACAAAGATTAAAGGAGCACTTTTTAATCAGTGTATGGCATCAAGTCACTGAAACTTCTGGGATATTGATCTGGTCAGTTAGATAGCAGAGGGGGGTTTTGCTAATCAGTTTCAGTTGCTTTGTCATTAATGAAATTAACAACAGGTGCACTAGATGGGCAACAATGGGATAACCTTCAAAAACAGGAAAGGTTTTACAGGTGGAGGCCACTGACATTTTTTTCCCTACTCATCTTTTCTGACTGTTTTTCACTAGTTTTGAATTTGGCTAGGGTCAGTGTCATTACTAGTAGCATGAGGCGACATCTGGATCCTATATAGGTTGCACAGGCAGTCCAAATCCTCCAGTATGGCACATCAATATGTGTCATTGCCAGAAGGTTTGCTGTGTCTCCCAGCACAGTCTCAAGAGCATGGAGGAGATTTCAGGAGACAGACAGCTATTCTAGGAGAGCTGGACAGGGCCTAAGAAGGTCCTTAACCCATCAGCAAGACTGGTATCTGCTGCTTTGGGCAAGGAGGAACAGGATGAGCACTGCCAGAGCCTGACAGATGACCTCCAGTGGGCCACTGGTGTGAATGTCTCTGACCAAATAATCAGAAACAGACTTCATGAGGGTGGTCTGGAGGGTCCATTGTCCTCTAGTGGGCCCTGTGCTAGCTGCCTGGCACTGTGGAGCTTGATCGGTATTTGCCATTGAATACTGGAGAAAATTGAGTACTGTCCGTGATACTTTTTTTATTTGCACTAACATACAATTTTTCAGGACAAGCTTTCGGGTATGTCCCCTTCTTCAAGGTTCAAGCAGTACTGATTACCATTGAATACCAAAATCGGCAGGACACTGACGCCCTGTGCTTTTCACAGATGAGAACAGGTTCACCCTGAGCACATCTGACAGACATGAAAGGGTCTGGAGAAGCCGTGGAGAATGTTATGCTGCCTGTAACTTTGTTCAGCATGACCGGTTTGGTGGTGGGTCAGTGATGGTCTGGGGAGGCATATCCATGGAGGGATGCACAGATTTCTACAGGCTAGACAATTGCACCCTGACTGCTATTTTTCCCCATTGAGATCTGATGTGTTTATAAAGTGTTCCTTTAATTTTTTTGAGTATATATATATATATATATATATATATATATATATATATATATGCTCCAAACTCAGAATACAGCAGTTAATTTTGCACCTAGATAATCTCTACCTGCCTTTGGCCACCATATTGACAAAATATAGATCCTTAAATAAAATGGGTTAAAATAACCTTCAGCTTGGGTTGAGGGAGAGGTATGATGGAAACGCATAGGTGCTCCAAGAAGCAGATGGGAAGTGAGAGGGCGATGAACACTACAGAGGAAATTATGTCACCCTTGCCATTTTGTTCCTTTTATTCCACCCACCTTCTTAGCATGGCCATGTCTACTACAGAGTGACAGACCCTGCTTAAAAGTCAGTAATGAACAAAATCAGCCAAGCATTACACAAGACATCCACTGGCTCTAACCACAATAAGATCGAGTTTGCCTTGACCTGGAGTGACAGCATCACAAATGAGTTGGAAGCAGTGGAGACAGCAGAATTTAGTTGCACACTCCCGCCAAACACGAACATTTTATATTAAAAATGACTCAGCAGGCACTAACTGCCGGCAGAGCGCATCTAACATTCATCCTGGCATTTATAGGGCTACCATGCTTAGCAATCCAGTAGTATGTTTATCTTCTGAATGGTACTGTATCTGTAACAATACAGGTCAGTATGTTTACCCATTCTGACGCTGTCCAATCTACTGCAGTGTCACCTACTACAATGGACACAACAGAACAAAGTCCACCCTAAAGAACATGTCAGTAGTTGGCTGAACCTGGTTGCATTGCAAAATAAATAAACAAATAAGATAGTCAATTCACACTTGATTTTATTAACCACCTTCAGACCAGACCATTTTGCTGGCTTAAGACCAGACCACTTTTTGCAATGCGGCACTGCGACGCTTTAACTGACAACTGCGCGGTCGTGTGACGTGGCTCATAAACAAAATTGACGTCCTTTTTTTCCCACAAATAGAGCTTTCTTTTGGTGGTATTTGATCACCCCTGCGTTTTAATTTTTTGCGCTATAAACAAAAAAACGCATTCTTTTTTACTTTTTGCTATAATAAATATCCACCATAAATATATAAAAAAACATTTTCTTTCCTCAGTTTAGACCGATATGTATTCTTCTACATATTTTTGGTAAAAAAATTGCAAAAAGCGATTATTGATTGGTTTGTGCAAAATTTTTAGCGTTTACAAAATAGGGGATTTTTTATGGCATTTTTATTATTATTTTTTTTTTTACTAGTAATGCCACCAATCAGCGATTTTTATTGTGACTGCGACATTATGGCGGACACATTGGACATTTTTGACACAATTTTGGGACCATTGTCATTTATACAGCAATCAGTGCTATACAAATGCACTGATTCCTATGTAAATGACACTGGCAGTGAAGGGGTTAACCAGGGGGTGGCAGTGTAGGGGTTATGTGTGTCCTAGGGACGTGTTACTAACTGTGGGGGGCGTGGCTGAGTGTTAGTGAACACTAATCTCTACTCCAATCACAGGGAGCAGAGATCAGTGTCACTTGTTGCTAGGCAGAACAGGGAGATGCTGTTTACTTCCGCATCTCCCTGTTAAGCCTCCCCGTGAGACGATCGCGGGTATCCCAGGGGCGATCGAGTCCACGGGACCCGCGACTGGACTCACGGGAATCCCGCTCGGCACGTGCAAATTATTTATTTTGAAAAAATGCACCTATACTTTATTCGCCAGCACGGTGCACAAAACATACAGAATATTAACATTTGTGTGTAGATGTGTGCTACAACAAAGGTGTTCTTCAATCCAGATCTACAGACTGCTCCGCCCTGCCCTCTGCCTGCCTGGTGCTAAAAGGTACAGGGCATCGCTCTGATGGGGACATCTAATGTAAGAGGGCATTCCGATCGGCACACCTGATGTAAGGGGGCACTCTGATGGGGACATCTGATGTAAGGGGGCACCCTGATGGGGACATCTGATGTAAGGGGGCACGCTGATGGGGACATCTGATGTAAGGGGGCACTCTAATGGGGACTTCTGATGTAAGGGGGCACTCTGATGGGGACATCTGATGTAATGGGGCACTCTGATGGGGACATCTGATGTAAGAGGGCATTCCGATCGGCACACCTGATGTAAGGGGGCACTCTGATGGGGACATCTGATGTAAGGCGGCACTCTAATGGGGACATCTGATGTAAGGGGGCACTCTGATGGGGACATCTGATGTAAGGGTGCACTCTGATGGGGACATCTGATGTAAGGGGGCACCCTGATGGGGACATCTGATGTAAGGGGGCACGCTGATGGAGACATCTGATGTAAGGGGGCACTCTAATGGGGACTTCTGATGTAAGGGGGCACTCTGATGGGGACATCTGATGTAATGGGGCACTCTGATGGGGACATCTGATGTAAGGGGGCACTCTGATGGGGACATCTGATGTAAGGGGGCACTCTGATGGGGACATCTGATGTAAGGGGGCACTGTGATGGAGACATCTGATGTAAGGCGGCACTCTAATGGGGACATCTGATGTAAGGGTGCACTCTGATGGGGACATCTGATGTAAGGGGGCACCCTGATGGGGACATCTGATGTAAGGGGGCACTCTGATGGGGACACCTGATGTAAGGGGGCACTCTGATGGGGACATCTGATGTAAGGGGGCACTGTGATGGAGACATCTGATGTAAGGCGGCACTCTAATGGGGACATCTGATGTAAGGGTGCACTCTGATGGGGACATCTGATGTAAGGGGGCACCCTGATGGGGACATCTGATGTAAGGGGGCACTCTGATGGGGACACCTGATGTAAGGGGGCACGCTGATGGAGACATCTGATGTAAGGGGGCACTCTAATGGGGACTTCTGATGTAAGGGGGCACTCTGATGGGGACATCTGATGTAATGGGGCACTCTGATGGGGACATCTGATGTAAGGGGGCACTCTGATGGGGACATCTGATGTAAGGGGGCACTCTGATGGGGACATCTGATGTAAGGGGGCACTGTGATGGAGACATCTGATGTAAGGCGGCACTCTGATGGGGACATCTGATGTAAGGGTGCACTCTGATGGGGACATCTGATGTAAGGGGGCACCCTGATGGGGACATCTGATGTAAGGGGGCACTCTGATGGGGACACCTGATGTAAGGGGGCACACTGATGGGGATACCTGATGTAAGGGGGCACTCTGATGGGGACAAAGATATTTGCCAGCACACCATGGATTAACACAATGTAATTTCCAAACTGATAGTTTATTGCATGATCACAAGACAAGTAGAGTGCAACGATTCAGAGTCATGCAGGACCACTGCAGTAAACCTGATGAAGGGGTCCTGCGTGACTCCGAAACATTACACTCTCATTGTGTTGTGATCATGCAATAAACTATCCGTTTGGATGCTACTTTGTGTTGATCCTTGGTGTGCTGGCAAATATCTACTTTGTGACTTGAACCAGTATCCAGCTGGTTGTAGACATCTGAAGTAAGGGGACACTCTGATGGGGACACCTGATGTAGGGGGGCACTCTGATGGGGACATCTGATGTAAGGGGGCACTCTGATGGGTACATCTGATGTAAGGGGGCACTCTGATGGGGACATCTGATGTAAGGGGGCTCTCTGATGGGGACACCTAATGTAAGGGGGCACTTTGATGGAGACACCTGATGTAAGGGGGCACTATGATGGGGACATCTGATGTAAGGGGGCACTATGATGGGGACATCTGATGTAAGAAGGCACTCTGAAAATTGACAATGTTATTGAAATGCTATGGAAATTGTACTTTTTTTTTTTTTTTTACATAAAATGACTATACACATACTAGAATCTCAGTCTTAAAACAAACATGCGATTTGGACTCTGCTGGAAGGAAATTTTACAGAAGAAACCCCCTAGATTTTTATTCAATACCCCCACTTTACACAAACCTAAGGCACTCTATTTTCAGCTTTGTGACTGCTATTTTCAGATCTCATTGGACTAAACAGAAAATAAATCACTTTTTAAAACAAAGTACCCTTATTCCTGGTGTGTGAGACTCATGTCGGTTTAAATCCATATTTAGAGCTGTGTAAAGGCAAGGGGAGACTATCCCATCCATCGGCCACCCACAATCAAAATATCAATTATATGTGAGCGTGTCCTTTTGATGCAGACCTCACTTACTATGCACAAACACATTTCAAGAATTGAATTAACTTCACAAGTATGTTAACCAGCAGACACGGTTATTTGTGTTTGTACAGCGCAAACACAAAGAATGTAAAATTGTCACTTCACGCTCTTAATTCACCTTTAATTGCAGATTCATCAGCATCTGAAGCAGAACACAGAGAAGAATCAAGTGCTTACATTCAATTAGAGGACAATGAGAGAGATGGCCAAAAAAGAGGTTAATCAGGGTCACTGGCAAGCAACAGATCCTTACCTAACCAGTCATTAAACTTCTTAACCTCTGAAGGCAGGCCCAGCTCGGTGAAATCACCCGTATGCAGCAGAATGTCCCCATATGGCATCTGGATGCCATCTGTCCTGGAGTGTGTGTCAGATACGCAGACGAAACGCGTGTGGCCGGCTGGTTTGGGAGTGTCATAAGGGATGGGGTCTACCCTGCAGCAGAGATAATTAAACAAGTGTTACAAGTTGGAAACACAACAGATGCATAAGCCTGGAAAGGAGAAAGTCAGATGTACATTGGAAAGCAAAACAGAGCATTTATATTTCAGTTCTGGAAAAATTGTATAGAAAAGTGACATGGCATGGGTGGAAAATTGAAAGCCCAATTCCTGTAAAATGAATTTATATATATAGATATATATATATCTATATATACATACACGTACACACATATAAACACACACAGTATATATATATATATATATATATATATATATATATATTTTTTTTTTATATACATTACTAATATAAATATATTACTTATACACACATGCAAACATACTATATACTATATTTTATATATGTAATAATATATTATACACACACATTATATATAAATACATTTCACTGAAAACAATATGCTATCCAATTACTAATATTGTAATCTATTTTCTTGCATTCAGCAAAGACACCGTAATGTTGGCTAAATAGATATTAGGTATATGGGGTAAAGGATCCGTGCTTTGGTTTGGATCAGCCAGTAAGGTGTGGAATGTTTTCCAGTAAGTAGCTCTGTATTGGTGGCCCTACATGTTTCTATTTGTATTATCCAATCAATGGGCAATACAAAAATAATTGAATAGGCATAACTTAAGCTGGCCATACATTATACAATTTTCTTGTTAAAATTCCTTTAGATTTACCATCAACTATGTAGTGCAAGGGCCTGCCTGATTGCATACAAATTGAAAGTATTTATGTTTTGACCTCATATTATATGGTTTTGGTAAATCTACAAGAAAATTGTATAATGTATGGACAGACTTGCCTTCCAAACAAATTAGATCCCATCTGATCAAATTTAGCTGATCGACCAGGGTGGAAAATGATCTATTGTTTTGCAGCAATGGGATGCTTTGGTCATGTATTCGACTGTATTTCCATCAATCAGAATTTAAGATTACATGGTAGAAAGAGAGAAGCAATTCATAGCTTATGATCTTACATTTCAACTATTGATTGAAATCCACTTCCCTATGTGTGATATATAGATCAACTGGGTTGTCGACTATAGATTGATTATTCCGATCGCACAAAATATATGGGAAAAGGAATCAATCATTTATCGAAGAGAGTATGGTCCATCATAAGACGGACCCTAAGCTAGACAAACTGTTTGTACAATTCCCTTTAGATCTACCATTAACTTTGTAGTGCATGGGCCTCTCATATTAAACACACACACACACATATATATATATATATATTGTATTGTTTAGGTTTTTCATTATATTACAATGCCTTGAAAAAGTATTCATACCCCTTGAAATGTTCCACATTTTGTCATATTACATACAAAAACGTAAATATATCTTATTGGGATTTTATGTGATAGACCAACACAAAGTTGTACATAATTGTGAAGTGGAAGGAAAATGATAAATGGTTTTACATTTTTTTTACAAATAAGTCTGTGAAAAGTGTGGGGTGCATTTGTATTCAGCCCCCCGGAGTCAATACTTTGTAGAACCACCTTTCACTGCAATTACAGCTGCAAGTCTTTTTGGGGATGTCTCTACCAGCTTTGCACATCTAGGGAGAGAAATTTTTGCTCATTCTTCTTTGCAAAATAGCTCAAGCTCTGTCAGATTGGATGGAGAAATTTTCAATTCTTGCCACAGATTCTCGATTGGACTTAAGTCTGGACTTTGATTGGGCCATTCTAAAGGCCCATACACACGATCAGACTTTTTGACAACAACGGTCCGACGGACCTGTCTTATCGGACAATCTGACCGTCTGCATGCTCCATCGGACAATTGTTGTTGCATTTTCAATGGACAAATGTTCGCTGTGCACGCTCTCAAACTTTTTGACAACATGTCCGATGGACTAAAGTACAAACATGCTCAGAACCAATGCTAAACATCAGCCAACCAAAGCAGAAGTTGCCCAAAGGGTGGCGGTAAAGAGCTGAAAAACCACATAATTTGGTGAAAGTTGGTTGAAAATTTTCTGGCGTGTGTATGCAGAACAAGTTCACAGCCAATGCCCATTTCGACAAAAATCCACGGAAAAGTCAGATGAAAGTCCAATCGTGTGTATGAAGCTTAAGATTGCCCTGTATTTGGCTCCATTCACTTTCCCATCATCTCTGACCAGCTTCCCTGTCCCTGCTGAAGAAAAGTATTCCCACAACATGATGCTGCCACCACCATGTTTTACCCTGGGGATGGTGTGTTCGGGGTGATGTGCAGTGTTAGTTTTCTGCCACACATAGCGTTTTGCTTTTAGGCCAAAAAGTAAAATTTTGGTCTCGTCTGACCAGAGCACCTTCTTCCACATGTTTGCTGTGTCCCCCACATGGCTTTTCGCAAACTGCAAATGGCTTTCTTTCAAAAATGGCTTTCTTCTTGCCACGCTTCCATAAAGGCCAGATTTGTGGAGTGCATCACTAATTCTAGTTCTCTGGACAGATGCTCCCACCTGAACTGTGGATCTTTACAGCTCCTCCAGAGTTACCATAGGTCTCTTGGCTGCTTCTCTGATGAATGTTCTACTTGCCCAGCCTATCAGTTTAGGTGGACGGCCATGTCTTGGTAGGTTTGCAGTTGCGCCATACTCCTTCCATTTTCGGATGATGGATTGAACAGTGCTCCATGAGATGTTCAAAGCTTGGGATATTTTTTTTTATAACCTAACCCTGCTTTAACCTCCTCCACAACTTTATCCTCAACCTGTCTGGAGATTTCCTTGGTCTTCATGATGCCGTTTGTTCACTAAAGTTCTCTAACAAACCTCTAAGCCCTTGTACACATGGTTGGACATTCTGATGGAAAATGTCCAATTGGACCGCATTGTCGGGTTAATCCAACCGTGTGTGGGCTCCATCGGACTGTTTCCGTCGGAATATCTGACCGACAAAGTTTTAGAGCTGGGCTATAAAATTTTCAGACAACATGATCCGATCGGACTTTGTCCAATCGTTTGTAGAGAATTCTGATTGGACAAACTGCCACGCATACTCAGATCAAATTCCTAGACCAAAGCTATTGGCTACTAGCCTGAACGTAGTCCTGTCTTAACGAAATAACGTCATCACGTTACGAACGATCGGATTTTCCGACAACTTTGTCCGATCGTGTGTATGCAACACCAGTTTCTGACAAAATCCGACAGATTTTGTTGTCGGAATGTCCGACTGTGTGTACAAGGCCGTAGAGCTTCACAGAACAGCTGTATTTATACTGAGGTAAAATTACACACAGGTGGACTTCATTTAGTAATTAGGTGACTTCTGAAGGCAATTGGTTCCACTAGATTTTAGTTAGGGGTATCAGAGTAAAGGGGGCTAAATACAAATGCATGCCACACTTTTCAGATATTTATTTGTAAGAAATTTTGAAAAACATTTATCATTTTCCTTCTACCTAACAATCATCTGCCACTTTGTGCTGGTCTATCACATAAAATCCCAATAAAATACATTTACGTTTTTGGCTGTAGCAGGACAAAATGTGAAACATTTCAAGGGGTATGAATACTTTTTCAAGGCACTGTCCATAGTTTTGATAAACCTATAAGATTGTACAGAGTTTGTGCAGTCAGCAAAGCATAGGATACAGCATATGGTCAGCATAAGGGCTGCAGTTTTGCTCCTGGAGAATGTTGATGAATACTAACAAGAGAAGTACTACACTAGACTTATAGTCCAGAAATTATTAACTGGTCACAGACTTCGTTGAAAGCTGACAGCACTTTTCAGGGGCATTTACATTTTTTCTTTATCAGTGCTACAATACAACAAATAGGGCTTAAATTCTGTATTTGTCCCCTGCCAATTCTAAGCTTGAGAACTGAGCAATCAGGTAACTGCTAAATCGCTCAGTTCTCAGTCCGCTCTGAGCAGAGAGCAGTGACCGCCAGTCACTGCTCTCTGCTCTTGTCCTCCACCACTCATTGGTGCAACAGGCTGGAAAGAGGGAAGGAGAAGCTGGTTTTGGCACTCAGTTTAGGATGGCCTATACAAGACTATAGAGAGGACATGATAAACAAAGTTTCCTAAACAGATCCACTAGGTCACAAAACATACATACAGCATACAAATGCACAAATAAATGTATACCTATACATTATATTGTAAAAAGTATTGGGGTGCCTGCCTTTACACGCACATGAACTTTAATGGCATCCCAGTCTTAGACAGTAAGGTTCAATACTGAGTTGGCCCACCCTTTGCAGCTATAACAGTTGGTCCCTGGGTTCCAGTAAAGGGAACTCTTAGGGAGTCAGCATACCAAAACATTTTGGACAATTTCATGCTCCCAAGTTTGTGGTGATGGTCCCTTCCTGTTCCAACATGACTGTGCACCAGTGCACAAAGCAAGGTCCATAAAGACACGGATTAGTGAGTTTGGGGTGGAGGAACTTGATATATAGTCCTGACCTCAACCCGAGGTGGGATGAAATAAAGCAGAGACTGCGAACCAGGCCTTCTCGTCCAACATCAGTGCCTGACCTCACAAATGCGATTCTGGAAGAATGATCAAAAATTCACATAGACTCTCTCCTAAACCTTGTGGGCAGCCTTCCCAGAAGAGTTGAAGCAGTCTTAGTTCCAAAGGATGGGCCATCTCAATATTGAACCCTACAGACTAAGACTGGTGTGCCATTAAAGTTCATGTGCGTGGAAAGGCAGGCATCCTAATACTTTTGACAATATAGTATATATATACACAGTATCTCACAAAAGTGAGTACACCCTTCACATTTAAGTAAATATTGTATTATATCTTTTCACGTGAAAACACTGACTACTCACTTTATACCAAAAGCGGTAACCCTGAGCCAGACTCGGGACCGCATCGCTGGATCCAGGAGGACACTTACTTACCTTCTCCCTTGGATCCAGCGATGTCCCCGCGCTGTACGAGCGAGCCGTGTCTCGCTCGATCTATCACGAAGCCGTTCCCTGCGAGCGTTGTGACGCACGGGGACGGATTTCGGCGCCAAATTCAAAAAGTGAAACACACAGTATACATACAGTATAATGTAATCTTACAGATTACATTGCTGTATGTAATTATTTATTTCACCTCCCCTTTGTCCCTAGTGGTCTGCCCAGTGTCCTGCATCCAGTTTTATATAATAAAAACTGTTCTTTATGCCTGGAAACTGGAGATTGTCCATAGCAACCAAAACTGTCCCTTTACATCAAAAATTATTTTAGATCAGCTAGAAAAAAGCGATAATAAATTGTAATCACTTGCAGAATTTAGCGATAATGATTTGTGGAGAGATCCGTCATCAAATACTGAAAAGTAATGACAGTGACAATTCTGCAACTGAGCAAATTTCTGAGTTTTTGATTTGATTACATTATTGAATATTTTTTATTATTGTTATATTATTATTTGGTATAATTATTTATAATTATTTATTATATTATAATTTATGATTTCATTTTTCAAACTTTATCATACCCGGGATGTCTGCTAGACTCTGGTTAGGACAGATTTAAGTGAGTTATTCTTAAGAATTACAGGACTACAATATAAAACGCCAAATTTTCATGCAAAATAATTGTACCACTTTCAGCACCTAAAATCCGAAATAATCGTACTGCCAGGGAGGTTAATATTTAATGTTGGTAATATATTCAGGTAATATGTGCAATGACATTACAACCAATAGAGGTTTTCTGTTTTCTTTGGATTCTTTTTCAAAGTTGCACTTCTGTTTGTCTAAAAAAATAAATATTTGGTTTGTTTATGGAACTTGGTTGTGTTTATAAGGACGTTATATATCACAAATCGCTAAATCTGCGTCTGTAGTGCATGTTCAACCCTTAATACCATAAATACTAGCATGGTATTTGATTTTTACTCCAGGAATATATAAAGAGTTTGGAAATTCTAGAGAGATTCTTAAATAACGCATTGCAATTTAACTAAACCCATTCGATTTTAGTTGACTAAATTGTACTGGAGATTTTAGTCGACTTAAATATGACTAAAACAATTCAGATGACTAAAATACAACTAAAACTAAAATGTAATTTTAGTCAAAAGACTATGACTAAAACGAAATCGAAATTTAACGTCAAAATGAACACTGCTGACTAGCTGCTCTGCTTCCCTCTCTGCGTTTTATTGCACTTGGGAGGGACAGGTGCAGGGTCCAGCCTGTCAAAGTCTATAGGCTGGCTGTGGCAGGACGAGGCTGAACACTGCACTGAGAAGTACCCACATTTTGGGCCTTGTGTGTTTAGGAACAAATGCTGGGACCTGCATTCCTTGCATTTGCCCCTGAATGCCCATGGCTGCAAATGTGGGCACCACATGTAGAAAATTCTATCCCTAAACAGATTTAATATCAGGCATTTTTGAACAACGTTTATGATCAGTAAATTGTTTCTGTACTATAATTAGTGTGTAGTGTGACGTGTCCCTTCCTACTATTCCTGAACAGATATTCTACAGAGAAACTACTCGCTGGGTATACCATACAGACATTGAAAACCAGGAGGCCTCCATCTACACCTAAAATACTAGTTTTTGGGGGTCTGGCTCTTTATCATATAATGTAGGATCAGTAATTGAATGGTTAGTAAGGGACCACGTACAAGAGAACTTGATAGAACATACTGCAAATTAAAGCCAGCACAAATGTATGAAAAACAGATATTGTCCAAAACCTTTTTGCTCTTTACAGTATGTGGAAGGAAGCAGAGACTTGGGCAAGGGGTGGCTGTAGATGTAGTATATTTGGACTTTGCAAAGTGGATGGTTGCTTACAAACAGCTAATGTGTAACTTTGGAGAGTTGTAGCCGATGATTCATGCTATGAAGAGTCTAAGTGAACCCTCAAGGTTCAATTTCGGGGACCATTACCCTTTACCTTGTTTTTATAAAGCCAGGACATAAAAGTACAGAATCCTGGTCAGCAGATCACACCAAGTCATGTAGTAGAACAGGGGTTCATCCACATTATGGAAATTTACAAGCATTAGACGGCCGGCGGGACGGTGAAAACAGCGCACCATAGCCATTTTTTGCACTCATAGTTGTATTGCTAATTGGTGGATTACATTCAGCTCTTATTATACTAACGGATGAACACACAAAGTTTGTCCATATTTACTGTTAGGCCTCATGCATACTGAGCGTTTGCCCAACTCTTCTAAACACCTTTCTCCTGGCAGGAGACAAGTTACGTTTTTGCAAACGCATCAAGTGCTTGGGCATTCATTCATACATTACAATATTAATTTATTCTGGCCATTGAAATGAACGAACGCTCAAGACCTTAACGCACGGTTAGGCAAGTTGGGTTTTGTTGCAGAAAAACACTCCTCTCCTGAACATGCTGGCTCTAGCTTTTTTTTTTTTCATTTAAACGCTCCTGCCTATACAGTGGAACCTCGGATTGCGAGTGACGTGCTTTACCAGCGTTTCGCAATGCATGTGACATACAATCACGCACATAGGTTGGACTTGATGGACTTGGTGTCTTTTTTCAACCTCACCTACTATGCAATACGAGCTGTTTTTAAAAAAAAAGCCTGTGGGGCGTGCAGTTCCGCATTTGGCCAGAGGTGCGGGGGCGCCAGTGACGCTCACAGACACTTGGAGTCGCTCGGAGACACTCCATTCTCGAGTGTCTCCGAGCGTCTCCAACACCCTCGCACCTCTGGCCACGTGCGGTACTGCATAGACAAGCAGTCACTGCGGAACGGATTATTTCCTATGGAGAAACTCGCTTTGATATACGAGTACTTTGGATTACAAGCATTCTTCTGGAACGAATTATGCTAGTAATCCAAGGTATTACTGTACAGTGCATCTGGAAAGTATTCACAGCAATTTACCTTTTCCACCTTTTGTTATGTTACAGCCTTATTCCAAAATGGATTAAATTCATTATTTTCTTCAAAATTCTACAAATAGTGCCTTGTAATGATAACATGAAAGAAGTTTGTTTGAAATCTTTGCAAATTTCTTAAAAATAAAAAAAACGAAAAATATCCTATGTACATAAGCACTCCACCAATGAGGCCTGTATGGTAGAGTGGCCAGACGAAAGCCACTCCTCAGTAGAAGGCACATGACAGGCACATGGAGTTTGCCAAAAGGTATTTGAAGGACTCTCAGACCATAAGAAACAAAATTCTCTGGTCTGATAAAACAAAGATTGAACTCTTTGGCCTAAATGGCGAGCGTCCTGTCTTGTAGCATCATACTCTAAAAGACTTGGGGCTGTAATTGGTGCCAAAGGGGCTTCGACAAAGTATTGAGCAAAGACTGTAAATACTTATATACATGGGATTCATATTGTTTTTTATTTTTTAGAAATTTGCAAAGATTTCAAACAAACTTCTTTCACGTTGTCATTATAGGGTATTGTTTGTAGAATTTTGGGGAAAAAAATGAATTTAAGCCATTTTGGAAGGCTGTAAAATAACAAAATGAGGAAAAAGTAAGCGTTGTGAATACTTTTCGAATGCACTGTAAATGCCTCTGTGTGCAAGGACATATAGGTTAGCATGGAGGGACATCGAGGCCGGGTTCACATATGTGGGAATTGGATCCAATTCACATGACATGCGTTTGTGCCCGGCATGCAAAGGAGCCGACTCACACAGGTCTGGGGTGACCACGGTCCGCATTCCAAAAGGCTCCTGTGTGTCTTTGGGTCCAGTTCAGGCGCAAATTCAGCAAAAATTCAGACCTGATTAGCACCTAACCCGGTGAACAGGGACACACCAGACTGCATGCTGGGAACCCCATCCACATACGTGAACCCGGCCTTAGCGGCAGAAAAAATACCCTTTAACAACTTGCTGACCGCCGCACGGCGATGTACGTCCTATTTTTGAAGAGGGATATCTCGGTAACGGCAGCAGCTGCTGCCACAACCGAGATATCCATCTCTTCAGGCGGCGGTCGGCTGTACGATAACGGTGGTCTCCGCGGCTATCGGCGGCGGGAGAGGTGCCACCCCCTCCCGCCGCCCTCCCGCACCTTCCGCCGCTTACCGGAGCCGTCGGTAGCGGCAGAGGCGATCGGGTCCTCTTCCTAGCTGGGCATAGAGACAAATGAGGCTAAGATGGCCCCCACTCGTCTCTATACCATAGGAGGGCGGAAGCGACGTCAAAACGTCACTTCCGCAAATACGGTGTGAAAAAAAGTATTTCAATGACCGCCATTTTATTCTCTAGGGTGTTAGAAAAAAATATATAAAATGTTTGGGGGTTCTAAGTAATTTTCTAGCAAAAAAAACTGTTTTAAACATGTAAACACCAAGTCTGAAAAAGAGGCCTGGTCCTTAAGTGGTTAAAGTGCCATTGTTGAAGCCCAGTGTGGATGAGGCCTTAATGTGTACCTAACAGTAAATCTGGCTATACACAATTGTTAATTTTAAGGAAATTCATTTGATTTTCTAGTTGCTAGTGGGGTCAAATCAATGTTTTCAACTCCAGTGACAAGAAAATTCAAAAGGAACAGGATGGAAGATTTTCCTTGAATGAGATTTTTTTTACAGGGTATGTTGTTCTCTTTGAAGTCCATGCATTTTTAAATCGACTGCTTAAATCGAAAATTTGACGTACTTTCGAACAACATTTGTCAAGTCAGCAAATGTACTGAGAACCTTCATATGAATATCCGTACGAAAGTTTGTTTCAAAATCTACTAGTGTATGGTCAGCTTTACATATACTGTACATACTTTAAAAAAGACTCAGAAGTGATATAATTAACCACTTGCTTACTGGGCACTTAAACCCCCCTCAGTCCCAGACCAATTTTCAGCTTTCAGCGCTGATGCACTTTGAGTGACAATTACGCGGTCATACAACACTGTACCCAAATGAAATTTTTATCATTTTTTTCCCACAAATAGAGCTTTCTTTTGGTGGTATTTAGTTACAGCTCGGAGTTTTATTTTTTGCTAAACAAACAAAAAAAGATGCAAAAAAAAAAAAAAATCATGTTTTAATAGTTTGTTATAAAATTTAGCAAACGGGTCATTTTTCTCCTTCATTGAAGTGCGCTGATTAGGCGGCACTGATAGGCTGCATTGGTGGGCACTGATGGGCTGCATTGGTGGGCACTGATGGGCTGCATTGGTGGGCACTGATAGGCTGCACCGGTGGGCACTGATAGGCATAGTTAAGGCGGCACTAATAGGCACAGATAAGGCGGCACCGATGGGCACAGATAAGGCGGCACTGATGGGCAAAGATGGGCACAGATAAGATGGCACGGATGGGTGGCACGGATAAGTGGCACGGATGGGTGGCACGGATGGGCACTGATAGGTACCACAGATAGATGGGACTGATGGGCACTGATAGGTGGCACTGATAGGTGGCTCTGATAGGTGGCACTGCTGGGCACTGATGGGCGGCACTGCTGGGCACAGATGGGCGGCACTGCTGGGCACTGATGGGCGGCACTGGGGTGCAGCACCTTTGAGGCAGATTGGGTGGCACTGTGGGTGGCACTGTGGGTGGCACTGTGGGGTGGCACTGTGGGTGGCACTGTGGGTGGCACTGTGGGCACTATGGGCACTGACGGGGGGCACTTACTTTTGCTTTTATTTTACTTCAGGATGGCACTGCGGGAGGCAGGTGGGCACAGGCAGGTGGCAGGTGGTCCCTTGTATTGATGGCCGTGATCGGGACTGATGTCCCGATCACGGCCGCCGGTGATCGGCTTTTTTTTTCTCTCCTCGCGCTGTCAGCGCGAGGAGGAATAATAGCCGATTACCGGCTCCGTTCTATCACATGATCAGCTGTCATTGGCTGACAGCTGATCACGTGATAAGGGGTCGGGATCGACCCCTTACACGGATCGGTGATCAGGCGAGTCTCACGGACTCGCCGATCACAGAGCGCGCCGCGCGCGCCCCTCAGGGGGCGCGCAGGCCGCTCGTAACCGGGACGACGTCAATAGACGTAGTCCCGGAAATGTAGGTCCGCGCTGATGCCGTCATTTGGCAATAGCGCGGATCTGTAGTGGTTAAGCAAGGCAATAGCATGACTTCCTGATAAATATGCACTTCAATTTTGTATATAGGTTAACAGAGGATGTCTTTGATGCAGAAAATGTAAAATAAGTTACTAAAGAGCATAGAGGTAGGTAAAAATAAATACTGACGCGTTTCACACCGGGCACGGTGCTTAGTCACAGGGGTCTAATCTTGGTGTTTTTTTTACCTTAATGCAGAGAATGCATTAAAGCAGAAGTAAAGGCAAAACTATTTGTTTTCATGTTGGATAGAGAAAGGGGGTGGGGGGGGGGGGTTATAACCCCTGTAAGGTTTTTTTATTTAATGCCATCTGTGTCCCATTTGTGAGATTTTCTTTCACTTCCATCCCATATCCAAAACAGGAAGTGAGAGAAAATCCCTCTAGAGCAAGAGAATCCTTGGTTGTCACTAGAACTAGTGTCCCCATTGGAAGATATCCCTACTATTCTTATTCTGGGTACAACCAAAAATTTGGGATTTCCTTTTACTATCACTTTTAGTGATGGTATACAGGACTAATAGAGAAGATGAATCTTCCTAATGGGTGCACAGACATCAGTACAAACCTGACAGGTATTCCCTCTCCACTCTATCCAAAGCTAAAAACTAGTTATATTTTAAGGTAGAAAATAGTTAGCCTTTGCAACCACTTTAAGCGTTTTAAATTCTTTTCCTTACAGGTACCAGTCAGATTCAGAGATTCAGACCCTCAGGGCCGGTCCAAAACTTCTTGGTGGCTTGAACATAAATACTTTTTTTTATACATAATTTTTTTATTTTATCAAAAGAGAACAAAACAAAGCGGAGGTCCACCCTAAAGTGGACCTTCCGCTCATTGGAATCCTCCCCCCCTCCGACGCCACAATTGGCACCTTTCAGGGGGGGGGGGTGCAGGTACCTGTACAGTACAGGTATCTGCACCCACTTCCGGCGTAAATTCTGCAGAAGGTACGCCCCTTTCCACAGAATCTACGCCCCTTTCCGAAAGTCCCCCGCTGCCTGCTTGGAAACACACGGATGCACAGTAGGGAACCGGGAAATGAAGCCGAAAGGCTCCACTTCCTGATTCCCATATCCAAGATGGCGGCGGCAGCACCCAAGAGACGATCGAGAGATCGGCTTTGGGTGCCGACATCGCGGGCGCGCTGGGCGGGTAAGTGTCACTATTTTAAAAGTCAGCAGCTGCAGTATTTGTAGCTGCTGGCTTTTTTTTTTTTTTTAAAAGGAGGACTCCCGGCGGACTCCCGGCGGACTCCCGCTTTAAGATTGTTGCAAATGGTACATATCATTGTAATTGAAAAAAAAACATTGTAAAGGCATATAAATAGGCTTTGTTCAAATCTTGATGGTACTTTTTAATCCAAACCATTCCTCCTCACTGCCACTTCAGACCCGGGTGCTGGAGATTATATGAGCCGTCTTCACACACAGACCAAGTGCAGGAAAAAAGCCACCGCACAATGGAGGGATCAATGGTGCACATTTATTGGGAAGGATATCCACAAATTTGACATTGACAGCCCTCGCCTAGGACCACCCTTTTAAAGCATTTTACCCATAGGGCTTAGTTGTAGAGACTGATTGGTGGCTCTTTTGAAGAAGCACTTCAAGCTCATGCTGACACATTAAAACAATAAACCATGTCAAATAAAATAGCTAATAAAATTGTGCTTAGAATGAAAAAACTTTAGTGAAGCCATCTGTCAAAATAGACAGATTAAGCTATGTTCTAGCTTTTCGGTGTAGATTAAATTTGTCCCACTTTTTCAACCTTCCAAGTGTCCTATTTTGGAACTAAAGCCGGCCCTACGTTTATTTCATTCAGTCTGCAGGTAATGCCAGCTGTCAGAATATCCAAACAATGCCCGCAAGTGCTGTTTGGCTGTTGACAGATTTCTGCCCTGGCTTCTTCGATTTTTATTCATTGGAGTGGAGTGGCCACACACTGATCAAAATTTGGATGGTTCATTAGGAATAATATGAAATTTTCAGTATTTGCCAAGTTTAGTCTACGCATCACACTAAAGTACCAATAGGTAGGCTTGAGAGATGGGCGGTGGTTGGGCAAGGTTTGACCTTTAATGGAAAAGTTGAGATTTCCATACAAATTAAGCTCTTTCTCTTTGGATCTACTGATCATTCTGACATGTGGTTTCACTGAATGTAGACTCTTCTTATGCATTTTTAAAATAATTTGTTCAGTTTGAATTATTGATACTTTAAAAGAAGACTCTGTGTTTAGTTTTTTATGGTCAAACCATCAGGACATTAATATATTGCTTCTCTGTATTTTATTGCAGGGTTCATTTTAGTTGTAGGCTTCTGGTAGAATTAGTTTTGAATTTCTCTTTCAAATCTCATTGCAGATGTTTGGTAGTAACCGTGAAATCTGATCACAGCTTCTGAGTACTGGAGCTTTTGGCTTTCCTAAGCACTGAGGGCTCGTAGTCTGTGTCTGGCGCGGGAACAGACGCCATCAGAATGTGGATAAAAATTTTTTATGTGTATGTGTACAGCATACAATATTATACACACACACAAACGGCACTTGTGCACACATATTATTAGATACACATAATATACATATTAAAAAAACACACACAATACATACACACCAACACAAAGCATAATTAAATAAAAAAAAAAGTAAAAAATTTTTATATATATATATATATATATATATATATATATATATATATATATATATTAATATATATATTTACGCTTAGTGTTGGTGTGTATATGTCACTTTTTTTACTTTCTAATTGTTGATCTGATTTTTGGGCATTTTGTCAGAAGTCAAGAAGTTATATTCGTATCTAGACATTTGTTATAAGACTCTAATGCATTTATGTATGATCATGAAAGCAAAAATAAAAATAAAAAATCAAATTAGAAGTGACCCATGTACTGTGGAGATCTGCTGGTGGACTTAGCTACTTTAAAAAAAAAAAAAAATTTTTTACAATCATGTGATCCAGGAACCTTTCCCCTGTCAAAGCATAATACTAAAATTTGTATGTTAAAACTCAAAGTTGCCTGAACCTAATATATATCATAGGTCTCAAGTGACCCTCCTCTGAACTCAAATATTCCAGTGACTGTCCTTTTTTCTTCCAAATTATGCACACAAATCTAACTGACGGAGCCAAAAGAGGACAAACTCGTCAAATGGGTCCCAGATGTGTCTGGACGTCTACTAAACACAATATTAAGTCACAACTTTCTCCTGGTATATTCATATATCTTGTAAGTATTAATGGCTGCTCAGGCTATTATTTTATATTACTTTTTGTCATACAGTCTGCAGTAGTGCACATAATTGTCTACAAACCTACAATTGTGGCTTTATTCTTCTAATAATTATACAGTGTTTCTATCTTTATTGGTTGGAAATATCAGAAATGTGTTTCAAGTTTGTAACTCAAGTTATATTTTTATAAATTTATGGCATACGGCTTTAACCAGGCTTTCTTAGCCAGGGTTCTAAAGGTTTCTAGGGGTTCATTGAGTAGTGTTATATTGATCTCTCACCTGCATTGACCATCCATTTAAGTGGGCAATTTTTCACTAGCATCCAGTGTTAGAGCTCATATTTATACAGTGACTACCAATGGTGTACTTCTTTGCTGACTGCCAATTTAAGGAGCTACTTCTCTCCAACCACTAATGTAAGAGGATGCTTCACTTTTTACAATCTGTGTTTCTTTCCTGACCATTATTATTTGTTTCAGTTCAAGATTATTATTGAACAGAATTATGTCATATAGAACAGGCAGTTGTCGCAAAATGATCCACTCAAGGTATCTAGAAGTTACTTATCACACTAATGTAAACTAATGTGAACTGTAGCTATCATCATTTTCAAAAGGGTTCCACGACAGCTAAAAATTCTTTCAAAATGTTCCCCTAGGGTAAAAAGGTTGAAAAAAATCTAGCCTAATTCCTGGTACACACTAATAGTTCTTTTTTCGTCTGGCAGAAGTTGGCCAAATGGACTGGCTTACATACACATCGGTCATCCGACAGAAGCCGACCAAATGGACCGGCTGACATACACATGGGCCAAACGGACTGGCTGACATACACATGGGCCAAACGGCTGCCATACACATGGGCTAACGGGCCGGCTGACATACACATGGGCCAAACGGACCGGCTGACATACACATGGGCCAAACGGACCAGATGACATACACATGGGCCGAATGTCGGGCGGTTTAATAAAAACCGACATTCGGTCAGTCTTCTGACATTCAGCCCCTGTATATGGGGCGTAAGCCTTTGACATCTATAGGCAGGTGTTATCTCTATAAGTAAATACATATAAACATAGGAAATCAAACAGTAGGGTGCAAACACTTGGTGCATTACCAAAAGATTTAATAAAGACAGACACAAGAGCTAAATCAATACTCACAAGCGAGAAAGAAAGCAAGCATTGCATCATGCCACAACCTGATCCTGTGTTGGTGAGGTGTCACTGAGATACTGCCCCTTGTTTTTGGTTGTTGATCATTAGTGTGCTGATATACAAGGATGTGAGTTTGTGTTTGGCATAGCTCTGAGCAAGGGGGTGAATTCCCCCAAAACATATCAGTTTGCCGATCAAGTATTGGACCAGGTGATACTTCACCAGCGTTGGATCTGGTTGTCATGCGATACAATGCTTGCTTTCTTTCTACTCTTTTGAGTGTGGATTTGGCTATTGTGTCTATCTGTGTTAATAAACACTTTTGGCTAATGCACTAATTTGCGCCCTCCTGGTTGCTTTTCCTACAGTTATCTGGCTGCATCGGCGAAGGGTTCCAGTTGAAGATTTGCTATTGCCCCCCCACTGTCCACATGTTATTGAGACTAAAGCCTCGTACACATGATCGGATCTTCTGCAGACAAAACCTCAGACTTTTGTCTGAAGGGCGTTGGCCAGGGAACTTGTCATGCATACAAACGGCAAGGAATTGTCGGCCAACAACGTGAACATAGTGACATACTATGTGGTTTTACAGCTCTTTAGCACCACCCTTTGAGCTCGTCTACTAATTTCGTGTTAGCAGAAGTTTGGTGAGTGTTGATATGCACTTTTCATTTCTCGCTTTTTATTGTGCCCTTTTCAGTTAGTTTCTGAACAGCTGTTAGTCAACCAGCCATGTTGCGGAATCAGAGAAGCTAACGTATTATTATTTGTTATTGGCCTTGGAGTTATTGCTTTGACCCAAGTCCAGTCCAGGAAATGGAGGAGGAGGATTTCTTGGACCAAAAATTGGTTGCTTTATTAATCGTGACCAATTATTTCATATGCCTTTGTTGCGGGAGCTCCAGGAGAATAATCAGGATGATTTTCGTAATTATCTCCGGATGACGGGCCCCTGCTTTCACCAACTCTTGGCATTGTTGACCCCCTATATTAAGAAGCAGGACACATGCATGAGGCTTTTATTTTGGTTGAATAATGATTTGATTTGATATATTTTTCTATATTTTTGGATGCATAGAATGCACTTTTTGGTTAAGTTCTATTGGCAGATAGCGTGTCTAATTTTATTTGTTTTCTTTTTTTAATGCACAATAAAAAAAATGTGGAGAATAATACTTGGCTATGTGTTTTACTTCAAATGACAGTTTGGGAGTAGGCAGTTATATTCAAAAAAATACAATGTAAAATTAACAAGGGACACCAACATAGTTGTATCTTTGATCTTAAAAACTACGGGATAATGGTGTTGTGGTAACTTGCACCAAAAAAAAACAAAAAAAAAAAACAAGCATTATAATATTATTCTTGATCCCTAGAAAAAAAAAAAAGCCTTTGACAATTTGTTTGCCATAACTCCATCAGTATCACCAGCAAAGCAGCTTCATTATTATCCCATTAACCACTTGACCACTGGGCACTTAAACACCCTTAATAACCAGACCAATTTTCAGCTTTCGGTGCTCTCACATTTTGAATGACAATTACTCAGTCATGCAACACTGGACCTATATGAAATTTTTGTAATTTTTTTCACACAAATGGAGCTTTCTTTTGGTGGTATTTAATCACCGCTGGGTTTTTTATTTTTTGTGCTATAAAAGAAAAAATACAGAAAATTCTGTAAAAAAATGATTTTTTCTTTGTTTCTGTTATAAAATTTAGCAGATTAGTAATTTTTTCTTCATACATTTTTGCCAAAATTTATACTACTACATATCTTTGGTAAAAATAAGTACAAATTGGTGGATATTATTTAGTCTTTGTGAAAGTTATAGAGTCCACAAGCTATGGTGCCAATATCTGAAAATTGATCACACCTGAAGTACTGACGGCCTATTTGAATTCTTGAGACCCTAACATGCCAGAAAAGTACAAATACCCCCCAAATGACCCCTTTTTGGAAAGAAGACATTCCAAGGTATTTAGTAAGAGGCATGATGAGTTTTTTGAAGTTGTCATTTTTTCCCACAATTCTTTGCAAAATCAAGATTTTTTTTACTTTTTTTTTTTTTTTCACAAAATTGTCATATTATCAGTTTATTTCTCACACAGCATATGCATACCACAAATTACACCCCAAAACACATTCTGCTATTACTCCCGAGTACGGCGATACCACATGTGTGAGACTTTTACACAGTGTGGCCACATACAGAGGCCCAACATGCATGGAGCGCCATCAGGCGTTCTGGAGCACCCAGGACAATTCTGACATTTCTCTCCTACATGTAAAAATCATCATTTATTTGCTAGAAAATTATATAGAATCCCAAAACATTATATAAGTTTTTTTAGCAAACACCCTGGAGAATACAATGGTGGTCATTGCAACTTTTTATCTCGCACGGTATTTGCGCAGCAATTTTTCGAATGCTTTTTTTTGGAAAAAAAACAGTTTTGTGCTTAAAAAAAAAAACACAGTAAAGTTAGCCCAATTTGTGCATAATGTGAAAGATGAAGTTACACCGAGTAAATCAATACCTAACATGTCACTCTTCAAAATTGCACAGGCTCGTGGAATGGCGCCAAACGTCGCTACTTAAAAATCCCCATAGGCGACGATTTAATTTTTTTTTACTGGTTATATGTTTTGAGTTACAGAGGAGGTCTAGGGCTAGAATTATTGCTCTCGCTCTAACGTTCACAGCGATACCTCACATGTGTGGTTTTAACACCGTTTTCATATGTGGGCGGGACTTACGTATGCGTTCGCTTTTGCATGCGAGCACATGGGGACAGGGGCGCTTTAAAAAAAAAAATGTATTGTTCATTTTATTTTATTTATTTTAGTTTGACATTTTTGTCCCCAAAAATAAATTTTTTGATCACTTTTATTCCTATTACAAGGAATGTAAACATCCCTTGTAATAGGAATATGGCATGACAGGTCCTCTTTACAGTGAGATATGGGGTCAATAAAACCACGCATCTCACCTCTAAGCTGGGAAGCCTGAAAAAATAAAAAAATAAAAAAAAGAAAGATTCTGGATTTGATTGTATTGGCGAGTCGGTAGAAGCACCGGAGGGCGGCGGGAGGGGGGGGGGGGGTGTCTATGGCTGGGTATTGCAGGGTATCACCGACTATGGCTGGGTATCTCAGAGTATGGCTGGGTATCTCAGAGTATGGCGTTGCAGAGTATTGCGTTGCAGAGCATTGCAGGATATTGGAGGGTGTTGCAGAGCATTGCAGAGTGTTGCACGGTATTGGCGGGTGTTGCAGAGCATTGCAGAGTGTTGTAGGGTATTGGTGGGTGTTGCAGAGCATTGCAGAGTGTTGCAGGGTATTGGCGGGTGTTGCAGAGCATTGCAGAGTGTTGCAGGGTATTGGCGGGTGTTGCAGAGCGTTGCAGGGTATTGCAGAGTGTTGCAGGGTATTGCAGAGTGTTGCAGGGTATTGCAAAGTATTGCAGGGTATTGCAGAGTATTGCAGAGTATTGCAGGGTATTGCAGAGTAATGCAGAGTATTGCAGGGTATTGCAGGGTATTGCAGAGTATTGCAGGGTATTGCAGAGTATTGCAGGGTATTGCAGAGTAATGCAGAGTATTGCAGAGTAATGCAGTGTAATGCAGAGTATTGCAGAGTATTGCAGTGTAATGCAGAGTATTGCAGAGTATTGCAGAGTAATGGCAGGGTATTGCAGAGTATTGGCAGGGAATTGAGGGGTTAATTTTCAGTGAGCAGCGATGTGGGCACTGCAGATGCAGCCCACATCGCTGCTGACACCGATCTCTTCCCCCTCCGCTGTTCCGATCGGTACAGAGAGGCGGAGGGAGGAACCGGCGTCATAACATGATGCCGGTTTGTTTACAAGTGATCACTCCGTCATTTGATGGAGCGATCACGTGGTAAACGCCCGCTATGAGCGGCCGTTTACCGTGATCCGTGATGCGCCGGGTCCTGTGGACCCGGCGGTCATGGATGCTCTCATATGACGGCCTCCCAGAGTTAAGAAACCGCCCTGTAGCCGTCATTCGGCTATAGGGCGGTTGTTAAGTGGTTAAAGAAAAAGAGAATGTGCGCTGCATTTCGAGATTTCATAATTTTCCACATCACGATTGTTAATTCTCCATTACGAACGCTAGTTTACAAGACCGACCACTTCTGGTTCATCCTTGCTTCTGAGCATGCGTGTTTGTACTTTGGACTTTTGTTTGATGGACTTGTGTACACACGCTCGTAAAATCAGACAACAGACATTAGTCCGGGGAAAATTTTAAAGCCTGCCATCCAACATTTGTCTGTGGAAAATCCGACAACAATTGTCCAATGGAGCGTACAAGCGGTCAGATTTTTCCACCAACAGCTTGTCATCACACAATTCCCATCTGAAAATTTGATCGTGAGTACGAAGCTTTAGAGATGTTCTCTGAGCACTGTGGTGTTTGTGTTTATACGGATAAACATATTCAAAGGTGATTTACCCAGATTTGATAGATAAATGCAACAAGTGCCATTTTAGGCAGCATTAAAATAACAGTCATGACTGGAGCCATTGTTATGAAGCTCAGCGAGGCCCTTGAGAGGTGTTTTGACTAACTAACTAATAGCTGTTTATGAGCAGAAAATGTATTCAGAGAACAGACTAGTTTTCAGCAATTCAAGGACAAGTTTTTTAAATCTTTTGTACATTACTAGAAAATTGCTTTGAGCAGAAATGATTTCAAACCCCAACTAAATTGTAATTCATATTGGATAGAGCCGGGAAGGGTTGGAGCTTCTCTAGGGTTCTCGTTGCTGACTCTATCGGAGAGATTTCCCCTCAACATCTAAATATCTCCAATGGGAAAACAGACAAAAACAAGTTAAGCCAGCCCTACATGGAAGGAAATTCTGCCGATTTAGCAGGGACCAGCCGAATTTAGAGCCATGTATGGGCTAGCTGGTTGTACACAAGTCCATCTATCACTTGACTTGTGGGCAATCAGCCTGTTCAGTTTTCCAGAATGATCAGTGCCGCTGGCTATAGCAACACTAATCATTGTATTCTGCCGGAAGTGAAGGCTCCTCGCTGGCAGAATACAAAAGTTCAGTGGGAATGATTCCCCTCACTCATGATCCCCCATTAACCCGCTTGTTAAATAAAAAATAAAAAAATATATATGAATCATGTATGGCCCTGCTTAGAAGCACAATGTAATGGAAAATTTCCTATATGGGATCACAGACAGACACCTCACAAAAAATGTAGCTCTTCCCGATTCTAAGTAAAGCTAGAATAATGTAAAAAAAATGTCTTGGGTTAGACTTTATGGGCGTTTTACACTGATCCGCTGCATTTTGGCCACAGCACAATGTACCTGCAGTTTTCGTGCAGGTTAGCTGTGCTTACCCATAGACATCTATCCTGTGGTTTTAGTGCACTTTCAGAAAACGCACCAAAAATACGGGACATACCGGTAATAGAAGATTATAGGAAAGCACAACTAACCCGCACGAAAACCGAAGGTACACTGTGCTGCACCTGCACTGCTGCCAAAGCACAGCGGGGGGCAGTGAGAAATCATTTTTATAAATCATACACTTTTGCTTTACAAATAGTAATAAAAAAAGTATTCCAGCATCAGAAGAATACAGTGTTCATTGGTCACCACATCCCAGTTTAGAATAGAAGAAGATAACCCCCTTAGGAAAACGGGAGGGGAGGGACACACAGCCAATCAGTTGTGTTGCATTGCTCATGTGCTAAGAACTGACATGATGATAGGATGAGAAAGCAGAAATTAGCTCACCCATGTGCTACTTCTCCTTTCACTGTCCAGTCACAGGCTGCAAGAGGCGCAAGACTTGAAAGTGTAATGCCGCATAGACACCACCGGACTTTCCGGCAGACTAGTTCTGAAGGGATTAGTCCGTCGGACAATCCGATCGCATGTGGGCTTAATAAATCAGACGGACCTAGAAATAGAACATGTTTCAAATCTATCCGACGGCCTCAATTCTGATGGACTAAAATTGGTCTGTGTGCTGGTCCGACGGACCAAATACAACGCAAGGGAAGCTATTGGCTACTGGCTATTGAACTTTCTTGTTTAGTCCCGTTTACGGCATCACGTACAAAATGAACGGACTTCCAAACTGACTTAGTCCGTTCGTGTGTAGCCAAGTCCGTTCGTTCACAAAGTCCGTCGGAACTCCACCGAAAGTCCGTCGGGAAGACCGTCGGACCTAGTCTGCCGGAAAGACCGGTCGTGTGTACGCGGCATTAGTCTAGCCAAATACATGAAGATTTCTCTTCTTTAGCCCCATGTGCTGAATGAGAGAAATCACCCGAAACCTCCATCGGCTCTAAATAGCGAGGACAGAAAAATCTCCCTTGCCAGGTATTGTATACATGAACAGTGATTGTATTGGCTGCAGTTGCTTACAGGACCACCCACAACCTAGATTTTGACCAATTCAGCCTAAACTGCAGCCAAAAAAGAAATAAAAAAATCAAGACTATTGTGCCTCGTATACGGTCCAATGCCCATCAGACCAGGCTGTTGATTCTGGCATCACCGCTTTCCTTGGATGGTGATCCGTCTATGCTCTCTTTGATGCTGTGGTCATTTTCTTGTCAGTATTAAAAGGTTTTGGTGAGCACCCATATTAAAGAAATGTATAATTATTGTGAATATTATAAAGAAATGTACATGATGTTGATACTAATGTTATTTCTTGTAACTTGGACATTGTTATAGATACATGTTGAGTCGCCCCGAAGAAGCAGATACTTAGTCTGCGAAACGTGTCGGCTATTCGCACATACAAACATCTGTTCAATCATCTAGACTGAGTATCAATTGTGGTCCAATATCTATATGACCTAATGTTATTAATGTATCATTTTTTATATTTTGTACGTTGTAATAATTTTATACTATCTTAATATCTTTGTGGTTGTGCTTACCTCAATGACAGAAAAACATATACGTTAAAATCCCAGTGATACTCTCTCTTCCTTTTTCATTAAATAAAAAAATCAGGTCTTCTGCCCTACTAGACAGGCCTTTGTCAATTTCAGAACTGGATAGGTAGAAATACAAATCCTTTGGCAGGTAAAACAGCTCCCATATATGTAGTTCAAATTTATATTTGGTTGTTGGATGTAAACACTGGAGGCCGTGGCCATTGGATCCAGGTAAGTATGCGTGAGCTTGAGTTACTTTAGGTCAGTGCAAAGAGACAAACAGGATAAGTGCACTTTGTCTTAAAGTGAAGTTCCGGCAAAAAAAAATTTTATTTTATTTTTTATTTTTTATATAAGCCTAACTTTGGATCATGCCATACATTAATATCACTGACAATTTTAATAACATTCGCCCCTAATAAACATATTAGATTAAAAAAATACCTTTTATTCCGCTTTGTTGTAAGTTCCCATTGTGCTTGTGGGCATGTGAAGCCCACTAGCATTGTCTTCCAGGATACGGTGCAGCTGAATGACCAGCATGCACCGGTCAGCATCCACACCGACTCCTGGAAAATAAGACACATCACTCCCAGGAGACCGTGTGCTGCTGGATATGACAGACATATCTGCGGGTAGCAGAGGCTGGAAACTAGATAGAAAACACTACTATCTAGGTAAGCTCTCAGAAAAAAAAACTAAATAAAATTCCATTGCTTGATCTATATGCTGCAATAATGATTTTAAGAAATAGTTCTAAAAGTGGATGGAACTGGCACATATCCTTTAAATATATTCTTTAATGGTCACATAAGGCTTACCTGTAGGTAAAAAAAATATCTCCTAAACCTGTATGGTTTAGGAGATATCCCCCTGGCAATGAGCTGCTGATTGCAGCAGCGCATGCGCACAGGGGTTTCTCAGCTGGAAGCCCGGCAGACGCCGGACCCTGCCGGAAAGAAATCTCCCACGCGCATGCGGGGGAGTGACGATATCGCAGCTCCGGCCACTCACAGCACCGGAGCCACGAAGACATGCCAAGGGAACATGTCAGCTTCCTCAGCGTGGATCGGGTGAGATGTCGGGGCCTCATTCTAAGGTAAGTATTTCATAATGAGCTAGTATGCTGTGCATACTAGCTCATTATGCCTTTTCCCTTGCAGGTAGGAAAAAATAATATTTCAGCGGGTTTACTACCGCTTTAAAATAATAATAATAATAAATGATAAGGTAGTTCTATAGCCATAGGTACACTCGAGAACCCTGTGTATAACTCCACTTTTGTTGAGAAAATAATATTCCCCTCAGGGTGCTCTATGTACATTGAAATGATTTTATCAAAATTTTGTTGCAGATTCCTTTTGTTATTCTGAAGATATAGTTGTTTGTTTGTCCATATGCAGAGTGAATCTGTATGGGAGTGGTTTTATAATTATCAATCAGCTGCTGCACCTGCAGGGCTCCAATGAGGAAAGCTGCAGCGTCTCCATCCCTTTAGATGTGATTTCCCTTTGAGAGCATCTCACCAAAAAATTACATTTTTGTTGCAGAGAATGCTCAAAATCTGTCTTGTATCTGGGAATTTGGTAGACTTCTAGGAAAATCAGTAAGCCAATTACACAAGCAGGAATTTACATTTCTGGGGGGGGGGGGGGGGCATTCTTTACACCATGGGTGCTCAACCAGTGGGGCCCTAGCTGTTGCAGAACTACAAGTCCCATGAGGCATTGCAAGGCTTACAGTTACAGGCATGATTCCCAAGAACAGAGGCATGATGGGACTTGTAGTTCCACAACAGCTGGAGGGCCACAGGTTGAGCACCCATGCTGTACACCATCTGTGTACAGAACACCTCCAGGTAGCCATTTCACATTGCATTTTACAGAAAATGACAGCGGTACAGATTGAAAAGAAAATTATTATTTTTTAATTCGATTTTTTTCCCCACAAAAGTGGAGTGACCCTTATGCCGCGTAAACACGACTGGGTTTTTCAGAATAAGCTCTGGTGGGTTTTCTGACAGAGTTCCACTGAAACGGTCTTGCCTACACATGATCACACCAAAGTCCGATCGTCTAGAATGCGATGACGCACAACACATACAAGGGGACGAGAAAAAGGAAGATCAATAGCCAGTAGCCAATAGCTGCCCTTGCGTAGTTTTTGGTCCGTCGGAACAGCATACAAACGGTTTTCCCGATAGGAATTGATTCCGTAGGAAAGATTTAAAACATGTTCTATTTCTAGGTCCGTCAGAATTTTCAAAAAAAAGGTCCGATGAGGCCCACACACGATCAGAATATCCGATGAAAAGATTCCGTCTGACTTTTTCTACCAGAAAGTCAGTGTGTACACGCCATTAAAGCGTAACTCCACTTTTGTTGAGGAAAAAAACATTCCCCTCTGGGTGATCTATGAACATTACAAGGATTTTACCAAACTTTGTTGCAGATTCCTACCTTTTATTATTTTGAAATAATCACTGTTTGTTCCTCTGTGCCCCTGTGCTCAGTGAGTCTAATGGGAGTGGTTTCATTATTATCTAGCAGTTGCTGCAGAATCAGGGCTTTAATAAGGAAAGTTACAGTGTCTGCATCCCTTTATACGTTATTTCCTATTCGGAGTATCTCACCAATCTCATTTTTATTGCAGGGGATGCCTGAAATCTGACTTATATCTTAGTGCAGACTTCTGGGAAAATCAGTGAGCCAATCACACAAGCAGAAGATTATGTTTCTGGGGGGCGTTCTGTATACATTCTGTGTACAGAACATCTCCAGGTAGTCATATTGCATTGCTCTTTACAGAAAATGACAGAGCTGCAGATTGAAAAGGAAAGATTATTTTTAATAACATTCAATTACAATATGACTTGTGTCTAAATTGTATATGCTTTTCTTCTTTTTATTTTTGCAATTTTTTTTCCCCATGTTACCTTTTAAAGCTGAAGGGAGCTTTTGGCAGTCCAAGTTTCTTTCTACTTAAAATGCACAACCATTACTTTTACCAGAAACGGGATAAAATCTGGGAGCCATTCATGTACACATAAGTATGCAATCACCCGACAGCTCAACTAACCACACTTTAGGGCACCCCTCAGTTTACATCAGCAGTCCCAAAGTACCGGCCCACAGATCATTTACGGCCCGCGGACCGGTAACAAATGGCCCGCAGGCACGGCCAATCCTGGGTGAGTGCCTGGCGTGCACCGCGCAGTGGCTGGGAGCTTTCTCTCTCTCTCATGTCCTCTCCCTTGCATGCTGCTGCAGCCCAGCACACATATCAAAGGAAACAGACACAGCACACGAGAGCAGAGCGGAGGGAGGATTCGCCCATGGCCCCGCTCACCTAGGCTCTGATGATTGTTCAGAGCTGTGCCCGGATCCTGCTGCCACCTCAGGGTGGAAGATCAAAGCGTTCTTGGGGTGCTCTACCACTAGGACCTGTGTTGAGCCAGGACCTGATAGGAGGAGAGGACTCGGGAGGCAGAAGATCAGGCCACCAGCTGATTGCCAGGAGGAGAGGTAAGTGAGCCATCACACTAAGGCTGAGAAAAGTCCTTAGTGGGGTGACTGGGGTTTGAAATTTGTGAATGGGGGTATTTGTGAAGTGTGGGGGGGTATTTGTGAAGTGTTGGGGGGGTATTTGTGAAGTGTGGGGGGGGTATTTGTGAAGTGTGGGGGGGGGGTATTTGTAAAGTGTTGGGGGGAGTTATTTGTGGAGTGTAGGGGGTAGTGCTGGGGTCTGGCGTCTGCTGACACCAATGGTGGGGGTTAATGCTGACACCAGTGCTAGGGTAATAATACGCCCCCTGACACCAGTGCTAGGGTAATAATACGCCCCCTGACACCAGTGCTGTTTTTAAAGTTTGAAAGTTTGCATGCGGCCCCCATGGGATATGAAAACTTGTCTTGTGGCCCTCAGGTAATTTGAGTTTGAGACCCCTGGTTTACATGGCCTGCACCGATGTCGGTCACACTTGGAAAGATCAGTTTTCTCTTTAAAAGGCCTTATCTTTGAAGGAAATCCTGTGTGCCGCAACTTGCACATATCTGGTCATATATGGGGGTGCCTAACCAACATTACTTAAAAAAGAACCTTAACAGCTTTTAGGTCCCTAAAGAAATGGCACTAACCCATCACGTTATATATTCTTATAACGCGTCCTAATTAGAGAAAAGCCCTCCACGACCATGCAGATACTGTTTGGATGAAGGCGAGTATGGTGGTTGTGGCTCATTAAGCCCAAAAGCAATCAATAGGAAAATTCCTGTGTGATCAATAGTTCAGAGCTCTGTGCTAAATACCAGTTACATTTCATTACAACTAGAACATAAGTGTGCAGCGTGTTCAATCACTAATGGAATCATTTCCCAGCAGAGGTGGTGCTGCCTATTACTGCAGAGCATTAAAGCACAACTCCAGGCAAATAAAAGAAAGAAAACACCCTTTAGTCAGGTTATTGGTTCATTAGAAATCATTAAATGTATTTAAAAATTCTGCTTGTGTAGTGGACTAAAATCTTCACGTCTTCTTCCCATAAACCTCTGCACAGGATCCTCAGGGAGGTTTAGCACGGTGAGCCAATCAGGTTCTATTGCTTTGCGTAGTGCTCTCAGCTATGCAAAACAATACTCTGTATTCTGTCCTGACCCTACAATGGTAATGGGCTGGCAGTGGTGCCAATTCATAAATATTATTGCCAAACAAGACTTAGAAAAGCGTGGACAGACCACTAAATATAGTGGTTTGTCCATGCTGGGGGGAATCCAGGATGAAGAAGGATCTGGGGGTCCTAGTTGAAGACAGACTGAGCAATAGCATGCAATGTCAAGCTGCAGCAAGCAAAGAAAGTAGACTATTAGCATTCATTTATAAAACTCTGGTTTGGCCACATCTGGAGTATTCTGTCCAGTTCTGGTCACCAGTTCTCAGAAAGGATGTGCTGGAACTAGAGAGTGTCCAGAGAAGGGCAACAAAATTAATACGGGGAACTGGAGGACCTCAATTACGAGGAACACCAAGTATTTGATTTATTCTCCCTGGCGAAGAGACACTTGGGAGGAGATATGATAGCGATGTACAAATATCTCAATAGTGATCCCAGCATAGGTGGCCATGGGTACGTCAGGGTAATAAGGATGTGGAACTGTCTTCCACAAGTGGTGGTGTTAGCGGGAAGTATTGAAAGTTTTAAAAGACTCTTGGATGCGCATCTTAGTGAACACAATATAGAGGGATATGGGAAATGATTATCGACATGAACACACACCCACCCACACAGGTTGAACTGGATCGACTAGTGGCTTTATTCAATCTTACCAACTATGAAATACATATGAGAGATATCATACCTGCCAAATTATATATATTTCTGTCCATTAAAGCCCTGAAATTTACAAAGCCCTGCCACACAATACACTCCAGTCAGGCAGGGCAGGAGACCTGATTATTCTCTGCTGAAGTTAAAGCTGCCCCCTCCAAAAATGTCAGCAGCTACAAATACTATTATTATACTTACTATTGGGGCACTTACCTGTCCAGCGGTGTCCTCACTTGAGACAATTCTTGAATTTGGCTCTCAGGTGTTGGCGCCACCATCTCGGCTAAGGGAAACCGGTAGTGAAGCCTTGTGGAGAATCGCGCTGCACTCTGTGAATAAACTGGCTGAGGGGGGAAGGAGGGGGGATGAACTTCCAGCTAATTTCACTGCGGAAAACTTAGTTGGAAGTGGGAGCAGGCACCAGTCAAAACCCTCCCCTCAAAAGGTGCCAAATGTGGCAGCGGAAGGGAGATGAGGAGTCAGACAAGTGGACCTTCCCTTTTTGGGTGGAGCTCCCAGGGAGGTGGTAAAGTCTTGTCTATATTCCTATCGCGCACGTTCCTGGAAAATAAGGCTCATCAATGGCGGGTGCTGTAGTGATTACCATCAAGAAAGTGTACATATTCGTCAGAACATCATGGATCTACAATCACCATCCAAAAGTTTTTATTGCAGAGAGATCACATCACAAAGACAAGTGTAACATTTCGGAGTCGTGCAGGACCCCGTCGTCAGGCATGTGATGAGGGAGGTGGTAAAAACAGGCAGCCACCGCAACTGTTTCAATATAGCCAGATAGGGCTATACACATGCCGCAGCTTTTTTAATTCTGGGTGCAGAGTTTGACAGGCAGTAACACCTGTCAAGCTTGGCCATTGAGTTTAATAGGGCTGCAATGTAACTGCGCGCATGGCACGGTATGGTAGGGCAGCACTGTAGTGTTAAATCAGTTGGGGAGTAGGCAATATAACGCTTCCTTAGTGCCTGTCAAATGCCCTCAGAGATCTCTTCAGAGAGCACCGCAAGTCTGAAAAAGCCCTTACAGGTCTTGTCCCTCCCCTAGCCTGAGAGTTGACGGTGCAGGAGAAGCTGCAGACTGATAAGCTCATCCCTATGCTATGAAATACACATTTAACTGCTTGCCGACCACCTCGCGCCGATATACGTCGGCAGAAGGGCTCGTACAGGCAGAATCACGTACCTGTATGTTGCCCTTTAAGAGGCGGCCAGCATGCGTGCGAGCTAACTCCGTTAGTCGAGTCACAGGCCCCACGGACTCGATCACGGAGAGGAAGAACGGGGAGATGCTAATGTAAACAAGCATCTCCCCGTTCTGCCTAGTGACAGTGTCACTGATCTCTGCTCCCTGCCATCAGAAGCAGAGATTAGTGACGTGTCACATGTAGCCACGCCCCCCCCCCCACAGTTAGAAACATGACCCAGGACACACTTAACCCCTTCACTGGCAGTGTCATTTAAACAGGAATCAGTGCATTTGTATAGCACTGATTGCTGTATAAATGATAATGGTCCCAAAAATGTGTCAAAAATGCCCGATGTGTCCGGCATAATGTCACAGTCACGATAAAAATCGCTGATCGCTGCCACTACTAGTAAAAAAATGTATAAAATTAATAAAAATGCCATAAAACTATCCCCTATTTTGTAAACGCTATAACCAATCAATAAACGCTTATTGCGATTTTTTTTTTTACCAAAAACATGTAGAAGAATAAGTATCGGCCTAAACTGAGGAAAAAAATAAAAATTTTATATATTTTTGGGGATATTTATTTTAGCAAAATGTAAAAAAGAATGTGTTTTTTTTTTCAAAATAGTTTTTTTTTTGGTTTATAGCACAAAAAATAAAAACCGCAGGGGTGATCAAATACCACCAAAAGAAAGCTCTATTTGTGGGAAAAAAAGGACGTCAATTTTGTTTGGGAGCCACGTCGCAAGACTGCGCAATTGTCAGTTAAATCGGCACAGTGCCAAATCGCAAAAAGTGCTCTGGTCAGGAAGGGGGTAAATTCTTCCGGGGCTGAAGTGGTTAAAGTGATACTAAACGGAGAAGTGTAAATTACCATAATTAGTTCTCATTAATCACAAATATGCCACTGTGTCTTATTTTTTTTATAATCCTCTACTGTAAGTACCTTATTCCTACAGTGCTGTTGTGTGGTCCCATGATCGTTCCCTGTTCTTTGGCATCTGCAGGGAAAGATCTTTGGGAGCGGCTTCTTTTACTCTGCTGATGCATGATCTCTACAGTGTGAGTCTGTATTTGGCCAGCCCTGATTGGTGTTGTGCAAGTCACATGATTAAAAAAAATTGTTTCAGAATTAAAATTACATTATACATATCAAATAACTGTTTATAGCTCCCTATAAAACTTTATTGAACATCAAATGTGTATTTTGTGCGCATTAATATGGTGTAGGTGGAGTCAAAGAGCTTTCATTTTGTTCAGACGGCATCTGCATCTCAGGCTCTTTTTTTACTTTACAGGTCTCAGCAATTGCATTTGATATATTTAATACTGTTTTATATTAAAACAAAGCTTTTTTTTTTCTTTGTGAGTTTATTAGTGAATATAATTATACTATAACATAATACTATATCCCGCCCTCATAGTGTTTAGCAATAGGAGGACATGGAGGAGGGAAGGGTGGGAGTCTCATTTACCACTGAGTATACACCTACATGTGTGGCACTTTAGTTATGTGGGCTGCACAGAAAAGAAAAACAGAAAAATACAAAGCTTAGAAGGGAACTGAAATTGAGAATGCTCTGTAGAGGACACCAGCTGGTCTACACAATATCAACCTGCAGTGGAGAAACAGAGAAGATGGAAAGGACATCTGAAGGGAGGATCAACCAGGTATATTTCACTCACTCTTCACAAAACGAATGCTTTAGTGGCTTTGTTAGTATAAACTCCCTGCTATATAGCATGTAAGGAGAGTTTTTCTGGGTTTAATGCCAATTTAATTGATAAATACAGATACACATCAATTGTGTCTTCTATATCTGCCTAGAAATCAAACTGTTTCTAATCTCCACTCACCCCACTCATGATGCCCAACTGGCAACCTGAATAGAGGACTATTATATCACCTTTATTATAGGCCTCCTATAATGACTGAATCCAAAACGTGTAAAAATGTTTTATTAATGTTGATTTTTAATCACTGAATATCACATGATTTTTTTGCCTTTATGTATAGACCTCTTAGAAGACATAAAGCAAAAGTGACGTCTGAGTTGGAAGCTGGGCTTTGAGATAGTAATGATAAAGTCTTACCACTGACTGTGGCTTTCAGCAAAAAGGTAATCAGCAAAGCTAAGCAGTTAAGTGATGTTGGACTGGAGATTTGCCACTCCTCAATTTAAAGTGTGATAAAATAAAAATAAGAGAGCAAATATGTTTTTTCTTTGTCTTAGCAAAATAATGTAAACTGCCAGGCTGTCCACCACTGCATACCCTGTGTATCTAATCTTCTGTCCATCTACATCTCCCTCCAGCTAACTATCCATTCATCTGTTCAGAATACTTATCCATGTTGTTTTATAGGTTATAGATGTCTGGGAAAATTCCATGAGCCAGACAACCTGATTAAACTTCAAGCCTGATCTGCCATCTGTACAATCTTTACCTGGAATGCCCTGGCATAGCTGATTTCTAAAGGAGGCCTTCCTACCCTGGCTTTTTAAAATGTAGTGTAGCAAGTTTCCAGACCCTCTTTTAGTCTAATGCCGCGTACACATGATCAGACTACCGTGTGTGGGCTCTGGCGGACTTTTTCCTTCCAAAAGTCCGGCGGACTTAGAAAGAAGTTTTGACTCAAAATTGTCCGCCGGACTCGGCAGTCCGGCAGACAATCCGACCGTCTGTGTGCTAGCCCACCGGACTTTTGAAATGAACGGACCTGTCGGCACACAGAGGAAAGTTCATTCATTTTGAACGCGGCTCCAGGTAGACGGGACTAGGGAAGGAAGTCAGTCTTTCGATAAGCCCCACGCCCGCAGACCTCGACAACCACCAGCCAGGGTTATCGGGAAGAGGCCCTTGTCCTCATCAACATGGGGACAAGGTGCTTTGGGGTGGGGGGGCCGCAGGGCCCCCCTTACCCAAAGCACCCCCCCATGTTGAGGGTACGCGGCCTGGTACGGCTCAGGAGGGGGGGGGGGGGCGCTCGCTCGTCCCCACCTCCTTTCCTGACCGGCCAAGCTGCGTGCTCGGATAAGGGTCTGATATGGACTTTGGGGGGGACCCCACGCCATTTTTTCGGCGTAGGGCTTCCCCTTTAAGTCCATACGAGGTGACAGGGCTAGTGAGGTGTCAATCTTGCCGCCGAAGGCGGCAACATTGACTTCCTTTGCTAGTCCCGTCTACCTGGAGCCGCGTTCAAAATGAACGGACTTTCCTCCGTGTGTGGGCAAGTCCATTCATTTCAAAAGTCCGGCCATAGTCCGGTGGTTTGTCGGACTCGGCAGTCCGGCAGACAATCCGACCGTCTGTGTGCTAGCCCACCGGACTTTTGAAATGAACGGACCTGTCGGCACACAGAGGAAAGTTCATTCATTTTGAACGCGGCTCCAGGTAGACGGGACTAGGGAAGGAAGTCAGTCTTTCGATAAGCCCCACGCCCGCAGACCTCGACAACCACCAGCCAGGGTTATCGGGAAGAGGCCCTTGTCCTCATCAACATGGGGACAAGGTGCTTTGGGGTGGGGGGGCCGCAGGGCCCCCCTTACCCAAAGCACCCCCCCATGTTGAGGGTACGCGGCCTGGTACGGCTCAGGAGGGGGGGGGGGCGCTCGCTCGTCCCCACCTCCTTTCCTGACCGGCCAAGCTGCGTGCTCGGATAAGGGTCTGATATGGACTTTGGGGGGGACCCCACGCCATTTTTTCGGCGTAGGGCTTCCCCTTTAAGTCCATACGAGGTGACAGGGCTAGTGAGGTGTCAATCTTGCCGCCGAAGGCGGCAACATTGACTTCCTTTGCTAGTCCCGTCTACCTGGAGCCGCGTTCAAAATGAACGGACTTTCCTCCGTGTGTGGGCAAGTCCATTCATTTCAAAAGTCCGGCCATAGTCCGGTGGTTTGTCCGCCGCACCTAGTCCGCCGGAAAAGTCCGGTCGTGTGTGGGCAGGTCTGCTCGTTCGGAAAGTCCGGCGGACCTCCGCTTCAAAGTCCGGGGGTTTGTCCGCCGGGCTAAGTCTGCCGGATTTCGGATGTCGGATTTAACGATGACTGATATAGATAATGTACCTATCTGAGTTGTAAATTTTGATTTTTTTTTGTAATATTTTTTATTATAAATGTAAGCGGACAACATAAAACTAGTACAATGTTTGACAATGCTTTTTATAAACTAACACATCAATATCTGGTTGGAATGATGTAGTAACAATTCTTAATGAATTCTCAAGGCGCTCATCACATATTTTGGTTTTAATTTTGCCCTTCTTTGCTTCATTTTTGAAAATACACTATATTGTCAAAAGTATTGGGACACCTGCCTTTATACGCCCATGAACCTTAATAGCATCACAGTCCGTAGGGTTCAATATTGAGTTGGCCTACCCTTTGAAACAGCTTCAACACTTCTGCAAAGGCTGTTCACAAGGTTTAGGCATGCATCTATGGGAATGTTTGACCATTATTCCAGAAGTACATTTGTGAGGTCAGGCACTGATTGGACGAGAAGGCCTGGCTTGCAGTCCAAAGGTGTTCTATCAGGATGAGGTCAGAACCAGTCAAGGCAGTCAAGTTCCTCCACCCCAAACTCGCTCACCCATGTCTTTATGGACCTTGCTTTGTGCACTGGCCTGTGGCAGCTGGTGATCCATTTTTTTTTGGGGGGGGGGGGGTGGCAAACAAACCACCCTGCTCCCTCACCAGCCAGCCCTGCACTTACCCCATCCAGGTCGCACGTGGCTTCGGTGGCTTCCCCAGCTTCTTCTCCCGGCCAATCTGGTTGCTTCTCCTCCTGGCCAATCCGGTCTTAGGACCCGCTTCCTGTCCTGATTGGCCAGAAGGAGAAGCCGGAAGACAATAGTGAATCAACATTCACTAATATCACAAGTGGGTGGGCTCGGGACGCAGAGCTCTGCGCCCCAAGCCCAACCTTTTTGAAGCCAATTAAAGCCTCTGGCTCTAATCATGTGCTTCACAAAAAAAAACCTTAGAAATCCATGTGTCCATTCCCCCACATGGAGATTAGAGTGGGAGCATGGAGATTAGGGCAGGCCTATGGAGATCGGGGGGTGGTGCCCCTTATGGATCGGCTGCTGCTGGTACTGGTGCGCAATCATGTTGGAACAGGAAGGTGTCATCCCCAAATTGTTCACACAAAGTTGGAAGCATGAAATTGTCCAAAATGTCTTTGTATGCTGACGCCTTAAGAGTTTCCTTCACTGGAACTAAGAGACCAAGCCCAACCCCTAAAAAAAAAAAAGAAAAACCCACACCATAATCCCCCCTCCACCAAATGATTTGGACCAGTGCACAAAGGTCCATAAAGACCTGGATGAGCAGATTTGGGTCCTTCAGGTTGAGTCCTGACATCAACCTGAAAGAGAAAGATAAAAAAACTCTGTCAGATGTTTATTACTGTCTCTTAGCTGGAGAGATTCGCCCTATTTCTCCTGATTCCTTGAAATTATAGCTGGACAATACTACGTTAATATTCATTTATATTGTGCTAAGTGGAATGTTGCTCTCCCGAATTTCCAATCTAATAAATACACTGCAATTCTGATATTGGGCTTGTTCCAGCTCACAGATTAGTACTTCCTTGTTTTTGTACCGGTTCCAAAGAAATTAATTTTGAATGTACAACTTTATTGCACTATCCCTCACGTCATTACACTAAATGAGATGGTAGCAAGGCTTCCAGTGGAGAGGTTGCATGGATTTCTGCTTGAAACTACAGTTTAACATTACCTGCTGGGCCTCTAAGGTAAAATAAAATCTTTGGCCTGCACAAGTCCGGATTTTAATCTAAACTTGGATAAGTAAACTGCAGCAGGAGAAACAGAAAGATGGAAGGACAGAGAGAGGGAAAAAAACCTGACTGATGAAATGTGAAGCTAAGAAAAATGGATTTGTTGCTGACTAATTTGATAAAATCAGACTTGGCTCCCATAGAGATACACTCCACTCTTAGCCCTTGTACACACGGTCGGAACTTCCGACGGAAAATGTCCGATCGGACCGCGTTGTCGGATAATACGACCGTGTGTGGGCTTCATTGGACTTTTTCCGTCGTTTGACAGCTGGATATAAAAATTTTCCAACAATATGATCCAATCGGACTTTGTCCGATTGTTTGTAGAGAATTCCGATCGGACAAAGTGCCACGCATGCTCAGATCATATTACGACACCAAAGCTATTGGCTACTAGCCGCAACGTAGTTCCGTCGCAAGGCACGAACGTCATCACGTTCCGAACAATACGATTTTCCGACAATTTTGTCCGACCGTGTGTATGCAACACTTTTGGACAAAATCCGTCTGAAAAAATCCGACGGATTTTGTTGTCGGAATGTCCGACCGTGTGTACAAGGGCTTATAGAGATCACAGAATGAAAGTTAAAACAGCAGTGGTTGTTATTGACGCCAGTCCGGGCTACACAGTATTCAAATTCAGAGAAAGACAGATCAAAATTAAAAATAAATAAATAAAATTTTCACATAGAAGAGGTGTATTCAATGAGACAGTGCTAGAATAATGAGGGAAAAATTGCAATAACTCCTTGGCAACAATAAAAGTCAACTGATGACTTTCGCAGACAGCAGATAAATGAAGTATTGACTATAGCGTGCATTATCATCTAGGGTTCCTTGTGCTGTGGCTGACTGACCTCCTATTTGATGATGCCTACATGGGATCAAGGACACATGGCAAAGCCATCAGCAAGACACCAATGATCTTTTTGGCTGGTTTTAGTGGTGGCATTCTGCCCACCACTGTCAGGGGGACATTCTTTCTACTAATGTAAAGAGCATTTTTCCCACTGACCCTCAATTGGTTTTAGTAAGAGTTCCCCAGGATATGAAAATGATGTTAAGGTATCCTCTGGGGTACAAATTTGGGGAAATATTGGACTATAGGGTGTGTACCTGAGCTCTAAAGCCAAGTTTGTTTTTTACATCGTGAATGTGCCCCGTATTTGATTTAAAGGGATCATTATTATTATAATGCATAATTAGATTGGGGTGGGTTCTACCTGTGCCAGTTTGTATCTGGATCGACTGACAGGTCTATTTTAATCTGAGTTACTTCAAAGGCAGATGATCAAGCTTCTCACATTAGTTTCAAGGCCTTTACGGCACTCAAGAATGTCTCTTGTGCTGTGCAACCTCCCACTCATGATGCACTAGGCTAGGAGAGATTGTCGAGGTGAAAGCAGGGAACACACTAACCTGCCCTTTTCCTCAGGCTTCATGAAGAATGAACCAAATTATGCAAATAAAACACTTAAAAAAAAATTATTTTTAAAATAATTGCTTTGGCTTTCTTCTCTATTGAGAGGTTTATTGGTAGTTTCAAACAGGTATTAGTGGTGTTTGTTTACACGGGAAATGGGTATTATAAGAAGACTCTATTACCTTGTATAAACATATACAAAAGCACAGCTTGGATATCTTCACTGAGGCCTTTTATTAAGAGGGCTTTGCCAAGGGCACAGGGCATTCCTTGCAATCTGTGGAAAGGTAATTTGGTGCTCAGATGTGTAAAGAGGTCTTCCCATAAAGTAAATATGGACATTTCTTCTAGTAAACCTTGGTATTAACACACAACTACCTTTAACTACAAAAAAATAAAAAATTAAGCTGGGATGCACACATGCATGGAAGTCATATCATCGCGGGACAGCACATTAAGGTAACTGAAGATGCAGAACCCAGAAGAAAACAGGGCCACCATATCAATCTGAAAAATGTACTATAAAAAATAAATAAATAAAAGAAATAATACTTGCAGACCTTGGTCCTAACACAGAAAAATCTTTAGCTAAAAAAAAATAAAAGCAAAGGGAATCACTACTGAGAACAATATATAAAACACTTGCTTTTGTTTTATAATAACTCCAGTGCTTGTACTAAAATCATAAAAATCTTTACGGGTTTGCAATAAGCAGCCTTAGAGAATAAGTACGTTTTTACTATTGGTTAAGGGCCAGCACATTGCCCTTTGTAAAAGGAACCGTAACGGCCATGTCAATCAGACTAAAATCAAGGGTGCCACCCTATTTTAACCTATTACACCCGGTCTCCCTGTATGATATACAAAAATATCCCTTCATTTCTCTCATGCAGTGAGTAAACATGACACGGTACTCCTTTCTGTCTTTTGTATGTGATTTACAATTTCCAGTATTCGTTCTTAATCTGTAAGTATAGAGGCTGCACAGTACCCCTATATCTTGGCTTGTATATCTGGGTGTAATTCGTAGTATCTTTTCTAGTTCTCTATGGATGGACTCTGCCCAATAGCACTTCTCTATTTTTTAGATTGTAAGCTCTAACAAGCAAGGCCCTCTGATTCCTCTTGTACCAAATTGTAATGTAATGTAATGTCTGCCCTCATGTTGTAAATCGCTGAGCAAACTGTTGGCGCTATATAAAATGTATAATAATAATAATATTCTTGCACGTTGTGAAAAATCCTCAACTAACTGGCATTAGATCTACAGAAACCTATGCAAATCCAAGGCTCTGCTCCAGACTTGCTCCTTTCAATCTTCCCCTATCCTTGTGAATAAGCCAGCAGTGGAGACATTAATGTCTGTAGCTTTCATCTTTTGACAAATTAAGTAGAAAGAAGAGCTAAGTTTTGGAGTGTGACTTATATTTACTTTTGGAATTATGTCTACACGAACAGTGCATGGAACCACATTCTCTTGCATCTTGTAAATTTCCAGATAGCAAGAATAACCTGCCACAAATTTGTGGCAGTGTTGAATTTTAAAGTGGTTGTAACCCCTTTTTTTAAACTTTATGCTACAGGTAAGCCTATATTAAGGTTTACCTGTAGCTAACCAGGATATCTGCTAAACCTGCACAGTTTAGGAGATATTTCCTGTCCCCTGCATGTGCCGATGACATCGGCACATGCACACTAGTGCAAACTGACGCAATGGCACTTATGTGCCGCAGCATCAGTCTGCATGCCGTTATCGCTGTCTACCGCGTGCATGCGCGGAAGTGACGTCATCGCGGCTTCAGCCAATCACAGCGCTGGCACCGCGATACCCGGAAGTAACTCCAGGGGGACATGTTGGCGGCCAGATGGGGAGACGAGGGCAGCTTCGGAGCTTCAATCTGAGGTAAGTAATACATAATAAGCTAATATGCTATGCATACTAGCTCATTATGCTTTTGTCTTGCAGATTGTCTTTTTGTTTTGTTTTTTTACAGAGGGTTTACATCCTCTTTAAGTCTGTTAACTTGCTGCACAATTTCACTGGCAAGATGTACACTTGCAGAGCACTTGAAGCACAAGTTCTAGTTGGCACTTTTCCAATTTGTAGCAAATTTGCATGGCAAGTCTCTAGCAAGAGCTAAGTTGCAGTGTTGAGTCTAGAGTAAAGCTCTGCAAGTCTACGGCATGGAAATCCAGCTACAGTGACCCCTGTGGTGGGATGACTATTGTACAACATAACTGAACCAGAACTTGCAGCAGACTTGCAGAATGTTTGCAAAGAAAGTTGATCTGGAGTCATGCAATGCAGACTTGCTGCAAGTGTGCAACAATCTTGTAAAGCCTGGCAAGTCTAGCAATAGCTTAGCAAGTCATTTTCAAACTTGCAGCACAATTGCTTGCTATCTGGGTTATTCTTGGTATCTGTTCTTTTTTTACTAAGCATGCCACACAACTGCTCATGCAAGGCTGCCTTAACACAAAGCATGTTAATATGTGATATAACGCAACAGTGGGAATCCAGCTCAACAGTTTTCCCCCCTAATACGCCTAATAAGTCAAACTCTAGCTTGGGTAAAAAAAAGTAAAAATTTGTATCCGGTTTCAAAAAATAAAAAAGCTCACGCAATCTCTGGCATTGTCCACCACAGACTAACTAGTCCAGTGATGTGGCACTGTTACTCCAGGTGATGACAACCAGTGCCATTCAACCCACTCCCTCTGAAACCAGGTCACCAAAGGGCCGCCTCTGCCCTGGTACCACAGAAGAATGTTGACGGCACTGCTCTCTATATTCAGGATCCATATACTGCTGGAGGGTAAAGAGGGCATCTATAATACCAAATGACCAGACTTTAAAAACCAGGAAAGGTGTCTGTATTATAATCTCAAGGCTTGGGAGGATGCTTCTATGGGGAAGAATGTGGGGGAAAATGGAGGGCCTGGTGATTCTGGGTTTTAGACTTTAACCCCACCCCCTGCCCAGCAACCACAGGAGAATGCTGCAGAGGGCGACACCACATCATTACAAGGCGCCTCTCTTTGAAGCATTCGGGATCCATCCACCGCTGAAGGGTAAGTAGGACTAGTCTTGTCACATGACCAGACCAAAGAGACCAGGAAAAGGGTATGTATAAATAATTTTTAGGGGTTGAAGTACACTGCCATAGGAAATCCAAATATATAAAAGAGATCAAATATTCCCAATCACGCACTTTCCTGGAAGTGGCTTACAACAGGCGGGTTCTGTAGCAACTGACAGCTGGGAACAAGTATTAACACAATGTTAGAACATGTATCGCCAGAACACTGTGGATCTTTGAATATAATCCTTAAAGCTCATTAAAGCGTTCAAATAACAGCAAAGAATTGCAACATTTTGGGACCATGCAGGATCCCTTCATCAGGCATTCCCAATGAATCGTGTCCTGCGTGGCTCTGAAACTTTGCAATTCTTTGCTGTGTCACGTTAATAAACTTTTTTAATGCTGTTTTAAGATCCAATGGGAAAGAAGGCGGTAAAATTGGAGGCCTGCCGAATCTAGAGTTGAACCTTACCCCCAATCCCTGCCCTGAAATCACAGGAGAATGCAGCCGAGTGTAGCGACACATTATTACATGGCACTGCTCTCTGCAGCATTTAGGATCCATCCACCACTGGAAGGTAAAGAGGACTGTCACATGACCAGACCAAGGAGACCAGGAAAAGGGTATTTTTTTAAGATTTGTTTTCAAGGGTTGGAGGGTGCCCCTATGAGAAAGGAGGTAGAGAAATGGGGGGTGGGGAGAATGCGGGGCTGGCGAGATTGGGTTTAGACTGTTTAACCAGTTCAATACCAGGCACTTAAACACCTTCCTGCCCAGACCAATTTTGAGCTTTCAGTGCTGTATCGCTTTGAATGACAGTTGCACGGACATGCTACACTGTACCAAAATGAAATTTTTATCATTTTTTTCCCACAAATAGAGCTTTTTTTGGTGGTATTTGATCACCTCTGCGGTTTTTATTTTTTGCTGAACAAATAAAAAAATACCAAAAATTGAGAAAAATAATATGTTTTTTTTGTTTCAGTTTCAAAACTTTGTAAATAAGTACGTTTTCTCCTTCACTGATGGGCACTGATGGGGCTGCGCTGACGGGCACTGATAAGGTGGCACTGATGGGCACCGATGAGGTGGCACCAATGAAGTGGTACTAATGAGGTGGCATTGATGGGCACTGATACGTGGCACTGATAGGCGGTACTGATGGACACTGATAGGTGGCACTGATGGGTGACACGGATGGGCACTGATAGCTGGCATGGATTGGCATGGATAGGCAGCACAGATGGGCATGGATAGGCGGCACGGATGGGCACTGATTGGTTGCATGGATGGGCACTGATAGGTGGCAGGCATGGGCACTGATAGGCGGCATTGTATTGTATTATATTGTACTGATGGATGTCAATCAGTGCCAAACAATAATGATTGGATTGGACGGGATTGGACACGGCTGATCACGTTGTAAAGAGTCTCCGTTGGAGACTCTTTACAGAGACTGTAGTTGTGGGGTGTCAGATTGACACCCTGCAACAACGATTGTCACGATGCACACCTCCGGGGGCGCGCAACGGCTTAATATCCTGATCACGTCATATAACGTCCGGTCAGAATATTAAAACCACATTGTCACCGTCATTTTGCTATATGGCGGGCGGCAAGTGGTTAACTTGATTTTGGACTTCAGTATCAACTAAACCCTAAAGCCCCGTACACACGATCGGAGTTTCCGACAACAAAAACGTGGATTTTTGTTCGAAGGGTGTTGGCTCCAACTCCATACTAGTTTTACAAGACTGAGCGCTTCCGGTTTGTCCTTGATTATGAGCATGCGTGTTTGTACTTTGGATTTTTGTCCAACAACACACATTTGTTGGCGGAAAATTTGAGAGCATGCTAGTCAACATTTGTTGGCTGAAAGTCAACCAACAAATGTTCGATGGAGCATACACATGGTCGGACTTACCACCAACGAGCTCACATCCAAAATTTCCCATCGGAAAATCCGATCATGTGTACATGGTATAAAACTTTAGACTGGCTTATCCTTCGATTATCAACGTGCCATATTCTACATGGTCACACAAATACCAATAATGACGTGCAAAGTGTAATAAATCATTGCAACCAATCAGATTTCAGATCACTGCGGTTGGATCAGTGGAGAGATGATTTGAGGTTGGATGCTAGAGGTTGGTGCTCTCTGCACATCAACAATGCCCTTTTCACAGTTTTAATAGGCCAGCTTGTCTTTGAAAATTTACTTGAAGATGATTTATGGTGTTACATACATATATAACGCACTTGGAAAGGTTTCCTGGCCGAGTCAAGAGATTCCTTTTAAACTGCGGACGAAACTGTGTTTTTAAACCCTCAGGAAAGGACTGTGCTGCAGATCCTACTGGCACAGAGGAGGTTAAGTTCTGCTAAGAGCAGGTGAATTTATTTACTCCTCTTGGCTTACAGAGCGCAGTGCAGTCACCCCTGACAGTGATCGGGTGCAGACAAACGCTCAAGCAAGACAGCCTTTGAATTGATCTTTGTAGCAGCAAACAGGCCTGCAGACATCCCTCTTCTGATTTCCTAACCAGCAATTCAAATGCAGCCAGGCAAAGGAAGCAAAAAAAAGGAAATCAACATTTTTTTTTTTTATACGGTTTCCGAATAAAAAAAGACCTCTGGCTAATAAACAAACTCCTGTCAATTAATTTGCTTTGTCTGTACTGGATTTTGGTATTTAAACAGAGCTAAATCTTATTAAGGCATGTCATGTCTAAAGCGATCAATGTGAAAAAAATGAATAATAAAAGCAGGAGACTTGGCTGCAGCACCATGTTTGACAGGTATGATATAATTAGTTATGTCAAAGCTGATTTTCTACTGCTAGGTATTACGTGGGATGTTCCTTTTTTCTATATACGGTATATATATATATATGTATATATATATATATATATATATATATATATATATATATATATATATATAAAAATAAACAGAAATAAGAATGAGTTTGTTCTTGCAGTTTTGAGGCCTACAAAGGACCCCTCAGAGGGTGTTCCAAAGTTTGTGATAACCAAGGCAGAACAAATGCATTAAGCCGAACAGCTCTATACATGCAAATGGCGAAGATCTTTAATCTCTCTACTCATTTTTCCTAATATTCATTATTTTCCCCTTCTTCTCACACAATTGCATGCACACAAAAAAAATGAAAAAAATATGTAAGTACCATTTTTTTAATGCAAGGGGCCCACCAAAGAGCAGGTTTCTCGCCTAGGCTAGAATGACATATCTCCACAGCTGCCTGCAGCCTCCTGGGATACCCCTGTCATGCATCCCAATGCATTTTGTGCTTCGGCGCATCATCGGGGGGGCTAGCTGTCTCTTCTTGCAACCCCCCCCCCATTCCCCGAAGAACCAGGAAGAGGCATCCAATTCCCAATGCCATCAGAGAGAAGGATGGCAATGTTGGACCTGGTAAAGCAGTGGAGCGATGAGATTAACTATATCAAAAGGCTGATGGATATACACACAGTGGGGTATGTGTGTGTGTGTGTTTATATGTGTCCCAGGGTGGTTCAAGGGCCCAGGGCATTGTGTTGACAATTACCAAAATTAAAAATGACCTAGGGGAAAATAGATTTTTGCATGTTAAAGCAGATCTGAACTCAAAAAGTGAAAAAATAAGGTTTGCTACATTATAGGGAGCATCTAGAAATGTTAGCCGTGCCCAAGCCATACCCTGGAAATTATACTTTTTGTCTTGAATTCCTCCTGAAAAAATAGCAGTGTACTTCCTTTGCCTAGGCACTCCTATGCCTACAACCTCATATCTGTGATGGTTAGTCTAAACCCCCGTTCACACTCAATGTGGCTTCATGCATAGATGTCTATGCAAGTTGCACCTGGAATTGCAAAATATAGTGCAGGATGTTTTTTTCAAATCGGTGTGGCACTGCAAAGTCAGCGTTGCAAAGATTTGAGCAGTTCTATTGCTGACAATATAGAGTTGTATCGGTGATTATATCCTCATGGAGTGCCACATCCAAGCAATCTAGATACAAGAAAATGACCCCCAAGGCACTTACAAATGTAAATTACCTAAAAAGTATAGTTTATTAAACATATTGTATCAGAATAAAAACACACAATGAAAGTGGAATGGATACATATCTGTGTACAAAATCACTACATTAATAGCACTACAATGAAATCCACTTTTTTCACCCATTGTGTTTCAGAGTGTCAATGCCCCCTTCTTCAGGGGTGTTATGAGGAGGTCAATCATATATCTATAATATAGTTGTTACAAAAGGTCAGGGTAAGTATACAACAATCAACCATGTAGTATAAATATAAATATTGCTGACAAAATGGTGCTACTTGTCAATGCAATTTGGACCTGTCAAATCACATGACAAATCGCACTGGCGTGAATGGGGGCTTAAGAGATTTAATTAAGGGTTTGAGTATGGCCAACTTTAATCAACAAAGCTTTTACTGACTCAGAGATGCTCTTCCCTTTCTCAGTGCTGTAGTATAGAGAATACCACAAAGATAATATGAAGACAGATCAGTTTACTTATTTTCGAATTATGTAATGCGTGAAGTTTTTTTTATTTTTTATGAATTCATGTTAAAAGTGAATAGTTGTTACTTCCCTTATAAACCACCAATGAGGGCTGCACGCCTCCAACAATCTATATCACTCTGTAGGTAACAAGGGAACTCCAAACATAGATCTATATATCACAATTATAATTTTGTTACTACACACTCCAATATCAAAACCTTAATCAACTTCAATTCCCCCAATATAAACTGACAATATGGCGTGTTTCAAGGTAAAAGACTCCTCCGAGACCAAGCCTCAGCAAAGAGCACGCAATCTTTCTTTTGATGCATTTGAATTAACCTCTAACCACATTGGACCAGTGCTATAACACACCTACCAGAACTTACCCAATTTAAATTTAGAAATGTTATACCACCCCCATAGAAGCCATTTTTCATAGCTCATAGCATATAACAGAATGCCAGCTATATTATGCCTACATATTATGCATAATATTACAAACCATCCAACTAGTAGATCTCATATGTCCATCAAAATAATTATTAAAATTCCTCTGAAATGCCATATGCCACACATTATTTCAGTTATGAACCACATAAGGGACAAAAACTACTATTTTGGATATACAGCCCCAGGTAAGTGTACTGCACGTCACATCTTTCTAGAATAAACCGATAACTCAATAAAATCGGGTGGTTGACATAGCTGAGCAAAATAAAACCTAATTCACAAAATACATACCGTATAACACGCACATTCATTTTAAGAGGGAAGTTTCAGGAAAAAAAACGTTAAATAAGGCACTTTGAAGCAAAATAAGGGTCAGTGCCCATCTGCAGCCTCACAAGTGCCATCAATGTAGCCTCATCAGTCCACATCAATGCAGCCTCACCATTGCCATTAATGGAGCAGCCTCACCATTGCCATCAGTGCAGCATGATCGATGACCATCTGCAGCCTAGAGGGGACAGGGATGGGGGGGTGGGACGAGCACCGACAGATTACATACAGTGAGAATCTCCTATGATAGACAGAACAGTGGTCCAATGGTGGCCCAGGAGATGGGACTTCCTATTACAGAGGCTGCCAAGTAAACAGGAGATTCTGTATGTAATCTGATGGTGCTCGTCCAACCCCCCCCCCCCCCCCCCCCGCCTTGTCGGTCCCCTTCGAGGCATCTAAAATTGAAGTATTGGCGTATAACACGCATACGCTATTTGCACTCAATTTTCAGGGTGAAAAGGTGCGAATTATACGCCAATAAATAAAGTATATATTGCATAGATGGGAGCCTTTTGTATCACAGTCATTTACAGAAATATTTACAAAAGCTACAAAAGACTTCCCTACCTAATAGACATAGAGGGCACAACCATCCCCATAATTCTTCTACTAAACCAAGGCTCCTTCAGCTTCATGGCACAATGGAGTTCCAAATGTGATTTATTGTACAATGGAGTTCCAGTTATCACTAGGGTACCAAATACTTGCAAGTTCTTATTTAAACTACACGAGTCCACAATAACAATCTTTTATCTATGTATCATATCACTACCACCATATTATGGATTCCTTGGTGGCTTTACACTGTTTTACCTTTCTCTAGATTTCATTGCGGTGCATGCATCACTTGGTTTTAAAATGATGCCTCAGTAATCCTCGCCACTGGGATACCTGTATTACTATACTAATTATCCCCATAATACAGGGATAAAACTGCCAGTTCAGGTCTAGCTTAACATTAACTGAGCTGCAGTATAATGCACCAAGATGGATATACCGTACATAATGAGAAGCAGATCTATGACACATAATGTCATATTTGTCATATATTAATTTTACAGTAGAATTTGAAGGCTATCTTTGCATATTGTGAAAAAATATACTAAATATAAACTCGCACTAGTGGTATACAAGACAACACAAAAATAAAATAAAAGCAGCTGACCATACACAAGATGCTAATCACTTGAAAAAATGCAAAAATATATAAATATGGCGCTCATAATCATAATATAGGTGAAAAAGGAACAAATTATATAAATATAATGAACAAAAACAAAGTCCAGATAAAGTGACCAAAAAAGTGCTCCAATCCGAGGTGAAGGAAATACAAGAAGTGCTTCAGAAAAATGCAGGTGTGCAACACCCCCTCATGTGTCCCCACTCACCAGATCCAGATGACCCCCAGCTTTGCAGTCTAGGGGTCACTTCAAACTTGGTAGTAATATCCAGGTGAATTAAACGTCAGATCATCAGATCAAAAATTCTTTGATGAAGGTTCTCAGCCGGACAAACAGGTACCCAAAAAGATATAAAAAATGGAACTGATAGTGAAGTACCATTAAAAAATATTTATTGCACAGGGGAATGGGCACTTTTTAAAATTAGAACGGGCACAAACATGGAGCTGTAGATAGAAAAAACACCATTCCCAGCGTGCGTTCCACGAGACCGGAAGTGACGTCAGTAATACCGGAAAGTACTTCACCATCAGTTCAGTTTTTTATATCTTTTTGGGTTCCTGTTTGTAGGGCTGATAGCAATGCTTAGGATTCAGTGCAGCAGGGGCAGAGTTGTCACCTCAAACAGGAAGTTAGGAGCTCACTTGATTTATGGCAGAGCCAACATATTTTTCTCTACTTGCAGACTTACCCTGACAAGCATTTAGAGGACAAAGATAATAGTAACAATAGGGATTTGGCTACAAGGGTAACCAAGTGCATAAGATGAATGTTAAGACAAAAATTTGAGACACTCAACAGAGTCAGTGAAGAAGCAACAATTTTATTACTGCAATCAAAATGACTTCATCTATTTTGGTTTTGTTGTTTGCGATTCAGTTAACTGAAAAGGTGGTAATAGATTTTAAAAGGCAAGTCCTGCTTGTGTAAATCCATTACAATTAGGAGAGAATTCTTGGGAGACCGCAGTGTGTATCTGAACAGCATTCCTAATAACAGACTGAATACTGTGGACCTAAACATTGCCTGCAGTACAAAGACTTGACTGACACACACAGCCGGCTCTTTCTAGTGGAAGATTATAGTCTGTGCCACTATAGGCCGTTCTCACAGCACAATGCTCAGGAGATGTAGGGAGTACTTGACTTTTATATAGACACATGCTAATGTTTACACAGCAAACCCATCGTTAAACTCCTTAGCGACACAAAGCAACATCTGCTGAAACTCTGTTGAAATATTATGTCTGCATAGCACCCAACCATCTCGCTATTGGAGCCAAGACTCCACCCATGGCAGAATGGGGCCATGGCAAATGTGCGAACTAGGCGAACTAGGCACAGAACTCGCCCGGAAAGGTTTTCTTGGGAAGACTATGTAGCATCGGAAGCAAGGATAAAGGTGAGTATTTCGAATTTTTTTACATGTACAGTATATAAAAGATATTTTCTTACCTTTAAAGCGGTGTTCCACCTGGGGAAAAATATTAAAAGTCAGCAGCTACAAATACTGTAGCTGCTGACTTTTAATATATGGACACTTATCTGTCCAGGGAGCCTGCAAGGATGGCACCCCAGCTGATTTTCAGATCGGCTGTCGGGTGCTGCCTCCGCCATTCTTTATTAGAGGCACTGGCAGTGAAGCCTTTCGGCTCCCAACTGCGCATTTGTAAAGCATGCTGCGCTTTCTAACTGGCCCGGTGGTGGAGGAAGGAGAAGGGAGCCAAACTTCCGAGGGATGGCACTGTGGTGCTGTCTCCTGGAAGTGGGGAAAGGTACCTATCAAAAACAGTTACCCATTCCCCCTTCTCTCCTGAAAGGTGCCAAATGTGGCACTGGAGGGGGGGGGCACATAAGCGGAGGTTCCACTTTTGGATGGAAATCCGCTTTAAAGAATGACTCCTTGTATACATTCAATATCCCCTTAGTTTCTAACATTTATAAAACTGGCCATAGATTGGTAGAATTTCAAATGAAAATTCTTAGGACATACACTGTTATTAACAGGCATAAATAGGGTGGGGTGTTGTAAAGACAAACACAAACGTGGTCTAGCAGAGTATTATCCCAATTTATATAAGATAGCAAAATTCTAGTAGGATGGGACTTTGAATATACCAATGGTGACCATTAAATTGAATAATATCCAACTTGCATAAAAATTAGAAGTTTGTGCAAGAAAAATTTTCCAACCTGCTCCTTCGAATTTTCTTATCACTATGGTCGAAAATGAACAACGATTTGACCCACTACTGATTAGAAAAACAAGCAAACTTTCTTGGAACCTTCTTTCCCCAAGAGTTTTCATTCGAAATTCTATACATCTATGGCCAGCATTATACTCTCTGTTCTCCTGGCCACTAGTCTTTTACCTTTTCCAGGGCTGTTCTTTTTTCAGAAGCAGTGATGTAATTAGGCCACTGTTTACTGCAGTGAGAGGATAAAGGAGTTGACTCCTGGTCTGAACCACCCACTGTAACTGGGTTATGTAATTGACAGGCCAGGAGATGAATGGTCTGCCCTGCCTCCAATGACCTCACACTTTGGCTCACAAGCCAGGAGTAGGGATGAGCTTCGAGTTCGAGTCGAACTCATGTTCTACTCGAACATTGCCTGTTCGCCTGTTCAGCGAACAGTGAACAATTTGGGCTGTTCGCAGCAAATTCGAAAAGCCGGAACACCCTATACAAGTCTATGGGAGAAATCTAAAGTGCTCATTTTAAAGGGTAATATGCAGGTTACTGTCCTAAAAAGTGTTTGGGGACCTGGGTCCTGCCCCAGGGGACATGGATCAATGCAAAAAAAAGTTTTAAAAACGGCCGTTTTTTCAGGAGCAGTGATTTTAATAATGATTAAAGTGAAACAATAAAAGTGTAATATTCCTTTAAATTTCGTAGCTGGGGGGTATCTATAGTATGCCTGTGAAGGGGCGCATGTTTCTGGTGCTTAGAACTGTCGCTGCACAAAGTGTCATTTGTGCAGGAAAAAAAGTCTTTTAAAATCACTTGCGGCTAAATTGTCGGGTCTCCGTAATACAGAGAACACTCAATGAGTGTTCTCTGTATTAGCCGACAATTCATTCATTCATTGATTAAAAAAAAAAAAAAAAAAAAAAAAGCGTGGGGGTTCCCCTAAATTCAATCAAAAGGCCCTTCAGGTCTGATATGGATATTAAGGGGAACCCCGCATCAAATTTTTAAAAAAAATTGACGTGGGGGTCCCCCTAAATATCCATACCAGACCCTTTATCCGAGCACGCAACCTGGCAGGCCGCAGGAAAAGAGGGGGGGACGAGAGAGCGGCCCCCCCTCCCTCCTGAACCGTACCAGGCCACATACCCTCAACATTGGGAGGATGCTTTGGGGGTCTGTGACCCCTCAAAGCACCTTGTCCCCATGTTGATAAGGACAAGGGCCTCATCCTCACAACCCTGGCCGTTGGTTGTGAGGGTCTGCGGGCGGGGGGCTTATCAGAATCTGGAAGCCCCCTTTAACAAGGGGACCCCCAGATCCCGGCCCCCCCCCTGTTTGAAATGGTAAGGGGGTACAAAAGTACCCCTACCATTTCACAAAGAAAGTGTCAAAAAAGTGTCACCCACACGTCACTGGGGAACCCCTGGCTTCCCTCTCCTGCGTCAGAGGGGCGGGGTCAGGTGACGGGTGGCCCCGCCCTCCCAATATAAGAAATGTCAGCGCTCGGCTCTCTGCAGTGTCTCCGCAGTGGAGACAGAAGAAGGAGGTATGGACAGCGCTGGACTGAGAGATCCCCCGTCGCTGGATATGATCATCCATCGCTGGACCCCGGAGACCCGTCGCTGGATAGCAAGAGTGGATTAGCACCGCTGGAATTTTTTTTTTATTTTTTTTATTTTTAATAAAGGAATTTTTCAAAAGTGTGTTTGTCTTATTTAACCATTTTGACACTTTCTTTGTGAAATGGTAGGGGTACTTTTGTACCCCCTTACCATTTCAAACAGGGGGGGGCCGGGATCTGGGGGTCCCCTTGTTAAAGGGGGCTTCCAGATTCTGATAAGCCCCCCGCCCGCAGACCCTCACAACCAACGGCCAGGGTTGTGAGGATGAGGCCCTTGTCCTTATCAACATGGGGACAAGGTGCTTTGAGGGGTCACAGACCCCCAAAGCATCCTCCCAATGTTGAGGGTATGTGGCCTGGTACGGTTCAGGAGGGAGGGGGGGGCGCTCTCTCGTCCCCCCCTCTTTTCCTGCGGCCTGCCAGGTTGCGTGCTCGGATAAAGGGTCTGGTATGGAAATTTAGGGGGACCCCCACGTCAATTTTTTTTTAAAATTTGATGCGGGGTTCCCCTTAATATCCATATCAGACCTGAAGGGTCTGGTATGGATATTTGGGGGGACCCCCACGTCAATTTTTTTTTTAAATTTGACACGGGGTTCCCCTTAATATCCATGTCAGACCTGAAGGGCCTTTTGATTGAATTTAGGCGAACCCCCACGCTTTTTTTTTTTTTTTTTTTTTTTTTTTTTAATCAATGAATGAATGAATTGTCGGCTAATACAGAGAACACTCATTGAGTGTTCTCTGTATTACGGAGACCCGACAATTTAGCCGCAAGTGATTTTAAAAGACTTTTTTTCCTGCACAAATGACACTTTGTGCAGCGACAGTTCTAAGCACCAGAAACATGCGCCCCTTCACAGGCATACTATAGATACCCCCCAGCTACGAAATTTAAAGGAATATTACACTTTTATTGTTTTACTTTAATCATTATTAAAATCACTGCTCCTGAAAAAACGGCCGTTTTTAAAACTTTTTTTTGCATTGATCCATGTCCCCTGGGGCAGGACCCAGGTCCCCAAACACTTTTTAGGACAGTAACTTTCATATTACCCTTTAAAATGAGCACTTTAGATTGTGAACGTTCGAGTCCCATAGACTTTAATAGGGTTCTAAAGTTCACACAAAGTTTAGGTCTGTTCGCAGGTTCTGGTGCGAACCGAACAGGGGGGTGTTCGGCTCATCCCTAGCCAGGAGTCTCCTGGTCCATCAAGGCCTTCTAAGCCTGCTTATATCTGCAGGATACCAACCACAAATCCCACCAACATTAATGTCCATACACTACAATTCCCATTAGATAATGAATTGAAGTTTCTTCTAATGGTGCCCTACAGTGAGCAAATGAGACATACCCGCTGCCACGATACCTCATTTGGGTACTCAGTTGTAGCTGCATTAAATGAATGGGAGCAATGGAGTCACACCATTTTAATAGATGTTTATTTGGAAAACAATGATGTTGTATTGTTACTAATTAGCATTTTACATATATCTATCCAACATCACTTAAGGATGTGTTAACTTGTACAGTTAACTCCAGTACTTTGGAGTTCAGCTTTAACCGCTCTACAACCCATTCCTTTAGCAGCCTGCTCAGTGAGCTCTCAAAGATATGTATAGAGTATTTTTTAAGCATCTCCACTCTCAGAATATGATGCTATACAAGTCTATGGGGACTCATTGTGCTGGTTCAGCTTCGAAGAATAAGATTCCTTCCCAGAGAGGATAAAAACAGGGAACAGGTCACAGCTCTCTAACCAAGGTAAGTAAGAAGCTGGGGAGTAGGGTTTAAGTGTAGATTAGTTCCGGAGGGTTAGGGAAGGTAGGTTAATGCAGGTTTATCAAATTACACCTGTGCTAACCGAACCCTGAAAATTAACCAATTAAGCAACCCTTTCTATTTCAATGTTTATAAACAGAATAGTTCATATTTAGTAGCGGTCAATGTAAAGACTCCCTAATGCATATTCAATAGCCTAAACCTCTGCTACACCCTGTCCTAAAGCTCCATTATTCCCCCACTGTACCATCTTGCCTCCCACATAGGTTGGTCAATAACAGCTTGCGTAGCAAAGATACCACTAGCCTTCATGTGACACTATTGTTCGCATACATCAATGACCAGGCAAAAGGGTTATACATGGAAGTAAAGGTTTCATTTTTGATTTTTAACTAAATTAAAATTTGCCTATCAGAAAATGTACTGCATAGCTTTCCCACATTATAAATTTCTATGTGTATATCACTTTATAACTTGTAGATAATACTTAAAGTATTTTGGTTTGCATTTTTTAATTATAATGCAGTAAAATTTCTGTACTGTATCTTGATGCCTTGTGGGAACACAATTGTTTGTTTGCAGCCACTATATTATTCAATATATTGAGTGTACGTAAATATACACACTTAAATTTATAGTTAATAGATAGTGCAGGATTGTCATCTTATATAGTTTTCCTACACAGCATGTTATAACTAAACAATTATAGATTTCCTTTACATATATATTCCCCCATACAGCATTAAAAGGGGCATTCTGTATTCTATCACTGCCTAAATATCAGGGGCACAGCCCTAGGTCAAAGAGCATTTCATTTAGGAACATCACTCTTGAGAATACATTTCAGGTAACATCAATGGTCCATTTGATCAATACCAATTTGAATACAGTCTTCCAATTTGCTAAGAACCAGACCCCATCGTTTCTGGTTATCCCTCAATAAGGTTGGCCAATGAAGGGCTCATTTAAAAAAAAACATTTCAAGATGTCTCTTAAAAATATCAAACTATTAAAAACAATAATCAACCAAATCTGAAAACCACAGAAGACTGTGCGCCATCTGCATTATTTAAAGTTTTGTATTTCAAGAAAAACTAAACTAAACTAGGACTTGTATGCATGGACCCGTAAAAACCCGCACCTACGTTGACTCTTAAGAGCATCACATAATCCCAGTTGCTCTGGTATGAAAAGATAAATTGTATACCCTTCATGCTTGGCTTTGCCCCATCGCTACTCTCAACCCCCAACTTTGTAAGTAAGGCTGCCCAACACAATTAGTGACCAAAAGCAAGACCTAAAAGTCAAAGTCTAGCACTGACTTTAAGCGATGAAACAGATATTTGAGAGATATATGTTTTGCAAGCTATGTTCACTGGATGGGGGCTTTCTTATCTGGTGGGCCTATTTCCAGTTGTTAAGCATTAGGGGATCTCAACTTCAAACTTCAGATTTTATTGTTCCCAACATTATTATTCCAGGGGTGACTGTATGGATGCCCACCTCCCAGTGTTAATATTGTTTCGTATCACTTTATACTAATGTTTTAGTGCATAATATACTATCCCTGTCTACTTCAGTTGGTGGCCAAGTGTTTATGTGTGGCTTTAGAGAAGATCTAACCAATTTGCCAAGATTTATTGCTATTCTGTTTCCCCCCACTTATGTACCATTTCTTGTTTACAGAGCACGAGAGGATTGTTCGCTATTCTGCACAATGTCCCTTTTTTATTTTCATTCTTCTTAAAATATATATATAAAAAAAAGATTGAAACAGTATTTATCTGCGTATAACACGTGCCGGCGTATAACATGTACCACAAGTTTAGGAGGGAATTTTAAGGAAAAAAACTTTTAGGAGGGAAGTTTAAGAAAAAAAAAATTACATTTAAATGCCCATCAATGCAGCCTTATCAGTGTCCATCTGAAGCATTGTCAGTGTCATTTGCAGCCTTGTCCATCAATGCAGCCTTGTCAGTGTCATATGCAGCTTTGTCATGCAGCCTTGCCCACTATTGCAGCCTTGTCCATCAATGCAGCCTTGTTCACTATTGCAGCCTTGTCCATCAATGCAGCCTTGTCCACTATTGCAGCCTTGTCCACCATTGCAGCCTTGTCCACCATTGCAGGCTTGTCCATCAATGCAGCCTTGTCTGTGTCATTTTCAGCCTTGTCTGTTTTATTTTGAGCTATTATTTTTAAAAATGGCGCCGCCGAGATTTCCTGTGTATCTCGGTAGTTCTCGGCCACCTTCGGCCGTTCTCGTAGGCTTTCGGCCGCCTTCGGCCCTTCCCGTCGGCTTTCGGGCCTTCCCGACGGCTTTCGGCCCTTCTCGGCAGCTTTCGGCCGTTCTCGGCGGCTTTCGGCGAGAAGGGGACGAGAAGGGACGAAGGCGGCCGAAAGCCGGCGAGAAGTGTTGAAGGTGGCCGAAAGCCGACGGAAAGCGCCGAGGGCGGCTAAAAGCTGACAGAGGCTCCAAAATGATGGGGGATCGGCGTATAACACGCACCCGCGATTTTCCCCTGATTTTAATGGGAAAAAAGTGTGTGTTATACGCCGATAAATACGGTATTTGAAGAGTGCCCTGAATTACTAGGGGCTTCAGAGGTACGTGGTCGGATTAGTTAATTTGACTTCAGTACAGATTCGCTTTTAAAAGCCCAGAATACATTTAACCTTAGTCATATCCATTGAGAAACCACTACATTTACCTCTCTTATGATCTGTTACAATACAATAGTACTTCCTGATATAGGCTCTGAGGTTGACCACATCCAACACGTCTTATCAGAAATCTAGCACTGTTCAAATAGAATGATCAAAAGACCTTTAACAGCAGGTGCTTTTCTGACATACCCACATGGGCTTTTGACCTCTTACAGACTACTTGACAACTGATTTTAATTTATGTGAAACAAGGTGGTAGAATGTTTGAAAATGAACACTTGTAGAATAGTGCAGTGCTGTGAAAAAGTATTTGCCCCTTCCTGATTTTTTAATTTTTTGCATATTTATCACACTTAAAGGGGTTGTAAAGGTTCATGTTTTTTCACCTTAACCACTTGCTTACTGGGCACTTAAACCCCCCTCCTGCCCAGACCAATTTTCAGCTTTCGGCGCTGACGCACTTTGATGGACAATTGCGCGGTCATACAACACTGTACCCAAATTACATTTTTATCATTTTTTTTCCCACAAATAGAGCTTTCTTTTGGTGGTATTTAATCACAGCTGGGGTTTTTATTTTTTGCTAAACAAACAAAAAAAGCTGGAAAATGTTGAAAAAAAAAAAATCATGTTTAATAGTTTGTTATAAAATTTTGCAAACAGGTAATTTTTCTGCTTCATTGATATGCGCTGATGAGGCGGCACTGGTGGGCACTTATAGGCTGCACTGGTGGACACTGATAGGCTGCACTGATGGGCACTAATAGGCACAGTTAAGGTGGCACTGATAGGCACAGATAAGGGGGCACTGATGGGGACAGATAAGTCGGTACTGATGGGCACAGATAAGGCGGCACTGATGGCCACTGATAAGAGGGCACTGATGGGTGGCATGGATGGGCACTGATAGATAGCACTAATAGGTGGCACTGATAAGTGACACTGATGGGCACTGATACATGGCACGGATGTGCAGCAATGTCCAGGCACTGATTGTGGGCACTGATAGGTGGTACTGTTGGCACTGACAGATGGCACTGTGGGCACTGACAGGTGGTGCTGGTGGGCACTGACAGGTGGCGCTGGTGGGCACTGATAGGTGTCACTGGTAGACGGCACTTGTAGGGGGGCACAGGTGGGCACTGATGATCTGGCAGCACATTGCAGTAATTGGGACTGATGTCCAGCTCACTGCCGCCGGTGATCGCCTTTTTTTTTCTCCTCGCGCTGAAAAAATAGCCGATTACCAGCTGTGTTTACATCACGTGATCAGCTGTCATTGGCTGACAGCTGATCATGTGGTAAGAGGTCGGGATCTTGGGGTGGGGAAACTTCTGATAGCCCGCAGCTCGCCTTTCTCCTGTCACAACACCGCCGAGTTCTCTGCTGGATTAAGCAGGGAAAAGAGCCCAAAGTCACACTACACTGATGGGGGGGCTTGACAGTACCTTGATGGCATCCGGGTGTGGGCTGCCCACACCCCGATATCAATGCAACTGTGCTGAATTTAAGATCCAATCTCTGATTCCAGGGGGGGGCACTTGACCCCCCTTGCCCCTATCTGCGGACGCCCATGGCGACGGGTCTCAAGCTTCCTGATTGCCCAGGAAATGTGTCCCATTGAGGAAATTACCTTCACTTCCTGTCCAGCAAACGCAAAAGGAAATAAGAGGAGGTCTCTCCAAAGTGAGGAAAATTTCCCTGTTTGACACATGCTAAAGACACAAGGGCTGTTTTGGCTACAATGGCGACAAAGTGTAAATCTATCCACCAGGGACACAGACAATAATACATTGGTAAGGGTTCTAATTAGGTTGCACCAATACCGATGAAATGCTCCCTATAACCTAAAACCGATATCTTCGCGATACGATTTGAGTGCATACAAAATGAATTTGCACAAATCGCATTGGAAAGAATAGCATGCAATTTGAGCAGAAAAGTGGTGTGAATACTGTCTGAATCGTATGCAATTTCCCCAACTAAGAAATGCAGCAATGAGCAAAAAAACTGAAATAATTTAGTCCAATACCCCAGTGACACCTTAGCAAGATAGGCACCTCATATTTTGCACCGCTGAAAAATCCCCCTTGCCTTACTCTTTTTCCCGAGCAAAAAAACTGTTTATTATAAAATGTTATCACAACTCACATGTTAAAAAAACATAATATATCTTGCATGTCGAATCCAAAACCACGGCCGCTTGCGGTGCTCACAGGGCTGGAGGAGATGTATAGGTGGTCTGCCCCCAAGCTGACATCACTTCTGTCCTATACACACTGGGCCTCGGGACTTCCTACATCTCCTCCAGCCCTGTGAGCACCGCAAACTGTTTGTTTACCCATTGCTGCACTTCGTAGATGGCAGCAAGTGACAGTGAATAAAGTGAAAAAAAACTAAAAAAAAAAGCTAACCTTAAATGTAACTACCAATAATGTGTATACAATGATATATGTGTTAATAACCATGTAACGTTTACATGTGTTCCCACATACAAAGAATTATTAATAACTAATAGTGCAGTGCAACCAAAAACCTTAAATATATCCAAAAATTGTGCAATATATACTGGTAATATATCAGAAAAATCCATATGAAATAAAAAAAAAACCTGCAATAAACGATAATGATAATGTAATTATATAACCCCCACAATATTGTGATTGAAATCAGTGTTGAAAAATATCAATAAATAATAACGCCTCAATGGGCGGAGCCATGTGACGTCATCACGCTCGGAGGTTGGCAAGTGGTCGTTTAAACTATTCTGGCCATTGGATATCCAAGCCTAAGAGGGCAATATCCATGCAATTGAAATAGGCATCTGTATTCAGTGCACTGGATTGGAAAGTACACTCTTGTGAGTATATATTTATTTTTTTAATCACTTGCTTACCGGGCACTTAAACCCCCCTCCTGCCCAGACCAGTTTTTAGCTTTCAGTGCTGTCACACTTTGAGTGACAATTTCATGGTCATGCTACACTGTACTTGAATTAAATTTTTATATTTTTTAACACAAATGGAGCTTTCTTTTGGTGATATTTAATCACAACTTTTTTATTTTTTGCTAAACAAACGGAAACATAAAAAAAAAAAAAACATGTTTCATAGTTTGGTATAAAATTTTGCACTGAAGGCTGCACTGATGGGCACTGATGGGCAGCACCGATAGGCACAGATAAGGTGACAATAATAGCCACTGATAAGATGGCACTGATGGGCACTGAAAAGACGAGAAAGAGGGGCCCTGATGGGTGGCACTGATAGATGCCACTGATGGACACTGATAGGTGGCACTGTTGGGCACTGGTAGGTGGTATTGATTGGCAGCACAGATGATGAATCACTGATTGGTGACATTTATATGTGGCACTGAGGGCACTGATGGGTGGTACTGTGGGCACTGGTAGGTGGCACTGGTGGGCACTGGTAGGTGGCAATGGTGGGCACAGAAGCTTCTGCAGAGGCTCTCCACAATCGGGAATGATGTCCGTCTCACAGCCCCCGGTGACCAGCTTTTTTTTTTCTCCTTACGCTTACCAGCTCTGTTTACGTCACATGATCAGCTTTCATTGGCTGACAGCTGACACGTGATAAGGGGACGGGGTCGACCCCTTACTCCGATCTGTGATCAGCCAAGTCTCATAGACTCGCTGATCACAGAGTGCGCTGCGTGCACCCTGCAGAGGGCACGCAGGCCACTCGAGCACGGGAGGGCGTCTATGAACGCCCTCCCAGCAAATTAGGTCCGTGCTGTAGCCATCTTTTGGTTATAGGGTGGATGGGAGGTGGTTAAAAAAACAACCATTTTATAGGGGCTCAGATCGAAGCGCAAAAGGTATTGGTACTCATAATCGCCTAGCGGTGCAAACCTAATTCTCGTCCTTCTCTACTCTATCGAAAAAGTAAAAAAATAAATAAAAAAAAAACATTTACTAAAGCTGAACTGATACATCCATTGATTTCTTTCATTCAGCCCACAAGATGACACATTTTTTAATCTAGACTAAACAGCACAGATGGACAAATCTTTCATTGTGGGTATTGTAGCCATATTTGTGGGATCTCAGTGGAGGATGAAAAAAAAATAGAACCACTACTTTAGTGATTTCCATTTCTTTCCAGGTCCCTGCTGCGTTCTGGAAACAGGGAGTCGCCCGCTTGGCACGGGTGCCATTTAGGGAACACTTTGTATTTTCTCAATGAATGCAAAGCACACTCTGATTGGACAAGGTAGAGAGGCAGAGCGGTGACTTCATGATCTCTACCTTATTTGATCAGAGAGCACTTGGCATTCAATGAGAAAATGCAAAGTGTTCTCTAAAATATGCCAATGCCAAGCGAGCAACCTTCTGTGTTCACTAAGCAGCAGGGCAGCTTCTCAGCATGGGAATTGGAAGCTAGCAGCAATGACTAGTAGCGGTGCCTACTACAGAGATTTCCAGCTTCCATGGGGATCCCACTGGTATACATACAGTACTTATATTGGTCCAAGCTGGTAAATATAAAAATTGCCATACCCAAACTTCAGTTTTAAGCCTGATTGTCAGCTCCGGTCATTGTACACAATACACCATTAATGTTAAGAGCAAAAAACAACATCATTTTATAAATGACAAGGTTGAAAAAGCAATAGCTTCAACTATCACATCCGACTATTAGCTTTTGCTATTTAGCACTTGCTAAATGGTTTTGTGATATTTTTTGTTTTTCCAAAAGGTATTTAGAAAGAACTGTCACCAGGGACATAGTGCTACAAATGCTGGATAATGACTGGAATTAACCTGCAACAGCTTCAAAAAGAAACGCAGCATGAGGCAGAAAGTAAAAAAAACTGGAGTAATAGAAAGTACAACAGACATAACGACTTACTACTGTAATTACAGTAAACAGCACAAAGGAAGTAAAGTCTAGAAAAAAAAATGCTCTACATCAGTGTTTTTGAACCTTTTTTCAGTCCAGGCACCCTTTGGAATAGCACACAATCCCAAGACACACCAGTCTGAGGGCTCGTTCACACCAGGAGGTTCATCTAAGCGCACGCGTTTTTTTTGTGCGTTCCCACACACTGCATTTTTTTTAATGAGCTGTTTTAAACTTGCGAAACACGCAAAAGGGCGCTAGCATGATTTTTAAAATTGTGCAGCACCAAACACACGGTACTAAGGTACCATGTGTTTTAGCAGGTGCAAACATACGCACATTTGCTGGATGCGTGGGGATGTCATTAATAATTAATGGCACCCGTGCGCATCTGCAAACAGCTGCACATTTTTGTGCGGTGTGGGAAAACATGTAATTTCACACCTGTTACCATACTGCACTGGGTTTGAACAATGCCTAAAATATACTCTGTGAGGCATTGTTCAGTGGTCTGTAGGTTGTAGATCCCCCTTCCCACATTCCCTCCTACGAGCACAACCCCCACCCCGATCGTCCCCCTAGCACAACACCCCCACCAAAATCACTCTCCTAGGTCAACCCCCCAATACCCCCTTCTAGAATAACACCCTCAAATCCCCCTTCTAGCACAACACCCCCCCCCCCCACCCAAATCACCCACCATGCACAACGTCACCCCATATGCACCCTCCTAGCACAACCCTATACCAAAACAGGTATGCCTTTATTTCCAGTCCAACTGGCCAACGTGCAACCTAGGGATGAGATATTAATGTAACTCTCTGCTCCCATTTCTACTCCTATTTTTGCCAATTCTGTGTGTGGAATAACATCAAGATCCTATTGCAGAGTATGAAACCTCCAGCTACCACAGAGGCACAAAAAGTACAATTAGGGTATATTATTAAAAGGTACTGATAGGGATCCTTACTCTTTTTTAATAACTTTTCCTAATCTACCCCCCTTCCTGTTTCACAATTTTATTTTCCCAAAATGCCTTTTTTTGTGGGGCTCGCCCCCACACTTCTGCCTTTCTCACTAAGAATGATGTCCCCCTTTTCCCAAAACCTACTGATATACTCACAAGTATTATCTGTATCATCAGGGGGCTGGCTTCAAGAATCCACAAGAGATATCCAGCTTCCTGATGAAGAAGCAATGATGGAGGTGCCTGCATCTGATTGGATGCTGGTGCTGACCGAGTGATAATTTCCACCCAGCTCCTTCAATTTTTCAAATAAGGGATGTCAAGCAAAAGGCAGCCAACAGGGACACCCATCGAGCCAACTTCGGCTGGTTCATCAGGAACTAGGTGAAATTGTACATGGCCAAGTTAACTGTTTTACATAAAAAAAATATGTTTTAAAGCTGACCATACACATTACAATCTTGTTAAGCAATAGTATTTATATCTACCAACAAGTGTGTAGAACAAGTGCTTGTCAGCAAAAAAGATAGTTTTGGTAAAACTAACATTCTAATTTAAGGTTTATAGTCATCTTAAGGTGTTCAAAGTCAACTAACTCTTCTACAGGTTGACCTGCCAGCAATGTCACCTAAGGAAAGTATAGGGAACAACATGAACCTAAAAACATGATGCTACCAAAATACTCAAAATCCTTATTTATTGCAACAACCAGGAGCAGTCTACCATAGCGAAAACCATTATGTTTTATGTTTAAATTCTTTTTATTCATTAAAAAAAAATAAAAAAAGGGTTTACAAATAGTGATGGCCGAACGGTTCGCCCGGCGGTCGTTTCGCGGCGAATTTCCGACTTTCGCCGTCCGCGGGTTCGAACGCCTTTTTCCGTCGTTCGCCCCGGCGGACTTACGTGTTTAATGTATACAAGAACTTTAACCTTTCGTGACACGTTTATCATGTGTTACAGGACAACCAATTGAGACATGACAGCTCATGGACACTTGGACATTCCCCCTAACCTATAAATACACCCGATCCGGTGGCCATTTTACATTCTTTCTTCTGTCACTGTAGGGAAAGGATCCTGTGTGGAGTAGGGACAGAGAAAACGCTAGCTATTTGGTACACAAAAGTTCTTTTCAGGACTGGTATAGGTGTTAGGTCAGCAGCCTGAGTTTCTTTTGTCAGTTTAGATAAAGGGACAGAGCGCTGTATGCTGCTATTTTAGGGACAGCTCAGCCAGATTAGTCTTTCTTCATCATCATCATCATCATCATCATTAGCTGTTACTATCAGGTCCACAAAAGAGCTGTTCCAGCTAATCGTTCCAGCCTACTCTTTTTTGCCAATTTGTATAGGGACAGGCAGGAAGCAGTGTGTCAGGCAGTGAGGATAATTTTAAAGACTTGCTGTTACTATTAGTTCCACAAAGGTTCTTTTCAGGACTGGTATCAGTGGTACGGTAATAGGCTTGTACACGTATAATATTCTTTCTTCCAAATATAGAAAGAATATTATACTTGACTGCTGCCCTTCTGCTGCAGTCTGCTAATCATTCACAACTCACTTGTTCCACAAAGCTCTTTATCAGGACTGGTAACTTGGTCTGTCTAGGGTGCTACGGTACATAGGCTTGGGTGCGGTACAGTCTGCTGTTCTGTAAGGACCGCTATCGGTCCACAATACATAGGGTTGCCGTGCACTACTGCTGACCGCTGCCCTATACTGCAGCAGTCCTTCATTGGTATAGGGACTGACGTACAGTCTGCTAATCACTAACACACAACCTGCTTGGTCCACAAAAGTTCTTATAAGGACTGGTAACTTGGTATAGGGTGCTACGGTACATAGGCCTGAGTGCGTTACAGTCTGCTGTTCTGTAAGGACCGCTATCGGTCCACAATACATAGGGTTGCCGTGCACTACTGCTGACCGCTGCCCTATACTGCAGCAGTCCTTCAGCGGTATAGGGACTGACGCACAGTCTGCTAAACACTAACACACAACCTGCTTGGTCCACAAAAGTTTTTATAAGGACTGGTAACTTGGTATAGGGTGCTACGGTACATAGGCCTGAGTGCAGTACAGTCTGCTGTTCTGTAAGGACCGCTATCGGTCCACAATACATAGGGTTGCCGTGCACTACTGCTGACCGCTGCCCTATACTGCAGCAGTCCTTCATTGGTATAGGGACTGACGTACAGTCTGCTAATCACTAACACACAACCTGCTTGGTCCACAAAAGTTCTTATAAGGACTGGTAACTTGGTATAGGGTGCTACGGTACATAGGCCTGAGTGCGTTACAGTCTGCTGTTCTGTAAGGACCGCTATCGGTCCACAATACATAGGGTTGCCGTGCACTACTGCTGACCGCTGCCCTATACTGCAGCAGTCCTTCATTGGTATAGGGACTGACGTACAGTCTGCTAATCACTAACACACAACCTGCTTGTTCCACAAAAGTTCTTATAAGGACTGGTAACTTGGTATAGGGTGCTACGGTACATAGGCCTGAGTGCGTTACAGTCTGCTGTTCTGTAAGGACCGCTATCGGTCCACAATACATAGGGTTGCCGTGCACTACTGCTGACCGCTGCCCTATACTGCAGCAGTCCTTCATTGGTATAGGGACTGACGTACAGTCTGCTAATCACTAACACACAACCTGCTTGGTCCACAAAAGTTCTTATAAGGACTGGTAACTTGGTATAGGGTGCTACGGTACATAGGCCTGAGTGCGTTACAGTCTGCTGTTCTGTAAGGACCGCTATCGGTCCACAATACATAGGGTTGCCGTGCACTACTGCTGACCGCTGCCCTATACTGCAGCAGTCCTTCAGCGGTATAGGGACTGACGCACAGTCTGCTAAACACTAACACACAACCTGCTTGGTCCACAAAAGTTTTTATAAGGACTGGTAACTTGGTATAGGGTGCTACGGTACATAGGCCTGAGTGCGTTACAGTCTGCTGTTCTGTAAGGACCGCTATCGGTCCACAATACATAGGGTTGCCGTGCACTACTGCTGACCGCTGCCCTATACTGCAGCAGTCCTTCAGCGGTATAGGGACTGACGCACAGTCTGCTAAACACTAACACACAACCTGCTTGGTCCACAAAAGTTTTTATAAGGACTGGTAACTTGGTATAGGGTGCTACGGTACATAGGCCTGAGTGCAGTACAGTCTGCTGTTCTGTAAGGACCGCTATCGGTCCACAATACATAGGGTTGCCGTGCACTACTGCTGACCGCTGCCCTATACTGCAGCAGTCCTTCATTGGTATAGGGACTGACGTACAGTCTGCTAATCACTAACACACAACCTGCTTGGTCCACAAAAGTTCTTATAAGGACTGGTAACTTGGTATAGGGTGCTACGGTACATAGGCCTGAGTGCGTTACAGTCTGCTGTTCTGTAAGGACCGCTATCGGTCCACAATACATAGGGTTGCCGTGCACTACTGCTGACCGCTGCCCTATACTGCAGCAGTCCTTCATTGGTATAGGGACTGACGTACAGTCTGCTAATCACTAACACACAACCTGCTTGTTCCACAAAAGTTCTTATAAGGACTGGTAACTTGGTATAGGGTGCTACGGTACATAGGCCTGAGTGCGTTACAGTCTGCTGTTCTGTAAGGACCGCTATCGGTCCACAATACATAGGGTTGCCGTGCACTACTGCTGACCGCTGCCCTATACTGCAGCAGTCCTTCATTGGTATAGGGACTGACGTACAGTCTGCTAATCACTAACACACAACCTGCTTGGTCCACAAAAGTTCTTATAAGGACTGGTAACTTGGTATAGGGTGCTACGGTACATAGGCCTGAGTGCGTTACAGTCTGCTGTTCTGTAAGGACCGCTATCGGTCCACAATACATAGGGTTGCCGTGCACTACTGCTGACCGCTGCCCTATACTGCAGCAGTCCTTCAGCGGTATAGGGACTGACGCACAGTCTGCTAAACACTAACACACAACCTGCTTGGTCCACAAAAGTTTTTATAAGGACTGGTAACTTGGTATAGGGTGCTACGGTACATAGGCCTGAGTGCGTTACAGTCTGCTGTTCTGTAAGGACCGCTATCGGTCCACAATACATAGGGTTGCCGTGCACTACTGCTGACCGCTGCCCTATACTGCAGCAGTCCTTCATTGGTATAGGGACTGACGTACAGTCTGCTAATCACTAACACACAACCTGCTTGGTCCACAAAAGTTCTTATAAGGACTGGTAACTTGGTATAGGGTGCTACGGTACATAGGCCTGAGTGCAGTACAGTCTGCTGTTCTGTAAGGACCGCTATCGGTCCACAATACATAGGGTTGCCGTGCACTACTGCTGACCGCTGCCCTATACTGCAGCAGTCCTTCAGCGGTATAGGGACTGACGCACAGTCTGCTAAACACTAACACACAACCTGCTTGGTCCACAAAAGTTTTTATAAGGACTGGTAACTTGGTATAGGGTGCTACGGTACATAGGCCTGAGTGCAGTACAGTCTGCTGTTCTGTAAGGACCGCTATCGGTCCACAATACATAGGGTTGCCGTGCACTACTGCTGACCGCTGCCCTATACTGCAGCAGTCCTTCATTGGTATAGGGACTGACGTACAGTCTGCTAATCACTAACACACAACCTGCTTGTTCCACAAAAGTTCTTATAAGGACTGGTAACTTGGTATAGGGTGCTACGGTACATAGGCTTGAGTGCGGTACAGTCTGCTGTTCTGTAAGGACCGCTATCGGTCCACAATAGATAGGGTTGACGTGCACCACTGCTGACCGCTGCCCTATACTGCAGCAGTCCTTCAGCGGTATAGGGACTGACGCACAGTCTGCTAAACACTAACACACAACCTGCTTGGTCCACAAAAGTTTTTATAAGGACTGGTAACTTGGTATAGGGTGCTACGGTACATAGGCCTGAGTGCGTTACAGTCTGCTGTTCTGTAAGGACCGCTATCGGTCCACAATACATAGGGTTGCCGTGCACTACTGCTGACCGCTGCCCTATACTGCAGCAGTCCTTCATTGGTATAGGGACTGACGTACAGTCTGCTAATCACTAACACACAACCTGCTTGGTCCACAAAAGTTCTTATAAGGACTGGTAACTTGGTATAGGGTGCTACGGTACATAGGCCTGAGTGCGTTACAGTCTGCTGTTCTGTAAGGACCGCTATCGGTCCACAATACATAGGGTTGCCGTGCACTACTGCTGACCGCTGCCCTATACTGCAGCAGTCCTTCAGCGGTATAGGGACTGACGCACAGTCTGCTAAACACTAACACACAACCTGCTTGGTCCACAAAAGTTCTTATAAGGACTGGTAACTTGGTATAGGGTGCTACGGTACATAGGCTTGAGTGCGGTACAGTCTGCTGTTCTGTAAGGACCGCTATCGGTCCACAATAGATAGGGTTGACGTGCACCACTGCTGACCGCTGCCCTATACTGCAGCAGTCCTTCAGCGGTATAGGGACTGACGTACAGTCTGCTAAACACTAATACACAACCTGCTTGGTCCACAAAAGTTCTTATAAGGACTGGTAACTTGGTATAGGGTGCTACGGTACATAGGCTTGAGTGCGGTACAGTCTGCTGTTCTGTAAGGACCGCTATAGGTCCACAATAGATAGGGTTGACGTGCACCACTGCTGACCGCTCACCTATACTGCAGCAGTCCTTCAGCGGTATAGGGACTAAGAGTTTTGTCACAGGGTCATTTAAAAAATGACATGCAGAGGAAGAGGCAGGCCCTTCCGCAGGGGTGGTAGGGGTAGGGCAGGAGCAACAGGCTTGAGCCAAAGTGGGAAGTTGCAGAAGGTGCGTTCAATTACTTTAAAGGATGCACCAGACTTGGTTGAGTGGCTCGCTCAGCCTTACTCTTCTGCACCCTCCTCATCCTCTCGATCTGCACCCTCTTCTTCACTCTCTGCTATGTGCACCCCCAAAGACACTACCACCAACAACACGACCACCACCACCACCACCACATACCTTCCGCTTGAGTCACTGGAATTATTTTCCGATCCATATCAAGAGGACATTTCTGATGCGCAGCCACTCTTGGTATTGGATCAGGAAGAGGAGGTAGCAACAAGCGCTACTCAGCAGTCTGACGCCAGTACCCAGATCAGCCCAAGGAGGAGGTTGGTCCCCGGTGTTGCTGCCTACTCTACTTATAGCGGTGGGGAAGGTGACGTTGATGATGACGTGTCTAGTGATGTCACGTGGGTGCCCACAAGAGAGGAAGAGGAGGGGAGTTCAGAGGGAGATATGGACCAGCAGATAGGGAGGAGAAGCAGCAATGACTTACATTGCACAGCAGGGACAAAGCAGACTGCAAATGTATCAGGAGCGAGTCATCGACCATGTACGGTCACATCTGGCGCTCCCAGGACACCGGCACATGGCTCCGCAGTGTGGGCTTTTTTTAACGTGTCCGCTGCTGACAATAGCGTTGCCATCTGCAATCTTTGCAGTCAACGCGTTAGTCGCGGTAAGCCCAATACTCACCTAGGGACGACCGCCTTAAGAAGGCACATGAGCAGCCATCACCGAGCCCAGTGGGAGCAACGGAACACACAAAGCCACACTGCAGGCTCTCACCGTCCAGCCTCGTCTTCTACTTCTCCTTCTCCTCTCTCCTCACAATTGTCCTCCACTCCACCTTCCATCACGCCAAGCTCACATTTTTCTGCAAAAAGGCAGGCTTCCGTGGGCCTAATGTTTGAGCGTAAAAAAATGATGACGCCGGATAACCCTCTTGCCCAACGGTTGGCGGCTGGCTTGTCAGAACTCATAGCCCGCCAACTACTGCCATATAAACTGGTGGACTCGGAGGCCTTTCGCAAATTTGTGGCCATTGGAACACCACAATGGAAGGTCCCAGGAAGGAAGTATTTCTCAGAGAAGGGCATCCCAGAGCTATATGGCCATGTTCAGCGGCAAGTGAATGTATCTCTGGCACACAGTGTCGGTGCCAAGATACATCTGACCACAGACACGTGGTCTAGCAAACACGGGCAGGGAAGGTATATCAGTTTTACTGCCCACTGGGTGAACCTTCTGACGGCCGTCAAGCATGTAACCCGTGGCACCCGTGTAGATTTGGTTTTACCGCCACGGATTGCATGCAGGCCTGACTCTTCTTCTCCTCCTCCTACTCCATCCTCCTCCCTCTCCTCCTCAGCTGCCTCCTCCTTTTCCGCTGCTAGCGTCTCTTCCACTGCACCGCCCAAGCTCCCCAGAACCTATTCCACATGCCAGGTGAGACGTTGCCATGCCGTGCTGCGTCTGTTGTGCCTGGAAGCAAAGAGCCACACTGGCCCGGCACTCCTTTCAGCTTTGCGTTCACAGGCAGATGAGTGGCTAACACCGCTCAATTTGACAGTTGGTAAAGTGGTGTGTGACAACGGTGCCAATCTGCTTAGCGCATTGAAACAGGGCAAAATCACGCACGTGCCGTGCATGGCACACGTCTTAAACTTGGTCGTGCAGCGATTCCTTGTCAAATACCCTGGGGTCCAGGACATCTTGCGGCAGGCAAGGAAAATCTCGGCCCATTTCAGAAGATCTTACACGGCCATGGCTCGCCTTGCTGACATTCAGCGGCGACACCATCTGCCGGTCAGACGTCTTATTTGCGATTGCCCGACGCGATGGAACTCAACCTTCTATATGCTTGATAGGCTGCTCCAGCAGAAACGTGCAGTTAACGTCTACCTGTATGAACTCTGCGAAAGAAACGGTTCTGGGGAGCTGGGTTTTTTTTCACCGCGCCAGTGGCTGCTCATGCGCGACACATGCAGACTTCTGCGGCCATTTGAGGAGATCACCAAACTGGTCAGTCGCAGCCATGGCGCCATCAGTGACATGGTACCTTATGCCTTCTTTCTGGAGCGTGCATTGCGTCGTGTCATTGATCAGGCTGTGGAGGAGCAGGAGCGGGAAGATGAGGAAGTCGCAATGCTGGATGAATTCCCAGGGGGGGCTACTCTATCTGAGACAAGTCAACAACAGGAGTCTGATGAGGAGTCAGAGGAGGATGGTGCCGGGGCGGATGAGCAGGAGCAAGAAGAGCATGCTTTAAACCTTTCTGGGATCCCTGTTGTGCGAGGATGGGGAGAGGAGAATGAAGAGGACGACATTATCCTGGATGATGAGCAGGAGCCAGGCCACCACACCGCTTCCACTTTAGTGCAAATGGGGGCCTTCATGCTCCAGTGTTTTAATAGGGACCCCCGTATAAAAAGCATGAGGGTCAAGGACCAGTACTGGGTGGCAACGTACTTAGACCCCCGGTACAAACACAAAATGGCGGAAATGTTACCGCCGTCGCAGAGGGCTGTCAGAATGCAGCACTTCCAGGCCTTGCTTCGAGAAATGCTGCATTCTGCTTTTGCGTGCGCTGGCAGAGGAGCAATTCCCACTCCCAGAGAAGGATTTGCGGGTACCAATCCAACAGCGCCTGCAAGAAGAGGCCGGTTTGAAGATGTGTTGGTGACTTCGGATATGAGGTCATTCTTTCAGCCGACCCATCGACAGGTGTCATCCGGATCCAGCATCAGGGAACGCCTAGACCGTCAGGTGTCCGACTACATTGGGTTAACGGCCGATGTGGACGCTCTGAGGAGTGATGAACCCCTAGACTACTGGGTGGGCAGGCTTGACCTCTGGCCAGAGCTTGCCCAATTTGCAATCGAACTGTTGGCTTGCCCCTCATCCAGTGTCCTGTCCGAAAGGACGTTCAGCGCAGCAGGGGGGATTGTGACCGATAAGCGTACTCGCCTAGCTCACCACAGTGTTAACTACCTCACATTTCTAAAAATGAATGAGGCATGGATCTCGGAGGAATTCAACACATGTGATCAGTAGACCATGTATATGTCTATAAACAATTTTTGGAATCAAGCACACAGACCTTCTTAATTCATTTGGCTCACTTCCCTGACCCAAAAAAGCACACCGTACTATATGCCCCTACCCTCCTCTTTGAAGAGGTTGAGCGGTGTCATATTTCTACTGGGGCTGCTTATTATGAGGGGTTCCCACCATCCCTGTGCTGTGCTGACTTCCTCCTGGGTGTTCTTATTATGAGGGGCTCCCACCATCCCTGTGCTGTGCTGACTTCCTCCTGGGGGTTCTTATTATGAGGGGATCACACCATCCCTGTGCTGTGCTGACTTCCTCCTGGGGCTGCTTACGGTGCTGCTGTCAGCGCTGTATGTCACGGAGCTGCTGTCAGCGCTGTATGTCACGGAGCTGCTGTCAGCGCTGTATGTCACGGAGCTGCTGTCAGCGCTGTATGTCACGGAGCTGCTGTCAGCGCTGTATGTCACGGAGCTGCTGTCAGCGCTGTATGTCACGGAGCTGCTGTCAGCGCTGTATGTCACGGAGCTGCTGTCAGCGCTGTATGTCACGGAGCTGCTGTCAGCGCTGTATGTCACGGAGCTGCTGTCAGCGCTGTATGTCACGGAGCTGCTGTCAGCGCTGTATGTCACGGTGCTGCTGTCAGCGCTGTATGTCACGGAGCTGCTGTCAGCGCTGTATGTCACGGAGCTGCTGTCAGTGCTGTATGTCACGGAGCTGCTGTCAGCGCTGTATGTCACGGAGCTGCTGTCAGCGCTGTATGTCACGGAGCTGCTGTCAGCGCTGTATGTCACGGTGCTGCTGTCAGCGCTGTATGTCACGGAGCTGCTGTCAGCGCTGTATGTCACGGAGCTGCTGTCAGCGCTGTATGTCACGGAGCTGCTGTCAGCGCTGTATGTCACGGAGCTGCTGTCAGCGCTGTATGTCACGGTGCTGCTGTCAGCGCTGTATGTCACGGAGCTGCTGTCAGCGCTGTATGTCACGGAGCTGCTGTCAGTGCTGTATGTCACGGAGCTGCTGTCAGCGCTGTATGTCACGGAGCTGCTGTCAGCGCTGTATGTCACGGAGCTGCTGTCAGCGCTGTATGTCACGGTGCTGCTGTCAGCGCTGTATGTCACGGAGCTGCTGTCAGCGCTGTATGTCACGGAGCTGCTGTCAGCGCTGTATGTCACGGAGCTGCTGTCAGCGCTGTATGTCACGGAGCTGCTGTCAGCGCTGTATGTCACGGAGCTGCTGTCAGCGCTGTATGTCACGGTGCTGATGTCAGTGCTCTGTATTACGGTGCTGCTGTCAGTGCTCTGTATCTCCTGCACCCTCTTGTTTGCCTACCCTGGTCCCTGACCTTCCCTCTCCTCCATTGCCTTCATTAGCTCCATAGTCCTGAATTGTCAGAACAATTTCCCAAATAAAAAAAAAATGCTTGTAGTTATCGATCCCAAATTCACCTCATACATGTATTATGCTATTGTCCAGGTGGTGGGACTACGTGCTACCCCCTAATAATTACCCCGTGGCCGCAAATTCGACCTAAAGGTTTGCGAAATTCGCCTCCCATTGAAGTCAATGGAGCCCGCGGCGAACGGTCGTTTTCGCGAACGTTTGTGTCCGTTCGCGTTTCGCGTTCGCGAAACGTCCCGTCGGAAGTTCGTCCATCACTATTTACAAATATAATACATCACAATGAAAATCAAGACAACATTCATAAATAAAGAAACATTTAACTCTCATACATAAGACTATATACAAAGGTGCATATCTTGTATCCTTATCATATCAACCATAGATATCGTATTTATTTTTATTATTCCTCATATTTGAATACAAATAGTCTGGATGATCTTGATTCTGGATATAGCTGAGGATCACCAGGTGTCCCTACCTATTCCTTATCTCTCAAATTCTTATTCCCCGACCTCCTTCTTCTCCCCCCTCCGTCTCCCCCCAACTGCCCCATGCTACATGTGTTTACAACATGACCAAAAACCAAAAACAATATAAAAAACACTCCAAATGTGATATAGGGGAGAAAAATTTAAAGGAAAATACTCAATACTCATCTCCCTTCACTATTCTTCCCTGTCCTTCCAACACCAAACTCCCTTACCCTTACCCTTTTATCTCTCCCTCCCTCGTTACCTATTTAGGCCCATTATGGGCATTTTAATCTAGTGAAATACCACTATCCCAAATTACCGTGAGTATATGTCTTGTGTTACTCCCGTCCATTATCCCCATACCATAACATAAATAATGATGACGAGAAAGAGAAGAAAAAAAAGGGGGGGGGGGACAAATGAGTACCCAGGGAAGCCATGTTCCATTTCCCAACCTCTGTCTCCTTTACATAGTATGGGGATTCCTTCCCCGCTCCCTCTCTCCCCTCCTCCAATATATTTTCATCAACTACCGTACATGTCTTGTATAGACCAAAGGCTATTTGAACTCAAACCCCTCCAAATACCATAAAAGATTGAATAGGAATAATTTTGTAGATGTATCAACTCTTCCATTAATCTGGTTCTATTTACCTCTCTAAACCATTCTGACATAGTTGGTATTTTCTTTGATTTCCAAAATTTCGAAATGTATACCTTCGCTGTATTTAACAAAAATGGAATAATAGATGTTTTATATTTTTTCCTAGACTCGCTAGCAGCATAGAATAAATATTGCCAGCGGTTCATTATGTTTTAAAACAAAAGGACATTTTTAGCAACATAAAACCAAAAAATGAACCAAAAGAAACCAATCAGATTTCATATTTTATAAGTTTAAAGAAGACAAAACAACAAAAATGAGTTCTGGTTGCTATAACTTGCACATGCATGACACCCTTTGTCTTGTTCATTAAAGATATACAAAATATATGGTATATGAATCATCGCATACAAATAAACAGGCTTACTTACATGTGAACGTGAGGGGGCTGGAATCTGCTTTGGTTAATGTTGTAATGCGTAAATGCCTGGGTGGGGTTGGAACTGTATTCGTCCACCGTCACTGTCACTTTGCCCTGCGAGGGAATACCATGAGCCATGCTTCCTTCTTATAGACATGAGCAATTCACAGCGTGTGGGAACAGCAGGGGCGAACGAGCATCATGCGTCCACCAACTACGAGCCCCAGAGATGTGTTCATTAACACTCCAAGAGCCTGCAGGCCAAATGAGAACAAAATAAAGTTATTGACTCTTGTTATCCAGATGATCCTCAAAAGTGGACCTGTCATCTATCAAGAGGAGTACATTACAAGACATCAGCTAAACATGTTATACTATCTATGCATTATAGGTGTAAGTAAGGGAAGACAGTTATTTTATTTCTCATACTTTTATCAATAGGAGGTATGATTTTCAGAGTTTACAAAAGCATTCTCTGTCCCATGGAGGTAACAATCAAGCATCCCTATTACAGTCGCACACACCCAATTTGGTCAAAGGTCTATTATTCCACCAGTACGTTACAGTCATAGATAATATATATTCTTTATTTCTGTGTTTGAATGCTGAAAGGGCTACACAAAGACAGAGAAATAAAGAAAAAACGAGAAATGAAATCAGCATCCAAGTTATCGTAACCTTCAGCTTTAACAATAAAAAGGGAACCGATAAGAATATGGGTACTGCCACTGTTGACTTATTTTAAAGGTGCAAATTCCAGGCTTGTTTTCCCAAATGTATTTTCACTACCTAGTGTGCTTGGATCTCACAGCCTGTCTACTTCCTGGTCATTAATTCATCAAGTATAGGTCAACCTTGGGCCTCTTGCCTTCCTCTGGATCAACTGCGGGTATAGGATTGTGTATACAGGATTGTAATTTTTTTTGCTTTCCTTTTATTGGTTGAACTGAATGGAGTCATGTCTTTTTCTCAACCAGACTAACTATGTAACTTTAAAACATAGTTATAGTGACAACATCTATTTCTATCAAGACAGATTCTTCTAAAAGTGAAACTGAGAGTTCCTGAAAGTGTATGTTTTTTTAGTTTTCGATAAAGTTGGAAAGGGTTAAAAACGTGCCAATTATTTTTTGCCCCATCAGGGAGATTTTTGTTTGCTTCCTGTCCCACATAACTGCAATAAGACCTTCCATGGTCACCAGGTAGCCCACCATCATGGGTTGCTCGTTTGCTAGGAAGGCCACATTTAACATTGTTGGTCAAAAGGAAATCTTAGCAAAGCTATAGATGTATGTGTAATCACATGGTAATGTGTTGGCCATTACCATGCGATCTGGTAATGGCCAAATTTAGACAAATTTATCTTTTTCTTAGAAACATAGAAGAATGACAGCAGAAATAAAGACTGGGTGGTCCATTAAGTCTGCCCCATTTTGTCCTTCCTATCAAGCACTCTTCAATCTTGGTTTACAACCACAAAACATTCCATGCCATACATTTTATGTAGCTTTTCTTAAAAGAGGAACGGGATGTGACCCTTGTTTTACATAAAAGAAGTTAAAAAAAGTTAATTCAAGACTGACATCTGAGCTTCAGATGGATATAAAGTTGCTGAATAATGCCTCTCTGTTGGGAAATTCTATAAGCACGATCTCTACACTTGAGTTCCCAGCTCCAGCCGGGAGTTATTTCTTTGGCTATATAATGCCTCAAAAAATTGGCCAAAACTGGAAACTTTGATGGGGAGCTCAGTGCTAAATTCTTTGACCAAAATATCAAACCAGAAGGTGATTCAGGTGACCGGCATCCTCCAAAACCGAAATACTGTATCACATTCCTGTACACTTAGCATTTCAAAACTTGCAGAGAGAAGTAATGCATTTCTGAACTTTTAACGTAGACTATAGATTTTTATAGAAAGAATTAAATGCAAGACGATTGCAGACTATAAATATATTGCCATATATTCCCTTTAAAGTGAACCCACAACTAAAACCGCACACAAGTTTAAACTGACTGTATGCTAAAATTAAAGTAAAAATATGATCATTTTTGTTTGTGGTTAAAGATTTCCTACAGGGTGCATACTCCATTTTCAAAGCAAAACAGGCTTTCCATTAACAAGCTAAAATACACCTGATGTACAAATTTTAGACTTAGACTTTTAGTCTTATCTCTATTAGGAGACAGACAGGGGTAAAGGAGAGAGACCTATGTGTGAAGAGGTGTAACAGGGTATTTAAGAGAATTGACCCTACTTAATTACTATAGCATGGTACCAGATCTTCTGTTTAGTGTGGCTCCTTTCTATATTTTCTGTTTCATGATTGGTGGAAAACATAAAAAATTACAAGAAAGGATGCCTATTGCTGAGCCATGCAGATCATTCAATGTAGGCTAACAAAAAAGCAAAATCACTTTGCTGATGGTAAGATGGCTTAGGCCTTCCATGCCAGCCCAGAAATGCACCGAACTGTGGGGGGACATAGGGCAGAGAATTAATTACCCCATGGACTTCCACAGTGAGGGATTTGTATTAGCTCTGGACTGAGTGCCTGATCTCGGGATATGATACAGTTTTACATATACAGTATGTTGTAAAGTGTTACTAAACCCAGGACCCTGCCTTCACTATATCCGGTCTCCTGAAGTACACAGAACATGGAAATGCAATTATTTTAGTTACAGGTGCACTGAATGGAAATTTGTTTGCCAAAAGCGAAACCGTAACTAAGTTTTTTGTTTTACATTTTTTATTATATTCAACTTTTTAATTATTATCATGAGATTAAATGAATATAAATGTATTGTTGGCCATTATAGGCACCTTTATCGCAAGAAAACTCAAGAAAAATGCATCCCTTTTAAATTCCATGTATGTCTTCACCGCATCAAAACTGCACCTTCCCATTGAAATGCATTGGAAATGCAGCAAGGACACATCTATAATGCACTTGTGTTACATTTTTAAAGCTCTTTATGAGTCACATAACCTATGAAAAACACACCAAAAGCACAGTAAAATGGCTTTTCAGCGCCATTATCGCTACTTTTTTTTTATCAGCAAAATCCTAAAAACATAATTTTCGCCAGATATGTTTCAGCCGCTGAAATTTCTTCCATCCTTAATTTTAGTAAATATAAACTACTAAATACCTTTTCTCATCAACAGTATATAGCAGTCTTGTGACTTTTATCAGAGTCTGGCCGAGCACTGGTAAGGTGGAGTTTTCATCCTCCTCTGACAGCCCTATGAGGCTGCATGACCCCTCTGTCTGGAGAGTTCTAATTGGCCCTGTGCTGATCACATGAACCCTCCCCCCCCCCCCAAAAAAAAACTCTCTAACAATATACACCAAACTGAGCATGTGCAGAGTGCCCCCAAGACTCTGTGCTATCAGCAGATGGAATGGGGACTGTGGAAGAAGGGGAAGATGAGAGAAGAAAGGATCAAACAGCCTTTTTACACAATACAGAGGATTACCACTTAGGTTCCACAGTGAGTATAACAAGCATGCTTTACTGCATATACAGACTGATTTTACTGTAGTGGATTTAGTAACACTTTAAGTAAAAGTTCTTATGCATGCAGGTGAGTGGTTTTTAAATGTTTCTAGTAAAGCTAGTAAGGAATATGCATGGACTGCATAAACTGATCTCCCTGCTTTTCATGTTAATTACTTAGAACATGTGTCAATCAGCCTCCAGAAATCAGCTGCTATTATTTGGCTACATATATATAAAAGAAAAAAGGAAAATGTATATTTTTTTTATTCCCGATTATAATAAATGTATTCAAGGGAGTCATCTAGTCACATGACTTACCATCCTATTTGTAGGTTTTCAAAGACCTGATTGGGCAGAGCCACAACCTGGCAAGCACTGCAAACATATTCAGCATACGTCACATGAGTGTGCACCGGTGCTGTGCAGAATTCACATCATGGAACAGGTACGATTTTCAGGTATTTATTGAAGTTTATTATGCAGGCTGAATGTTAAAATAAACCTGGGTTAATTTTAATTATACATTCACATTAGGCATTACATCAAACATACCCTTGATATTTGTAAGCATCAGAAAATGGCCTGTTTTGTATTCATCTTCCCTCTAAACACACGTGCCCTTAATTACAGATATTGAGACATAAGAGAACAGCCCTACTGCTATCATTTCAATTACCAGTCACACAAAAGGTCAAACGATTTTATTCATGTGCACACTGCCAGCCTGTGAACCAGGTAATAATCACAATCCTGCCATTTATCAAGTCAATTATTCTACATTACATGTTTTTTGATAGACCAGATGACAACTAGGAAAAAATGAGAAAGAGGGAAGACGGTATAGGTGGCATTTTAAAGTGGCCATACTGTTGATAAAAACTTAAAAAAAATACTATGGACAGTAGAGCACTAAAATAATATACAAGGTAGAAATCTATATTCACATAGTACTGAGTTTAATAAAGGTAATTCCAATTCTGTGCTGAAAATCAATCTAAATTCTGATCATAATGGAGCCAAAAAAAAATGCTGCTCAATAAAGGGTCAGTCCCATTCCTGCGGTGTTTCTTGTAGGAGAGTCAGTGGAAGGCTCTGATGTTGGCTGCCAACTTTAATGTACAAAAAAAATAAATAAAAAATACAGGAAGCTGGAAATAGCCACGAGAGAAGAAACTACCTTTTTTTGTCATTTGGTTGGCACATTGAAGCTGTAAATGCGTTTTCCTCTACTCCATTTTAAACTAAAAGTTCTGCCACAAAGGTCACAAGATATAGTCTATGACCTTTTTGTATCCATAAAAGCCTATTCTGTATCTGTGTTTAGATCTGTTACCGGGGCCTTCATTTTCTTACCTTTTCTGGTTGGCATATTACCATTCCCCTGTCCAGTGATGCCTATGAGCATTCTCATTGACCAAGAAGATGGCAGCTGGTGGAGCTAAATGTGAGTCTCAGCTAAGGGTTGTATCGGTGGTAGATAGCAGAACAGTCTTGTCATTGCGTAGGTGGGATACTTTTTATGTGGTTTCCCTGATTAAAAACTAAAGGAATTTTAGGATGAATTTATGACCTGACAAGTTGTTGATCCCAATACATAATTACTGTCTTGTATCCTACTGGAGTGATAGGACAGGAAAGGAAAACCTGATAGACAAGTAAGGAACACTGCACCCTTGAGATGTGGAAACTAAGCCACCCTACTTCAAAAACTGGTCCTCTCGGCTGGGGCTTAGTATAGGCCTATCTAGCATCCAGTACGTTGTAAAAGCTGGACAGGAAAACACCACGTTTAAATTGTTCTAGTGCAAAAGAGAAAGCGAGAAGAAAAAATAGAGAGAAGGAGGGGAAAAAAAGAGGAAAAACATGAGAGAGGAAAAAGAGGGGAAGAGAAAGAAAGAGAGAGTGGGGGAGATTGAGATAGAGAGAGAAGAAAAATAAATAAATAAAAAAATCAAAACAAAAAAAAGTGAAAAGAAGGGAAAGGAAAAGACGGAAAAAGAAAAGAAAAATTAAGAAGGGAGAGGAGCGAGGAAAGGAAAACACAGTTATTTTTCAGTTTTAGCTAGAGCAGGAAAGGCTTAAGCCCCGTACACACGAGCGGACTTTTCAACATCCAAAGTCCGACGGACTGAGTCCGTCAGACTATTCGATCGTGTGTGGGCTGCAACGGACTTTTGACTCGCCAAAGTCCGAAGGACTTTAGAATATGGAACATGCTTAAAATTTTTCCGAAGGAACTCCGCCGGACCCGGTCCCTTCGAAAAATTCGCTCGTGTGTATGCTATTCCGACGGACTAAAACCGACGCTAGGGCAGCTATTGGCTACTGGCTATGAACTTCCTTATTCGAATCCAGTCGTACGTCATCACGTTTGAATCCGTCGGAAGTTTAGTGTGATTGTGTGTGGCCAAGTCCGCTCAGCCGAAAAGTCCGTCAGAACTCCGTCGGAACTCTGGCAGAACTCCGACGGAACTCCTTCGGAAGTCTGTCGGACATAAGTCCTCTTGTGTGTACGGGGCTTTATAAATGTAGGATTAGAACATTGAGTCGGTTCAACCTTTTTATTTGTACTGGTGACCATTATTATCAAATCAGAAGGGGACTGGAAACTAGAGACGTACCGAAATTTAGGCGGTCGAAAACTATCGGCCGAAAATAGGCCCGATGATGGCTGCCGAAGACGCCCACAGTTTTGCCCCAATTTTACCTTGCTTATGGTGTGTTTTCCATAGGTCATGTGACGCAAAATTGCATCAAAAATGCAACATGGGTGTATTTTTGATGCATTCTTGCTGCGTTTTCAACCAAACCAAAAATGCAGCAAGAAGGATTTTTAACACCACTTCTAATGGCCGAAATAAATTCAGGAAGTGAAGGGAAAGCTACTCAACAGGACACAGACAGCTTGGCTATACATATACTTAACTTTTAAAAGTTTAAACAGGAGGGGAGGTTTTACCTAAAACACACTTAGCTGTGAAGAACATCAATGCATCGTACAATGGAAAAAATAATTATACCTACTCAACTTATGTACATTTAAAAGTGATCTTTCTCCTGACTGCAGTCTTCACACATACAGTATGTAATTTGTGTACACATTAGTAATGTATTCTACTTACTCCAGCTTCCATTAACAATTCAATACAAATAATCATATCATTTAGGATGCTATACCCCCTACTGTAGACATGAATAATGAACAATAATAGACCTCTCATTTACAATCTATGGAAAATATTAGTATAATGCTAAGATACATCATGTAGAATGAAGGAAAATATCTACATTATTATACTGTAATGTAGGGGTCTCCAAATGCTCTTAATAAAGGGCCGGTTTACTGTCCTTCAGAGAGTTTGGGGGGGGGGGGGGCAGACTGTTGCTGTTGGGAGTGGAAAAGGTCATTACATTAGTGGGAAAACATAATGCCCCATGGTTTAAGTGGGAGTAATTGTGCCCCATTGTTGGTGTCATTGGGATTCATTGTGCGCCGTCATTGGTATCAGTGGGAGAAATTGTGCCTCTTTGTTGCTTTCATTGGGAGGAATTGTGCCCCATCGTTGGTTTCAGTGGGAGAAATTGTGCCCCATTGTTGGGTTCATTGGGAGGAATTGTGCCCCATCATTGGTATCATTAGGAGGAATTGTTCCCCATTGGTGGTGTCGTTGGGAGGAATTGGGCACCATGGTTAGTGTCATTGAGAGGAATTGTGCTCCATCACTGGTGTCATTGGGAGGAATTGAGCCCCATTGTTAGTGTCATTGTGCCTCATTGGGAGGAATGGTGCCCCATTGTTGATATCAGTGGATGAAATAGTGCACCAAGGGCTAAATGCTGGACCCCCCAGCGGCAATTTGGAGACCAATGCTGTAAGGCAACAGCTGAATACATGGGACATATTAAAACTAACTTGAAGGATAATAAATTGTGAACTTACACTGCACACAATATATGGCTCTCTGGATATTAAAAAATATCTACATTGAGCTAAAACCCTAGACTGCCATTGCTGGCCTCTTTCTAAAAATGCTAGTTGACTGGCTGTCTCTAGCATGAGTTACCTTCTGGATCACTAAAACATGCAAAGTCAAAAATCCTATTAAGCATGTTTGCTCTGCAACAGTGACCCTAAAATTAAGCCAGAGGATCAGAATGAGCGCCAGAAAAAAAGCATTTTCATAAGAGCCCAAGTATTTCTCCGACATTAGGCTTGTAGACCAGATCTGAGGATTTAGATGTTAAAGAGAGAAAGCCCATTAAACGTTACTGTGGGATGACAACATGGCTGCCAAAGGACAGAGGTGACAGTTGACTTTAATAAAAGTGACAGAAAATACCTTGGGAAATTTCCTACAATAAATCTTATCCAAAAAAAAATGCTATGTATTGATGCCAGTGCCTCCATGTACAGCAATCACAATGAATGACTTGGAGACGGCAAAATAAGCGAGTGGTTGTATGCATGAAATATTGATTTTTGGCAAAGCTAGAGAGGTAACGGAGCAGGGGGTGCTTTTACTATGCTGTTTGCTGAGAATGAGGAAAAGGCAGCAAGACCGTATTTTTTTGTTGATTGCAGTATATCTTAAAGGGGTCAGGATATTTTTCTAACAAGAACAGATTGGGGGTGATCCACGTGTCATCTTTTATAATGGATGACGGTCTCAGTTTTTTCCTCTAATGTTAAAAGGCAAAGATACATAGATCCGCAAACCCAAATACAAATCAATGTTTAGAGTTATTAATAGGCAAATTATCTAATGCCATAAGCTGAGCCGGGCAACTCAGAGGTACATGGCAGCACTGACTATGGTACATAGCGGCACTGGCATCAACTCACTTTATATAGGCAGATATTAAAGTCACATATTAAAGTGGCTGTACACCCCCTACATATACCCAGTGAAGTGAATAGTCTCAGACAATACACAGAGATGGAAAAAATCCTCCTACATCTGCCGTCTTCCCTTTTTTACACTCTTTGAAAAGTGCAGATTGTGATAGAAATCTTTATTTCTCATTTGGCAGTGGGAGGGGAGTCTGGGCTTACAATGTGTAAGAGCTGATTGGGGGAAAGGCACACGTCCCCCCTCCACTTAGGCAGAGGATTGAAGGAACATGCAGAGCTGTATTCTGAATAAACAAGCTCTCTGCTAAGCTACAATACCTCTAAGCTCCCTCCCTGACACAAATTTTCAGCTGCTGTTATCTCATGTGTTGGAAAACTTGTCAGAAGTGACTCTGCTGATAACAGAGGAACGGAGCACCAGAGAGAAATTACACTCAGAGCTTTGGGGAGAGATAAGTAAAAACTAAAGTTATATGTGCCTAGGTCAGATTTAATGAATGGGGTCTACAACCCCTTTAAAGCCCGTCTCTGGGGGAAAAAAAATGCTCAGGGCTGCCCTCAAATTGTAAGGGTTAAATTCTCCTTTATGCCTGGGGGAGGGCACAAAAATCATATTTATTTACCCAATCCTCCACTCCCCAGCAGCTGGCACTCATCTCGGCTATGCTCTGGCAGAGAACTGCCCCTTAACATCCTCACATCCAATATAGGCCTTATAGGGCTATCACAATACCAATAAAACCACTAGTAGGGTATTATTCAGTAATAAGATTTCTTCATCAAATGCCCCTCATCAGGAGACCCAAGGCAACTATGCAACTCTGCAACTATTAATATATAATGGGATATGGTTTGGAACTAATGTATTCTTTTTCATTATAGATTACAAAAATTTTCATCTGTGTTACCCTGAAGAAGCCTCATATTTGAAACATGTTGAGACTTATTTACTCATCCTTACCCAAAATCCTGTTTGTTTATACCCGGGATTTTGGGATGTCGATTTATTTGATCAGTATTTAGATGCTCATTGCTAGGAAGAGAAAAGCTGTATGAGAGGGTGAAATTTCATATGTTTAATACATATGATATACAGCGGTGTGATGTTTTTAACAAAAGTGTCCGGGACAAGAATAAAAGATAAAAAATATTTGAATCTATTTTTTTTATCTTACCTTTTGAGAGAATAACCTTTACAGTCCCACATTTATTATTGTAATCAAAGGTCCTCTTGGACTAAGGTATATGTATAACTTTGCAGCTACATCATGGGGATCACACACAGCATCTACTAATTGTTTTCAGTTCTTTCACATGTAGGGCATTGTGTACATGGGCGTTATTTTCCTGTATTTGGCATGCATTTGACACATGCAGGTGAGCTTATTTGCATTATCGCAATGGTGCATCACTATAGATGTTCTGGAGCTGCATTTGACTTATTTTGAATTTTTCTAGAGTAGGACCTACTGCAGAGATTTTTGGCAGAGCAATGTGTATTTTTCTGTACTTGCCGGGTCTTTAAAGGGATAAAACATAGGAAAACATGCATGAATAGCAGATGTGTACTAAATATATTTTTTCTGAGAGCCCTGATATATACGCTTTAAGCCACAAAGAATGCAGCTTGCATAGAAGGGGAACACCAGTAAGGAAATCTTACTGCAGAACCCCACAAAAAAACACGGCCTATAATGCCAGTCAGTGCCAACCCAAACCTAAACTATCAGCGTTTAGTGGTCTTAGCCTTTAAATTAACCCAAACTCCTATAATTACTATACTCATGGCTTTTAAAGGTATGCTGGAATCTTGGAATGCTCTTACATCAAACCCATGTTTGTTGACTCTGTTCACAAAGATTAAAAGGGTACTGTTTTATATGCTAGGATTACTCAAGCTCAAGCATTAAAATACCACGGTCTCCTCGTAATCTCTTCTCAAATATTCCAATAAAAACGGAAAGCAACGTCGAGGGCACAACACTGATTGCGGCTCTGCTTTAAATGGCAGCTGCATTTCACCAGCATGACCATTGTTTAGCATAGGAAATGACAAGCACATTCTAAAGTCAAATCAAACCACAACATTAACAGAAAAACAAGAAAGAGGAAACAGCAGAAAACATGGGGACCGCTAATCAGTGCGGGAAAAGGTAAATCAGAACAATATGGTTCAGTCTTAGCTGTTTTTACAATGGTGAGTCTTTGTTATTTAGCAATGACGGGCAGGGGGGAGAGAAAAAGAGAGAGAGGGGGAGGGAGAGAGAGAGAGAGAGAACCAAAAGGGCATACAGAATGAGGGAGAAGGGCAGGGGGAGAGAGAGAAGGTCAGGGAGGGAAAGAGAGAGAGAATCAGGGGAAGAGCAGGGGAGAGAGGGGGTGGAGAAAGAGAGAGAAGCAGGGAGAGTGAAAAAGAGAGAGAGAGAGATTGACAGGGGGAGGAGAGAGTGAAGAAAAGGGAGAGAGAGAGGCAAAGCGAGAGAGAGGCAAGGAGAGAGAGATGGGCAGGGGGAGGAGAGAGTGAAAAAAAAGGAGAGAGAGAGAGAGAGAGAGAGAGAGGGGCGGGGGGAGAGAAGCGGGCAGAGAGAGAAAGAGAAGGGAGACAGAAAGAGAGAGTGAATGAAAGAGAGAGAACGAAAAAGGGAGCGAGAGAGAAAAAAAGAGAAGTGTGAGAGAGAGCGAGAGAAAGGCAGGGAGGGAGAGAGAGAGGGTGGGGCAGGGAGGGGGGCAGAGAGAGAAGGGCAGGGAGGGAGAGAGAGGGGAGGGAGGGCGGAGAGAGAGGGGGGCAGGGAGGGGGGAGAGAGAGGGGGGCAGGGAGGGGGGGAGAGAGAGAGAGGGGCGGAGAGTGAGAGAGAGGGGGCAGGGAGGGAGAGAGAGAGAAGGGCAGGCAGAGAGAGAGAGAGAGGGGGGGGTAGGGAGGGAGAGAGAGAGAGAGAGTTAAAGAAAAGGGCAGGGAGAGAGAGTGGGGGGGGGCATATCATGGGGAAAAGAACGAAAGAGCAGGGAGAAAAAAATAAAGAAGGGGGTAGGGAGAAAGAGAAAGAAAGGGCAGAGAGAATGAGGGAGAAGGGCAGGGAGAGAGAGAGAGAGGCAGGAGAAGTGAGAGAAAGAGAGAGAAGAGCAGAGAGGAGAGGGAGAGAGAGAGAGAGAGATGGGCAGGGGGAGGAGAGAGTGAACAAAAAGGGCAGAGAGAGAAGGGCGGGGGGGGGGGAGACGTGGGCAGGGAGAGAAAGAGAAGGGATAAAGACAGAAAGAGAGAGAGAAAAAAGAGGAGAGAGAGAGGAGGGCAGGGAGGGAGAGAGAGAGAGAGAAAAGGGCAGAGATAGAGCGACAGAGAAGGGCAGGGAGGAAAAGAGAGAGAGGAGGGCATGGAGGGAGAGAGCGAGAGAGAGAGAGAAAGAGAGAGAAGGGCAGGGAGGGAGAGAGAGTGGAGGAGGGGGGAGAAAATGTCATGGGGAAAAACTAAAGAGCGGGGAGAAAAAGAAAGAAGGGGGCAGGAAGAAAGAGAAAGAAAAGAGCAGGTGGAAAGTGAAGGGTGTGGATAAATTAAAGAGCAGGAGGAACAAGAAAAAAGGGAAAGGATAAACAGAAATGCTGGGCAGAGAGAAAAGGGCCACTGCTTTCACACGGAGAGTCCTTCTCTGCAGGATGCTGGCAAGAGACAGGCCTTTCTACTCAGCTGTAATTGTTTTTTGAAAAAATAAACTGTGAGACTTTTTGCACACCTATTGTTTTGATCCATCCTGAATATATATGACTGATATCAACTGAAAAATCAATTGAGTTTTAAATATAAAATCAAGCATGATGCTCATATCACAATGCTATAGCTGTCTATTTCTAGTTGTGGCTGGAAAATAAAATCAAAGCTAGGACTGGTTTCTAGGACAGCAGGTCTCTTTTTACTTTAAATTTTTTATACATAAAGCCAACTGCGGTAATAATTTATATGAATTGGAACAAATAAAAATGTAATTGTTGCCAGAGAAGACATAGAAACAAAATTTTTCTTAACAGGCACAAAAATAAAAGACAAATTCACATTGGTTGTCAAAGGCCAAAGTATAATTTATTCTTTTTTTTGGCTGTTGCCAAATCAGCTTATATTTCTGTTTTGTACAATGCCTGACATTCCTTTATATTAGTTATGTGTTATTTTCTACAGTTGGGTATTAGGTTAGGTTCCCACTATTGCGGGTGGCGGATTGCACGTAAATCGGACACGTTCCCGCACCTACAGGCAAAGCACGCTACTCTTTAGCAGATGTGTGGATCTGTCATTAATTCCTAATGGCACCCTCCCATGCATCTGAAAACGCAGCGTGTTTTCGGGTTGCGTGAAAACGCATAGTGCCGCAGTACTCACAGGCTTTCATAAGACTGCCCTGGGATTGTGTTTTGGAAAATGAGTCGGGGACGTTTTCCCTGCAGGTACAGCAAATGTGGCACACAGGACCCACAACAGTGCAAACCTAACATTATGTTGTATTTAGACATTTCATGTTTTCATATATGAACAATGAAACAAAAGGAGCGGGACATCAAGTACTGTATGACAAGTGTGTTGTTTCGGTACATTGCATAATATGTAATAATAATTTCTTGCTTCTCTTTTTCCTATTAAGACGTTTGTCTATTGGCTCAAACAAAAATGGTGAAGAATGAGCCTAGTCGTATGCCCCATACACACGGTCGGAATGTCAGATGGAAAAAGTCAGATCGGATTATGTTGTCGGAAAATCCAATCGTTTGTGGGTTCTATCGGACTTTTTCTGTCGGAATCTCAGACGGAAAATGTTTGAAGGCTGGATTTAAAATTTTCTGACAACAAAATCCGATCAGACTTTTTCTGATCGTGTGTAGAGAATTCTGACGCACATGCATGCTCACAAAAAAAATTGGAGACGAAAGCTTTTGGCTACTGGCCTCTACGTAGTCCCGTCGTACGTTACAAACATCACCTTGTTCCGAACAATCGGATTTTCTGACAACTTTGTGCGACCGTGTGTATGCAAGACTAATTTCAGCCAAAATCCATCTGAAAAAATCCGACGGCATCACGTGTTGCAAAATGCCGCAATTAAAGAGAGATTTACTGCACGACAATCGCGGGAAAATCGTGGCTTGATTGGGCTGTCATTACAAGTAATGGCATAGCAAACGGGCAGCCATTTGAAATGGCGGGGCGGAATCACTGCGAATGTGTGTGAAAGCAGCCTTACTGCTGACTTCTTTCAAAAATACAAACCCGTGTATTTGTTTTCAAAACATCACTTAACAGGAAATGTATTTCTAAATAATTTACAGTCACAAAAACAGAAATATATTTAAAAAAAAGTATTTCAGGCATCTGTGAACTGAGGTCTCGTTCATATATAGTGCATAGAGCTGTGTTTTTCCGCACTGGAAGAATGCCAGTCACCAGCTTGGCACAATTGTTTTCTATGTGTGCCATTCCTACTGTAGTGCAGTTCCTCACGTGCTGTATCTGTGTGATAATCAGGACAGTGATCACCAGTGAAGCCCTATCAGTGCAGCTCATCAGTGTGGCTTCTACAGTGCACATCAGTACTGCCTCCTTAGCGCACATCAGTGCAGCCTCAGTGCAACTTCATCAGTACAACTTCATCAGTACACATCAGTGAAGCTAACTTTTTTTCTCATTATTTTTCTTTTTCTTTCCAGGCTTTAAATACATACTGTATATACTCGAGTATAGGCCGACCCGAATATAAGCCGAGGCCCCCAATTTACCCCCAAAAAAACTGGCAAACTTATTGACTCGTGTATAGGCCGAGGGTGAGACATGCCTGTCCATCCCTGTGTGTGTGTCCGTCCATCCCTGTGTGTCCGTCCATCCCTGTGTGTCCGTCCATCCCTGTGTGTCCGTCCATCCCTGTGTGTCCGTCCATCCCTGTGTGTCCGTCCATCCATCCCTGTGTGTGTGTGTGTCCATCCATCCATCCATCCCTGTGTGTGTGTGTCTCCATCCATCCATCCATCCATCCCTGTGTGTGTGTGTCTCCATCCATCCATCCATCCATCCCTGTGTGTGTGTGTGTCTCCATCCATCCATCCATCCCTGTGTGTGTCTCCATCCGTGTGTGTGTGTGTGTGTGTGTGTGTGTGTGTGTGTGTGTGTGTGTGTGTGTGTGTGTCCAGCCTACCTTTGTCCCGAGCCTCCGTCCCGTGCCTTGCCTCCTTGCCTCCGTCCCGTGCCGTGACTTGCCTCCTTGCATCCGTCCCGTGTCGTGCCGTGCCTTGCCGCCGCCGTCCCGTCCCGTCCCGTGCCGTGCCTTCCCTTGCCTCCGTCCCGTGCCCTCTTCGTCGGCGGCCATTGTAAAGTTCAAAAGCTGCGCCGCCGCCTTCGCCTGTGATAGGCGGAACACTGAATTTCCCAGCAGCCTGTGTTCCGCCTATCACAGACGTCGTATCATCCTCGTCCGTAGTACGAGGATGATACGATGTCCGTGATAGGCGGAACACAGGCTGCTGGGAAATTCAGTGTTCCGCCTATCACAGGCGAAGGCGGAGCCGGAGGCGCGGCTTTTGAATAGAATGGCCGCTGTCTGTCTGCTCGACACGCTGATCGAGCGGGCAGACAGCGATGACTCGAGTATAAGCCGAGGGGGGCACTTTCAGCCTCAAAAAAGAGGCTGAAAATCTCGGCTTATACTCGAGTATATACGGTACATTATATATATAAGGGGGGGGGGGGGTGCTGAACTACAAAAGATTTTTCACCTTAAAGCAAGTATGCATTAAGGTGTAAAACCTCGAGGATTTACAATCACTTTTAGTCTCCACCATCCCAAGATCTCACACACATCTCTTGCCTTAAATATTTACAGACAGAATTACATAAGTTAAATTCCCTGCCAAAAATCCATGTGCTCAGCCACAGAGCTTGGTAAATACATTTGCATCATAGCTGACCGCATCAAGTTCCTAGACAGCGTGAGTCTGATGAACAAGCTGTTTATATGTAAATCATAAAAGCTTACTTACCTTACTAGTTACTTCTGTGCGGTCTCTCCTCTCCCGGAAGTGACGTCTTGCCGGCTGATGACGTCACTTTCTGAAATCGGTTCTGTGGATTGGACGGATCGGACCTGGATTTGGCAACCCCTGGCAAATCGGCATTCGACCCCCCGATGGGGTTACAAACCAACAGGTTGAGAACTGCTGCCCTACACCCTTGTGCTGCCCCTGGGCTGACTGGCACACAAATGTCAAGGCATTGTCCATTATAGTTGTCCTAATCCAGCTCAGTGCTTCTCTACCTCCACTTTTGAATTCAGTCTTTCTCAACCGAGATGCTGCGGCACCCAGAGGAACCCAGATGGCACCCCAGGGTGCTTGGGCACTTTATCAGCACCTCGAACAGCAACAGTTTCAAGCTTTCCTGCAGCCGTTTTTTATGATATTTGAGCAATAAATAGCTCTCGGTAAATTGAAATACAGTAAATCACCCCAAACACTAAATGGATAAAATGTATGTCACTTATGTAAGGGGTTAAAACAGGAGGTGGAGGAGGAGATATAACACCCTTTTGATGCCTGGTAAATACCTTCTGAAGAGTAATCCAACCACAAATCACTCTTCAAAGGGAAACGCAAGGGAAAACAAGGCCTTGCTGTGATTTTATTTGGATGCTACAAGCAATGTTTAGCAGATGGACACTACTAGAGCCAAGTAATACAAGTCAAAATAAACCCTTCCCAAGCTTTTCTCAACTGCTCTACAGGTGCTGGACAGCATTGGGAATGGCCTGAGAATCATCTGGTGCTGATTTTCTCTGAATCTTGATGGATGGGTAACATAGCTACCTGATGACAGGTGTCACAAAAGCATCAACGCCATTTTTTTTTAAATATATAATTTTTTATTTATTTTTTACTTTTTTACATCTCAGCGCTGCTGATCTCCCTCAATCTTTTTAAGCGATCTGGAGTGTCTTCCTATGACAACAGGGGACCCGGCCTGTGCAATCTGATGGACAGGGCCGCAAGTGACAACGCAGGAGTCACCCAATAACAGGAAGTGTTTGAACCTTCATGTCAAGATCACCAGCCATTCTTTATAAAGATAGCTGCATATTTAAAAATTGTAATAACATATTAAAGCTTATATGGGATTTTAGTTATTGGGTTTTGGTTTGCTTTACATTTACAGAAGATAAATTAACATAAAACGGCAACTGCTGCCAGTAGATAACAACCAGGTTAGGCTTACACAGGAGGTTCTTTTACGGACTGAAAAAAGAAAAAGTCAAATGCCTGTAACAGAGGCGTTTTTAAGCTCTGTGTGCACAAGCCCTTACTGAGAAAAATTATACAACAATTCTAATTGGTCGATGTCGACAACAGGTTCATTTTTTATTCTTTTTTCCCCAGGAAATGTATCAACCCCAATTATCTGCCATAATCCCACAATCTAACTCCCATTCACACTTAGCACAGGGGCATAGATAAGGTGGGGGATATGGGGGTCAAAATTCCCCATCCTCCCTAGAGGGACCAGGCACTACAGTTTTGCCAGACCTATAATCTGCTGCGGTGCGCACAGTGCTCTGGGTGCCCAAGGTTGAACCCCCCCCAGAGAAACAAAAAAGAAAAAGGCCCTGAGGCTGCATTCACATCTGCCTTCCAGCTTGTGTTTTTTTTATTTTTTTTCAAGTGTTAACACGCATCGTGCATAGGCAAACGCCCCAAAGAAGCTAATGCCCTTTTCTTGGAGTGGGGTGTGGGGCATTTTTTATCGTTACTTTTTGTTTGTAGTTTACTTGTTGCGTGATAATACACACAGCACACACATGCTTGCTACCCGTGCTTGGGGTGTCATTAACATTTAAAGCCAATGCAAGTGTGCTCCACGTCTCCACGGCGCATTTCCAAAATGCATAGCAAAGCAAGCGTTTTCTGTGCGGTTTGCAATGCAATCAGAGGTGCAGAGATGTGAATGGGGCCTGTTTTAGCATGAAAGCATAAACAAAAGTACATGTGCTTATTTAGGGCAAAATTCAGCATTTTTTGGATCCATAGAATTCATTGAATCTCCTGAAAAATTTTTTTTTTAAGGCCCCATTTACATCTGGTGATTTAGGATCTTGGGCCGAATTGCTGCGATTCTACAGGCAATTAAAAAACTCACCATGTGTGTTTGGTTGCCATTCATTTTTAATGGCACGTAAGCACTGTGCAGTTTTAACATGATAAGTCCGCAAAAAAACTACAACGCATTATTATTATTATTATTATACAGCGCCAACAGTTTACGTAGCACTTTACAACTTGAGGGTAGACAGTACAAATACAATACACTTTAATACAGTAGGAGTCAGAGGGCCCTGCTCCTTAGAGCTTACGATCTAAGAGGGAAGGTCAAGAGATACAAGAGGAAATAACTGTAGGCGATGTGCTGATTGAGAAGATAAATGTACAGTTGTTAGGTGGGGGCCAGGTAGGCATCTCTGAAGAGATGAATTTTCAGGGATCGTCTGAAAGTGGATAAAGTAGGAGAAAATCGGACAGATTGGGGTAGAGCATTCCAGAGGATGGGAGAGGCTCTGGAGAAGCCCTGAAGGAGAGCATAGGATGAGGTGACAAGGGAGTTTGAGAGCAGGAAGTCTTGGGAGGAGCGAAGAGAACGATTAGGTCGGTATCTTGAGACTAGGTTAGTGATGTAGCTGGGGGCCAGGTTGTGGATGGCTTTGTAAGTTATAGTTAATATCTTGAATTTAATTAGTTGGCTGAGTGGCAGCCAATGGAGGGATTGGCAGAGAGGTATAGCAGAAACTGAGTGGTTTGTGAGGTGGATGAGTCTGGCAGCTGCCTTCATGATGGACTGAAGTGGGGATAGCCTATTTAGTAAGCCAATGAGGAGTTGCAGTCGTTGAGGCGGGAGATGACCAGGGAGTGGATTAGAAGCTTTGTGGTGACATTGGTTAGGAAGAGGCATATCTTAGAGATGTTGCGGAGGTTGAGGTGGCACATTTTGGATAGCGATAGGATGTGGGGCCGAAAGGTTAGTTCGGAGTCCAGGATTACACCTAGGACCTTGGCGTGGGTGGACAAGTTGATAGTTGACAGAGAAATCAGGGAAAGTGGCACCTGAGGAAGGAAATATCATGGGCTCTGTTTTGGATAGGTTGAGTTTGAGGAAGTGATGTGACATCCAGGCGGACATGTCTGCTAGTAATTTGGTGATGTGTGAGGAGACAGATGAAGAGAGCTGAGGGGTGGAGAGATAGATTTGGGTGTCATCAGCGTAGAGATGATATTTAAAGCCGTGGGAGGCAATCAAATGACCCAAGGAGGTGGAGTAGATAGAGAAAAGGAGAGGTCCAAGAACAGAACCTTGGGGGACCCCAACGGAGAAAGGAAGAGGAGAGGGGGAAGTAGAGTTGTAAGTGACAGCTGAAGCTTGTAACCCAAAGAAGCTCCTGCTCCTTTGTGGGCGTCAAGCATCACGTGATGTGGTTTGCCCCAATAGCTGCAGCAAAACACCACCGTGTTTAGGAGCCATTTAAAATAATTAGCACCCAAAACGTATGGTGCGTTTTGCCACTATTGTTGTAGTGTGTAGGGAATATCTTGGAGATGTTGTGGAGGTTGAGGCTGCAAATTTTGGATAGCGATAGGATGTGGGGCCGAAAGGTTAGTTCAGAGTCCAGGATTACACCTAGGACCTTGGCGTGGGGGGGGGACAAGTTGATAGTTGAGGTGTTGATATTGACAGAGAAATCAGGGAAAGTGGCACCTGGTGGAGGAAATATCATGGGCTTGGTTATGGATAGGCTGAGTTTGAGGAAGTGATATGACATCCAGGCGGACAAGTCTGATAGTAATTTGGTGATGTGTGAGGAGACAGATGAAGAGAGCTGAGGGGTGTAGAGATAGATTTGGGTGTCATCAGCGTAGAGATGATATTTAAAGCCGTGGGAGACAATCAAATGACCCAAGGAGGTGGAGTAGATAGAGAAAAGGAGAGGTCCAAGAACAGAACCTTGGGGGACCTCAACAGAGAAAGGAAGAGGAGAGGAGAAGGTAGAGTTGTAAGTGACCCTGAAGCTCCTGCTCCTTTCTGGGCATCAAGCATCACACCATGTGGTTTGCCACAATAGCTGCAGCAAAACACCACCGTGTTTAGGTGCCATTTAAAATGAATGCCACCCAAACACGCATGGTGCGTTTTGCCACTACTGTTGTAGTGTGATTTGGAATGGTTATTTTGCCGGCGATCCCAAATAGCCAGATGCGAACAAGGCCTTTAATAAACAAAACAAAACAAAAACAAAAACATTTTTCAGGAGATTCAATTACATTTATGGGTCTAAAATGTGCAGAATTAAAATTTAAATAAAATAAAATTAATTAAAAAAAAAATTAAGACAAAAAGTGCAGCACTTGTACTTTTTCAAGCTTCATGCATCAAGCAATAATAGAATTATTCATCTTTAGTGTTATCGAGCTTCACAAATCGCACAAAGAAATGCTCAGGTGTGAATGGAGGTTTAATAGAGGAAAATACATTAAAAGTCAATGTGTAAGTGGAGGAAGGCCGCGTTGGAAAGGTGTTAGCGGTCATCAAAGACTACTTTTAACTCTTTGTACATTTTTAATTATTACATTAGAACTTTAAAATTCCAATAAATCATCCCCACCAATACAAGCGAACGTTGCAAAAAAACAAATCAATGGTGTCATTTATCAACGCGGAGGCTGCAGCGTATTGTCTCGTGGTTAATTTTCAACAAATGCCCGTTCTAGGACAGATGGTAAAACACTGGCCGGTCACTTTATTATTTTACAACCCCTAGACGAGGCGTGTGCCCATATGCTGCATAATGCCGGGGTAGAGGCACATTTACATTAACAACCCGGAGTCAAACAAGCCGGGAGAACGGCACAGCCGGGATAATCACTAACCAGAAGCTGCCTTCTCTGATCACAGATCTGGAATGGAAAGATTTATACTTCTGATACACACAGGAGGGTTATACAAGGACAACACATGAAAAGCTTTAGTGCTACTTCACACCAGACGCAGCTCCGTTCAGTTCTGTGCGCTTTTAGGGCCACTTCACACCACATGCAGTCCAGTGCGTTTTTTTTCTGCATCAAAAACGCATAGAAAGTAGGTTAGATAGTTTTCAATGGCATTGTTCACACTAGTTCCAGTGCGTTCCAGTTCCAGAAAAAAAAGTAGAACATGCTGCATTTTTCCTGTGCTGGACTGTACTGGAACGCTGTAGAACGCACCAAAAACGCACTGGAACACCCATGTTCTTATTTAAGGTTAAGGAAAAAAAGGGAGGGGGGAAATGCACTGGACTGCATCAAAAACGCACCAAAAACGCATCAAAAACTCACGGGAACGCACCTAAATGCACCAAAAATGCACTGGAACACCCGTGTTCTTATTTAAGGTTAAGGAAAAAAGAGGGGGTGGGGATGCACTGGACTGCATCAAAAACGCATCAAAAACTTACGGGAACGCACCTTAATGCACCAAAAACGCACTGGAATACCCATGTTCTTATTTAAGGTTAAGGGAAAAAAGGGGGGGGGGATGCATCAAAAAACGCACCAAAAATGTGCATGCAAAAAAGCATCTGGAGAATTTCTATGGTGTAAGGGCCAGTTCACACCATAGAAACGCAGTCCGGATGCGCTCCAGATGCTTTTTTGCATGTGCGTTTTTGATGCGTTCCAGTGCGTTTTTGATGCAGTCCAGTGCATTCCCCCCCTTTTTTTTCCTTAATCTTAAGGGCCAGCTCACATCATAGAAACACAGTCCAGATGCGTTCCAGGTGCTTTTCTGCATGCACATTTTTTATGCATTCCAGTGCATTTTTGATGCGTTTTTGATACAGTCCAGTGTTCCCCCCCTCTTTTTTCTTAACCTTAAATAAGGACAAGTGTGCTCCAGTGCGTTTTTTGTGCATTTAGGTGCATTCCAGTGCATTTTTGAGGCGTTTTACAGCGTTCCAGGACAGTCCAGTGCAGAAAAAATGCAGGATGTTCTACTTTTTTTTTTAATGGAACTGGAACACACTGGAACTGCAAGCACTGGTGTGAACTATGCCATTGAAAACCATATAACCTACTTTATATGCGTTTTTGATGCAGAGAAAAAACGCACTGGACTGCATGTGGTGTGAACTGGCCCTATATAAGAACATGGGTGTTCCAGTGCGTATTTGGTACGTTCCGGTGTGTTCCCGTGAGTTTTTGATGCTTTTTACAGCATTCCAGTACAGTCCAGTGCAGGAAAAATGCAGCATGTTCTACTTTTTTTTTTTTTTCTGAAACTGGAACACACTGGAATTGCAAGCACTGGTGTGAACTATGCCATTGAAAACCATATAAACTACTTTTTATGCATTTTTGATGCAGAAAAAAATGCATGTGGTGTGTACTGGCCCTTATTCTGCACAAAATGCATGCACAGCATTTTCCATGTATTCCAATGGCTCTAGTTCACACCATGCAGTCAGTTTCTGCTCCGGAAACTGACGGGAAACTAACTGCATTGGTGTGAACTGGAGCCATTGGAATACATGGAAAACACTGTGCATGCATTTTAGTGCAGAAAAAAAAAATCGCACGGAACTGCGTCTGGTGTGAACTAGCACTTAAAGCAGTAATAAATCACAAATGTAATATATTGCAGTTTATTAATCTCTAGATGTGGTGGCTGCATTCGTTTTCTTTTTTTTTTGTTTGTTTGGCTTTTTTTGCCCTCTGTTTTCACACTGTGGCCAGTAACGCACCTCCTGTTATTTATTATTATTATTTGTATTATTGTTATTATTATTATTATTATATTATTATTAAATAAATAAAGTCAATTAATAATATGTAATAATACATAAATAAATAATAATTAACCCCTAACCTTAATAAATAATGAATTATTCTTAATAATAATAGTATCAATAATAATAATAATAATAAACACCCAAACCCAAACAAAATAATAATAATTATGAATAATATTAATACTTATTATTTATTTATTTATTGTGTGTGAGGGTTAGGGCGTTTAGTTATTTATATTTATTATTATTATTTGTATTATTATTATTATCATCATAAATAAATAAAATAAATTAATACTATGTAATAATACATAAATAAATAATAATTAAACCCTAACCTTAATAAATAATGCATTATTATTATTATTATTATTATTATTATTATTATTATTAATAATAATAATAATAATAATAATAATAATAATAATAATAATAACAGCAATAATAATATTAATAATAAAATAATAATAAACACCCAAACACAAACAAAAAAATAACAATTATGAATAATATAACTGTGCTGACAGTTCCATAGCTTTCTATTGTAGCATGAAGCTGCATGGACATTCAAACTGTGTGCCAACGCGACCTTCATGCCCCAAACACATCTAGAGTGAGTTCAGGGGCATGCGCCTGCATGACTGTCATATAGGGACACATCGTCTCTGTCTGGTCAGCTGCACGTCCCAATAGATGGCTATGTGACTGCCGACACAGGGATACGCCCAACATCTTGGCATCCCCGTGCAGGAAAAACACAGCCCGGCCAATGGCACACAAGTATTTGGTCGTGTGAATGAGGCCTAAGTCAAACTCGGCACTGCGGGCAGCAAGAAGATGCAGGCCTCTGATACATATGGATTTTAACCCATGTACTAAAGGAAAGATTTTACAAGCTACATTTGTTTAAACTTTTTCAATATTGTGAAAGTGTCTCTTTAAAGGCTATGAACACCCAAGAACAAAAAATATATATATATTTCTGTTTATCAGTCTTAAATTTGGTGTCGGCATTGGTTTTCTTTTTTGAGGCTAAAAACATTTTCAGCAAGTACAGAACACCTGCCAGAATTCAAGTATCCCTATACAGTTCTTTACACTATACGGATATCCCAAAAATGTTACCAGCTTTCTCAACTACAGAACACTTCCTTCTTATATTATGGAGAGGAATGGGCATTTGTGGTCTAAACAATGTGAGCAGCCCGGGGTGACAACATTGTTCCTCAACAGATATGATACAGTAAGTGAGCTAGGTCACCCCAGTACGGGGGGCGTGTTTACTGGCAGGATGTCACATGAGGTGGCCATTTAGGCAGCCATCATAGGTTACTAGATGGTGGCTTGGGCCGCACATCATTATTAGTTGTTATGGTGCCATGTCACATCTGTTTTTGATAGAAAGCTTGCAGCCTAGGCCAAGTGTCACTGGTTGTTAGGATGCTGGTAGCCCAACCCCACAACATCTTTGGTTGCTAAGATGCCGGCGGCCTGGGCCACACAGCATCCTTGATTGCTAGGATTCTGGTGGTCTGAAGGCTGCACAGAATCAATGGTTGCTAGGATGCTAGTGGCCAAATCTTACACCATCAATGGTTGTTATGGTGCTCTACAGCGTCTTCGGTTGCAAGGACGCTGGTGGCTCAAATTGCACAGAGTCATGAGTTGCTAGGATGCTGTTGGCCTAGACTGCTCAATGTCATTGATTATTATGGTACCGGTAGCCCAGCTCCAGAGCATCTCTTCTGCTTGATTCCGAGCATGCGTGGAACTTTGTGCGTAAGAATTGTGTACACACATGTTCGGAATTTCCGACAACGGATTTCAGTGTTGGAAAATTAGAGATCCAGATCTCAAAATTTGTGTGACAGAAATTCTGATGGAAAATGTCCGATGGAGCCTAAACATGGTAAGAATTTCCGACAAAACGCTCCCATCGAACAATTTCCGTCAGAAAATCTAACCGTGTGTACGGGGCATAAGAATACATTTAGAACATATCTGATTAGATAAGATCTAATAATAGAAAAGTATGGCTGTAACCGATTAAAATTTTCGTGTTCGATTAATCGTTTTTTTTAAAACGATTAATCGACTAGTTTTGATTGATTATAACGCACATACAGATCCAACTACTTTTAGCTGATCTCCTTGCCCTGCAACTCTGCATCAGTCAGTGGTAAATGTGGTATACACTATATACAATCACCCAACACTAGTTAGTTTCCACAATCCATGACTTAACTTCACAGTTCACACAAATACGTTTTAAATTCAAATTGTAGCACTGACGTAAGTCTTTTTTTTTTTCACAGTAGCGTGACAATCCCTCCACCTCCGATCTAACTAATCACTCTCACCTCATGGCATGGACCCCTGTCTAAACAGGTGGTCATGCAAGCGAGTATCAAAAGGGTTAACATGGACCATAAACTTCTCTCACGTCTCCTTAGATCTCAGCAAGGAAGCCAGGTCATGGGTATAAAGAAAAGATCTAAGTGCTCACCGCTTCAGTATAAGATTACATTTTTGTGTTCAAACACAAACTACTCACATAAAGATGATAAAAACACAGCATGTAAAGCCGACAATCGTGTTAGTTCCGTAGGGCAGCAGCAGGTGACGTCATGTGTAGCTCCTCCCCGTACGCGTTACGTTCACTTCGACGTCACCGGACTCCTCCCCACTTTCCTTCGTTAGCAGATGGAGGCACTTGGGGAAGGGGGGAGGAGTCCAGTGACATTGATGTCCGTGACGTCACCGGATTTCCGACGGAACTCCCTGAAGACCCGGAAGCCGGCGGAGAGGTGAGTACCGATCAAAAGAATTTTGATCGATCCAAAAAATGAATCGATTAATCGGGGAATTAATCTTTAATTTCCATAGCCCTACTAAAAAAAACTGTTAGTAAATCTAAAATAGATTGTACAATCAGATTGTAATGTGCTTACTGACCAAACAAATCTGTTGCTGAGAAACAATTTCTAGTGCTCTGACCTTTGTAGTTCTCCATTGTGACAAACTGTACAACTCTTATAACTGTACAAGGAACTGAAAATCAACTAAATTCTGATAAATGACCATCACGTGTCATCAGTGGACAGTAGCCCTTTCATTGCTCATACTTCCTGTCACTTTACAGGAGAATGATAATGTAACGGCACGCAACCAGACCAATCTGAGAGACGATGAGCAAAGACGACATGTCCAGTACAGGAAACTGTAGACGTTACCCAAAGCAACCAGGAGTCATTATTTTGCTCAGGCAAGAAAATCAAAATCCACCTTTGAACAGCAGAGCGTGTTTCCTTCCCTCTTCTTGTTACACATGAAGCCCTTCAATGTATTTTACAAACACCTAAATGTTCCTCTGTAAAAGTTTCCATAAAAAAAACTCAGACCCCAGAAGTGAGTGCAGTAAATTTGTCTTTTGGAGTGGTGCCACCATAAACAAGGCCAGGATTTCATCCATATTGGATGCAGAATCGCTCACTGGGATTATCTTCCACACCATTTAGGAACATAATATATATGATGACCAACACAGGCAGGCAAGAGCATCGCTGCTCCAAATTCCAGAGGCAGTCCTGGAGCCTGGAGATTATCCATGAAGAGCATGCTGTGACATCCAGGACCACCGATGAGCCACAAGTTGCCCAAATTTGCTCTAAAAAATAAAAAAAAGCTGTAAAGTTCCTTAAAGCTGAAGTTCAGTTTTTTCTTTGCTACAGCAAAAGTCATATAATTGTAAAGATATATGTCCCATGTCCTGTAGACTGATCGTTCCTGTAGATATGTTTACTTAAAGTGGATGTAAACCCACTCTCATCCTTTCCAAACTACGGCCATAGAGGTTATTTAGAAGGATATACATGCCTCCTGCATGTATCCTTACCTGTCTCCCCTCTGTCTGCTATGACAGTGGTCATCAACCCTGTCCTCAGGGCCCACTAATAGGCCAGATTTTATGTATTACCTTGGAGAGATGCAGACTAGAATACTGCAATCACTGAGCAGCAAAGTATATCACCTGTTAGTGGGCCCTGAGGACAGGGTTGATGACCACTGTGTTACGAAACCCAAAAAACTGCAGATTGTGTGGGTGGGTCTGTTGTACGGAGCTCAGTGGGTGGAGTCTTGATGTCAGTAGACCCCCCCCCAACCTCTACACCCCCCTTGTCAACAAGCATTATCTCCTGTGTATTTCTTACACTGAACTTCTGCTATGATCACTAACATCCAGTCAAAACCCAGAAAAGTCAACACATGACTTCAGCAAGCCCAATCATGCTGTGGTGTGGAATAACCAATGCTGGGAGAGCTGGAGAAGAAAGGAGGAGGGGATCTGAAGTACACAGAATGCCTCTGTCACACTTGTGCATGAGATATGTAAATCACCTGTCACTCACAGCAAGGGGGAAGAACTGACTCCTACGGTATTTCTCTGTGTGTCAGTTTTTATCTTACTGAAAAAAGATAAGAGGATTGCTCAGAGCTGGATTAATTATGTGTGGCAAGACTGGGCACAGATGACATGAAATCCTATACTGTACAAGGTGCAAGCCTTAATTAAAAAAAATATTTTTGAGGTTTACATCCACTTTGATGCCTGCCCCTCTTTATAATGCTGAACGTGCAGCGCTGCGGGGTTAATAGCTACAAGTCTAACATTGGAGTACATTGAAGGTCCCAATGGACTCCATCCTTTTATGTCCTCTTCTCCATTGTCAAAAGTCCTTGCATGGCTTTCAGAGAATGCAACATATTCTGTAAATGGGGGAAAAAGGTCCTGTCATCCTGTTATTCATCTATCTCTATCCCAAAGGGTGCGTTGCATTTTATGAACACAATGCAAGTTGAATGAAGAGAAGATAGGGGACTTGTCGGGACCTACTTTGATGCCCTATAATGCTAGACCTGAAAAGCTATTATGTGGTCAAAATGTAAAATCATATATCAATTTCTACATTATATTTCATGTATTTCTAGCCTGCTCCTATTAATCTGTACAGTCTTGAAGTTAGTAACCTTAATTTATGAACATCCCCAGTTTGAGGAGGCGGACTCAGTACAGGAATTACTGCTTGCAAGCAGCAAGGTAACCATGGGATATGTAGTCCTGAGAAATTAAGCTGAAATGCACGCAGGGAATCCAGGAAGTTGTTGAAAAAGATGACAGGCAGAACTCACATGAAATATATATATATATATATATATATATATATATATATATATATATATATATATATATATATATATATATACTGTGTATATATATATATATATATATATATATATATATATATATATATATATATATATACATATATATATATATATACATATATATATATAATGGTTTGCTGAATATAATATAAAGATATACCGTTGTGTTTATATGATCCAGACCCCTGCATATTGAGACATACAAACTCAGAAAACCTGAGCAGGCTGAAAACTAGTGGATTGAAGAGGAAGGTAAATAACTGACAAATTTGTATATTTTTAGCAAAAAAACTGCGCAGTTTTTTTAGCTTCTTCTGCTTTTCTAAATTAAATGATGTTTGTTTTTTAATGTTTTTTTAATTTAACCACTTCAGCCCCGGAAGGATTTACCCACTTCCTGACAAAGACCATTTTTTACGATATCGCACTGCGTCACTTTGACAATTGTGCGGTCATGCGACATTGTACACAAACAAAATTTATGTTCTTTTTTTTCCCCACAATTATAGCTTTCTTTTGGTGTAATTTGATCACCTCTGCGGTTTTTATTTTTTGCGCTATAAACAAGAAAATAAAACGACAATTTTGAAAAAAAAAAAAAACTATATTTTTTACTTCTTGCTATAATAAATATCCAAAAAAAAACATGTTTCTTCATAAATTTAGGCCAAAATGTATTCTACATATTTTTGGTAAAAAAAAATAAGCGTATATTGATTGGTTTGCGCAAAAGTTATAGTGTCTACACAATAGGGGATATATTTATGGCTTTTTTATTATTTTGTAATTTTTTACTAGTAATGGCAGTCATCAGTGATTCTTAGCGGGACTGCGACATTGCGGTGGACAGATCGGACACTTTTGACACTTTTTTGGGACCAGTGACATTTATATAGCTATCAGAGCTAAAAATAGCAATTGATTACTGTAAAAATGTCACTGGCAGGGAAGGGGTTAACAGTAGGGGGCGATCAAGGAGTTAAGCGTTCCCTAGGGAGATGTTTCTAACTGTGGGGGGAGGGGACTGACTGGGAGTAGAGAGAGAGATCGCTGTTCCTGATCACTAGGAACAGCATATATCTCTCTTGTTCCCTGACAGAACAGGGATCTCTGAGGAGTGTTCATGGCTGCCGGCCAAGCGCATAGGCACCGACGTCGCGCCGCTGGCACACGTGTGCCCCCTATAGCTCTTAAAGCGGCAGACGTACACCTACGGCAATTTGCGCAGCCATGCCAACCTGCCGCAGTATAATGACATTTTTTTTTTCATTTTGGATGGAGTAAAGGAGGATTATAACCCATTATATATTTGTTTTTGTCATCTCTCTCCCATTGGGGAGATTTTCCTTCACTTCCAGTCCCATAGCCAAATAGGAAGTTAGAGGAAATCCCTGCAAATTAAGAGAATCCCTTGGGGACGCTCAGGTCACCAGAACTAGTGCCCCCACTGGAATACTTGCCCTCTATTGCTTTTCTGAGGACAACCCAAAATTTGGGATTTTCTTTTACTTTCATTTTCAATGATAATGGTAAACAGGACTAATAGAGAGGAAGAATCTCCCTAACGGGGACACAGACAGCAATAAACACTGACAGGCGTTCTAATCCCTCTCCACACTATCCAAAGCTAAAAGAAAACACCTTTAGTTATACTTTAAATGATGTGTTAAAAATGTTTGCAGTTCAACTTTAAAGCGGTAGTAAACTGCCAGCGATTTTTTTTGCAAGGCAAAGTTATGATGTGCTAGTATACATCGCATACTAGTATATAATGTGAAACTTACCTTAGAACAAACCCTTCCAGCGGTGATCCATCACAGCTGACAGGGCTTCAAACTTCACCCGTCTTCCTTCCGGGTTCATAGACTCAGGCTGTGTTAGTGGCCACAGCTGTGATGACGTCACTCCTACGCATGCGCGCGGGAGCTGCCATTTACAGCACAGGACTCTGAAGGAATGGCCCGGGTGGCCGTTCCTTCACAGTGCATGTGCCAGTGATGTCACCAGCTGCATGTACAGTAAATATCTCCTAAACTGTGCACGTTTAGGAGATATTTACTGTATCTATAGGTAAGCCTTATTATAGGCCTTATTATAGGCTTACCTATACAGTAAGTACAAATTATGCATGGGAGTTTACTCCTACTTTAAAATGACCCCACTAAAGTTTTGCAGTCAGTGCCTACTTGTAAAAGAAGGCTGTAAATACTCTCCTTCATGCCGTACAACGCAGCTTTGATTCTGAGAAAAGTCCACAGGTTAACCGACACTTCCGGGAGTGTCAATTTTCTGCTTCCCCTCACAGCACTCTCAGGTCCCTCCATTACAGGGCACAGTAATGCCATTGAGGGCATCAGCACTGCGGGGGGACCCTGAACATCGTCAAGAAGGCTGCTCCCCTTATCATTAGAACTGTATAAGCCGAACCACACACCTGGTGCACGGCCCGCCTTTCTAATTATGTCTTATTACAAAATGAGCGTACATATTCGCCAGCACACCATGGATCGACAATTTTTGTCCAAAGGGTTTTAATGGAAAGGATCACATCACAAAGGAAAGTGCAACGTTTTGGAGCCGCGCAGGACCCCTTCGTCAGGCATGTGATAAAAATCCCATGCCTGACAAAGGGGTCTTGACCAACGTGCTGCAGCTCAGTTTCCGGGTCTTGGCAATCTTCTTATAGCCTAGGCCATCTTTATGTAGAGCAACAATTCTTTTTTTCAGATCCTCAGAGGGTTCTTTGCCATGAGGTGCCATGTTGAACTTCCAGTCACCAGCATGAGAGAGTGAGAGCGATAAGACCATGTAACACTAAAGCCGCGTACACACCATACCAGGTGGCGGATCCAGCGGTGTCTCCTTCGCGGGCCCCGCCTACCTGCAGACCCGCTCGAAATGAGCGGACTTTTCTTCGGGCGGGAAAAGTCCGCTCATTTCAAAAGTACGGCGGACTGGCATGCACACGGCCGGAATGTCCGCCGAAATGCGAGTCCGGCGGGAAGATTGGAGTGCAAAACTTCTTTCTAAGTCCGCCGTACTTTCGGGTAAAAAAATATGCCGAAGGCTACACACGGGGGGGATTGTCTGGCGGACTTGAGTTTGCCGGACTTTTCCACCCGCTTGTTTGATCGTGTGTACGCGGCATAACGAGTCACAAGACAACGGGGAGGGAAAATAATTGGGCCCAATTTGGACATTTTTACTTAGAGGTGTATTCACTTTTGTTGCCAGTGGTTTAGACATTAATGGCTGTGTGTTATTTGAGGGGACAGCAAATTTACACTGTTATACAAGCTGTACACTCACTACTTTACATTGTAGCAAAGTGTCATTTCTTCAGTGTTGTCACATGAAAAGATATGATAAGATATTTACAAAAATGTGAAGGGTGTACTGACTTTTGTGAGATACTGTATATACACACACACTGATAATAAATATGGAAGTTGCTATGGGGAAACAACTGAACCTTTGCTCCATTTTTCAGAAGTATTCCCCTTATTTGCTTACTTGCTTCAAACGGCTCTCATTCCCGGGAATACCGGTTCAGCAGTTCACAGACAACCATCTATTGACTCAATAAAATACACCCATTTTTAACATAAACACAATTCTGATTAGCTTTATGGCATTTTAAATATTTATAACTGTTGAGTCTGAACTGAAGGTCACTCCATGCAAAAGCGATATTTTGTCGTAGATAAAGTGTGGTGGGGTGATTAGAAGGAAGCGAAATCCCAGAACAAAATGCAATACAGTATAAAGCAACTTACAGCCCTCATACATGATGGCTTCATTTGTTTTCTTTTTTCAGACTAAGAACATTTTCAGAAAATACAACAAATACTTGTGATCAGTTTTTAATAGAAAAGCAGAGGGACTGGCAGGAATACCAGGGATTTCACATAAAGGAGGCAATACAAAGAGAACAGGAGACTTTCTTATACAAGTACATGGTACAGCAGGGACATATCAGGAATATAAAAATGCTGGGTTTACATATTCTAATCTTCCCGCAACATATCTCTTCCTAGCTCTTCTGTAAAACACAAATTGTCCTACCCCCATGTACTGAAGATGAAGACACGCACTAGTCCATATCAGAACAGCCTAGGATTAAAACCATGGCTCCCTCCATAGATGCAGTGGAGGAGTGACAGAGCCACCCAGGGACAGGAGGTGTGCGATTTGCAGGATTACCATAAAAAAGAAGAGGCTTGAAAAATGACACATGAGAATGCACTACAGCAGGGGTCTCCAAACTTTCAAAACAAAGGGCCAGTTTACTGCCCTTCAAACTTAAGGAGGGCCGGAACTGGGGCCAGTAGTAGTAGACAATGCCCTGGCATCACTGGGAGTAAAAAATATAAATTTTACACCATTGGTGTCAGCAAGAGGAATAGTGCCCATCATTGGTATTAGTGAGAAGAATAGTGCACATCATTGGTATTAGTGAGAAGAATAGTGCCCATTGTTGGTATTAGTGAGAGGAATAGTGCCCATCATTGGTATTATTGAAAGGAATAGTGCACATCATTGGTATTAGTGAGAGTAATAGTGGCCATCATTGGTATTAGTGAGAGTAATAGTGCCCATCATTGATATTGGTGAGAAGAATAGTGCCAATCATTGGTACTAGTGAGAGAAATAGTGCCCATCATTGGTATTAGTGAGAAGAATAGTGCCCATCATTGGTATTAGTGAGAAGAATAGTGCCAATCATTGGTATTAGTGAGAGAAATAGTGCCCATCGTTGGTATTAGTGAGAAGAATAGTGCCCATCATTGGTATTAGTGAGAGGAATAGTGCCCATCATTGGTATTAGTGAGAAGAATAGTGCCCATCATGGGTATTAGTGAGAGTAATAGTGCCCATCATTGGTATTAGTGAGAGTAATAGCGCCCATCATTGGTATTAGTGAGAGCAATAGTGACCATCATTGGTATTGGTGAGAAGAATCTTGCCAATCACTGGTATTAGTGACAGAAATAGTGCCCATCATTGGTATTAGTGAGAAGAATAGTGCCCATCATTGGTATTAGTGAGAGTAATAGTGCCCATCATTGGTATTAGTGAGAGTAATAGTGCCCATCTTTGGTATTAGTGAGAGCAATAGTGACCATCATTGGTATTGGTGAGAAGAATCTTGCCAATCACTGGTATTAGTGACAGAAATAGTGCCCATAATTGGTATTAGTGCCCATCATTGGTATTAGTGAAAGTAATAGTGCCCACCATTGGTATTAGTGAGAAGAATAGTACCTACCTATCATTGGTATTAGTGAGAGAAATAGTGCCCATCATTGGTATTAGTGAGAGGAATAGTGCCCCATCATTGGTGTCACTGGAAGAAAAAGTGCACCAAGGGCTGGATAAAGGCAAGCAAAGTGCCACAGCTGGCCTGCGGGCTGCAGTTTGGAGACCCCTGCACTACACCAAGGACTAGTAACCTGCAATATATAACATTTTGGGTTTGTGGTTTAGATGCACTTTAAGCTCCTTGATTCTAACCAGACTTGGTTACCCAAAAAGCAAGTTCTTTGTGCCATAGATTTGCATGTGTGGGTTAAAAGCACCCCACTAGTGGCTGAAAAGCGGCATTTAAACAGCGCTAATGCTAGGGTGGCCCCAGTGTGAAAGTAGCCTTAAGCATCTACTTTAGGCTCCATTCACACTACAGTGTTTTGAATAGCGGGCAGATCTGCTATGGATTTGACAGCACCGAAGTGTGAATGACAAAACGTGGAACTCGCATTTGAGATGCCATTCATTTGAATGGCACCTCAAATTGGGGTGGGGTGTGGGTCTGTCGCGTTTGTCATGAGATAAATTGTGCTGCAATCGTGGCAACCTGCATTGCGGGACGCATGTCGCCCAAAAGTAGTTCATGAGCTACATGCATCCCATGATGCGGGTTGTCGCAATTGAATCGCGTTTTAGCACGCGGCAGACCCGGACCGTGATTTGTGGTGTCATTCAATTGAATGGCATCTCAAATGCGAGTTCCACGTTTTGTCATTCACACCTCGGCACTGTCAAATTGTGGGCAGATCTGCGACAGATCTGCCCGCGTTTCAAAACGCTTTATTGTGAATGCAGCCTTAGATTGTAAGCTCCTTGAGGGCACGGACTGATGTGAATGTACAATATGTAGCTCTGCATTGAGTTGAGTTGAGTTGCATGTTGATATAGCGCGGTCCTTTACCCCATAGGGTCTCAACGCGCTTAGCTTTGAAGGCACTATATAAGTACCTGTAATAAATAAAATAAACAATCTACCAAAACCTGAAATATCATTTTGGAGTGGAGTGACCCTTTAATTTAAAGAGCTATTAGTAATTTTCTGCTTGAATTTAACCCAACTTCATATATTCTATATGCCATGCAAGGCTGCTCACAGCTGAGTTTTTACCTGGTTTTCCAATTGATTATTCAGCATAAAAATAGGAAAAAAAGAAATATTCCTTAAAAACTTTTCTCATCCAATCTTTACCTCCCTGGAACTTTTTTTTTACTGATATAAAATGATGCAAATTTTTATAAAATACAGAAAAATGTCTTAACCCATCTGCAGCTGTCTTCCTAATTTGCCTCCCAATTGTTGTTTTACATAAGGCAACACCTGCTTTCCCGTGTCACCTCGCCTAGAGCTATGCTAATTTCCAAACCCAAAGTTTCTTGCTGCGGTGTGAAATTGCATAATTATGCCATCCTGTGAAGTAAATACAGCAGAGAAAGAAAAAAAAAAAAAACATAACCCATCAGAAAAATGGAGATGTGGTACGTTTGTGTGGAAATACGCTCGCCAACTCAAAAGACAGCTGCTAAGGAGACCCAGCAGAAGAAACGTGGAAATGTATACAGAGCATTAACATTGAATAGAAGAATAGCCAAAAGAAACCTGTGTACATATTCTGTTATACAACCTGGACTAAAGATATCTAGAGGATGAACAAACTCCATGCAGATAAGTGTCCTTGGGGAGATTTAAACCCACGACTCAGGGCTGCAAAACATGGCATTGTAATAATGTTCTAGGTGAGATGTGAGCTAAAGTTCACCTAGAGCATTAATAAAAAGCCATGAGATTTACTAAAACTGGAGAGTGAAAAATCTGGTGCAGCTCTCCATAGAAACCAATCAGCTTCCAGGTTTTATTGTCAAAGCTTAATTGAATGAACTGAAGGTAGAAGATGATTGCCTACCAAGCACAGCTGCTGTACCAGAGTCTGAGTGTTTCTATATAATTTAAGAACTTTTTCAATATAGCAGCAATTATTAATGAAGGTAATCAAATCTCCTAAACTTTTTGTCCCAGATATTTAGTACAGAATCAAACTGTAAAATTCTCCTTGTTCAGTATCATAGATGTGTATTAGGACTGTGACTGTATTATACACATATTATACAATAATATATATATATATATATATATATATATATATATATATATATACACACACACACATATGTTATTTATATATATATATATATATATATATATATATATATAAAATGTATATATTACACACACTGTGTATATCACTTTGTAATAAAGTCACAGCACTCCCTGTGAAGATTTCCAGGGCCAGTTATCTACAGAACACAGAGGGGAGATTTACTAAAACTGGAGAGAGCAAAATCAGGCTGCATAGAAGCCAATCAGCTTCCAGGTTGTATTGTCAAAGCTTAATGTAACAATCTGAAATTATAAGCTGATTGGCTGCAATGCACAGCTGTACCAGATTCTGAGTGCTCCAGTATTAGTAAATCTCCCCCTATGTCTTGTAGTCCCGAGTTTTGGGTTTAAATCCCACCAAAGACACTATCTGCATGGAGTTTGTTCATTCGTCTTGTGCTGGTTTGGGTTTCCTCCAGATGCTCTGATCTTCTTCCCAAAAACAAAACAGGTTGACATTCACCCATAATCAGTCCTAGTGGGGGTGGTAGGGACATTAGATTGTGAGTGCCTTTAGGGGACAAGGACTGGTGAAAATGCTTCTATATAGTTTAATATCTATGTATTATAGCAGCAATTATAAATGAAGGAAATAAAAGCACCTAAAACTTTTGTCCCTGGTATTTAGTACTGATCATCCCAACTATAAAATGCTCCTTGCTTAGCATTAGGACTGTGACTTTATTATATATATATATATATATATATATATATATATATATATATATATATATATATATATATATATATATATATATATATATATATGCGTCTTTAGAGGATAAGGACTGGTAAAAATGCTTCTATATAGTTCAAGAACTATGGGGTTGATTTACTAAAACTAGAGTGCAGTTGTGCATGGTAGCCAATTAGCTTCTACCTTCAGCTTCTAAATTAAGCTTTGACGATAGGCCCCCCCGTTCACACCAGTGCGACTTGTCATGCGATTCGACAGATCAAAATTGCATGACAAATCGCACCCTATTTCTGGCTACGGAACTGTTCAAAACGGTGCGACTTTCACCAACGCCGAAATGGTTCCTGTTCTATTTTTGGCGATTTCATCTGCGACTTGCATTGACATCTGAGCATGAAGTTGCACAGATGTCGGTAAGCCGCCCATGAAAATCGCACTAACCAGCAGCTTTGAAATTGAGCTGAATCGCAGGGCTTGAACCTGGAAGCTGATGGTTTCTATGCAAAGCTGTACCAGATTTTGCACTCTCCAGATTTAGTAAATGAATCCCTATGTATTATACCAGCCAATTTAAATGAAGGAAATAAAAATCACCTAAAAGTTTTGTCCCTGGTATTTAGTACTGATCAACCCAACTATAAAATCCCCATTGTTCAGTATTGTAGATGTGTATTAAGACTGATTTTTTTTTTTTTTATACACAAGCATTATTATATAGAGTACATACATATATATATATATATATATATATATACACATACATACATACACACACACACACACACACACACACATATATATATATATATATATATATATATACACACTATATATATATATATATATATATATATACATACATAACATATATATATATATATATATTATATATATATATATATATATATATATATATATATATATATATATATATATATACACACATACACACAGTATAATAAAGTCAGAGTCCCTGGAAAGATTTCCAAGGACAGTTAACTTTGAGCACAGGGGGGGGGGGGTTACAAAAACTGGGGCATGCAAGACCTGCAGCTCTGCATAGAAACCAACCAGTTTCCAGGTTTGTTTTACCAAAGCTTAATTGAACAAGCTGACGTTAGAAGCTGATTGGCTGCCATACACAGTTGCACCAGATTCTGAGTGCTCCAGTATTTGTAAATCTTGCAAGATTTTGCATGCCTTAGAAGCTGTTTAGAAAAATTGTATCCATTATATATATATATATATATATATATATATATATATATATATATATATATATATATATATATATAATCTTAATTTTTTTTCCTTTTATACATACAGCATATATACAGTATGAGTACTTTTTCCAAGTACTACCTTTATGTTCAGCTGTTAACGATCCCTGCAAATCAAAACCACAAAAATACGGTCCCTTAAAATATTGAAAAAAGTGATCCCAAGGCTCTCCAAATTCATACCAGGCCACATGCAGACCATGAATTTGATACAAACATACAAAAAAATGCTTTTACTGTACTAAATGACCAAAATACTATATTTTTATACTATACCATATACTTTATTATTTTTACTATTTTGAGCTCAGTGATAGTCCTGCCATGTCCATTTTCTTATTGGGTCATGGGGTTTGAATCCCACCAAGGCTGTGTGCAGCTGGCATGTTTTCCCCCATTGCTCTATCCAGACCAGTTTCCTTCCATTACGGTAGGTAGGATGGCTACTACTTAAAGACATTAGCCTGGGAACATCAAATTTTAAGCTCAGTTGAGCAAGCAACTAATGGCAATTATTATGCAATTAATAGAACGCTACAGAACATGTCGCTGGTAAAAAAAGTCATTTCATCCATTCAAAAATGATGGTAGTATTATTGCCATTTTATGAGCACCAACATTTAAAAACACATAAAAATGGGGTATTTTTTAATCGTACTTATTTTTCTTGGGCTAGCTAGAAATATACAAGACGCTTGTACCTCCATACTACAACAAGACGCAATCAGGTATACTTTAAAACGCATGGCACCTGCAATTCAGTACTATATAAATGGAAATTTAAACATCTGCACAGATTTCTCAAAATAATACCAACAGCATATTACCTTGACAGTAATGCATAACAAACAGCTAAGCCTAATACTACATTTAAAAGCCTGTACTTCAGATCAAGGCTTTTAAGAAAGTAAAACTACTCATAAGGACAACTCTAAAATAATAATCGTAAAAATGTAAAAAAAAAAAAAAAAAAAAGGGGGGGGGGATGCTTTTGTTGAAAATAAAGTGAACATTAAACTTCAACTAACAGCAAAACATTTTGAGGTTAAAAAAATAATAATAATACATTTTAAAAAAATGTAAGAAAAAAAATAGCGATGCTTTGGTGTAAAATAAAAAGTCCACATTAAACTTCCACTAACAGCAAACGTTTCAAGGTTAAAATAATAATAATAATATATAAAAAAATTGAAGAAAAAAATAGCGATGCTTTGGTGTAATATAAAAAGTCCACATGAAACTTCCACTAACAGCAAACGTTTCAAGGTTAAAATAATAATAATAATAATATTAATAATTAAAAAATGTAAGAAAAAAATAGCAATGCTTTGGTACAAAATAAAAAGTCCAGATTAAACTTCCACTAACAGCAAAACGTTTCAAGGTTAAAATAATAACAATAATAATAATAAATAAAAAATTTAAGAAAAAAATTGCGATGCTTTGGTGTAAAATAAAAAGTCCACATTAAACTTCCTCTAAGCAAAACATTTCAAGGTTAAAAAGCCTATTGCCTGCTCTTACACATACATTATGTACAAGGAAATGTTAATAAATGGTCATTATAAATATTGTATACGGGTATATATATTTTATGCATCAGAAAAAAAAACATCACATCATGTTCAGTGTTCCGTGAAAGAATATATAAAAGGCAGCTTTGGATACAGGAACTTTTTTTTTCGTGGATCTGGTATAATTGAAAGCACCATGCAACCAAATTGAGTTAGTTGGGTTTATTAAAGTATGTAACCGAGTGCAGCAATATAAAAAAAAAAAAACGTACATCTTTCGACCACCGTGCTTATGAAGCTTGGGTTTTAATCAAACTATTATTAATTCCACAGCATTTTTGGAAAGTCCATGAAGCCATTTATGCGGTAGCAAAAACGTGCCACATCATATGTACAGCACTTTTATTGTGGATCTGGGAAACACTAGCTGCAGATTTTTTGGCAGGGGCTTTGCTTTCCACGCTACAGTTCACCCATCCAAGAAATGAACCAATATAATGCATGTAACAAAGTAAACCGGCACTACACAACCCAAACGGCTATAAAATAAAAAAAAATAAAAATTTAAACCAGCCAAAGTGACAACATTGCAACAACCACATTTTCAGAAACCGACAACAATCACCAAATTTCAAGCAATATATTTCATTCACAACCTATCTGCAAGCAACTACCTACACAATATAAACAGTATACAAACATTGTAGACCTCATCGCTTACAATACCAACTCAGCTACCCATGCAAGTTACAATTGCCACTACAGTAAAAGTCAAAAGGCTAAAAAGCAATAAAGCTTACTATAAAGAAAACATCAATTTACATTTAAAAGATATTCCCAGATACGACGCCAACCTAAAAAAAAAAAAAAAAAAGACATCATCAAACCCTATACCCTGCGGCAGTTCAGTGAACTGTATATGTCAAAATACACAGCGAGCATCTAAATTTCTAAAGCAGATAAATGGAGATATCCAAAAATATTTGAACCACCTGCAACAGAGAGCGTTATTGGGTCACGGCATGCAAATTGTTAGTAGAAAGTCAGGTTTTATTGAATAGCATCAGGGTCAATTTATTGTTTTTTTTTTTTTCTTATCTGCAGCAATACAACAGTTTAGGAGTTTGCAAAGTATAAAAAGTGTTTTGCGATATGCTTGCTACCTATTTAAGTCCATGGTGAGCTGGATGCTGATCGCTGATGGTTTTCTCTGTAGAAAGCATAAGATTTCCCTGCTGGCTGATCTTCAGTTGTCTCCCTGGCTCCTCTGACTCCTCTCTTTCTCTCTCTCTCTCTCTCTCTCTCTCTCTCTTTCTCTGGCTGACACGCTCCCGTCCCTCTCCCCCCCTCCCCTCTGCCTTATTCTAGGATTGATTGATTACAATCAGTGACCAAAGGCTGTGACATGGGCACCACAGTTGGCTCAGCACTGCACAACGCACACTGGGACTCAAAGCAGGCTTTAGGAAAGACAGAAGGCAGAAGAGGGTTATATAAAGGATATTAATATTAGTTCACTGCACCAGCGATCTGAGAAATATTTGGGGGGGGGGGGGGGCTTTCAATTAAAAAGGGGGCACAATAAAATAGAACGGCATTAAATAGGTGCATGGTGACTTTAAAAGGAAATCACCAATTTATTTTATGTTATTTTTTTTCTGTTTATAAAATTATTATATCAAAAAAAAAAATATTTTAACAACAAAAAACATGCACGTTTGTAAACAATCTTTTAGACTGCAGAATCAAAAGAAACAAAGGTTGGATGCATAAAAGTGCAGAAAACAAAGGCGACGGCGGATAAGGCGCTTCAGATCTGCGCAGAGCGCTACGTTTTAAACGTGTTACCACCGAATTCTATTATAAAATAATTTACTGATGTATATATGCAGCTGGCAGAAAGAAAAAAAAAAACGCGTTATGTCCTGAAAGGACCTCACATATACAAGCGCGTAAATGTGCGTGTGCGTAAAATTCTTCTTCCACCTCTCTTAGCTGCCATTATTGCAATTTACGTGTATACGCTCAAATATACTTGAGTGTACACACGTAAGTACTGCGCTAAAATGTACATTTTTCTATTATTTTTTTTTTAATGCATGCTCATTTAAATAGACAATGGGGGCAATTTACTAAAACAGGAGCACTCAGCATTTGGCTCATTTAAAGTCCCAAACCCCCCCCCCTTTTTTTACAGCATTTGGCGCAGTTGTGCACAGTAGCCAATCAGCTTCTAACTTCCACTTGTTCAATGAAGCTTTGACAATAAAACCTGGAAGCTGATTGGTTTCTAGGCAGAGCTGCATCAGATTTTGCACTCTCCAGTTTTAGTAAATCCCCCACAATGTGTATATATTGTGTGGTGGATGTCCTAGAGCCGCCATTCTCAATCAGGGTACCTCCAGAGGTTGCTAGGGGTTCCGTGCTATTAAAGGAGCAGCCATTCTCAATCAGGGTTCTGTGAAACCCTGGGGTTCCTCCAGAGGTTGCCTAGCCATTCAAGGAGCAGCCATTCTCAACTTCCACTGAACCCTGGGGTTCCTCCAGAGGTTGCTAGGGGTTCCTTGAGCTGTGGCTGATGAACCACCTATTTGATGATGTCTACAGAGTTCAAGGTTCAGTGGCTTAGCAAAGCCAGCAGCATGACACCAAATATCTTTTTAGCTGTGTTTAAGGGTGGCATTCAGAACACCGCTTTAAGGGGGACATTCTTCTTATTGACCACTAATATAAGGAGCATTGTTCCTATTGAACCCTGATGATTTGGTTTTAGGACGGGTTCCTCGAGACATAAAAAATATTTTTGGGGTTCCTCTACGGTAAAAGGTTGAGAAAGCCTGTCCTAGAGCATCCTTCACCCATTCGTGTCTATGGGTGGCTGTACGCTGCAATTTGCGCAAAGTAGCTGTCTTTAAGGGTGGCATTCAGAACACCGCTTTAAGGGGGACATTCTTCCTATTGACCACCGATATAAGCGGCATTGTTCCTATTGAACCCTGATGATTTGGTTTTAGGAAGGGTTCCTCGAGACATAAAAAATATTTTTGGGGTTCCTCTACGGTATCCTTTACCCATTTGTGTCTATGGGTGGCTGTACTCTGTAATCTGCGCAAAGTAGCGCATGTGCGCAGGCATAACGCACTTGCTGCATTACTGATTTTACACAGCGTGTGGGTTCCTAGAGACATAATAAAATATTTTTGGGGTTCCTCTAGGGTGAAAAGGTTGAGAAAGCCTGTTCTAGAGCATCCTTCACCCATTTGTGTCTATGGGCAGCTGTACTCTGTAATCTGCGCAAAGTAGTGCATGTGCGCAGGCATAACGCACTTACGGTTGCTGCATTACTGCTTTTTACACAGCGTTTGCATTACTCCATAGACAACTATACACCTGTGTTCAGATATGTAAAAAAAAAAAAAAAAAGTTACACGGCTACAAACCCCACCCAATTAGATTGTAAGCTCTTATGAGTAGGGCCCTCTTGTATTGTATTGTACTGTCTCCCCTTTGATTGTCAAGTGCTGTGTAAACTGTTGGTGCTATGTAAATCTTGTATAATAATAATAATAATACCAATAATAATACAAAGTTGCAGCTAGCCCAATTTTCTTTTTTTATGCACAGGTGTGCACACGCCTGCGTAAAAATGTAAGGTTCCAAAATATTACTTTTTTCTCTTCTTTTTTTTTTTTTATGCCCACGCCAACGGAGAGACTAAAAGAAAACTTGCCACAGGGAAGGTTAAAAAATCAAGGAAAGGGTTAAGAGATCAAAGCCAGTGCTATGGATTTCCAGCTACTCCTGCATATCCTTCCAACACTGATCTCTACAAAGACTTATTAACCCTTTGCTCTCTCCCACCTACGCTCACCACGACAGGGAATTACGCTTTTTTTTTTTTAACTCTACAAAAAAAAAAAGTTCTGAGAGCGATCCTGATGGAACTCAGACCCCCCTAAAAAAAATTTTTTTTAAAAAAGCGTCTAGCTTATTTTTTTTTTTCTGCTGTATTAAATAAAACCCTTCCCCCTTCCAAGGCCTGGCAGATCACAAGGAGGAAGGCAAGACGGCAAAGAAGGAAATATAGACTGGCATGGCACATATACCCCTGTGTATTGTATGGGGGGGGGGGGGGGGGTCTTGTGTATGAGCGCCCTGCCTCCATCACAATAGACATCTCCCTGGGAATAATAGTCAGTGCACTTTTTTTTGCATGGCTCCCCCTCGCTCTCTCTATGCCAGGCTGCCTCTCTTGGCCTGATGTGACATTGTAATGCCCCCGCAGACCTTCCACCCAATATACAAATGTCACATCAATCCCTCTGATGGCTGATCTTCACCTGGAAGGAGAGGGGAAGAGAGGAAGGAAGGGGGGAGGGAAAAGGGCACATCATGTCGCTATTCAATTAATTAGATTTAAATAAAAATAAAAAATAAAAAATAAAAGAAAAAGAAGAGAGAAGAGAGAAGGGAGACAATAGTGGGGGATGGGGGGGGTGCAGGCTGCATGGGGGGCACACACTCCCCGCTCTGCCCTTCTACTTGCTATGACAAGGCACCTCTAACCCACAGGCTTTGTGTTGTTTCCTTCTGATTTCCATCCCTGTGTAATCCGGGTGGAGGAGGAGGAGGAGGATGAGGAGGAGGAGGATGAGGATGATTACCTCTCCTGCCGGCTGGATGAGTCCCCGGGCTTCCTTCACTGGAGCTCCATGGAGGGGCTCAGAGGTCTGTGCAGACAGGGCGAAACCTTCGACCCTCAGGGTCCCCCGGCTGGCTGAGAGTGGAAAGGAGAGAGAGAGGGAGAGGAGGATGAGAGAGAGAGAGAGAGAGAGGAGAGGAGAGCCTCGATCTGGGAGAGGAGACACTGAGCGGTGAGGAGGGCTGACACCGGGGTCACAGGGGGCGCTCCGGGGTCACCCCCCCCCCAATGGGGGCACACAACTCTACACACCACACTACACACACACCGATCACTCTACACACCACACTACACACACCGATCACTCTACACACTGATCTCTAGCTACACAACACACACACTGATCACTCTACACACTGATCTCTAGATACACAACACACACACACCGATCACTCTACACACTGATCTCTAGCTACACAACACACACACTGATCACTCTACACACTGATCTCTAGATACACAACACACACACACACCGATCACTCTACACACTGATCTCTAGCTACACAACACACACACTGATCACTCTACACACTGATCTCTAGATACACAACACACACACACCGATCACTCTACACACTGATTTCTAGATACACAACACACACACCGATCACTGTATACTCTGATCATTCTACACTACACTGATCACACTACACACACACACCAATCACTTTACACACACCGATTACTCTATACACTACACTGATCTCTATATACACTACACACCGATCGCTTTACAATACACCGATCACACTACACTGATTACTTCACGTACACCGATCACACTACACACACTGATCACACTATACTACACAGATCACTTTACAATACGCTGATCACACTACACACACATACATCACTCACCAATCACCAATCATTGTATACACACTGATCATTCTACACTACAATGATCACACTATACTACACAGATCACACACTGACCATACTATACTACACAGATCACACACTGACCACACTACACACACTAATCACACTATACTACACAGATCACTTTACACACTGATCACTCTACCCTACACAGATCACACACTGACCACACTACACACACTGATTACACTATACTACACAGATCACCCACTGACCACACTACACTACACTGATCACACTACACACACAGATCACACACTGATCAAATGGCACTATCTTACACTGATCACACTACATACACACATCACACACTGACCACACTAAACACAGAGATCACATACTGATCACTCTATACTACACAGATCACACACTGATCACACTATACACACTGATCACACTATACTACACAGACCACACACTGATCACAATACACACACTTGATCACACACCAATCTCACATTACACACACTGATCACAAATCATGACACTGCTGCCCTCTGTACAGAACATAAATAAAAAAAATAAAAAATAAAAATAACAAAGTATCACAAAGTACACTGCAATCTCTGGAGCTCCTGGAAGAAGACACAATAAGATACAATGATGATCTGACATGCACAACAATCCTGGAGGATGGGCGCACACACTGCACACAGTGATAAAAAGGACAAACTATGTAATGTAGTTCTAAGACAATGGGGGAGATTTACTAAAACTGGATCATTCAGAATCTGGTGCAGCTCTGCATGGTAGCCAATCAGCTTCTAACTTCAGCTTGTCCAATTAAGCTGTGGCAATAAAACCTAAAAGCTGATTTCTATGCAGATCTACACCAGATTTTGCACTCTCCAGCTTTAGTAAATCTACCCCAATGCCTATCTCCCAGGGGTCCCCCTGTGCCTGTTCGGAGTTCCCTGTACAGTGAGCAATAATGGATTGACTTCACAATGACATTATTATTAAAGTGTAAGCTCCCAGGAACAGAGCTCTCCTAGCCCTCTTGTATTGAATACAATTGTGCTGCTACCCTTTATATTTTGAAGCACTGCATACAATATTGGTGCTTTATATAAAATTCTGTATAATAATATTTATACATTGTTCAGCAGTACAATACCACTGACCACTAATGTAAGTACCCCCTCCTTTACCTGCACTTACAATTGGAAGGAGGCAGTAAAAAAAAATTTAACAGTTGAGCTGCAGTTTTACCACCCACTTTAAAGTGGTTGTAAGCCCTGTTACACCAGTTGTACCTACAGGTAAGCCTATAATAAGGCTTACCTGTAGATACTGTAAATATCTCCTAAACCTGCATGGTTTAGGAGATATTTACCATATACGCTTGCGCCGATGACATCACGCGGCTCGATCGAGCTCCGACCAATCACAGCGCCGGAGCACGCAAACCTGGAAATAACTCCGGGAGACATGTTGCAGGTCACAGCGGTGTACAGGGATCGCTGCAACAGGCTCGATCTAAGGTAAGTATTTCATAATGAGCTAGTATACCATGCATACTAGCTCATTATGCCTTTGTCTTGCAGGGTTTTTTTTTCTTTAATATAGGGGTTCACAGCCACGTTAAAGTGGTTCTAAAGGCTGAAAGTTTTTTTACTTTAAAGTAAAACTTTTCCCCAAAAAAAAGAAATAAGGGTGAACAGGCAGGATTTATAAGGCAGAAGAAACATGCTTTGTCTCGTCTGCATTAAAGTTTATTACCTGCCTGTCCGCTCTTGTACAGTGAGCTGCACAGGCCGGTGAGGAGCTCCAGGGCACTGCATCGCTGAATCCATCATCCAAGGTGAGTATAGTTCCACTGCAATGCATTCTCTGCATTAAAACAGAGAGAACTGAGTGATTAAAGATGGCTGATTGCTCGGTTTTCAGTCTTCAGTAAGCAGAGGGCCGCTGACTGTCAGTCAGTGGCTCTGTGCTCTGCCCCTCCAGTACTCACTGGAGCTCCAGACTGGGCTGGCAACCCATGGTTGCAGGAAAGAAATTTGCACCGTGTATGGCTGGCTTTGAGCCCCATACACACTATCAGATTTTCTGATGATTTTTTCCTTCATATTTACCAAAACCATATAATATGAGGTCAAACCTTAGGAGTTTTAATTTTGTATGCAATCAGGCAGGCCCTTCTACTACATGGTTTTGGTAAACCTGAAGGAAAAAATCAGCAGAAAATCTGAGTATGGGGCCTTAGGCTCTCAGTGGCACACTTTATCTAGATAATCCATCTGACACTCCCCTCCCCTTAGACTTGGAATGCTGTGCTCCTTTATCCAGAGTGGTGGCGCTCTAACACAGAAGGTTTGTTACTGGCCAGATCACAAGGTGCAAACAGAAGGGGAAAAAAAAACTAAAATGAAAACGATTGCAGCCACCACATCTAATGATTGGTAAGCTGCAGCATATTACATTTTTCATTTTGGGTTTAATACCACTTACTAATGTTAGTAAACATTGCTTGGTGACTTGTATCTACAGTTAGGCATATAATAAGACTAATGCCCCGTACACACAATCGCATTTTCTGTCGGAAAAACCTTGGATGGTTTTTCCAACGGAATTCCGCTCAAGCTTGGCTTGCATACACACCGTCATACAAAAGTTCTCTGAACTTTCGACCACCAAGAACACGGTGATGTACAACACTACAACGAGCCGAGAAAATTAAGTTCAATGCTTCCGAGCATGCGTAGGAATTTTGCGTGTCAGAATTGCTACAGACAATCGGAATTTCCAATCGGAACTTTTTCCATCAGAAAAATAGAGAACCTGCTCTCAATCTTTTGCTGGCGGAAATTCCGCTAGCAAAAGTCCGATGGAGCATACACACGGTCGGAATTTCCGACTAAAAGCTCACATCAAACTTTTGCTGGGGGAATTTCCAATCGTTTGTACGGGGAATTACCTGTAGGTACAAGGAATATCTTCTAAATGTGCCCCATTTAGGAGATAGTCACCATTTTTTGCAGCCGGTGCATGCGCACTGTGTTCTGAAGGGACGGCATGCTGAGTATGTTGTCCCTTCAGAGCTCTATGCTTTGATCGTGGCTCCCAGGTGCACGAGAGTGACGTCATCGTGCCTCGGCCATTCAAACAGCCAGAACCTAGAAGGAAGACTGGATGAAGATAGAAGCCCTGTCAGCTTTGTTTTAGGGTAAGTCTTTCATAATATGTTTGTATGTGATGCATACTAGCATATTATACTCTTAACTTGCAGGGGGACGTTTTTTTTTTTTGATGACTTTACTACTGCTTTAAAGGACAAATTAATTTTCTTTCATAAATCCCCACCCCCTGAGTCCGGCTTATCTGGGATAATACCTTTCACCCTGATCCAGCAATCTTTTCCCTGACAAGGCCGCAGTCAGCTTCTCTTCATAATGCCGGGACTCTGTTAATTTCTATGAGTAATGCCGCATACACACGGTCAGATTTTCCGACGGAAAATGTTCGATGGAAGCTTTTTCGGAAATTCTGACCGTGTGTAGGCTCCATCGGACATTTTCCATCGGAATTTCCAACACACAAAATTTGAGATCTGGATCCGTTGTCGGAAATTCCGATAGTGTGTACACAATTTCGACGCATTAAGTTCTACGCATGCTCAGAATCAAGCAAAAGAGCCGCACTGGCTATCGAACTTCAATTTTCTCGGCTCATTGTACTTCACTGTGTTCTTGACGTTTGGAATTTCTGATAACATTGTGTGACCGTGTGTATGCAAGACAAGTTTGAGCCAACATCAGTCGGAAAAAATCCCATGGATTTTGTTGTCGGAATGTCCGATCGTGTGTACGCGGTATAAGCCATACCCTTGGCAGCCTCTAGTAGTCCCTTGGAGTACGGCTTACCTATAATAAGTAGTAGGGCTATGAAAAGATTGCTGGATTGGGATGAAGTGAAGAAGTATTCCAGTTGAGGTGCTTGCAGGAGGGTGGAGGATTTATTAAAGGGCACCTTCACATATTTCCAGTAGTGTATACTCACCCATCCATGCTTCTTACCTGCTGCAAAAGTCCATGATGAATCATTTATTGGTGTTTAGAGTTGTTTCTTAGAGCTTACCTGAACAGATGACAATACTGTCACTCCTCACAAGACAGGCCTGGCTATTGGCTGATATGGCTCAAACACACCCAGTTTTCGATAACCCCTTTTAGAGCAAGGATATAAGGGCTCCGACTGAATGGAGAGGTGGTGTGGGCGAATGGGCTATCAGGAGGCACTGTGTGTTTTGCCAGGTGCCTTGGATCTAGCACACTGAGCACTAATAGGGGCACCCTGACCAATGGCAGAGACACACTAAGCACCAGTCAAGGGGGCACATTGCATACCAATAGGGAAAAACTGACCACTGAGCATGAATGACTGGGACACACTAAGGACCAATAAAGGGATACACTGAGCACCGTTAAAGGGGACACTATGGCGTTTATTTACTAAAGACAAATACACTCTGCACTTTGCAAAGCGTAGTTTCACTCTGCAAGAGCAGTTGCTCCAAAGCTTAATAAATGAGTAGAAGCTCTGCTGACTTCCATCATCCAATCACGTGCAAGCAAAAATGCAGTTTTTTATTTTCCTTGCACATGATTGGGTATTATCTGCAAAGTGAAGCTTTACATCATTTACTAGGCTCTTGCAGAGGGCAACAGCAACTGCACTTTGCAAAGTGCACACTCTATTTGCCTTTAGTAAATCAACCCCATTAAGTACCAATGAAGGATGTATAAGTGTAAAGATACATCAACCACCAAAATAAGAGGAATTGTCTTCTATCCGCTGCACTCTAATGCCCCCCACACACGGTCGGACATTCCGACCACAAAATCCGTTGGATTTTTTCCGGCGGATTTTGGCCCAAACTTGTCATGCATACACACGGTCGCACAAAGTTGTCGGAATTTCCGATTGTTCTGAACGAGGTGACGTCAAACACGTACGTCGGGACTATAAACGGGTCAGTAGCCAATAGCTTTCGTCTCATAGTTTATTCTGAGCATGCGTGGCACTTTGGTGAAGTCACGAGGTGTGCGCCGTGACGTAACCCGTAGGAAGAAAAACCAGTAAACATCACATACCGAAAGTCGTTACGACCAGCCGGAAGTGGATGCCGCGGACCGGAAGTAACATTAGAAGTGGCGTAGAACGCCGTTACACTCTGAGTCTGGCCTACTTTTAGCTACTGACATGTAAGCAGCCATTTTTATTTAATAAATTGTATATTATTTGGGCAATTTTGGAACCCCATTTATTTTACATGTGAATACCATTATGGAGTTTGAGTAACCATTAGTTTCCCAACTTAACCTGTATTGCTGGATTGACCTACAATCACGGACGTGGGGATAAGATTTCTATAAGAGCGCTTTTTACAAGCCCATGAGGTAAGGGCACTGAGAGCACTTTATAGGATTCACAAAGAACTTTAATCACAGGAATTGGGAGTGAATGGATACAGCTTTTGGCACTTTATTTGTATTTTGCACAGCTGGTAGCACTTTATTATTTCCACAGCGAGTGCACTTTATGCACTTTAAGAACACACAGGTTATACGCCAAGTCATATACATTTGGATGTATTCAGCTTTTTTATGCGTAGCACTTTGTTCGTCGGAATTGTCTAGACACAATCGGAATTTATGCGATCGGATTTTGTTGTCGAAAATTTTAGATCCAGCTCCCAAACTTTGTGGGTCGGAAAATCCAACGGAAAAAGTCAAATGGAGCCCACATACGGTTGGATTTTCCGACAACATCATCCGATTGCACTTTTTTTCCATCGGAAAATCAGACCGTGTGTACAGGGCATAAGCTGGAATGTGCAAGAACAAATGCATGATCCACTCTGGCTGTTGCACTAAATGTGCTATGTTGTGCACTAAAAAGCGTACCTTATGCTGTACTCTGAACACATTGGGGGTTATTTACAAAAGGCAAATCAACTTTGCATTGCAAGTGCACTTGAAAGTGCAGTCACTCTAAATCTATGGGGTAGATCTGAAATAAGTGGAAGCTCTGCTGATTTTATTATCCAATCATGTGCAAGCTAAAAAGTTGTTTTTTATTTTCCTTGCATGTCCCCCTCGGATCTACAGCGACTGCTCTTCCAAGTGCACTTTCAGTGCAAAGTGGATTTTCCTTTCGTAAATAACCCCCATAGTCCTTCCTCCCTAAATTCAATACATTGGGGTTGATTCACTAAAGGCAAAACGACTGTGAATGCTGCAAAGTGCAGTTGCCACTTGCATGTACTCCAGAGTTTAGTAAATGAGCAGAAGCTCTGCTGACTTCCTTCCATCCAATCACGTGCAAGCAAATATGTTTTTTTATTTTCCTTGCACGCAATTGGATACTCTTTGCAAAGTGAAGCCTTACCTCATTTGCTAAGCTCTGGAGTACCTTCACTTTGCAAAGTGCACAGTTTATTTGAATATAGTAAATAAACCCCATTATGTTGTACAAAACATAGTTCTGATTGCATGCACTCCATATGCTAAGCTGTATGTTACAGAGGCCAGACCGTTATACACTTGACCTCTGCACTCGCTACATTGGAGGTTACATAGTGCTGACTGCTGCAATCTATAAACTACATATTCTGACCCTGCATTCTAAATACTAAGTGCATTCTAAGTGTTACGTAGTCCTGACTGCTGTAGGCTATATGTCATGTTGTGTGTTACCCATTCCTGACCAGTGCACTTTATACGCTATGTTGTAAATTACATAGTACTAACCACAACAACCTATACACTGAAATCAATACCAATGGCCATAGAATGGATGGAAATGCGGCCTGTTCAGCAGGGATCAGATAAATTTTGTCCCATGTGTGGCCACTGCCACGGATTCGACAGAAGCCGATCTGTTGAAGAAAAGTCGCTCAATCAGTGACTGCAGTGTTGATCTGTGTATTCTGGCAGCGGAGGAGCCATGTATGGCCAGCTATACTTTTAACCAAGATATGCATTATCTCAGCAGTTGCTAATACATAGTTACATAGTTAGTCAGGTTGAAAAAAGACACAAGTCCCTCTAGTTCAACCATAAAAATAATAAAATAAAAAATAATATCATAAAATCCCATATACACAATCCTATATCCACAGTTAATCCAGAGAAAGGCGAAAATTAGTCTCCAACTCTACTATAAAGTATAACTAAAGCCTATTTTTTGTGCAGTGTTGAGTTAGAAGCACTGTCAGGTTTTTATTACAGTCTGTGTCTCCCACTCTCTAATTGTTCAAAGTCATCAGGAGTGAAAATGAAGGTAATTTCAATATATATATATATATATATATATATATATATATATATATATATATATATATAAAGGGGAAAGCTTCTGAGGTGGACAACTGTTCCCATGTTAACTGCGGCAATTTCCCTCATATTGGAAAGATATCCTCTCATTTTCTATCGAGTCTACAGGACAGAAAGTGACATTTCCTTACGGAGACACAGATGGCAAAAAACTGACAGTGGTGTTACCCTATTCTACTCTACTTTATCCAAAGTAAAAAAAAATCAAAAAGTTTTGACTTTAGATACTTTAAAGTGGTTCTAAAGCCTTAAGTTTGTTGTTACCTTAATACATTATTTGTATTAACCACTTCAGCCCGGGAAGAATTTACCCCTTTCCTGACAAGAACACTTTTTTGCGATTCGGCACTGCGTCGCTTTAACTGACAATTGCGTGGTCGTGCGATGTGGCTCCCAAACAAAATTGATGTCCTCCCCCCCCCCCCCCCCACAAATACAGCTTTCTTTTGGTGGTATTTGATCACCTCTGAGGTTTTAATTTTTTGCGTTATAAACAAAAAAATTGCAACAATTTAAAAAAAAAACACATTATTTTTTACTTTTTTCTATACTAAATATCCCCAAAAAATACAAAACAAAATTTTTTTTTCCTCAGTTTAGGCCGATATGTATTCTACATATTTTTGGTAAAAAAAAATTGCAATAAGCGTTTATTGATTGGTTTGCACAAAAGTTATAGTGTCTACAAAATAGGGGACCGTTTTATGGCATTTTTATTGATAATTAATTTTTTTACTAGTAATAGTGGCGATCAGCGATTTTTATCATGACTGCGACATTATGGTGGACACATCGGACAATTTTGACACATTTTTGGGACCATTGGCATTAATACAGCGATCAATGCTAAAAAAATGCATTGATTACTGTATGTCACTGGCAGTGAAGGGGTTAACCACTAGGTGGCGCTGTAGGGGTTAAGTGTGTCCTAGGGAGTGATTCTAACTGTGGGAGGGAGGGGCTGTGTGTGACACGTCACTGATCAGTGACAGTGTCACTTGCCAGAATGGGCAAATTCGTGTTCACATTAGCATCTCCCCATTCTTCCTCAACGTGAGACGATCGCAGGAATGCCCGGGGACATCGAGTCCGCAGGACCCGCGATCACGGTCATGGAGCTCCCGACACGCGTGCGCGCGCAAGTCACTTCTTAAAGGGCAATGTACAGGTACGTTAATCTGCCTGTACCTGCCCTTCTGCCGCAGTATATCTGCATGAGCCGGTCAGGAAGCGGTTAAGGTTAAAAAAAAAGCATCTGTAGAGATAATTCCCCTACCTTCCCCCATACTTTTACTTACCTGAGCCCTAGCCCAATCTGTGCTCAAGAGCAGTGGCTCTCTCCCTCCTCACAGGGCAAATGAATAGGCTCCCACCGCTGTCAATCAAATTCTGTGACAAGGGAACAGAGACAGGGCTGTCTATAGTACAGCTTGGAATCAAGCCCTCACTAGTGACCCCATAGTAAATGGCCTCCTTCGGGGGCACTCTCAGAAGAGGAGGAGCCAGGAGCGCCAGCGAGGTACCCCAGAGGTGGAGGATTGGAGCTGCTCTGTGCAAAGCCATTGTACAGAGCAGGTAAGAAAAAAAAAACGTGTTTATTGAAAAAAAAACACAAAGGTTTACAATCACCTTAAGGTAGGATGAGATAAAATATTAGTTCCTTATCCATATTCTGCATGCAGAAAAGCATATGTAATTGAAGAAATTCATTTTTTTATATACGATCCTTTGTCCTGAGGTTTATATGTGTCTGTAAGACGGTCATGTGTGGCTCAATAATTAAAGCATATTTTGTGAGTTTCCACCGTATAGAGTAATTAGGTCTTAAAAATTAACCCATAAGAAAAAAATTATTTTGGCCCATTTGGTTTGTAAAAACAAATTACTTCTAGTGAAGTCTGCTACTTTACTACTTTACCTGTAAACCTTGAATGCCCAGTCTTGTAGTTGCAGCAGTAGTACACAGATCATAGCAGGTTCATTGTACACATCCTCCATCCAGATAACATTTTCACTATTCTATTCACTAAATGCAAGGCTTTCTGTGATTGGAGAGTAAGCTATGATGTCCATCCACCCCTCCTCCAATCACAGAAAGCCTTGCATTTAATGAAAAGACTAGTGAAAAGACTTTTATCAGAATGGAGGATGTGTACAACATACAACCTGCTCGTACTACTTATGGAACGAAAAGTCTCAGCACTGGACATTCTGTGCTTACAGTACTGTGGGAGCTTAAAGTGTTACCCAGGACCCTGCATTCACTATATCTGTTCTCCCACAGTGCACAGAAAATGGAAATGTAATTATTTTAGTAAATCTAAATTGCTAAATACCTTTTCCCATCAGCAGTATATAGCAGTCTTGTGACTTCTATCTGTGTCTGATTAAAGCTTGTATGAGGAGTTTTTATTCTACTCTGAAATATGAGTCTGCAGGACCCCTGACCATTTGTCTGGACAGTGCTGATTGGGCCGGAGCTGATCACATGCAACCCCCTCCCCCAAGAGAAAATAACGCTCTAGCAATACACACCAAACTGACCATGTGCTTAGAGTGCTCAGAATGACTTCAAATGCTCTGTCTTATCAGGAGATGGATTGGGGACAGTGGAAGAAAGGGAGGATCAGAGAAGACAGGATCAAACAGCCTTGACGCCCATATGACACTCAGTCCGGATAACAGTCCCGGATGTCAATCTGCTTTAGGCTGGGTGGGAAGTTGTTAAAATGGCTGTAAACCCTCATATACAATATCTCACAAAAGTGAGTACACCCCTCACATTTTTGTAAATATTTTATTATATCTTTTCATGTGACAACACTGAATAAATGACACTTTGCTACAATGTAAAGTAGTGAGTGTACAGCTTGTATAACAGTGTAAATTTGCTGTCCCCCCAAAATAACTCAACACACAGCCATTAATGTCTAAACTTCTGGCAACAAAAGTGAGTACACCCCTAAGTGAAAATGTCCAAATTGGGCCCAATTAGCCATTTTCCCTCCCCGGATGTGACTCGTTAGTGTTACAAGGTATCAGGTGTGAATGGGGAACAGGTTTGTTAAATTTGGTGTTATCGCTCTCAATCATTCAGATACTGGTCACTGGAAGATCAATATGGCACCTCATGGCAAAGAACTCTCTGAGGATCTGAAAAAAAGAATTGTTGCTCTACATAAAGATGGCCTAGGACAGTGATGGTGAACCTTGGCACCCCAGATGTTTCTGAAATACATTTCCCATGATGCTCATCTACACTGCAGAGTACATGAGCATCATGGGAAATGTAGTTCCAAAACATCTGGGGTGCCAAGATTCGCCATCAATGGCCTAGGCTATAAGAAGATACAGAGTGTGACCTGACATAACCACTGTGGCAAGCCTCCATCCCTCATTACATGTAATGCAGAGAGAAATTGGTCATGGGACTTTGAATGAGGTGTGCAACAAATGAAAAAGTAACAATATAAATTGCATAAAAGGATACATAAGTAAAAATATTTATTTTACAAGCTGAAACATTTCATTATCTCAAGGTACAAAATACAATTTATATAAGAACAGATCCCAAAAAAGGCCATAAATACATAATGATGTTTACAACCATAGGTACATGATGAGTGTCCCTTATGGAAATCGGGAGATTAAGGGCATGATGTAAACTCTACACACGTTTTCTGGATTTGTCCACTCGTCAGGAGTACAATGCCACAAATAGATATAGATCTAAAAAAAAAAAAAAAATAGTGTATTGGTAAAAAAGTTACATAGGTTTAGGAGAAAAAAAATGGATTTATGTTAACCGCTTCCCAACCGCCTCACGCAGATATACTGCGGCAGAAGGGCACGTACAGGCAGATTAACGTACCTGTACCTTGCCCTTTAAGAGGTGGCTTGCGGGCGCGAGCACACCCACTGGGAGCGCCGTGATACCGCAATCGTCTCACAGTGAGGAAGAACGGGGAGATTCTGTATCTCAGCCGAGAAGTCAGGAAATATTGCCACTTTGATGTTTCCTACTGGAATGTTATCCCTCTCTCTTGCCAGCCTCAACGCAGCGCCCCAATCTTTATAGTTTAAAAGTTTTGCAATAAAGGTACGGGGGGAGCCCCTTGAGGAGGAGGTTTAGCAGACATCCTATGAGCCCTTTCCAACACCAGCACGGGGGAGAAGGCCTCCCAACCGTATGTGGTTATCAGTAGTTGTTCCAGGAACGATGTCGGGTCTTTACCTTCCGCTCCCTTTGGGAGACCAATGAAGTGGAGATTACACCTCCTCAGACGATTTTCCATGTCGTCTTGCTTGGCAAGCAGCTGGTTAATCTGCCCCTGCATGCGTTCAGATCCAACCTGTAATGGCGGGAGAATATCTTCTACCGTGCTGATGTGGGTTTCTGTCTCTGTGACCCGTTCGCAGATTTTCTGAAAATCCTGTCTAATCAGAGATATGTCCATCTTGACCTCCTCAATCTGGGCAGTGAGGGATGTCCTGCAGAGTGTGATCACTTCCAGTAGTTTATCTGTGTCTCCCTGCCCGCGCTCTCCTCCTGTCCTCTCAGCGCTGCCATCTTCCTCAGCCTCCTCTCCCTCATTCCGGGGGTACTGTCCGAGCTTTGCCACGGCGGATTTTTGGGAGACATGATAGCAGGCTTAAGTGTGACAATTTGAGCCAGTCAGCGTAGGGCAGGCAGAATGGGAAGAGGGTTACAGAGATGGGGCCTAGTGCTGGCTTGAGGATTGGATGTACCAAGATGGCCACGGACCTCCATGTACAGGCTGAAGCTGCGGACTTGCCTGAGTGCAGTCGCCGTGTGGGAGGCTCACCCCTCTATTCGGGCAGTCGGATGGCTGAAGGTTTGAAGAGGCCAGACTGGACAGGAGGAGGGTGGCATGCACAGGGCCCAGCGCTGGTTCGGAAATAGGGTGTTCCGAGATGGCCGCAGACCTCCGTGTGTAGGCTGAAGCCGCAGACTTGCCTGAGTGCGGCCGCCATGCTGGAGAATTGCCGCTCCGATCGGGGTCATATAGAGGGTCAGAAATAAGGTGGAGTATGGAGAGGGTCCCCAAGCAAGCAGCCAACTTGGATGAGAGGATTATTGGAGTGGAGGATTACCTAAAAGCAGGAGTAATAGACGGAACTCTTGGTATGCGGGTCCTACTCCATGCTCCATCAGGCCACGCCCCAGAATGAAGAGATTCTAATGTAAACAAGCATCTCCCCATTCTGCTTAGTGACACTGTCACTGATCAGCGATCCCTGTAATCGGGAGCGGTGATCAGTGACGTGCCACACACAGCCCCTGCCCACCACAGTTAGAATCACTCCCTAGGACACACTTAATCCCATACAGCGCCACCTAGTGGTTAACTCCTTCACTGCCAGTGACATTTTAACAGTAATCAATGTACTTTTTTAGCATTGATCGCTGTATTAATGCCAATGGTCCCAAAAATCTGTCAAAATTGTCCAATGTGTCCACCATAATGTCACAGTGACGATAAAAAATCAATCAATCATTAATAAATAAAAATGGCATAAAACGATCCCCTATTTTGTAGACACTATAACTTTTGCGCAAACCAATCAATAAACGCTATTGCAATTTTTTTGACCAAAAATATGTAGAAGAATATGTACTGGCCTAAACTGAGGAAAAAAAAAAATTTAATATTTTTTGGGGATATTTATTATAGCAAAAAGTAAAAAATAATGCTTTCTTTCAAAATTGTCACTATTTTTTTTGTTTATCGCACAAAAAATAAAAACCGCAGAGGTGATCAAATACCACCAAAAGAAAGCTTTATTTGTGGGGAAAAAAAGGACATTAATTTTGTTTGGGTGCAACGTTGTTCGACCGCGCAATTGTCAGTGAAAGCAGCGCAGTGCCGAATCGCAAAAAGTGCTTTGGTCAGGAAGGGGGTAAATCCTTCCGGGGCTGAAGTGGTTAAGTTGTTGCTACAGTTATAGTAATTAATCAATGGTCATAAGTAAAAAAAGTATTATTATTGGTGACTTGTATTTATTATACTAATAATAAAAGGCCGCAGCCATTCAATCCACAATAACTGTCTGATTGTATTTATTTATTAATCAATTAATATTTGTGTTCGGTCTCTAGTCCCATTAGTCTGCCTTCTCTGCACCCTTATTTTGAATAAAAAAGAAATACAGAAAAGTTTAACTCAGCAGTTAGTAGAAGATGCCAACCAAGTGGATCTATCTGTTCAGCTTAGGAGAACTGCTGTCAGAGCAGATTTTTTATTTTTATTTTTTACATTTTTTTTTTTTTAAGCTGCAACAAGCTTGAAAGTTCTGTCAAGATCTGTTCACAAATTACCCTAAGCATCCAAACATCGCCGTCACCAAAAAACTGCAGAGCGTCGTATAGCTGCATCGGTATTTTCCTGTCTACAAGAATAATTGTATTCCAGTCCCATGTATTGATTGGTCCTGTCTGTTGTCTGGCCTTGCTATTTCATACGAGAGGCTTTTAAAATACAAAAAAAAAAAAGTATTTATAGTCCAATTTAGGAAACATGTCATAGCTGATTATGAAGGGCTCTGTTGTCCTCCGAGGTAATATTGTGTTTGATGAGCTTAGTTACACTGTATCAGCGACAGAGCCTCTGGAAATTAGGTTTAAATGTTGATAGCTATGCTATACTGCATTCATTTGTATAATCAATTCTGATACACTCCTGAATCTCGTATGCATTTATCCGAGAATCTTATTAAAACCTCTTTTATATAAAGCAACTTGTACATTGGGTTTAGCCACCTTCTTAGTGCAAACAGTGAGCATCTCCTAATGAAGGAAATCGCATTTCACCAGTTTTCAGGCTCTTTCTAATAGTAATGTCCCTGGTCAGGAGAGATATCTGGAGATATTGCAAATCTGATCAAGATGTTCCATGCGCTTTGCATTCTTATTCACACCTAATTTGAAGATCTAAAGGCAGTGGCGTCGCTAGGGGGTGGCTTTTGGGGCTATAGCCCTGAATATGGGGCCCATAGCCCAGAGTCTCTGCAGGGGTCCCCAAGGGGAGGGGAGGATCTCTGGGGACCCTGATATAAGTGGGGGGCTCTCTGGGGACCCTGTTGCAAGGGGGAGACTCTCTGGGGACCCTGATTTAAGGGGAAGGCTCTCTGGGGACCCTAATGTAAGGGGGCTCTCTGGAGACTCTGATGCAAGGGGGAGGCTCTCTGGGGACTTGGATGTAAGGAGGAGGTTCTCTGGGGACCCTGATGTAAAGGGGGGCTCTCTGGGGACTCTGATGTAAGGGGGGATCTCTGGGGACCCTGATGTAAGTGGGGGGGCTCTCTGGGGATATATATACACACACACACGTATATTACTGTATATACATGTGTATGCCCGCCCAAGCGTATGACTTTATTTGCTACTCTGCTATGGGCTTTAGCCCCAGATCTTTTGTAGACCTAGCAACACCCTTGTCTAAAGGAATGGTTGGCTTCATAGGAATACATAGGAGTGCTGACTGCAAGCTTGGACCCATTTGGGAACATTATGACAAGTAGCAAACCAAGGCCATTGCCAATGGGCATTATGATCAGTGGTGGCCTGTCCATTAGGAGTGCTGGGCCCCCCCCCCCAATCCATGCGCCCGGCCCCTAATCTCCATGCAGTGTGCCCGACACATGAATTTCAATGTGTTTTTTTTTTTTTGTGATTACAGCTGGAGGCTCTAATTGGCTCTAATTGTTTTCAAAAACAGTGCTCCCACACCGCCCCAAAGATACTGCTTGCAGGACTCTTTTTTCCGTCCCGCAAGCGCAACGCCCCAGAGTGCTTTCACACTGGGGAGGCATGAGAGGCACTTTTCAGACGCTCTACGAGCGCTATATAAATGCGTGCGCAATGCGTGTGCTAAGCAATTTCCCCAACTTGTTCATTCCCCAACATAGTTGAGGTAGGTGGAACACGTTGGTGGGGGTGGGTCAGCCACGCCTCTTGACATTTGACCACTGGGGACCCGTCTGCTTACCTTTGACCTTTTGGAGGAGGTACCTATTCCAATCCCTGAGTCCTAACCTTGTTCTTCAAGGGGAAACCCTAAACCCTGAACCCTAAACCCTGATTCCTAACCATAACCTTTAACCCTAACTCTAAGTTCTAACCCTCAGTGTGAAAGGTTCTTTACTGGGGAGCTGTTGCTCCGACGGCTCAGCGTGTGCTTGGCTGAGAGCCTGGATGAACCTTTATTTAAAGACATTTGCTGGAGGACGCTATCTTAGGGAGCTAGGCTGGGGAGGGATCCCCTTTCACTGAAGAGTTTGGATGGAAGCTGGTTGGACATTGTAAGTAGGACCCTCTTGTCTAGGACTCCAGGTGTGCCTGTGGTTTGTGAAATAGATGCCAACGGTTGCTACAAGGACTGTGGCTTCTTACAGAGTCTCAGATAGACTGGCCATTCCCTCTATCTCCAGCAATATTTAAGACTGCTGTTAAAAGATTTTTTTGCCTAAGATTCTGCCCTTGTGTACTTGCAGGTGCTTTTGAAGTATCGTGCACCCTTATCCTTCTCCCCTGTTGAATTACTGCAATGTATCTACAACATCTACAAAAAGACACCCCATAGACTGAATCTGTGTTTATCGATGTGGTCTGGAACTACTACCTGGGACTGGCCGTCTCTGAATAGGTAAGGGAAACCTGGGCCATTTCCAGCTGCCCCTCCGAGGGTGAGCACTACATACAAAATAAAAAATAGATTTTAAAAATCATCATAAGGTGAGATGGTCAAAGCAGGATCCAGGACCTCAAGTGGAGATACTAATAGAGGAAATAAAATAATTTGCCAGGTGGTTAAACTCTTCAGCATTGATCAATAGTGAAATATCAGTTTTCAGTGGACTCAGCCTTTTAAACAACATGTTAAATATCACATAGAAGTCACATTACTGACAAGGAATATGTGGCACGTAACCTATAAAGGTTAGGTAGGATAACCAGTTTATATAGTCCTTAAAAAGGTCAAAGTCAAAGAAGGGTACATGTTGAATAAACTTCTTGAAGAAATTGTTTTTCTCATTCATTGTTTTCTTGGAAATGATTTTCGATGATATCCATTAGTAATATACTAATAGTGACAATGGCCACACACAATATAATCTAAATGTACAACCTTAATACAGTCTGCATTCGATCTAGTAGAAGCCCTTCCTAAAGAGTCCACTTCATTTCAACCCAGTCAGGTAGGCTCTCATACTATATAGTTGTTGGTAGAGATAAAGAAGGTTGTACATTCAGATTGCAGGGTATATGGTCAACTTAAAGCAGAACTTTTTGTTTTCAGAATCATACTTACGTAGGTGGATGCAGTAGCAGTCCAATGCTTCTTCTGTCCCCCGCTGGCTCTAAGACTGGGAAATGAGCAATCAAAAACCGACGATCGCTCGGTTCTCAGAGCTATCTGAGCAGAGAGCTGGTGACTGTCAAAGTCGGAAATTGCTTTGATCGAGTCTCTTATGTAAAAACACGGAAGCGACGTCATAACGTCACTACGTCACTTCTGGCTTACTCGATTGCCAATGGCGCCGATTTAAAAAAAATTACAGTATTCAGAATGGCAGTTTTTGGTGATCTGAATACTTTTAAGTGCAAAGGAGGGATTTGGGGTCTTTTGAACCCCCGATCCCTCCATAAAGAGTACCTGTCACCACAGATTGTATACATTCCTTGTGACAGCAATAAAAGAGATTGGAATTTTTTTTTTTTTTTTTTTAAGGGACAATGTAAAAAAAATAAATCAAATTAATAAGAAAAACATTTTTTTTTAAAGCGCTCCCATCCCCGCCTGCTCGTGCAGCACAGAAAACGCATATGTAAGTCGTGCCCGCATATCTAAATGGTGTTTAAATCACATGTATGACCTTGTATTCTCTCATCTCTGCAACCCTGGCAACCTCACCAACACCCCCTTTCCTCTCTCTGATCACAACCTCATTAGTTTCACTGTATCTTTGTCTCCAACAACCCATCCTTCCAAGCAGCAAACTATCACTTGTAGAAACCTTCGCCACCTTAAGCCTTCTCTTCTCTATTCTGCTACTGACCACCTATATGATATAATCTCTCCCCTGTCCTGTCCTGACCTTGCCATCTCTGTCTACAACAGTTCACTCTCTTCATCACTAGATGTACTTGCTCCTCTAACCACACGCAGAATCAGGCCCCGACCATTACAACCCTGGCAAACTGACAACACTAGAAATCTCAAGAGACGTTGCCGTGCTCTTGAACGGCTGTGGCGTAAAACCAAATGCCTCCAAGACTTCACCATATATAAATCTGCTCTTCTAAAATACAATTCCTGCCTCCATGCTGCCAAACAAGCCTACTTTGTATCTCTTATTAATACTTTGTCATCCAATCCTCGTCGGCTCTTCTCAACTTTTAACTCTCTGCTTCGTCCCCCACCCCCTCTACCCACCAACTCACTCACTGCCCAAGAAATTGCCAATCACTTCAAAGACAAGATTGATGCAATTCGCGAGGACACCTCCGCTGTGCGTACATCTTCCCCACCCAACATACCTGGCCCAATAGCACATTCAACACTCTCCTCTTTTGAATTGACTACTACTGAAGAGGTTGCAAAACTTTTCTCAGATGCTCACCTAACCAATTGTCCCTTGGACCCTGTTCCCTCACAACTATTAAGGTCACCCTCTAATTCTATCCTATGCTCCCTCACTCACATCTACAATCTCTCCCTCTCAAGTGGCACCTTCCCCTCCCGTCTAAAACATGCGCAGATCACCCCCATACTTAAAAAACCCTCTCTGGACCCCACCAACCTGAACAACTTAAGACCTATCTCATTGCTCCCATTCACCTCTAAACTTCTAGAACGCTTAGTCTACAACCGCCTTAGCTCCTACCTCAGTGAAAATAACCTTCTTGACCCATTACAGTCTGGCTTTCGCTCTCAGCACTCCACAGAAACTGCCTTACTAAAACTCACTAACGATCTACTAACTGCTAAAACCAACAGCCAGTACTCCATACTCCTACTACTTGACCTCTCTGCTGCCTTTGATACTGTTGACCACCCGCTCCTCCTCAATAAACTACATTCCCTTGGCCTCCCAGATTCTGTGCTTTCCTGGTTCTCTGCCTATCTATCACAGTGCTCCTTTAGTGTCACCTACAACTCTGTATCCTCCTCTCCATTGCCCCTTTCTGTGGGGGTCCCCCAAGGCTCTGTTCTTGGACCCCTTCTCTTCTCTATTTATACCTCCTCCCTTGGTCACCTGATAACCGCCCACGGCTTCCAATACCACTTATACGCCGATGACACCCAAATCTATCTGTCTACTCCTCACCTCACTCCTTCAGTCTCCTCTCGCATTACTAACCTGCTAACTGACATATCAGCGTGGATGTCACACCATTTCCTTAAACTAAACCTCTCTAAAACTGAGCTATTAATATTCCCCCCTGCACATGCCCCCCTCCATGACTTTTCCATCAAAATCAACAATGCAACCATCAGGCCCTCCCCTCACGCCAGGGTACTAGGTGTAACCCTAGACTCTGACTTGTCATTTCAGCCCCAAGTCCAATCGTTGTCAAAAGTTTGTAGATTTCACCTCCGTAACATCTCTAAAATTCGCCCCTTTTTAACAATTAAAACTACCAAGATCCTCATTCACTCCCTCGTTATCTCTCGCCTTGACTATTGCAACTCCCTTCTCATTGGCCTGCCTCTCCATAGGCTATCTCCTCTTCAGTCTATCATGAATGCTGCTGCCAGACTTATCCACCTTACCAACCGCTCAGTGTCTGCCAACCCTCTCCTCCAATCCCTACACTGGCTCCCAATCACCCAGCGAATTAAATTCAAAATACTAACCACCACATACAAAGCCATTCACAACTCTGCCCCGAGCTACATCACCAATCTTGTCTCCAAATATCACCCAAACCGTCCCCTTCGTTCTTCTCAAGACCTCCTACTCTCAAGCTCTCTCGTCTCCTCCTCCCACACTCGTCTCCAGGATTTCTCCAGAGCCTCTCCAATCCTCTGGAACTCGCTACCTCCACCGGTCCGGCTATCCCCTACTCTTGCTACCTTCAGACGATCCCTGAAAACTCATCTATTCAGGGAAGCCTATCACGTCTCAAACTAATCTCCTACCACTTCCATAAACTCATTCCCAACAATTATAACCTTCTGTACCACCTGCCCCACCCTTTTAGATTGTAAGCTCTTCTGAGCAGGGTCCTCTTAATCCTCTTGTATTTAATTGTATTGTAACTGTATTGTCTCCCTTTTATATTGTAAAGCGCTGCGTAAATTGCTGGCGCTATATAAATCCTGAATAATAATAATAATAATAACATGTGAGGTATCACCGCAATCGTCAGAGTGAGAGCAAAAATTCTAGCAAAAGACCTCCTCTGTAATTTCATATAAGGAGATTTTTAGGTACCATCATTTGTTGCCATTTCACGAGTGTGCACAATTTCAAAGCATTACATGTTCAGATTCTATTTACATGATCTTTCACATTAAAAAAATAAAAATAAAAATCGGGCTAACTTTACTGTTTCGTTTTTTTTATTCATGAAAGTGTCTTTTTTCCCAAGAAATTGCATTTAAAAGACCACTGTGCAAATACCGTGTGCCATAAAATATTGCAACAATCACTATTTTATTCTCTAGGGTCTCTGCTAAAATATATCTATACCTATATCTATCTATCTATCTATCTATCTATCTATCTATCTATCTATCTATCTATCTATCTATCTATCTATCTATCTATCTATCTATCTATCTATCTCTCTATCTATCTATCTATCTATCTATCTATCTATCTATCTATCTATCTATCTATCTATATATACATATACATATATATATATATATTAGGGCTGTGGAAATTAAAGATTAATTCCTCGATGAATCGATGAATTTTTTTGATCAATAAAAATTCTTTTGATCGGTACTCACCTCTCCACCGGCTTCCGGGTCTTCAGGGAGACTTGTCTCCCTCTTCGGTTCTTCTTGCCGGGCCTCCGCTATCTTCTTCCAGCTCTTTTACTTGCGGTGGCCCGGTCTTCTGTCGCCGCCACCTTCTCTTCTTCTTCCTTGAGACGTTGACTCAATGTTCTCTCTGGCCGCAATGAGAGAGACGTGTTGTGCAGCGACTTATATAGGGACAAGGGGCGGTGTCAACGGGTGATGTCACATGGTGACCCCGCCCCCAGCATCCTCAGGGACTGTGACATCATAAGGGGTCAGGGTCAACATGTGACATTATCCGGTGACCCCGCCCCTTGTCCCTATATAAGTCGCTGCACAACACATCTCTGTCATTGCAGCCAGAGAGAGCGTTGAGTCAACATCTCAAGGAAGAAGAGAAGAAGAGAAGGTGGCGGCGACAGAAGACCGGGCCACCGCTAGTAAAAGAGCTGGAAGAAGATAGCGGAGGCCTGGCAAGAAGAACTGAAGAGAGGTACAAGACCCCCGAAGAGGGTGACAAGACCCCCCAAGTCGGAAGAAGACCCCCAGACGGCGGCAACAATGAAGAAGAAAGCCGGGCTCCTCTGCTAGTAAAAGAGCTAGCAGAAGATAGCGGAGGAGTCCGGCGAGAAGACCCCCCAAGACAGAAGAAGACCCCCGGAGCTGTCTAATAAAGTATTTTAAAAATTTGTGTTGTGTTTTTTATTTACTTTTTTCACCAGGTGAATGGGTAGGGGCCCTTGTCCTCATCAACATGGGGACAAGGTGCTTTGGGGTGGGGGGGCTGCAGGGCACCCCCTTTCCCCTAAAGTACCCACCCCCCATGTTGAGGGCATACGCGGCCTGGTACGGCTCAGGAGGGGAGGGCGCTCGCCGGCCTGCGTGCTTGGACTGGGGTCTGGCATGGATTTTGGGTGGACCCCACGCTGTTTTTTCAGCGTAGGGTGTTTTTTCAGCGTAGGGGGTTCCCCTTAAAATCCCTACCAGACGTAAGGGCCTGATATGCCCCTGAAGGCATGCAGGTCTCATTAGTGAGGGGACATTGTCGCTGATCTTTCTCACTCGCGACTATAGGAAAATTAAATTTTCCTATTGCAGCCAGCGTGAGAACCAGTGCGACAGGATCGTGCTGGTTAGAGAAGCCTGTTGCTGGAAACACAATATCGTGCCACCTACTATACCATATTTTTATTACTAAATGGATCTTGATTACTGCCTCCCCCCTTACTACTCCCCCCCATGTTCTTTTTAACCCCCCTCCCTACCGCATACAGTGCGGCAGGAGATTCAGTTTTCTGTTGCCAGCGGACTGAAAGGAAGTGAGCGTGTGCACTTCCTGTTAGTCCGGCCAGGAACAGGAAATGGAATCTCCTGTACCGTGCGGACTGCAGGAGGAAGGAAGAGGAGCTCAGCCACGCTACAGGCTGCCTGCAGGTTATAGGAAGCAGCGGCCAGAGGCGTGGCTGAGGCCCCAGGCCAGCTCGGGGCCCCAAGCAATTGCTTGTTTTGCCTGTCGCGATGGGCCTGCCTGTTTGCACAGGGGTCCATGCCATAAGGTGAGAGTGATTAGTTAGACCGGAGGTGGAGGGATTGTCACACTACTGTGGGAAAAAAAAGGACTTACGTCAGTGCTACAGTTTGAATTTAAAACGTATTTGTGTGAACTGTGAAGTTAAGTCATAGATTGTCGAAACTAACTAGTGTCGGGTGATTGTATATAGTGTATACCACATTTACCACTGACTAATGCAGAGTTGCAATGCAAGGAGATCAGCTAAAGTAGTTGGATCTGTATGTGCGTTATCATTAATCGAAATTAGTCGATTAACCGATTAAAAAACAAAACCGATTAATCGAACATGAAAATTTTAATCAGTAACATCCCTATTATATATATATATGGATATGGATTTTAACCTTTAAGCAACAAATGCCAGAAATAGACTTAGGCATTAAAAGGGTTAATATTCAAAGCAAACTCACCCATCCATCCATGTCTCCATGCGTTATTTTGTGGGATATGAGATCTCATTTTAGCCTAGGCCAGAAACCAGGAAGTGACTGAAGAAATGTAAAAACAAAAAGTTTAAAAAGTAATTATATTACATCTTCTTATCTATTTACTATTGCTAGCACCATAAGGAGTAATAATAGTTAATGTTGATTGGGACACCTACTTGCAAACATATGTAGACATAGGACACGCCCCCTGACACACCCGTTTAAAGGAGAATTAACCAAAATAAATGGTTAATTAAATCCACAAGGAGCTTTTTTTTACCAACCTATTCCTTTATATTGACTTTTAAATTTACAAATGCAGCCATTTAGAAATTGGATGAAAGGTTTAGCATTGGGAAACAATTTTGAAAGATAAAAAGTGCATTTTAGATGCAACTATAGAGATCAGACCAAAACGAGGGACAAATAAGGGGCAAAGAGGGACATTATTGGAAATCAGGGACAGTTGGCAGCTATGCATTAAGGCCTAGAGAACTTCCAGTATATTTTAGTATGTGTTGAACAATTTTGGAGAAAACTAGAAAAAAAATTAGCCAGGTGTCTACTAAAATGTCTTCAACCAAGATCAATGAACAAATATTTATGACCTGTTTACAGAATTATCTAATTATTGAGAATGATTACAACAGGTGGCTAAAGGTGCTGACGAGACCATAATGCTGAGGATACAATACAAATCTTACATATAAGTGATATGACCTCCTGCCATCTCACCAAGTGCTCCTAATTCATCTCTTTCTATTCCCATCTGTTGTGATACAAGTAGATGGAATATAAGCAAGTGAGCAAGTATAATTTGTAGATGTAGAGTACTGTCAAGACTTTCTCCTATTGCTCTTTCCATGTCAACCTTGCTTTATATTTATTTACATTTTCTCCTAATTAAATCTACACTATAACTTGATGACGTTTGGTTTATTAATCACATACTATTGCCATACATGCCCTGGTTCTAGTGCTTTATTGGTCTTTTTTTTTTTTTTATTTCTGACATTGGTGGACCATACCCTCGCAATGTGTGTAGGTAAAGAAGTATGCTGGTATTTTTAAATTTTTTTACACCAAGTGCTGCAGCAAGGGTTAAAGCGATTTAAATAAAAAAAAAAAACAAATAAACCTATCATACTCAGCTGCTCTGTGCAGTGGTTTTGCACAGAACACCCCCAATCCTCCTATTCTCAGGTCCCTCGCCGGTGCTCTTGGCCCCTCCCTCCTGCCGAGTCCTCCTAAAGCAAGCAGCTTGCAATGGGAGCAACTAAGCAGGCTTGTTCCCGAGCCGCGGCTCTGTGTGTCCATTCACACACAGAGCAGCGACACGGCCCCAGCCCCTCTCTATCCTCATTGGCTCAGTGGCTGTGATCGACAGCAGCGGAAGTCAATGGCTTCTGCTGCTGTCTCAGCCAATGAGGAGAGAGAGTCCCCGGAGAGACAGGACTTTTGTGCACATCACAGGAAGCATCAGCTCTGCTTTCTACTGCAGCCACATGCTTCCTCCAGCTTCGTTCTTCACACTAAAGCCAGCAGTACCCAGCAACAGTGCCCACCAGCAGTGCCCACCAGCAGTACCCAGCAACAGTACCCACCAGAAGCACCCACCAGCAGCACCCACTGGCAGTACCCATCAGCAGTACCCAGCAACAGTACCCACCAAAAATACCCAGCAACAGTACCCACCAGCAGTACCAGCCAGCAGTACCCAGCAACAATACCCACCAGCAGTACCCAGCAACAGTACCCACCAGCAGTACCCAGCAACAGTACCCATCAGCAGTACCAGCCAGCAGTACCCACCAACAGTACCCACCAGCAATACCAGCCAGCAGTACCCACCAGCAGTACCAGCCAGCAAAACCCACCAGCAGTACCCACTAGAAGTACCCAGCAACAGTACCCACCAGCAGTACCAGCCAGCACCAGCCCTGGAGAACAACTAGCAGCAGGAGCCAGCCATACCCACCTGGGGGACAGCAGCAGCCAGCGATACCTGCAGTGCATCAGTGTGAAAGCAGCCTTAGGCCCCTTTCATACAATCATTCTGACTGGGCCACCTGTCTGTTTTTCATGAGGACCCAATTGGACCCTCAATTCACGCCTATTGAGCAGCAGATGTAAACAAACTTATCTCCAATCCGATCCACTTAAAAAAACAGAAGGGTCTACGTCCTCTTCTGTCTGGGTGGATTGGATCAGAAGGCTCATAGATTAGAGCGGGCTGTGTCCGTGTCTGTTCTCTGTTCTACATATGCAGAGTGGACACGGACCTGTTATCCACCCACTCTGCGCATTGTGGCCCGCGACCGGTTACCAAGTCGCTAAAGTGGCCCTCGCTCCTCAAAAGTTGGGCACCCCTGCTTTACTGCATATACAGACTGATTTTACTGTTGTGGGTTTAGTAACACTTTAAGGGCTGATTTATATCTCTGCATTGTGGTAATATACCTATCTGTGGGCGGGGTCTACTGCGTCCGTGCACATAGGGTAACACTCATGTGGTGCACGCTCATCAGTGCCTGGGACCAGGCAGAGACTGCAGTCATGTGAAGAATAAAACATTAAGAGATGTGTGCAGTAATAATGCAGAGTTCCTCTGAAAAAGCGACTTGTCCCATGCCACTACATACTGTACTTGTACTTGTATGTTGCATTAGAAGGGATGTGCTGAGCTCGCGCCCACTTCACCAGTCAAGTGTACCTCACTTCCAGTAAAAGAATGGGATCCCACGAGCACCTAGCGTGGACCTCATGCATGCTCTCACCTAACTCCTTTCCGTACCTCCTGACCAGGCCATAGATCTCAGTAACACCATTCTGCTCCCAGTTACCATGGGAGATGGACTGCATGGGAGGGAGTCAGAACACTGACCCCCTTGCTACTGGAGGACCTGTCACCTAACTAGATACCACACCTAACAACTGGTTGCTTGCATCTTGTTTCTTCACTTGGTTACCCATATCAACTACACGTCTCTTCCTCGTCTTGCAGAATTAACCTTTTGTAGCAATGTTACTTCATACCCCATAGTGCTATTACAGACCTGGGTTCTTTGAAATACGCCAGAACCAACATGCACCCCTTTGAATAACTTCAGACCAGGCTCAAAACTTTTAACATAACTTTACTGTTGAAATGCAGCATGATGATACAAAACTAACAATATCCTTTCCCTAATCCAGATTTAGCATGGTCCCCTTGAGGACTGCTTGGATTTACCTGCTCATATGCATCTCTATGACCCTGTAAACTTTCCAATCCACCTGACACTCTGGGTTCAGACATCTTTCCACCAGTATCTTTAACCTCCCTGGCGGTACGATTATTTCAGATTTTAGGTGCTAAAAGCGGTACAATTATTTTGCATGAAAATTTGGCGTTTTATATTGTAGTCCTGTAATTCTTAGGAATAACTCACTTAAATCTGTCCAAACAAGAGTCTAGCAGACATCCCAGGTATGATAAAGTTTGAAAAATGAAATCATAAATTATAATATAATAAATAATTATAAATAATTGTGCCAAATAATAATATAACACTAATAAAAATGATTCAATAATGTAATCAAACCAAAAACACTGAAATTTGCTCAGTTGCAGAATTGTCACTGTCATTACTTTTCAGTATTTGATGACGGATCTCCCCACAAATCGCTATCCCTCAATTCTGCGAGTGATTCCAATTTATTATCGCTGTTTTCTAGCTAGTCTAAAACCATTTTTGATGTAAAGGGACAGTTTTGGTTGCTATGGACAATCTCCAGTTTTCAGGCATAAAGAACAGTTTTTATCATATAAAACTGCATGCAGGACACTGGGCAGACCACTAGGGACAAAGGGGATGTGTAATTATTACATACAGCAATGTAATCTGTAAGATTACATTATACTGTATGTAATGTGTGTGTTTCACTTTTTGAATTTGGCGCCGATCTCCGTCCCCGTGCGTCGCAGCGCTTGCAGGGAATGGAGATCGGCTCCGTGATGAATCGAGTGGTGGACGAGCCGCTCGTACAGCGCGGGGACATCGCTGGATCCAGGGGAGAAGGTAAGTAAACGTCCTCCTGGATTCAGCAATGCGGTCCCGAGTCTGGCTCGGGGTTACTGCTTTTGGTATAAAAATTACACCCCGAGCCAGACTCCGGAATACCGCCAAGGGGGTTAAATGGCACATCACACAGATCAATATGTTTGTATTAACTCAGCTTTTACCGGGTAGCAAAGTAGTATTAATGTACAAAGAAGGGAGATAAATTAACCGAGTTCTAAATAACAGCCCAGACTCCATAGAGGAATACCCCAAAGACAGCTTAAGAACAGTTTAACAGTATGAAGATACAATATACATATACGTACGGTGAGATACCACCTGAAGCATGACCTATAGGACAATAAAGGGTTAAGTGTTTAATGCAGGTAGTTACACTCTAAAGGGGAACCCCAGGCTGGCCTATTCAACCTTTAAATCCTAATGAGAGATCAGACAGAATAAGGATAGTGTAGGACCCTTTAAAAAGTAACAACAGCAATGTCCGAGGTGCAGGCCTGATAGTCTTCACCGGCAGTTGGAGCTCATTAGATTATATCCAATAAGGCAGTGTTGTATTAACAGACTGACTGGCTTAAACAGGCTAATGGTATTCCTTGAAGTGGTTATAGGTAAAGGAGTTCAAATAGAAGTGCAGTAAAGTGATCTCAAGGTAAAGGTGTCTGTACACAGTGTTCTAATAAAGTAACCAGAGAAAGATTGCAGCAGAAGATGGGCTATTGCCCTTTCACCAACGACTGGACCGAACTAGATGTCTTACAGACAGCGATCTGGGAAAAGACATCCATCAATGAAACCGCCAGCGATAACCCTCAGGCGCGGAGTGTAGATGAATGCGGTGTCAAGCTGCTGAGTTGGTCCTGTATGGATGTCTGGCGAACAGAAAGCAGAGTTAGGCCCTCTGAGGCCGGACTGGAATGACTTGAACATTGTGTGGTAGGCCGTAACCTCTTTCTCCCCGTTACAGAGAGGTGTGCATTAAGCAGGGCCCAGGAAGAAGACAGCGTGGGACGGATCTCTGGTCTCCTTTATAGTCTCTCCCAGAAGTCCCCTGGATGGTGGTAAGGATTTCTAGGATGTGTAGTCCCGGTGTATGGTTATGCAATGGAATTGCTGGTCAGAAAGACTGCTAGTCCCACAATTCTTTGGGTTGGGCTCACAAATATGATGACAGTCACTGGCGCCCAGCACTAAAGGGATATCCTATAGGTGAGGAAGGACAGGGAATGTACATGATATTACAAGTATAATCCACCATCGCTATGTTGTGGCCCAGGTGTACCTCCATGAGGTGAAAGTCCATATAGGCATTGACCATGACTTGGATGCTGTCTGACTCCCAATATTGCCATATTGCCACGTCTTCTTGGAAGCTTCTCCCTGGTTCCTTCGGCACTCTCTGGGGGATGTCCAGTCTCAGAGGTCTTCCTCTTTATATATCACAGGTGGGCCTGCCAAAATCAAAAAGCCTGGGAACTAAGCTGAAAATACTTAACCCTTTCCCCAGCCTGAACTGGCTCTTAGAAACTAACTACATGCATGTCAACATGCTTGCATGTTAACATGCATGTTACTACATGAGGAAACACTTGTTATATTTGTTGACAGCTAAGGGCTTCCTTCGGCTTTCCCCAAATCTATATTGTACATCTACTGGTTCAGGAGATGGTGTTTTAGACTGTATTACTTTTTATGTTGCTCAGTAATTCAGGTTTTATACCAGGTTAAGTATCCTTTGTGCGCTGGCCCAACGTCAATAAAAAAAAACACACACAAGAGGGAAAACTGCTTATAATGCCTGTGGAAGGCTGGGCAGAGATGGCAACTCAAATGCAGAGATTTTACTACTGGAGTGCAAGGTCTTATAGGTAGACAGCAAGCTGCCCTAGGCACCCAGCTGAAGGATGATACTATTTTGCAGAAGATTCATTCCGTTGCAGTCATTTACTCCTATTGCCATTAATAATATACAGGATTTATATCATGCCAACACTTTGCAAAATAAAGAGGGTCTAGAGGGCCCTGCTCATGAGAGTTTATAATCTAAAAAGAGAGAGGCAAGTGATACAAAAAGGTGATAACTGTGAGGGATGAGCTGATGGAGGAAGCAGAAGTATGGAGTTGGGATAGGCCTCTCTGAATAATGTTTTTTTTAGGAATTGAGGACAGAGTTTTCAGGTCCAAATAGGAGATAGCCAGACAGATGTACTGGGGTTGATTTACTTAAGGTAAAAATCTGTGCACTGCAAGTGCAGTTGCTCTAGATCTGAGGGGAAGCTCTGCTGATTTCGACCATTCAGTCCTGGTTCACATCGGAGCGATTTGACATGTCAAATTGCATTCCAAATCGGCGGCAATTGGCGGAAATGGCACCGCCCGAATCGGTGCGATGCCGCATTTGCGGTGCTGCACCGATTCCCAAAAGTTGTTTCTGTATTACTTTTGGCACCTTCGGGGTGAGATTTCCATAGACATCTGTGCAGAAACCCGCACAGATATCTCTGAAGTCGCCCCTGAAGTCAGGACTGACGTGTGGGAATGAAATCATACAAGTTCAGCTGAACGCGCACAATTTCATAACCTGGGCTCAATCACGTGCAAGCAAAAATGTATTTTTTAATTTTTCTTGCATGCTCCCCTCTGATCTAGAGCAACTGCACTTGCTGTGCACAGACTATTTACCTTTAGTAAATCAACCCCATTGTGAGCTCAGTTTTGGAAAGATTGAAGAAATATGTCAAGGTTTAGCCTGCAGTTTCTTGTCTATGTATTCTTACCTCCTTGCTGCTGTGGTTCTCCTAGATTTCTGATTCTTTTCATATGTGTTGTCTGGCTTCTGTGCTCACCTATGCGCAGAGCTGCTGTCAGAAATCACAGAGCCCTATACAGCCTACCTTACAGGGCCCCCCTTTCCTGGCCGAAAGTGACTGAGGACTTAGAGTAATCATTCCCTTTCTTTGCAGCCTCAGCAGCACAGATTAATGAATAATAAATGCTCTGAGGCTTCCTGCTCATTCACAAACTGAAGCATAGTAAGCGCAGTTTACTATGCTTCGGTGATGAATGGACACGGGAGTGATTGGTGTTGATCGTTTACTGTGTTCATTCAGGAAAGTAAGGGGGCCAATATGGCCCTCATTCTCTATCTTGGAACATTTCCCTTTGTGCCCGCAGAAGCTGCCAGTGGGAGAGGAAAGGAGGGAAACCAGAAGTGCTGCGGGGGAACTACTGGCCCAGACAGCAGATAGAAGGGGCACATGTGCTAGGACCAATCCCCTTGCAGTGCAGCCAGAGGGAGAAAGAGGCTGCAGTGGGAGGCAGAAGAGGAACGGTGGCTGCAATAAGACAGTACAAAACAACAAAATCCTGCGAGCCTTAAAGAACCCCCTATCTATCTGCCACTAACAAGCTGCAAATGTTAAACACGTCTCATACGTTCGTGCACATTAAAACCAAAATTGAATATACGCTGCGCTGGAATGGCTATGCACTTAATAATCTGTATCTTAATCTATAGTTATAGATCCACAAGAATATAATAATGTGCATAAAATAGTAAACATACAACTGGTGTAAAGTGCAAGTGCAAAATATAGCAAAACAAATAATGTGCACAAAATCTATAAACGCACAACTAAAACGCAAGTGCACATTTATATTTAGTTGTGCATTTTAGTTGTGCGTTTACAGATTTTTTGCACATGATTTGTTTTGCTATATTTTGCACTTGCACTTTACACCAGTTGTTTCACTCCTGCTGATTGGCTCCGAGAGGGCCATACCCAAACATCCAACCAGGCCTGGTTCTAGCCTGCCATGTGCACCTCACCGTTCACATGACCAGGCAAAACTTCAATCACGGCCCGGCCAGACTGGTGTTAGGGCTACATACACAATTAACCCTCAGTACTGTAGGGTCCTGAGACAAAAACTAAATTTACAATGCGTGTGACATTTGATCCCAAATGTCATCCACTACACCTGTGAATAAATAGTTGTGGAACCAATCATCTGAGTCTCCATTATTTCTTATGGGGAAATTCACTGCTTTGGATTACAAACATGTTTCTGGAACGAATTATGCTCGCAATCCAAGATTTTACTGTATATACACAATATGGTTTAGCGCTGCACTTAAAGAGGAAGTAAACCCTGATGTAGTAATTGTACTTACAATATAAAATGCAAGGATTTGCCATCTCAGTCTTGGTATTTGTATTTGAAAAGGTGTCCAGCGAATGTTAGGCAGGGAATATAACATTTATTCATTTATTTATTTATTTATAAAAAGGGTAGGTAGTACAGTAAGCACCCTTTACTACTGAACAGTAGATGTTGGCGGATATCAGGGAATGTTTTCTTTTGAACCAGCAAGGTTCCCAACACCTGATATGCACATACTTTTTGCAGGTCAGTGACTCACTAGTAAAGGAAGAATAAAGATGACAGCCCTGATATTTTAATGACATCAAAAAGCAGTCAGCCATGGCAGCGCCCGTATTTCTATAACGAGAGGACAGTAGGTGTGCAGTCCCAGGAACTCAAGCGTGATATCACACCAAATGCAAGCCCTAAGAGATATAATACGTTTAAAGCCAAATTCACCACAATGGGGGGCAATGCATGTTACATTGTGATGCTATTCTCTTTGACTGGTACCCCAACATACTAAGGTAATGCCCCTACATTTCAGCACACAACCCACGTGTTGCAGTGCATTGCCTCACCAAGAAAGGGTCACTTCTGATTTTTGGCACATCTGGTGTGTTGTGTCTTAACACAAAGATTGCTAACATGCAACTTAAAAACATTAAAATGTTTCAGTGGGCATTTAAGAGGTGGTGAGGTTGTATTATATTGCCTCTACAACACTTGTTTTGAGCCCTAAAAGCCCACGCCACTGCACCGCAATCAGGGTAATAGGGCAGTTCTGGAGAAGCCCCATTCACTTGCATAGGTTGCATTTGGCAGGCAGTAATGCCCACTGAATACGAGGGCAGGGATCATTTTTGCAGCGCCATGTGCCATTGCAGCCTGAGGGGAGGGGGGGCTTTGGGGTGCAGCTTAAGACCCCCTTCACACCGAGGCGGTTTTCAGGTGTTTTAGCACTAGAAATAGTTCAACTCAGAATTAAAAGAAGCTGGAAGTACGAATATTATGGGGGTGATGTGGGGTGATGTGAGGAAGTATAGATATGACTGTCCAAGTAACAAATATGGCCAAAATAGGACAGAATATTAACTTTCTCTGAGCAAGCTTGCTGCGCCTGCAAATACACTCGGAACTGCGTGAGATCATTTTATGCACTGCGCATGCGCAAACGGCATTTGCGCTCGTTCAAGTGCTCTGGTTCACTTCTATGGGTTTTTTTAAAGCTATTTTCACACAGGTCATGTTAGCAGACCTTTTTTAAGAAAAAAAAAATGAAGAAAAAAAAATGCGTGGAGGTCCCCCGAAATACCATACCAGGCCCTTCAGGTCTGGTATGGATATTAATGGGAACCCTATGCCAAAAAAAATGGCGTGGGGGTCCTCCTCAAAATCCATACCAGGCCCTTCAGGTCTGGCATGAATATTAAGGGGAAACGCACGCCAAAAAAAAAAAAATGGTGAGACCCTTATCTGAGCATGCAACCTGGCAGGCCGCATGCCCTCAACATTGGGAGGGTGCTTTGGGGTAGCGGCCCCCCAAAGCACCTTGTCCCCATGTTGATGAGGACAAGGCCTCATCCCCACAACCCTGGCCAGTGGTTGTGGAGGTCTGTGGGCAGGGGGCTTAACAAGGGGACCCCCAGATCCCAGCCCCCCCGTGTGAAATGGTAAGGGGGTACTTTCCTACCATTTCACCAAAATAGTGACAAAAGGGTTAAAAATGACAGGGGACGGTCTTTGACAAGTCCTTTATTAAAGTCTTCTTTCATCTTCTTTCTTCTGGTCTTCTTCCTTCTTTTCTTTATCCTTTGGTTTCTTCATCTTCTGCCTTCATTTTCTTCTTCCTCCGATCCGCTTCTTCTTGCTCCGGTTGTTCTCGTCCGGCATTTTCCTCCACGGTGTCTCTTCTTGGTAACCGTGCATCAGACAGATTATATAAGACCTGCCAGAAGAAGAGAAGCATCACACAGCGGGAGCCTCCCATTGTGCAGAGCAGCCCAAGAACCAAGAAGAGACGCCTTGGAGGAAGATGCCGGAAGAGAACACCGGAGCAAGAAGAAGCGGATTGGAGGAAGAAGAAGATGGAGGAAGAAGATGAAGAAACCGAAGGATGAAGAAAAGAAGAAGGAAAATGAAAGAAGACTTTAAAGTCTTTAAAGGACTTGTCAAAGACCGTCTCCTGTCATTTTTAACCCTTTTGTCACTATTTTGGTAAAATGGTAGGGTACCCCCTTACCATTTCACACAGGGGGGCGGGATCTGGGGGTCCCCTTGTTAAAGGGGGCTTCCAGATTCCGATAAGCCCCCCGCCTGCAGACCCTCACGACCACCGGCCAGGGTTGTGGGGATGAGGCCCTTGTCCTCATCAACATGGGGGCAAGGTGCTTTGGGGGGCCGCTACCCCAAAGCACCCTTCCAATGTTGAGGGCATGTGGCCTGGTACGGTTCAGGAGGAGGGGGCGCTCTCTCGTCCCCCCCCCCTTGTCCTGCGGCCTGCCAGGTTGGAGCGGGGTTCTCTTGGAGGGGAACCCATGCCATTTTTTTTTTAAAGTAAAGTCGCCTGGCCTGGGGCGACTTAAAGTCATGTTGTAAGTCGCTGCAAGTCGCGCTGTGATTCACACTCAAGTCGTGTCCAAGTTGTCTCCCAAAGTCTCGCTGGAAGTCGTGTTGCCCCTGTGTGAATAATAATAATTAATTAATAATACTGCGCTCGCTACTATGAGTTGCGCCGGCATATTCTGTGTTGCGCTTATGTGTGCGCCGGTTCATATGCTCACTTGAAAATTTACCTGGCGCACAAATGGAGGTATGAACCGGCGCAGCGCGTTCATGTTAGTAAATTAGACCCTCAGACTTCAATCATGTCAGATAGTATAGTGAGTTTGCCACATCCCTGTAACTTTACTGTTTTGTTATTTTTTTAATTCATGAAACAGTTTTTTTCCAAAAAAAGGCGTTTGAAAAATGATTGCGCAAATACCATGCAAGATAAAAAGTTGCAATGGCCAACATTTTATTCCCTAGGGTGTCTGCTAAAAAAACATATATAGGGCCAGTTCACACCAGATGCAGTTCTGTTCAGTTCAGTGTGCATTTTCTGCGCTAAAAATGCATGCACAGTGTTTTCCATGTATTCCAATGGCTCTAGTTCACACCATGCATTTAGCTTCTGGTCAGTTTCCGTACGGTTTCTGGTGCAGAAACTGACTGGAACTGACTGTATTGGTGCAGAAAAAAACGGAACTGCATGGAACTGCATCTGGTGTGAACTGGCCCTAATGTTTAAGGGCTCTGAGTAATTTTTTAGCAAAAAAATTATGATTTTTACATGTAGGATAGAAGTGCCAGAATAGGCCCGGTATTGAAATGGTTAAAAAGTAGCCTTTGGCTCCAGTCCAGTGGCTAGGCTGAGCTGATGTCATCAGTCTGCTATAAGGCCCCTTTCACACCGAGGCCGGAGGGCTCTCACACTGGAGCGGTGCTCTGGCAGGATGGTGAAAAAAGTCCTGCTAGCCGCATCTTTGGAGCGCTGAAGGAGCGGTGTATTCAACTGCTCCTTAACCGCTCCTACCCATTGAAATCAATGGGGCAGTGCGGCTATACCGCCGGCAAAGCCCCGCTGCAGTGGCACTTTGCGGGTGGTTTTAACCCTTTTTCGGTCGCTAGCGGGGGTTAAAGCGATGGTAAAGCGGCGCTAAAAATACTGCCGCTTTACTGCCGACGCCCGCACCGCCCCAGTGTGAAAGGGGCCTAAGAAAGCATTTTCTCAGTCTCTTTACCCCCAGTGATCACACTGCAACACTACAATGTATGCAACAAGTCATAAGGTGAGAGAATGCAGCAGGGGCTGATCTGTGTCATTACAGGCAGAAGCTGCAAAGGCACCAAGATTACATGACTATGTCATCCCTTATCAGTTTTTTATTCCAGGTAGTTCATAGTGACCCCAGGTCATGTGAAACAAAGATGGTACAAAAGTGGAGCTGCTCAGTCCTGGGCGGGTGCTGCGATTCAGAGGAGGGGTCATGGTGACTGTGATGGATGGTGCCGTGCATAGGAAGGGAGTCACCAGCATTTATATATATATTTTCTAGATTTATCGAGGACATGTCAGATAAATAAAATAGCCAATATTTTAGGGCCTTGCAGGGTCCTCCTTAACTCAGTGAGAAAGGAGACCCTGTGAGACCCAGAAGCATTGGCTGTTTGCCTATGTAACATTATGGGATGTATTTAGAAAAAAATGTGCAGCGCTATTTGTCCTGTGAAACTGCATGTAGATTCTGTGTGAAAAAAGTGAATATTGTTAGGCCATTTTCTCTGAAGATCGGATGATTTTCATTCATAAGATCAGGAAGGAATCCGAAAAATGCTGCATTATAGCCACTAGATGGAGCTGATGATTGTAGGAAATCAACACTTTTTTTTACTATGATTGCCAGCTCCATCTAGTGGCTATAATGGGATATTCTCTTGATTCACACTAATCTTTTTAATGAACAACATCCAACCTAGATAAGAAATAACCTAGTAACAGTCAGTTTGGCCAACTTTTGCACGGGAGGATCATACATGCAGTTTCGCAGGATGAATAGCTCTGAGGTCACTGATCAGTGACTGCAGCCACTGATTGACAAATGTTTTCCAACATCCACAATCTATAGAAGTTGATCTAAAGATCAACCGCACATGGATCGAAATTTGGCCAGTCTCTGCTGAAACAGCTGAATATCGATCTACCTATAGCCAGCTTAAAGGGGTTTGTTAGTCTCTTTAAAGAAATTAAAAATTAGCACTTAAAAATACTGTAGCTGCTGATTTTTAATAAAAAAAAAACACTTACCTGTCCAGGGATAGGTAAGGGACATCTGGCTCTCCACTGCACATGTGCAAGTCACCCTGTGCTTGAAAAGACCCACAGCCTCCTGGGACCTATGACATGTCCCAGGAGGTAGTGGGCAGGGATGGGAGGGTGGACTGTCCTCGGGATCAGGGCCTGTGCAAGGATTTTTATCTACGCAGGTGAAGGTGCATTTTGCAAGCCAGGAGTGTGTGAAAAAAAACACATGTATGCAGAACAGTTAAAAGGATAGTTCACCTTTACAAGGAATGCTTGTAGGTTAACCACTTTAAGACTGGACCTCTTTTTTAGATGTGTTGTTTACAAGTTAAAAACATTTTTTTTTGCTAGAAAATTACTTAGAATCCCCAAACATTATACATTTTTTGTTCTAACACCCTAGAGAATAAAATGGCGGTCCTTGCAATACTTTCTGTCACACCGTATTTGCGCAGCGGTCTTACAAGCGCACTTTAAAAAAAAACAAAATACACTTTTTTTAATCAAAAAATAAGACAGCAGTAAAGTTAGCCCATTTTTTTTATATTGTGAAAGATAATGTTACGCCGAGTAAATTGATACCCAACATGTCACGCTGCAAAATCGCACCCGCTCGTGGAATGGCGACAAACTTTTACCCTTAAAAATCTCCATAGGCGACATTTTAAAAATTCTACTGGTTGCATGTTTTGCACTACAAAAGAGTTCCAGAGCTAGAATTATTGGTCTCTCTCTACCAATCGCGGTGATACCTCCCATGTGTGGTTTGAACACCGTTTTCATGTATGGGCGCTACTCACGTATGCGTTCGCTTCTACACGCGAGCTTGGTGGGACGGGGCTTGTTTAAAAAAAAAAAAATCTTATTTATTTTACCTTTTACGTTTTATTTTTACACTGTTTTAAAAAAAAAATAATCTGTCACTTTTATTCCCATTACAAAGAATGTAAACATCTCTTGTAATAGAGAAAAAGAATGACAGGACCTCTTAAATATGAGATATGGGGTCAAAAAGACCTCAGATCTCACATTTACACTAAAATGCAAAAAAATTTAATAAAATAAAATGCCCCTTTAAGAGCTATAGGCAGAAGCAGGGGCGGACTGACCATTGGGCCACTCGGGCACTGCCCGAGGGCCCCGTGCCACTAGGGGGCCCCATCAGGGTTGCCAGCCTCAGTAAAACCAGGGACAGTATGTAAAAATCGGTGTTTTTTTTTTACATCTGTCTCTGAAATGTCCCTTACCGACATCCTTTTGGTCTAAAAATCCTGAGATTATAGCTGCCCCAACTCTCCAGTACCTTCTCAGCCAATAGAAACATGTCTGTGTATACTGTGTGTGTTTGTGTATACTGTGTGGCCCCATAATGTCTGATTGCCTGAGGGTCCCATAATCTCCTATTGCCAGGGGGCCCCATGAGTTGTCAGTCAGCCCCTGGGTGGAAGTGACGTTATGAAGTCGCTTCCACCCTGCAGTGTCATGGAGATGGGTGGGGGCCATCTTCCCCTCACTCGTCTCCATGTCAGCCCAAGGGAAAGACGGGATTGCCTCCGCCGCTGCCGGTGGCTCCGGTAAGCGGCGGAGAACAATGGATCACGGGGATGGGGGGGGCCCTCTCTCGCCATAGATAAAAGTGAACACGGGGAACACGGGGATACCGGGGTTATGGCAGCTAGCTGCTGCCATAACAACGATATCTGTCCCCAAAGTAGGGACATACATTGGCGTGCGGCGGTCCGGAAGTGGTTAAGGACCAGAAGGATTTACCCCCTTCCCGACCAGGACATTTTTTTTTCAGATATGGCACTGCATTACTTTAACTGACAATTGCGCGGTCATGTGACGCTGTACCCAAATAAAATTTCTGCCCTTTTTTTCCCACAAAGCTTTCTTTTGGTGGTATTTGATCACCTCTGTGGTTTTTATTTTTTGCGCTATAAACAAAAAAAAGACCAACAATTTAGAAATAAAAAACAATATTTATTACTTTCTGCTGTAAAACATAGCCAATAAAAATCTAATTTCTTCATCAGTTTAGGCCAATATGTAGTCTGCTACATATTTTTGATTAAAAAAAATCCCAATAAGCGTATATTGATTGTTTTGAGAAAAAGTTATAGTGTCTACAATATAGGGGATAGATTTATGGCATTTATTATTATTATTATTATTATTATTATAAATTTTTACTAGTAATGGATCAGTGATTTTTTTAGTGGGACTGCGACATTGCGGCAGACAGAAAGTACATATTTGCCAGCACACCAAGAATCGGCACAAAGTGGTGTCCAAACGGGTAGTTTATTGCATTATCACAACACAAGAAAGGTACAACGTTTTGGAGTCACGCAGGACCCCTTCATCATGTGATGCCTTGCACCTTTCTTGTGTTATGATCATGTAATAAACTACCTGTTTGCATGCCACTTTGTGCCGATCCTTGGTATGCTGGCAAATATATGCTGGCCTGACTGGAATATTCCCAGGATGTTGCTAATTGAGGCCTAGTCATCACTGCTCATCTCCACCATCACAGGAGTGAGCTCTTTAACAGATTCAAACCCCCTCACATGCTCTTTCTCTCCTCTGATGCAGTAGCTCTAAGCTCAGCATTTGAGAGCTCACTCCTGTGATGGTGGAGGTGAGCAGTGATTACTAGGCCTCACTTAGCAACATCCTGGGAGTATTCCAGTCAGGCTTCATAAGGTAAATAAATGGCCTACACCTATAGCAAGGCCATTATTCAACTTCAGTCAGAGCTGCGCAGTTTGTTTTTATCTACAGATGCCCCTTATCTGCATAGGCAGTTTTGTGGTAAAGGTGAACTATCCCTTTAAAGATCTGAATTCCCAGCAAGTGACTGCGGATTCAGATTTTACTGCCCCCTTTCTATGCTGGCACTATAAGACGGTTTCCTAAGCCATCTTATGTTTGTGCTGACCTTGCCCGGGATCACCTCCTAGATGATCCGAGTGGAAGTGGGAGTGGGTACCTGTCAAATCTAGGTACTTTCTTCAAAAGAAAGTGAGGGGGAGATAACATGGAACTTCCCTGTTCAGGTGAAGTTCCACTTTAGGGGACGGTGGGTCTAAGAATTTCTGAACAGTCTCACAGTGGTTTTGTCCCCACACAGACTATGGCTGGCCATACTTGGTCGAATTTTGAAAGAATTTTCAGAAACTTTGTGCATTTGTGATCACCATTGATTCAAAATTCAGCCAACCAAGCTTTCAATTGCTATAGAAAACAATTTTCGTGGCTGGGAATCTTCTTTTCTTTCTGGGAATTTTCTTTTCTTGCACATGCGCATTTCTTTTTCGATTACATTTCACGCACAATTCTCCCATCATTAATTAGAAAATCGTTTGTTTTCCCAAACATTTCCAACATGTCTGATTACTCATGTAACGCTGGGCAGATCCCGGCCCCTTACCACGTGATCAACTGTCAGCCAATGACAGCTGATCACGTGATGTAAACAGATGATCGGTAATCGTTTTTCTTTCTCCTCATGCTGACAGCGTGAGGAGAAAAAAAAAGCTGATCACCGGCTTCTGTGTAAGGGACATCGGTCCTGGAGAGGAAAAGGCACAACCATCTCATCTGTGCCAACCAGTACTGCCTGCCAGTGCCCTCACAATGCATATCAGTGCCCACCAGTGTAAATCAGTAGCACCAATCAGTGCCAACTATCAATGCCTAGGAGTGTCACCAGTGGTGCCAATCAATGTCTCATTAGTGACACCTAGCAGTGCTGCCTATCAGTGTCACTTACCAGTGCTAATCAATGTCCACTGCCACCCATCAGTGCCCATCATTGCCACCTATCAGTGCCAGCTATCAGTGTCACCTATTAGTGCCCTTCAGTGCCACCTATCAATGTCCTTCAGTGCCGCCCATCAGTGCCACCTCTCAGTGCCCATCAGTGCCACTCCTCAGTGCCACCTCTCAGTGCCTATCAATGCAGCCTATTGGTGCCTATCAGTGCAGCCTATCAGTGCCCATCAGTGCAGCCTCATCAGCGTACATCAATGAAGGAGAAAAACTACCTGTTTGCAAAATTTTATAACAAACTATAAAACGGTTTTGTATTTTTTTTCAAAATTTTCAGAAAGCTCTATTTGTGGAGAAAAAAATGATAAAAATTTAATTTGGGTACAGTGTTGTATGACCGCGCAATTGTCATTCAAAATGTACCAGGCACTGAAACATGAAAATTGGTCTGGGCAGGAGGGGAAGTAGGTGTTATTCCAATTTAGCTGCAAATTCATGAATTTTCTGAGTACTATGATCTCTGCAAGAGATAATACTTTATCTGATGCCAGGACCATTAATTTAATTGCATAATTGTTAATTCTCATTTTTTGTTAACTTCTTCAGATCCGCACTATAGCCCAATGACGGCTACAGCGCGGACCTACTTTTCCGGGAGTACGTCAATAGACGTCCTCCTGTGCCTGACCAGCGTGCTCTGTGATCAGCGAGTCTATGACCAGGTGATCAGCTGTTAGCCAATGACAGCTGATCATGTGGTGTAAACAGAGCCGGTAATTGGCTAATTTTTTCTCCTCGCACTGATAGCGTGAGGAGAAAAAAAGAAGCTGATCTCCGGCGGCTCTCAGAGGGACATCTGTCCTGATCAAGGAGAGCTGCTGCCAGCTTATCTTTGCCCACCTGTGCCAGCTACCAGTGTACAACAGTGCCGCCTACCAGTGCCCACCAGCACCACCTACCAGTGCCCACAGTGCCACCCATCAGTTCCCACAGTTCCCCCTATCAGTGCCACATCAACAGTGCTGCCCATCAGTGCCATCTTATCAGTAGCCATCAGTGCCGCCTTATCTGTGCCTATCAGTACCGCCTTATCTGTCCCCATCAGTGTTGCCTTATCAGTGCCGCCTTATTTGTGCCTATCAGTGCAGCCTATCAGTGCCCACCAGTGCACCCCATCAGTGCCCACTAGTGCCGACTCATTAGCGTATATCAATGAAGGAGGAAAATTACATGTTTTCAAAATTTTTAACAAACTAAAATTTTCCATCTTTTTTTGTTTGTTTAGCAAAAAATGAAAACCCCAGCTGTGATTAAATACCACCAAAAGAAAGCTATATTTGTGTGATAAAAAATTATTAAAATTTCATTTGTGTACAGTGTTGTATGACCGCACAATTGTCATTCAAAGTGCGTCAGTACTGAAAGCTGAAAATTGGTCTGGGCAGGAAGGGGGTTTAAGTGCCTAGTAAGCAAGTGGTTAATCTAGGAGGTTGTACAGCAAAGCTCTGTAATATAAAGCCATCATATAAAGAAATACATATACTGTACATCTGTGGAGTTTAATAGCTCTTTCACACAGTGACTTCTTGTAGGATCGGTCTTCCTTTAATAAAGGCGAACTGGAGCTGTAGGCCCACAGTTATCAAATAAAAGAAGACAGATTCAACCTGACGTGAGGTTATAACCAATAAAAGTGCTGATAATGTTACGTCATAAATGTCACTGACAGAGGACACTTTTAAAGCCACATCAACCATAGAATTATTGCCTTATAGCACCCAAAATAGTGAAATCATTTTTTTTTTTTTATTAAGTCTGTATTTGCGATTTTTTTTTTTTATGTACCAGTAGTAACTGAGAAAAAAAAATGACAATACCCCTTCCTACCATGACCCCAAAGTGACAGCTAATCTATAGTGTCTAACAAGTGAGAATATATTGCACTGATTGGTGCTTAAAATGTACTATTAATTACTTGCAATGCATGCAATGTAGTATGGCCTAGCAAGTAAATAAATTAAGTTTGACCTTAATCAATAGAACAGGGCAGGCTTATCACAAGGTCTGCCAACTAGGTTCCTATTAAATAGTGCGCACTGATTAATCCATCTATAAGTCACAGTAATACACATGTGGTGCAGTTGACAGGGGGGGAAGTATTTCAACTTACTTAAAAATTGTAATTTGGGTCAAGTATAAAAGCTAAAATAGAGGAAAATATGATATCAAGCAAATCAGATGGCAGCTGTCATTTATACAAAACAGAGCAGTAAATGAAAGGAAGGATTCCTGGCCGCCACAGGGATTTTAAACTGGTCACATGACCAGTAACCCTGACCTCCTACTCTCTTGTATTTTAGGGGTGTAAGCCAAATGATTACACATACAGCAATGTGTAACTTGAGATTTACTCGATAAGTACTGGATAAATTTACAATACAAGGTTTATATAAGGCCTAATTCACACAGGGCATTTTAATATGTGCCCCATGCAGGACGGTGGTTTACTAGCATGGGGATGCAGAAGTGTTTTGTGCCTCCCTGTGCAGGCAGTCCCATGGGGGAGATTTACTAAAACTGAAGCACACAGAATCTGGTGCTGCTGTGCATAGCAACCAATCGGCTTTCAGGTTTTATTGTCAAAGCTTAACCACTTCAATACTGGGCACTTTCCCCCCTTCCTGCCCAAGCCAATTTTCAGCTTTCAGCGCTGTTGCTGTTTAAATGACAATGCTACGCTGTACTCAAACAAAATTTTTATCATTTTCTTCCCACAAATAGAGCTTTCGTTTAGTGGTATTTGATCTCCTCTGCGGCTAAACAAATAAAAAAAGACCGAAAATGTTGAAAAAAAAAAGATTCTGTTATAAAGTTTTGTAAATAAGCACATTTTCTCTTCACTGATGGGCACTGATGAGACTGCACTGCCGGGTACAGATAAGGTAGCACTGATGAGCACAGATGAGGTTGCACCAATGAGATGGAACTGATGAGTTGGCACTGATGGGCACTGGATGGCCACTGATAGGCGTCACTGATTGGCACTGATAGGTGGCACTGATATGCAGCACTAATGGGCACTCATAGGCGGCACAAATGGGCACTCATAGGTGGGACAGATGGGCACTGAAAGGCTGCACCAATGGGTACTTATGGGTGGCACTGATGGGCACTGATAGGTGGGCATATATGGGCACTGATAGGTGGCACTGATGGACACTGGCAGGTATTGCTGGTGGGCACTGATTTGCATTGGCATCATGTGTGGGCACACATTGCCGCCCATGGCCCCCAGGGATGCCATCCCTGGAGACTGAGCCCTTCAGGAACTGACTACTCAGCTACCTAGCATTCTTATTGCTGCCTGCAGGTTTGACTGCTCTGATGTGTATCAATAGTTCAACTGGGCCCCAACGTTAGCCAGCTGAAGAGTTAAGACTACATACTGCCCCTTTTTAGTTGCTACACATTTTTTTCCCATTGCTTAGATTAAGAGGTGCCTCTCAGAAGACATTTTACCAGACCCTAGCCTTTCTCTTAAACTGCACTGCAAAACCAGTTACAATATTCTTATCCACACTGCAGTTTATGCTTATATGCACTGCTTATTGCTAACTTTGCTTATCTATGGGTTGATTCCAGTCTAGTTGTACAGATCTATTCTAAATTACCTTGGTATAATATTTATACTGTCTAGAAAACTGTGTCTGATATCTTATATCTGTGTCTGATATCTTCTGTATGCAAATTTATGCTCAAACCACCATTTATTTTAACCCGTACCAATACATTGATTTCATTTACCACTAAGTGGTCTAGTGTCTATTTTCTGGTATTAATTTGCAGTCAAGTTAAAAGGTACCTAAAGGTATACTCATGTTTTTATAAGTGCTTACAGTGACTTTCATTTAACCAGGTGTGTCAGAGGGCCTGAGGTTATTCTTCTGTATGCAAATTTATGCTCAAACCACCATTTATTTTAACCCGTACCAATACATTGATTTAATTTACCACCAAGTGGTCTAGTGTCTATTTTATGGTATTAATTTGCAGTCAAGTTAAAAAGGTACCTAAAGGTATACTTATGTTTTTATAAATGCTTACAGTGACTTTCATTTAACCAGGTGTGTCAGAGGGGCTGAGGTTATTCTTGGATTAAAGGAGCAGAACAGAGAACCCAAAATACTTGGCAGCTCCCTCGGGGGTTGTGTTAAACTTTAGGGGTTTTTTTCTGCTCTCTTCTGGATTAACTGTGGGTATAGGGTTCTTTATATGGAGGTTATCTATTCATAATATTTCCTCCCCCACGTGCCTCTTCCCCTGACTTCTCTGTCAAGATCAATGGTGCAACCATCAACCCATCCCACATGCCAGGCTGCTAGATGTTATCCTGGACTTTGAACTCTCCTTTTGGGCCCACATCCAATTACTTTCCAAAGTGCCTCAAACTCAGGAACATCTCCAAAATATTCCTTTTCCTAAAAAATGACATCACAAAGCTTCTAATCCATTCTCTGGTTATCTCTCACCTCGACTACTGCAACTCCCTCCAGATGACGTCGCTCTGACGAAACGCGTAGGGCGTGGCCTAGGACGTGCACCTCATACTGCTATACAGGCAGCAACGCCAGCGCAGCCATTTCAAAGGCGAATTGTTTTATGAAATATTGTGAGTAGTTTGGATTTTAGATAAATAAATCGTTAACAAACAGTGTTGCACTATGGTTGTACTTCTGTTTCCTCCCTCATGCACTTGCTAAACGGACTATTTGCGGAAGTAAAAGGGCGAACATTCCCCCAGCACAGCAGGAGCAGAGCCCAAGGAAAGCTGCACAGTGGCTTATACTGTGACTGCTCGGCTAACCCTTTCAGGGTTCTCTGTCTGGTGAGCGCAATTATTTCTCTGACACTGAGTGGCGCACCGGAGAAGATTGTTCCTAACCTTTCTGCACTAGTCACTTTGGTCTACCCTTTTTACTTGAAGAGACTTTATGCGTTTTTTCGAGCAACTGTGTGATGCGATTTGAAAAAGTTTGTTTGGGCATTGAAAGAATTCTTTTTGTTTTTGCTGTTCTTGGACTGTCACTCTTGGGACTCATAATATAGAGCACAGTTTACAGACCACTAATATAGTGGCTTGTGGTTTGCATATGATCTCTCTCACTTAGCATATATGGTTTATTTATTTACATTTTTATGAAATATTTTCACTATTCTTTGGTTATAACACATGTGTACTTTTTGAGTTGCATGCCAACAAGAAAAATTGTCCTTTCTACACAACACGCATTTATAAGAAGTATATATATAATATTTGGTAGGTACCACCTATAAGGTGGTCCTCAGGAGACCACACATTTCACATCAATTCACAGTATTTATTTATATTATTTTCCGGGGCAATAAACAGGGCCATCTATTTATTACACTGATTAGATCTCTACACACCTTTTTGACACCAGGATATTTGTTAGAAAAGGTTTTAGCGCCACAGCTTAATTCATACTTTTTCCCTCCTCATTAGCTTAACTTTGAATAGGCTAAACCCTCTTCAGTCCATTATGAATGCTGCTGCCAGACTCCTCCACCTAACAAATCATTCTGCTACCCCCCTCTGCCAATCCCTCCATTAACTACCACTCATCCAACAAATTAAATTCAAAATACTAACAATAACTTACAAAGCCATCCACAACTGTAGCCCCCGGCTACATCACCAGCCTAGTTTCAAAATACCAACCTAATTGATCTCTTCGTTCCTCTCAAGACCTCTGGCTCTCTAGTTTCCTTGTCCCCTCCTCCCATACTCACCTCCAGGACTTGTCCCGAGCCTCTCCCAGGCTATGGAACCTCCTATCCCAATCTGTCTGACTATCTCCAACTCTATCCACTTTTAGGCGATCCCTGAAACCTTTTCTCTTCAGAGAAGCCTATCCTGTTTCCACCTAATAACTGTACTTTTATTTTCTCCATCGGCCCATCCCTCACAGTTATTACCTTTTTGTATCACTTACCCTCCCTCTTAGCCCTTGTACACACGGTCGGATATTGCGATGCACAATGTCCGACAGGACCGTGTTGTCGGATAATCCGACAGTGTGTGGGCTCCATCGGACTGTTTCCATCGGAGTATCCGACAGACCAAGTTTTCCAACTTGTCTATAAAATTTTCTGACAACATGCTCCGATCGGACTTTGTCCGATCATGTGTAGAGAATTCCGATCGGACAAAGTGCCACGCATGCTCAGATCAAATTCCTAGACCAAAGCTATTGGCTACTAGCGTGAACGTAGTCCCATCGTAACGAAATAACCTCATCACGTTAAGTACCATCAGATTTTCTGACAACTTTGTCCAACTGTGTGTATGCAACAGTTTCAGACAAAATCCGTCAAACAAAATCCGTCGGACAAAATCCGACGGATTTGGTTGTCGAAATGTCCGACCGTGTGTACAAGGGCTAAGATTGTAAGTTCTAATGAGCAGGGCCCTCTGATTCCTCCTGTATTGAACTGTATTGGAACTGCCCTAAGTTGTAAAGTGCTAGGTAAACTGTTGGTGCTATATAAATCCTGTACACTAGTAATACAAGTAATATTTATTTAAATTATAACACACATACACCAGCAACTCGAAAGCTTCTTCATTATTTGAGCAACACAGCAAGGACAAAATTCATAATGCTAATGTGTTTCGGCCAAAGTCTTCCTCATAGCATGCTAACTTCACAACACAGTGGTAAAGCTTGGGTGAGTTTTGTTGCTTCATTAATATTTATTTATTTATTCTGTTTATTTATTTATTATTGGTTGAACTATATGGACTTTTTTAAACTTGATTGACTATCTTCACACCAGCAACTTTGAAGAATACATTTTACCGTTGGGCCCTATGGGTTAAGTTTACACCAATATGCTGCGTAAGACACTTTGCAGTTATTTATTTTTTTCATGTTTCAACATGCTATAATCCATCACATGCTGCAGTACATACCAATAACATTGAAATTTAGAACCAGAAATAAAGCACCGCAATGCAAGTTGAAGCGGTAGTAAAGCCTGCTTTATGATTTTTACCTACAGGTAAGCCTATAATAAAATTAAATACCTGTAGGTAAAATTAATATCTCCTAAACGTGCACCATTTAGGAGATATTCTCCCTGGGGGCAACCAGAGACATCACCAGCGCATGCGCTCTGCAGGTTTGAGGTACTTTGACGGAACTTCAGAGCTTCATGCAGTAACCAAGGGCGCGGGAGTGACGTCATCGCGGCTCAGGCAAATCACACGCGGAAGAAAGACCGGGGGAATATGTCAGCTATCTCAGCGGTGACAGCACAGCGCTGGAGGGCTTTGTTGTAAGGTAAGTATTTCATAATGTGCTAGTGTGCGATGCATACTAGCACATTATGACATTATCTTACAGGTGTTTTTTTTTTTCAGCGTTTGCAAACGCTTTAACAATGCTTTGCAGCATAGCAGGCATTAAACTGCACACCTTTGTTATATGCATGATAATGCACACTGTGGTGTTATAGTTTCCCCATAAGACAAAATGATGTACTCTTCTCTATATACTGGTAATGTTTTTATCCTGACTGAAGTTCTCCTTTAGGAATGCAGTCACCTGAGGATTTGTACTGAGCTGCAGCTAAATGTCACGCTGACTATTCCGTGTAATGCCATGCTTATTTATGGAAAGTTGCCTGTTTGCGTTTAAAATGTTTTACTATAGTGACCCACAAATGTTTCTACATAAAGAGTATTGATAGTAGTGATTGCAGAATTTAGTATAGACAATATCTTGTCTCACTGTCGTGTTAACCTTTTCAACTACACGCATTGTAATTTCTTTAAGTAATGAGAAAGAAAAGCGCGAGATGTGGCCATAAAGGAGTAGAGAAGCCATTCAATCACCTGGCATTACCAGTGGCAGAAACAATCTCCTTATCCTGCCCTTAATTATTGTAAAGCGACCTCCGCTCGGTTTGCCCTTTGCCGGCCTGCCAGAGATCTCTCTGGAGAGCTTCTGGCTTCAAGTACCTTTTCACTTTGTCAACATGTCCTCTACAGAAATAGAAAATGAGACTGTCACTTACTGTCTCTGAGTAATCTACAGGCCGTGAGTGGAAAATAGTTACATTTTAATATGGGTGAAAGCTTAAAGGGAGCCCGTGGTTTGTCAATGCGGGGCAAAATAAGAGGTCCACTTTAATGTCAGCCTTCACTTTCCCACTGCCATGTTCAGCCACCAAGACTGCAGAGAGGAAGCCCTCCTCTTGGAGCTTACACAGGGCTCAGGACTCCCCACCTTCTTGTGTGCCTGCAATTGTCAAGTGCCAGCAATACCACACAGGGCCGGGACAAGGGGTGCCACCTTTTCTTCAAGCCAAACCCGAACAGTTTAATGGCGCACAGCAATTTTCTTTTTAGTACATGCTATCTAATTGTAAAATACCTGGGACACCTTTTGGGTTACCCAAAGAGAGTACTAATGAGGTGAGTGAACAGTAGCTGTGGCCAAATTGCATTAACAGTGGGTGGGGGGGGGGGGGACTTAAAGGGGCATGGTTAATTAAAACAAAAGCATTCGTGTACCCATTAAATATGATTTGATTAATAAAAGAAATGTCAGTTAATATATGAAACTAGCCTGCCATAAATGTGGACATTGTCAGCCAGTAAAGCAGTGGATGGTGTCAGTAGAGCAGTGGATGGTGTCAGTAGAGCAGTGGACTGTGTCAGTAGGGCAGTCGACGGTGTCAGTAGGGCAGTGGACGGTGTCAGTAGGGCAGTGGACGGTGTCAGTAGGGCAATGGATGCTGTCAGTAGGACAGTGGACGGTGTCAGTAGAGCAGTCTACATCCATTCAAAACCTGAATCAGCTCTACTGAACCCAACCCCATACAAACTGTTCATAAAGTGGTACTGTGCATTCTACAACGCTTTCAAGTACCTTTTTAATTACAAAAAAAAAACAGAAAATGTAAAGCAATCCAGAGGCACCCCACAAATACAGAAGAAAATAACATTAAATATCAGACAGTGCCTGTGCCCCCCATTACAGCAAGACAAAAAAAAAAACTTACCTTCCAGTAGCTGCTGCAGGGATGTGTGTGTGTGTAATACCACTAGTCTGTAATACCACGCTTTTTCCTGCAAAAGTGTCCCTGGTTACTAGGACACCAGTCCAGTGGCCCTCCATTCAATGTTTCTGGTGGCATCGGCACAGGGGAAGAAGAGTGGGGGTGTATGCTGTTTGGGGGTAGTTGACAAAGGGGGAGGGGGTAGCTGAAAGAAGAGGAGGGTAGCTGACAGAGGAGGAGGGTAGCTGACAGAGGAGGAGGGTAGCTGACAGAAGAGGAGGGTAGCTGACAGAGGAGGAGGGTAGCTTACAGAGGAGGAGGGATAGCTGACAGAGGGGGGATAGCTGACAGGAGAGGGGTAGCTGACAGAGGGGGTGGCTGACAGAGGAGGTGTGGCTGACAGAGGAGGGGGCTGACAGAGAGGAGTGGGGGCTGACAGAGAGAAGGGGGGCTGACAGTAAGGAGGGGGGCTGACAGAGAGGAGTGGGAGCTGACAGAGAGGAGGGGGGCTGACAGAGAGGAGTGGGGGCTGACAGAGGGGATGATTGACACGAAGGGGGCTAACAGAGCAGATGAGAGCGACCTCAGGAGACACACAGCATGAGGCAGGACTCCAGGAGCAAGCAGGCACAATTATCCACAGTCCTGCCCTGCCTCCACATCACAGACCCTCATGTCTGCCAGCCTGCACATGACCCGTTCCGTTCAGCCAAACACAGGGCACCTGCTGGGCTCAGAGCGCACTGAGGTTCCGGCACTGTGTGATAGTGATAGCAGGCACGGGATGCGCAGTGCCTCTCTAGATGTTGCGGCTGGGGCCAGAGATCCGCTGCCACTGGCCACAAGACGGTGGTATGTGTGCCAGGGTTTCCGGCTGGTACAAACCCAGGCACATATGTCAAAACCCGGACTGTCCGGGTCAAAACCAGACAGCTGGCAACCCTAGCCGGGGCAAGGGGTACCCTGGGCACTGTGATATTATGTGATGTGAGGGGGGGCACCACAAGGAGGTGGGGGAGGGAATTAGTATTGGGAGAAAGAATTTGGGGGGCATCGGGGGGGGGTAAGAATTTTTCTAGGAGGGGAAATTTGGGTGTGTGTGCTAGGAGTGATGATGCAGGGAGATTTGTGTTGGGAGGGGGATGGGAGAAGAGGATTTGTGCTAGGAGGGTCGATTTGGGGGGTTTGTGCTAGATTAGGTGATATGGTAGTGAGGGGAGGGGATTTTTGATTTTTGGTGTGCTAGGGGTGTTTGTGCTGGGAGGGACAATTGAAGTAAGGGGGGGGGGAGAAAATGTGTACTCGGAGGGGAAATTTGAGGGGTGGAAGATTTGTGCTAGGAGGGGTGATATTTATGCTTTTCTGGCTGAGGGTGAATGAGAACTGTGTGCCTGGCTGGACAGGGTGACAGACGGACTACAACACTCAACAGCCCTCAATAGGGTACCACTACATATCTTTCATGGTAGGCAAGAGGTTTAAGCTGAAAATTTGATGACACTCATTTCTATACTAGCAATTATTCCTCCTTGAGTAGATGTCTAAGTAACTCATCTGTCCTCGCCTTGTGCCACTAATACAGCTGGTGTGTATTAAACGCTCAGAGAGACTGCCGCTGATTGACTCCCATACTAGCTCAAGTCATAGACAACCAGAGTGCAATGATGGTGTATTATTACAATACGGGCAAATGTGGGAAAAGGCAAAATCAAGTAGTAGAGAAAAGGTGCTTTCACATAAACCTACCAAATATTTTTTTCCCTACAACTAGTCATAAGTTCTAACAGTGACAACATTTTTCTAAGCTGGTAATTATTTCTTTATAAGGTCACAACCTCACCTCCAGAAACATATCTCATGTCTGCAGGATGCCCAAGCAACTTTTCTGCTCTTAAGCTGCCCATAAATTAATAATTTTTTTTTTCCATTCAAGCAGCTGGTCAAAAAAAAAAAAAAAAAGAAGCGATTCCCCTATTCACACAATTTGAGGTGAATGTGGGAATCCCTCCCGCTGAGCTATTGTGTTCTGACAGCAGGGAGGCTTCTCTGTCAATATACACTGATTAATCATCGGCTATAGCCTGCGGCACTAATCGCTCAGGGAAAAAACCTCAACAGACTTGGTTGATCTCTGTGCAACCAGCCTGTAGGCAGGTGCAGTCTGTACTCCCTGCTGCAGGTGGCGCTCATCCAAAGCAGCAATGCAGAAGGGGAAGGAATCTGTGAGGAACTTGGTTCCTCTATAACTTCCTGTGGTCACAAGGAGACAGCTGTCTGATTGGACGTTGGCACCCCATGTGACTCCAGAGGCCATCTTAGGACAGGCAGAGTTCATTTAACCACGCACCAACCGTATACTGTATATATAAGGCAGCAAGGTGGCTCTCCTGTGTATGATCCTGCACTTCCGGGTCAGGGACGGAGTCGATGTCAGCCAGGACCCACCGTTCAGGACAGAAGCAGAACGGTGGTCTGCCTATGTAAACAAGGCAGATTGCCCTTCTGTCCGGAGGGAAGGCACACATTTAACCCTTTCATTGCCCCTGATGTTAACCACTTTGTCAGTGTCATTAGTACAGTGACAGTGCATATGTTTAGCACTGATCACTGCATTGGTGTCACTGGTCCCCAAAAAAGTGTCACTTAGTATTTGATTTGTCTGCCGCAATATCGCATATAAGTCGCTGATCGCTGCCATTACTAGTAAAAAAATTAAAATAAATAAAAATTCCATAAAATATCCCATAGTTTGTAGACACTATAACTTTTGCGCAAACCAATCAATATACCCTTATTGGGAATTTTTTACCAAAAATATGTAGCAGAATACATATTAGCTTAAACTGATGAACAAATTTTATTTGGTACATTTTTTATTGGACGTTTTATAGCAGAAAATAAAAAAATATTGTTTTTTCTTTTTCAAAATTGTCGGCCTTTTTTTGTTTATAGCGCAAAAAATAAAAACTGCAGAGGTGATTAAATACCACCAAATGAAAGCTCTATTTGTGGGAAAAAAAGGACATACCTTTTATTTGGGTAAAGCATCGCACGACTGCAAAATTGTCAATTAAATTACCACAGTGCCGTATCGCAAAAAATGGCCTGGTCATTAAGTGGGGTAAATCTGTAGCTGAAGTGGTTAAGACTCCGGGTCCAGAGTTGGGTGTGCTTGATGAGAGTGGCAAGTGTAGGGGCAGGTTCCCAGTCTGGAAGGGACAGTATTTAGGCGTAGGGAAAGGTTCGTGGGAGTAGGCACAGTGCAGGGACTGTTTACTTGCGCTCCAGGAAGCCTTCCTTTTGGGTGTGGACTGGCCAGGCTGCATTCTTCCCCTCGTTGCAGATGCATCTTCAAGTCTTCAGACCGCTGTCACAGTTTGTGGCTCAAGACGGGGGTGCCTACCCGCTGGGCCTGATTGAGTTGTGTTGAAACTTTCTACATTTTACCACTATTGCCTAACTCGGACTCTCTTTGTTCACTGCCCGCCATACCACACTGCACCTTTCTTACAAGTCCACTTATAGATGACCAAATTTCCATCTATGAAGGGCTGCCCTTAAAGTGGGGTGCCCCCTAAAAAAAAAAAAAAATGAAAAGTCAGCAGCTACAAATACTGCAGCTGCTGACTTTTAATAATCGGACACTTACCTGTCCCAGGGTCCAGCGATGCGGGCGAAGGAAGCCCCCCCTCGTTCCCCGCTCCACTCGCGGCGCCGTCATTCTTACTGTGGGCACCCGGCTGTGGCTTCACAGCCGGGCACCCACTACGCATGCGCGAGCGGCGCAGGGCACCGTGATACGCCGCACAGTCATCTGGGACACGTGACAGGTCCCAGATGACTGTGCGGCGTGAGGGGAAGTGATGTCACCAGCCCAGGCAAGGAAGAAGGCAGACTACGAGGGACTCCCTAGCAACAGGTATTTAGAGGTGAGTAAATATTTTTTTCCAATTATTTATTTATTTATTTTTTAAGAATTGTTAACATTTTTTTGGTGGCAACACCACTTTAAGCTCTGTTCACACTATACAGGTGTGCACGAGTTTCCACCCAGTGAAAGCTGAAAATCTCTGACATAAACTCCACTACTCCAGTGATCTCCAATGGCTTCTGGGTCACGTGCCAAGTGGCTGCCCTGCTGTATTCTGAACAAAAGAGGTCGGCCGCTCAGCATGGACACCATTCAGAGAATGCTTTGCATTTTCTAAAGGAATCCAAAGCATTCTCTGATTGGACGAGGTGGAGAATGTGAACTCACTGCCCCAAAACCTTTTCAAGCAAGCCCTACCTGCGGGAGTAAATAAATGCCCACTTTACGTAAATCAATAGGGCATATGTCAGCATTACTAGTTCACATTATTATTCTAAGTACCATAAAAACTACCATGAACAAAAACTGCTCCTCAAAACAATTTATACAACCTAAAGCCTAGACAAAAAATCAAATGGTTTCTGGCTGTTCAAATTAGCTTGAGTTTTAGGTGCATTGTGGGTGTTTCACATCATTAGAGACAGCAGAGAGTGTATTGAGTGTATTGTTGTGAGCAGTGGCGGCCCGTCCATAGGGGGCGCCTGGGCGCCGCCCCCCCCCCCCCCCCCCAGTGTAAAAAAAAAAAAAAAAAAAAGTAAAAAAAAAAAAAACAGGCCCTTTAAGACTTTAAAAAAAAAAAAAAATGTAATTTAACAATTTAACATAGTGTACTGTGGCGCCGGTCGCAGTGCACTATGAGAAGCGCCACGTCGATGCAATCACAAGATTGCATCCATGGCGCTTCATTTTCGGGTTAAAAACCCGCCTTGCGGCGCACTGTAGAACGCCGACTAGCTTCCGCCCGTAAAATCACTGTGATTCTACGGGCGGGAACATTGTCATTCAAAGACAGGCAGGTCACTTCCGGCTTTCGGCTGCTTCACGAAACCCGGACGTGACGTCGGCAGCTCCGTTCCTCAGCCCGAGCGGAGCTGCAAGACGGTGAGTGGCATAATTGACTCTCTGTGAAAAAAATGAAATAATGAAGTAAATAATAATTAATTACCAAATGCACCTAAGCTTTTACTAGACCACTCTCTGTGTGCTGTGCACTTGTGCAGGAATTATTATATTAGAGCAATAAGCAATTTGCAAAAGAAACAAATAATTTCATGCTTCTTGCAGGAGGATCATATGGAAGAGCCCTGGGGCCATCAAAAAAAAAAAATCAGAATTCTGAGTTTGAAAGTCAGAATTCTGACTTTGAATCTCAGAATTCTGACTTTCAAACTCAGAATTTTGACTTTTAATCTCAGAATCACATCATGCCATGTGATATTCTTATTCAGGAAAGTGCAAAGTAATGGTCTGCTCTGTTGCTTGTTACTCACAGTTAATTTGCTGGCAAAGACATTTTATAAACCTTTTTTGTATTTTAGTGTAAATATGAGATCTGAGGACTTTTTGACCCAGATCTCATATTTAAGAGGACCTGTCATGCTTTTTTCTATTACAAGGAATGTTTACGTTTCTTGTAATAGGAATACATTTTTTTTTTTAAAACTGTGAAAAAAAATGTTTTTTAAAGCACCTAGTCCCGACGATCTCGAGTGCATAAGGGAACGCATACGTGAGTACTGCGCCCGGCCGCCCGCATATGAAAACGGCGGTCAAACCACACATGTGAGGCCCTAGACCTCCTCTATAACTTAAAAGATGCAACCTGTAGAATTTTTTAAACATTGCCAATGGAGATTTTTGAGGGTAAAAGTTTGACGCCATTCCATGAGCGGGCGCAATTTAGAAGCGTGACATGTTGGGTATCAATTTACTCAGCGTAACATTATCTTTCGGAATATATCTAAAAATTGGGGTAACTTTACTGTTATCTTATTTTTTTATTTAAAAAAATGTTTTTTTTCCAAATAAAGTGCGCTTGTAAGACCATTGTGCAAATACAGTATGAAAATAAGTATTGCAATGACCGCAATTTTATTCTCTAGGGTGTTAGAAAAAAAAACAATATATAATGTTTGGGGGTTTCTAAGTAATTTTATAGCAAAAAAAAAACAGTTTTAAAGATGTAAACACCTAAATTATAAAACGAGGCTGGTCCTTAAGTGGTTCAGAAGGCATTTGCTGTATATAAAGTTTAAGACTGATAATATCACTGCTCGGTCAGATACATAAACCCAGGGCAGGGACATCTTTAAGGCCGGGCAAAAGGGGCAGCTGCCCTAGGCCCTGGCATTGTTGTGTGTCCCCAAGCAGCTGCCTCATACTTGCAAACTATCTCAGTTTAAATTCCCTTGTCCCTTGAAGTTTTAGTCCTGTGCTATGTCCCAATATCTCAGTGTGAAGTTCTGTTACTAAAGCTGCCCAGCCCTATTGTTGTGTACAGATAACTCACTATGACACTATGGGTGGAAGGAAGTGGAATACAGGGGACGGATTAGGTGGATTACATAAGGGGCGTGGTTTATGAGAAGTGGGAGGGGCCAACATTATGGGCGGGGTCATGATGGGCGGGGTCTGGTGCTCCCCCATCCAAAAACTTCACCAGCCGCCACTGGTTGTGAGGTGTGCTCTTTGCAAGACTTGCAGTGAGATTCTTACGATAGAGGGCTCAGAAAGTGTAGACTTACTAGAGGAAAGGGTTAGACACTGTTGACATTCTACAAGTGGGGTTGGAGACTGGACAGATACTTAAGTGGAACTTAAGTGGAACTTCCGCTGATCGGAACCCTCCCCCCCTCCGGTGTCACAATTGGCACCTTTCAGGGTGGTGCAGATACCTGTCAAAGACAGGTATTTACACCCACTTCCGGACATAGACTCCAACGGGAGTCTATGCCTCTTCCTATCTCTGCGCGCTGTCTGCTGGGACACACACGGGTCCCAGAGACAGCGCGGACAATTCCTATTGCGCTGCACGACTCGCTCATGCGCAGTAGGAAACCGGGAAGTGAAGCCGCTTTGCTTCACTTCCTGATTCCCTCACCTAGAATGGTGGCGGCAGCACCCGAGAGCCGAGCGATCGATCGGCCTCGGCTGCCGGCATCGCTGGATCCCGGGACAGGTGAGTGTCCATTTATTAAAAGTCAGCAGCTGCAGTATTTGTAGCTGCTGGCTTTTAATATTTTTTTTCCACAGTGCAGTCCCGCTTTAAGAAGCAGCCTATAATGCTGATAGGAGGAATGAGCAGAGTACCAGAGAAATTAGCACATCAGTCTACTGCTTCTCCTTTCACTGTCCGGTCACAAGGTGGGGGGGTTGTAGAGTGAAGATTTGTAAATGAAAGTGAAACTACAGCAGAGAAATATCAGGTCCTTTCTCCTACTGTATTAGATAGGGTTGTGCTTGTGTAGCAAATTCCAAGAGACTACATATAAAATCCTGCCACGCTGGTATTGGACTCCCGCTGTTCTAGCATCCTTGTTTCCTGGACACAGCCCTTCTTGTTGGCGATGCGGAGCCCAGGTCAGTACAAAATTTCATATGTTTTGGGACTGTCCAAACATTCAGCCTTTTTGACGACAAGCCCTAAAAATTGTTCACAAACGGACGCCTCCCTTTTTTGACAACCCTGTTGCAGTGCTTCTCAAAGACCCCATGTCCAGTAGGGGATGCCGTAAGTCAGTGGCGGCTCATAATGCAGGGCTTTGGTTTTTTTTTTTTTTTTTAAGCATGTGATTAGAGCTAGAGGCTCTAATAGGCTTCAAAAAAGGGGGAGCCCTCCCCAGAGTGCCCACCCAGTTGCGTGACAATAGTGAATTAATATTCGCTATGGTCTTCCCGATTCTCCTGCTGGCCAATCAGGAAGCGGGTCCTGAGACTCATCACCTGATTGTCAAAGAGGAGAATCATCCTATTGGCCGCCAAGGGGGAAAAGGTAGGAGATTCAGGGGAAGCAGTGGTGAAGCATCAGGAGGAGGAGACGCACCTGGAGGAAGCGCTGCTTGTGACCTAGATGGGGTAAATGCGGGGCTGGTGACCGACCGGGGGGTGGTGATGGTGCCTGTGAACCGACCGATGGCAGCGGGTGGATTGTTTGCCACCCCCCCCCCCAAAAAAATAATACGACCAGTCACTACTAAAGCATTAGTGCCAGGGTCTTCCAGATACTGCATCCCCAGTATCTGGAAAAAAAACGATCTCCACTTACCATCTCTCAACGGTTCACCAGGGTGAAGGACATCCAACACATGGAGCACCTGTCTGCTGCCCTTAGAAATAAGACAGAGGAGCACAACACAAGGTGGCTTCACTGGGACTTGTTTTACAATTCAGATGAATACTTATCGCTATCTTAAGCTTTTGTATTGGATGCAATTTTAAGACCCATCGCCTCCACCGTGGACTTCCACCCCTTCCATTCTTCCTATCATTCAGGCTCTTCCTCTACCCCTACCTATATATCTCCTTTTTTTTCCACCTTCCTTTATCTCTCTCCTCTCCATTCACATCTTCCCCTTTCCCCCAGACACCCTAGGGCAGTGATGGCGAACCTCGGCACCCCAGATGTTTTGGAACTACATTTCCCATGATGCTCCACTACACTGCAGAGTGCCAGAGCAACATGGGAAATGTAGTTCCAAAACATCTGGGGTGCCAAGGTTCGCCATCACTGCCCTAGGGTGTCTTTATGGTGTGCGTTGATATCCTGGGTATGACAGCTTGCAGGCCATGTTCACAGGTTCTGATTCTTGTATTCTGTTTGTTTTTAATGCGTGTTATTGAGGATTGTTTTTAATGGACTATTTTTACCCATTCGTGTTATATTGTCTTGTTGTGTTATTTTGACGCATGCCATTAAATAAAGAATAAAAAAAAAAGATAGGGCTGTGCTATATGGCAGATCTGTGTCAATCTATAGACTAGTTGAACAAAAATACAAATCATTTGGCCAGTAAAGCAGCCCAGAAATTTAGCTTTAACATCGCTAGATTATGAAATGAGAAAAAAAATATATCTACAGCCCTTCCAAAGTAAATAACATTCCAGTTATATATTTATGATTCTGCAGAGCAACTTCTACTTTTACAGTCATTTTCTTTTAATATTACTCCTGGGTAGTGATGGACGAACTTCCGACGGGACGTTTCGCGAACGCGAAACGCGAACGGACACAAACGTTCGCGAAAACGACCGTTCGCCGCGGGCTCCATTGACTTCAATGGGAGGCGAATTTCGCAAACCTTTAGGTCGAATTTGCGGCCACGGGGTAATTATTAGGGGGTAGCACGTAGTCCCACCACCTGGACAATAGCATAATACATGTATGAGGTGAATTTGGGATCGATAACTACAAGCATTTTTTTTTTATTTGGGAAATTGTTCTGACAATTCAGGACTATGGAGCTAATGAAGGCAATGGAGGAGAGGGAAGGTCAGGGACCAGGGTAGGCAAACAAGAGGGTGCAGGAGATACAGAGCACTGACAGCAGCACCGTAATACAGAGCACTGACATCAGCACCGTGACATACAGCGCTGACAGCAGCTCCGTGACATACAGCGCTGACAGCAGCTCCGTGACATACAGCGCTGACAGCAGCTCCGTGACATACAGCGCTGACAGCAGCTCCGTGACATACAGCGCTGACAGCAGCTCCGTGACATACAGCGCTGACAGCAGCACCGTGACATACAGCGCTGACAGCAGCTCCGTGACATACAGCGCTGACAGCAGCTCCGTGACATACAGCGCTGACAGCAGCTCCGTGACATACAGCACTGACAGCAGCTCCGTGACATACAGCGCTGACAGCAGCTCCGTGACATACAGCGCTGACAGCAGCACCGTGACATACAGCGCTGACAGCAGCTCCGTGACATACAGCGCTGACAGCAGCTCCGTGACATACAGCGCTGACAGCAGCTCCGTGACATACAGCGCTGACAGCAGCTCCGTGACATACAGCGCTGACAGCAGCTCCGTGACATACAGCGCTGACAGCAGCACCGTGACATACAGCGCTGACAGCAGCTCCGTGACATACAGCGCTGACAGCAGCTCCGTGACATACAGCGCTGACAGCAGCTCCGTGACATACAGCACTGACAGCAGCTCCGTGACATACAGCGCTGACAGCAGCTCCGTGACATACAGCGCTGACAGCAGCACCGTGACATACAGCGCTGACAGCAGCTCCGTGACATACAGCGCTGACAGCAGCTCCGTGACATACAGCGCTGACAGCAGCTCCGTGACATACAGCGCTGACAGCAGCTCCGTGACATACAGCGCTGACAGCAGCTCCGTGACATACAGCGCTGACAGCAGCTCCGTGACATACAGCGCTGACAGCAGCTCCGTGACATACAGCGCTGACAGCAGCTCCGTGACATACAGCGCTGACAGCAGCTCCGTGACATACAGCGCTGACAGCAGCTCCGTGACATACAGCGCTGACAGCAGCTCCGTGACATACAGCGCTGACAGCAGCTCCGTGACATACAGCGCTGACAGCAGCACCGTAAGCAGCCCCAGGAGGAAGTCAGCACAGCACAGGGATGGTGTGATCCCCTCATAATAAGAACCCCCAGGAGGAAGTCAGCACAGCACAGGGATGGTGGGAGCCCCTCATAATAAGAACACCCAGGAGGAAGTCAGCACAGCACAGGGATGGTGGGAACCCCTCATAATAAGCAGCCCCAGTAGAAATATGACACCGCTCAACCTCTTCAAAGAGGAGGGTAGGGGCATATAGTACGGTGTGCTTTTTTGGGTCAGGGAAGTGAGCCAAATGAATTAAGAAGGTCTGTGTGCTTGATTCCAAAAATTGTTTATAGACATATACATGGTCTACTGATCACATGTGTTGAATTCCTCCGAGATCCATGCCTCATTCATTTTTAGAAATGTGAGGTAGTTAACACTGTGGTGAGCTAGGCGAGTACGCTTATCGGTCACAATCCCCCCTGCTGCGCTGAACGTCCTTTCGGACAGGACACTGGATGAGGGGCAAGCCAACAGTTCGATTGCAAATTGGGCAAGCTCTGGCCAGAGGTCAAGCCTGCCCACCCAGTAGTCTAGGGGTTCATCACTCCTCAGAGCGTCCACATCGGCCGTTAACCCAATGTAGTCGGACACCTGACGGTCTAGGCGTTCCCTGATGCTGGATCCGGATGACACCTGTCGATGGGTCGGCTGAAAGAATGACCTCATATCCGAAGTCACCAACACATCTTCAAACCGGCCTCTTCTTGCAGGCGCTGTTGGATTGGTACCCGCAAATCCTTCTCTGGGAGTGGGAATTGCTCCTCTGCCAGCGCACGCAAAAGCAGAATGCAGCATTTCTCGAAGCAAGGCCTGGAAGTGCTGCATTCTGACAGCCCTCTGCGACGGCGGTAACATTTCCGCCATTTTGTGTTTGTACCGGGGGTCTAAGTACGTTGCCACCCAGTACTGGTCCTTGACCCTCATGCTTTTTATACGGGGGTCCCTATTAAAACACTGGAGCATGAAGGCCCCCATTTGCACTAAAGTGGAAGCGGTGTGGTGGCCTGGCTCCTGCTCATCATCCAGGATAATGTCGTCCTCTTCATTCTCCTCTCCCCATCCTCGCACAACAGGGATCCCAGAAAGGTTTAAAGCATGCTCTTCTTGCTCCTGCTCATCCGCCCCGGCACCATCCTCCTCTGACTCCTCATCAGACTCCTGTTGTTGACTTGTCTCAGATAGAGTAGCCCCCCCTGGGAATTCATCCAGCATTGCGACTTCCTCATCTTCCCGCTCCTGCTCCTCCACAGCCTGATCAATGACACGACGCAATGCACGCTCCAGAAAGAAGGCATAAGGTACCATGTCACTGATGGCGCCATGGCTGCGACTGACCAGTTTGGTGATCTCCTCAAATGGCCGCAGAAGTCTGCATGTGTCGCGCATGAGCAGCCACTGGCGCGGTGAAAAAAAACCCAGCTCCCCAGAACCGTTTCTTTCGCAGAGTTCATACAGGTAGACGTTAACTGCACGTTTCTGCTGGAGCAGCCTATCAAGCATATAGAAGGTTGAGTTCCATCGCGTCGGGCAATCGCAAATAAGACGTCTGACCGGCAGATGGTGTCGCCGCTGAATGTCAGCAAGGCGAGCCATGGCCGTGTAAGATCTTCTGAAATGGGCCGAGATTTTCCTTGCCTGCCGCAAGATGTCCTGGACCCCAGGGTATTTGACAAGGAATCGCTGCACGACCAAGTTTAAGACGTGTGCCATGCACGGCACGTGCGTGATTTTGCCCTGTTTCAATGCGCTAAGCAGATTGGCACCGTTGTCACACACCACTTTACCAACTGTCAAATTGAGCGGTGTTAGCCACTCATCTGCCTGTGAACGCAAAGCTGAAAGGAGTGCCGGGCCAGTGTGGCTCTTTGCTTCCAGGCACAACAGACGCAGCACGGCATGGCAACGTCTCACCTGGCATGTGGAATAGGTTCTGGGGAGCTTGGGCGGTGCAGTGGAAGAGACGCTAGCAGCGGAAAAGGAGGAGGCAGCTGAGGAGGAGAGGGAGGAGGATGGAGTAGGAGGAGGAGAAGAAGAGTCAGGCCTGCATGCAATCCGTGGCGGTAAAACCAAATCTACACGGGTGCCACGGGTTACATGCTTGACGGCCGTCAGAAGGTTCACCCAGTGGGCAGTAAAACTGATATACCTTCCCTGCCCGTGTTTGCTAGACCACGTGTCTGTGGTCAGATGTATCTTGGCACCGACACTGTGTGCCAGAGATACATTCACTTGCCGCTGAACATGGCCATATAGCTCTGGGATGCCCTTCTCTGAGAAATACTTCCTTCCTGGGACCTTCCATTGTGGTGTTCCAATGGCCACAAATTTGCGAAAGGCCTCCGAGTCCACCAGTTTATATGGCAGTAGTTGGCGGGCTATGAGTTCTGACAAGCCAGCCGCCAACCGTTGGGCAAGAGGGTTATCCGGCGTCATCATTTTTTTACGCTCAAACATTAGGCCCACGGAAGCCTGCCTTTTTGCAGAAAAATGTGAGCTTGGCGTGATGGAAGGTGGAGTGGAGGACAATTGTGAGGAGAGAGGAGAAGGAGAAGTAGAAGACGAGGCTGGACGGTGAGAGCCTGCAGTGTGGCTTTGTGTGTTCCGTTGCTCCCACTGGGCTCGGTGATGGCTGCTCATGTGCCTTCTTAAGGCGGTCGTCCCTAGGTGAGTATTGGGCTTACCGCGACTAACGCGTTGACTGCAAAGATTGCAGATGGCAACGCTATTGTCAGCAGCGGACACGTTAAAAAAAGCCCACACTGCGGAGCCATGTGCCGGTGTCCTGGGAGCGCCAGATGTGACCGTACATGGTCGATGACTCGCTCCTGATACATTTGCAGTCTGCTTTGTCCCTGCTGTGCAATGTAAGTCATTGCTGCTTCTCCTCCCTATCTGCTGGTCCATATCTCCCTCTGAACTCCCCTCCTCTTCCTCTCTTGTGGGCACCCACGTGACATCACTAGACACGTCATCATCAACGTCACCTTCCCCACCGCTATAAGTAGAGTAGGCAGCAACACCGGGGACCAACCTCCTCCTTGGGCTGATCTGGGTACTGGCGTCAGACTGCTGAGTAGCGCTTGTTGCTACCTCCTCTTCCTGATCCAATACCAAGAGTGGCTGCGCATCAGAAATGTCCTCTTGATATGGATCGGAAAATAATTCCAGTGACTCAAGCGGAAGGTATGTGGTGGTGGTGGTGGTGGTCGTGTTGTTGGTGGTAGTGTCTTTGGGGGTGCACATAGCAGAGAGTGAAGAAGAGGGTGCAGATCGAGAGGATGAGGAGGGTGCAGAAGAGTAAGGCTGAGCGAGCCACTCAACCAAGTCTGGTGCATCCTTTAAAGTAATTGAACGCACCTTCTGCAACTTCCCACTTTGGCTCAAGCCTGTTGCTCCTGCCCTACCCCTACCACCCCTGCGGAAGGGCCTGCCTCTTCCTCTGCATGTCATTTTTTAAATGACCCTGTGACAAAACTCTTAGTCCCTATACCGCTGAAGGACTGCTGCAGTATAGGTGAGCGGTCAGCAGTGGTGCACGTCAACCCTATCTATTGTGGACCTATAGCGGTCCTTACAGAACAGCAGACTGTACCGCACTCAAGCCTATGTACCGTAGCACCCTATACCAAGTTACCAGTCCTTATAAGAACTTTTGTGGACCAAGCAGGTTGTGTATTAGTGTTTAGCAGACTGTACGTCAGTCCCTATACCGCTGAAGGACTGCTGCAGTATAGGGCAGCGGTCAGCAGTGGTGCACGTCAACCCTATCTATTGTGGACCGATAGCGGTCCTTACAGAACAGCAGACTGTACCGCACTCAAGCCTATGTACCGTAGCACCCTATACCAAGTTACCAGTCCTTATAAGAACTTTTGTGGACCAAGCAGGTTGTGTATTAGTGTTTAGCAGACTGTACGTCAGTCCCTATACCGCTGAAGGACTGCTGCAGTATAGGGCAGCGGTCAGCAGTGGTGCACGTCAACCCTATCTATTGTGGACCGATAGCGGTCCTTACAGAACAGCAGACTGTACCGCACTCAAGCCTATGTACCGTAGCACCCTATACCAAGTTACCAGTCCTTATAAGAACTTTTGTGGAACAAGCAGGTTGTGTGTTAGTGATTAGCAGACTGTACGTCAGTCCCTATACCAATGAAGGACTGCTGCAGTATAGGGCAGCGGTCAGCAGTAGTGCACGGCAACCCTATGTATTGTGGACCGATAGCGGTCCTTACAGAACAGCAGACTGTACCGCACTCAAGCCTATGTACCGTAGCACCCTATACCAAGTTACCAGTCCTTATAAGAACTTTTGTGGACCAAGCAGGTTGTGTATTAGTGTTTAGCAGACTGTACGTCAGTCCCTATACCGCTGAAGGACTGCTGCAGTATAGGGCAGCGGTCAGCAGTGGTGCACGTCAACCCTATCTATTGTGGACCGATAGCGGTCCTTACAGAACAGCAGACTGTACCGCACTCAAGCCTATGTACCGTAGCACCCTATACCAAGTTACCAGTCCTTATAAGAACTTTTGTGGACCAAGCAGGTTGTGTATTAGTGTTTAGCAGACTGTACGTCAGTCCCTATACCGCTGAAGGACTGCTGCAGTATAGGGCAGCGGTCAGCAGTGGTGCACGTCAACCCTATCTATTGTGGACCGATAGCGGTCCTTACAGAACAGCAGACTGTACCGCACTCAAGCCTATGTACCGTAGCACCCTATACCAAGTTACCAGTCCTTATAAGAACTTTTGTGGAACAAGCAGGTTGTGTGTTAGTGATTAGCAGACTGTACGTCAGTCCCTATACCAATGAAGGACTGCTGCAGTATAGGGCAGCGGTCAGCAGTAGTGCACGGCAACCCTATGTATTGTGGACCGATAGCGGTCCTTACAGAACAGCAGACTGTACCGCACTCAAGCCTATGTACCGTAGCACCCTATACCAAGTTACCAGTCCTTATAAGAACTTTTGTGGACCAAGCAGGTTGTGTATTAGTGTTTAGCAGACTGTACGTCAGTCCCTATACCGCTGAAGGACTGCTGCAGTATAGGGCAGCGGTCAGCAGTGGTGCACGTCAACCCTATGTATTGTGGACCGATAGCGGTCCTTACAGAACAGCAGACTGTAACGCACTCAGGCCTATGTACCGTAGCACCCTATACCAAGTTACCAGTCCTTATAAGAACTTTTGTGGACCAAGCAGGTTGTGTGTTAGTGATTAGCAGACTGTACGTCAGTCCCTATACCAATGAAGGACTGCTGCAGTATAGGGCAGCGGTCAGCAGTAGTGCACGGCAACCCTATGTATTGTGGACCGATAGCGGTCCTTACAGAACAGCAGACTGTAACGCACTCAGGCCTATGTACCGTAGCACCCTATACCAAGTTACCAGTCCTTATAAAAACTTTTGTGGACCAAGCAGGTTGTGTGTTAGTGTTTAGCAGACTGTGCGTCAGTCCCTATACCGCTGAAGGACTGCTGCAGTATAGGGCAGCGGTCAGCAGTGGTGCACGTCAACCCTATCTATTGTGGACCGATAGCGGTCCTTACAGAACAGCAGACTGTACCGCACTCAAGCCTATGTACCGTAGCACCCTATACCAAGTTACCAGTCCTTATAAGAACTTTTGTGGACCAAGCAGGTTGTGTATTAGTGTTTAGCAGACTGTACGTCAGTCCCTATACCGCTGAAGGACTGCTGCAGTATAGGGCAGCGGTCAGCAGTGGTGCACGTCAACCCTATGTATTGTGGACCGATAGCGGTCCTTACAGAACAGCAGACTGTAACGCACTCAGGCCTATGTACCGTAGCACCCTATACCAAGTTACCAGTCCTTATAAGAACTTTTGTGGACCAAGCAGGTTGTGTGTTAGTGATTAGCAGACTGTACGTCAGTCCCTATACCAATGAAGGACTGCTGCAGTATAGGGCAGCGGTCAGCAGTAGTGCACGGCAACCCTATGTATTGTGGACCGATAGCGGTCCTTACAGAACAGCAGACTGTACTGCACTCAGGCCTATGTACCGTAGCACCCTATACCAAGTTACCAGTCCTTATAAAAACTTTTGTGGACCAAGCAGGTTGTGTGTTAGTGTTTAGCAGACTGTGCGTCAGTCCCTATACCGCTGAAGGACTGCTGCAGTATAGGGCAGCGGTCAGCAGTAGTGCACGGCAACCCTATGTATTGTGGACCGATAGCGGTCCTTACAGAACAGCAGACTGTAACGCACTCAGGCCTATGTACCGTAGCACCCTATACCAAGTTACCAGTCCTTATAAGAACTTTTGTGGACCAAGCAGGTTGTGTGTTAGTGATTAGCAGACTGTACGTCAGTCCCTATACCAATGAAGGACTGCTGCAGTATAGGGCAGCGGTCAGCAGTAGTGCACGGCAACCCTATGTATTGTGGACCGATAGCGGTCCTTACAGAACAGCAGACTGTACCGCACCCAAGCCTATGTACCGTAGCACCCTAGACAGACCAAGTTACCAGTCCTGATAAAGAGCTTTGTGGAACAAGTGAGTTGTGAATGATTAGCAGACTGCAGCAGAAGGGCAGCAGTCAAGTATAATATTCTTTCTATATTTGGAAGAAAGAATATTATACGTGTACAAGCCTATTACCGTACCACTGATACCAGTCCTGAAAAGAACCTTTGTGGAACTAATAGTAACAGCAAGTCTTTAAAATTATCCTCACTGCCTGACACACTGCTTCCTGCCTGTCCCTATACAAATTGGCAAAAAAGAGTAGGCTGGAACGATTAGCTGGAACAGCTCTTTTGTGGACCTGATAGTAACAGCTAATGATGATGATGATGATGATGATGAAGAAAGACTAATCTGGCTGAGCTGTCCCTAAAATAGCAGCATACAGCGCTCTGTCCCTTTATCTAAACTGACAAAAGAAACTCAGGCTGCTGACCTAACACCTATACCAGTCCTGAAAAGAACTTTTGTGTACCAAATAGCTAGCGTTTTCTCTGTCCCTACTCCACACAGGATCCTTTCCCTACAGTGACAGAAGAAAGAATGTAAAATGGCCACCGGATCGGGTGTATTTATAGGTTAGGGGGAATGTCCAAGTGTCCATGAGCTGTCATGTCTCAATTGGTTGTCCTGTAACACATGATAAACGTGTCACGAAAGGTTAAAGTTCTTGTATACATTAAACACGTAAGTCCGCCGGGGCGAACGACGGAAAAAGGCGTTCGAACCCGCGGACGGCGAAAGTCGGAAATTCGCCGCGAAACGACCGCCGGGCGAACCGTTCGGCCATCACTACTCCTGGGCTTCTGCTCTGCTCCATGACTTTCGCCCTGCTCTGATTTATACTTTTTATTATACATTTGTGCTCTATACATTTCTATTTTGGCTTTAAAAAAAAAAGAAGAAAAAAAAGAAGAAAACTCCATCGCCATGATGTCTTGAGCAGACGCCAGCATCAGTCTTGGCTAAGGAAGAAATGTTCCCTCGTACTAATAGCTACGTAATTGTGTCCTTTGCGCCAGCACCAAACATGGCATTCTGTGAGAGGCATGTGCCAAGAATTAGGGCTGAGCAATTTAACAGAGACATTATGTCACCATCCAACTTGTGTGCTTGATTTATGGAAGAAATAATGGGGCCATTTTGTACAAATGTGTTTCTCCGCTGCGCTGTGTACACAGAGGAAGGCAAATATGAAATACTCATTTACTGGCTGGAGATGGATATGGAGATGGATATGGTGTGTGGGGCGGATGTAGGAAAAGTGACAAAGAGAACGGCTGTGTTGACCAATCAAAGTCGAGGTTCTGGTTCACGACAACAGATGCATTGGAACTATGGGACTTTGGAGACAGTGATCAATTAGGTGTTAGCTTTAAACCATAAGGCCCCATTCACATCGTAAAAAAAAAAATGACTTGGTTTGAGAGCGTTTTGCAAGACAGGCAACATTTTCGAATACATTTTGACTTGATATACAAGCGATGTCTTGATATACAAGTAGTGTCATGTCACAACTGAGTATAAAAGAGAAGAGAGTGTAGCATTATGGTTACATTTTACCCCCTTCCTGGCCAGAGCACTTTTTACAATTTGGCACTGCAACGTTTTAACTAGTAATTGCACAGTCATGCGATGCTGTACCCCAGCAAAATTTGCGTCTTTTTTCCCCACAAATAGAGCTTTCTTTTGGTGCTATTTGATAAACCTCTGTGGTTTTATTTTTTGCGCTATAAACAAAAAAAAGCGACAATTTTGACAAAACAAATATATTTTTTACTTTTTGCTGTAATAAATATCTCCAAAAATTTTTTTAAAAAACAAATTTCTTCATCAGTTTAGACCAATATATATTCTTCTATATATTTTTTGTAAAAAATAAAAAAAAAGCGCAATACACATATTTTGATTTGTGCGAAAGTTATAGCGTTTACAAACTATGGGAAAGATTTTATGACATTTTTATTATTATTTTTTATTTTACTAGCAATGGCGGTGATCTGCGATTTTTAGAGGTATTGCGAAGGACAGATCGGACATTTTTTACAAATTTTTGGGACCATTGACACTTATACAGAGATGAGTGCTATAAAAATGCACTGATTACTGTGTAAATGTCACTGGTAGGGAATGGGGTTAACACTAGGGGGCGATCAAGGGGTTAAATGTGTGTTCCCTCAGTGTTTTCTAACTGTATGGGGATAGGACTGAGTAGAAGAGGAGACATATCGCTCTTCCTAATTACTAGGAACAAACAACATGTCTCCTCTGACTGCACAGGGATTTGTGCGATCGCGCGTGGCCAGCGGCAATCGTGAAAGAGCGCATCGGATCCCCCTCCATGCAGCAGGCGCGCCCTCCGGCGGCTCTTAAAGGAATGGGTACAGGATTTCACACAGGGGTGCCAATCTGCCCCCGTAAATAGATGTGAGGCGGTCAGGAAATGGTTAATGAAGGTACAACATTTAGCAACATATTGCTACACTTGGAGGCGCCTCTCTTCCCCTTCATACTCTGTAGCTCCTGCTGGATTTTGCTTCTAATCCCCTTGTAGAGGCTGCCATTTGTAGATGGACATTTTATGGTTACACAACCTGGTCACATTGCTAAAATCTTTTCATATGGACTATAAACTGAAGGACTTCTGAATAAATGGTTGTGGAACAAAGCATTTGAGTTTCCATTATTTCTTGGGGAATTAGTGCATGGGGAAATTTGCTTTGATTTACAAGTGCTTTGGATTACAAGCATGTTTTCACTTTAACACTTTTTTGAACTTTATTTCAATGTGCTATTCATTTATAACACAGTTTTCTCCTCTACTCGCTGTTCATTTACTTTGGACGTTACACACTTTTTCCTAAAATCTCTTTATTATACAGGTATTCTGCTTTTAGAAAATATACGTTGTTTTGAGGATTTTAAGTAGAGTAAAACCTTGTATGCAGAGTAACTTGGTCTGAGAGTGTTTTGTAAGACAAGCACATTTTTTTAAAATAAATTTTGACTTGATAAAGAAGCAATGTCTTACAAGTAGCGTCATATCAAAACTGAGTATAAAAGAAACGAGAGGCGCCTCGAAGTGTAGCAATATGGTTACATTTAATGAAGGTACAACATTTTGCAACTCACATGGTTGATGATTAAAACAGGCACATCTAAGTAAGCAGGCATCCGGGGTAAAGCTGTCCACATAGACTGTCCCCTGCACCGCCATTGTCGTCCCTTCCACACTACACTCTATGAGAGCTTCAAGCCTCGCTTTCAGATCACTGTACTGCAGGGTAGTCTTTCCGGTCACAATTGCAGACTGATGGCGGTGTGGAGGATGGTCTATGTGGACAGCTTTACCCTGATGCCTGCATACTTAGATGTGCCTCTTTTAATCGTCAACCGTGAGAGTTGCTAAATGTTTGTAGCACTGCCTCCTTGAGGGCTGCTTTGATTTACCTATTCATCTGCACCGCCCTGACCCTGTGAACACCCCAACCCACCTGACACTCTGGGTTCAGACATATTCTTGCAAGTACCTTTAAATGGCACTCAAGCACAAGTCAAATAGATTTTCTGTTAAGTTTTACTAAAGTAAAGATATGTGTACAAAGGGAGGGTTCATGTATCAGAGTTCAGAATAACAGCCAAACTCGGTTGCGGAACCCCCAAGAACCAGCTTAATTACAGTTCAATAGCACAAATGTAGGATATACATATATATACAGTGAATACAAGCTAGAGAATAAAAAGGTGTTTGTAAAGATTCCACTAGATAATCCAATATGTTACCAAGCTAAAGGGGAATCCCAGGCTGGCCTATTAAACCTTTTCATTCTAATGAGAGACCAGATAGAATAGGATAGGGGCCCTTTAAGCAACAGCAGTATCCAGGGTGCAGGCCTGCAATAATTTCCACCGGCAGTAGGAACTCAGATTATATCCAAGATATGGCACAGTGATGTGATGATAAACAGGGCAACTTAATCTGGCTAGTAATAATTCTAATTCCGCGTACACACGATCAGAATTTCGGCCAGCAAAAGACAGATGAGAGCTTTTCATTGGAAAATGCGACTGTGTGTATGCTCCATTGGAATTTAGCTGGCCAAATTCCCACCAGCAAAAATTTTAGAGCATGTATCTCAAAGTATCTATCGGAAATTCCGATCCTCTGTAGCAATTCCGACGCACAAAATTCCTACGCATGCTCGAAAACAATTCGATGCATGCTCGGAAGTATTGAACTTGATTTTTTCCCGGTTCATCGTAGTGTTGTACGTCACCATGTTCTTGACGGTCTGAATTTGGTGTGAAGACAGCTTGAGCGAAATTCCATGGGAATTCCGTCGGGAAAGCCATCAGAGCTTTTTTCCGACCATAATTATGATCATGTGTATGCGGCATTAGAGTAACCCAGGATATGAATGTTTATGTACAGTGTCTTATGTAATGCAATAAAGTGTTTCCATGGGCAAGATGTCTGTACACAGTCTCCAAACAAGATGACCAGGTAGGGATTGTGAACGATGGGCGACTGCCCTCTCACAAACTACAGAACTGGATAAGAACCTCATGAACAGTGATCCTGAAGGTGATGTCCTTCTGGTAAGCGAGCGGTGATGGTGGATCAGCTGCTGGACATGATTGTTGGATCCATTTGATGAAGTGGTGCTGTGATGATGTCTCGCGAACAGCAAACAGAGCTAGGCTGGGCTGAAGTCACTGGATTTCTGCATAGTAACAGAGAGGGCTAGCAGCAGAGAGGTGTTCACTCAGTGAGGCCCAGGAAGAAGAGAGCATGGAGTGGATCTGCTGCACCTTTCATAGTTGCTCCTAGAGGTTTGTTGGTGTTGCAGAGGGGCTTCTGGGATGTGTAGTTCAGGGGGTAGTTTCACAAGATCAGACCTGCTGCTCAAGAGACTACTAGTCCCACAATCCCCCTTGTTTGCTTAAAGATATGATGTCAGTTACTGGAGCCCAGCACTATAGGTACACCGGAATAGACGGAAAGTAAAGGGGTGGTCCTCAGAACAAGGTAACTGTAGTCCACTGTCGGCTACATCTTGTACCTTTCATTAAATGTAACCATATTGCTACACTCAGGCTGCATTCACACTTGAGCGTTTTGTAGCTTGAAGCTCCAAAATGCTGGAGAGGGAAAAAACAATTATTCTCTATGGGGATGGTTCACATCTACAATCCATGTCGCCTGAAATTGGGCAGATTTGAGCATATTAGTGTATTTTTATTCTCATAGAAATTAATGCCCCGTGTTACTGGAAGGAAAAAATGTCCCAGGATTGGCGGTGTCACTTGAATAAAAAAATGTCCCAGCATTGGTGGTAGCACTAGAAGGAAAAATTTTACCTGTATTGGTGGTGTCACTGAAAGGAAAAAATGTTCCACCATTATTGGTGTCAATAGAATAAAAAATGTCCCAGCATTGGTGGTGTCATTCGAAGGAAAAATGTCCCAGCATTGGTGGTGCCATTGGAAATAAAAATGCCCCAGCATTGGTGATGTCAATGGAATAAAAAAAAAATGTCCTTGGCACTAGGTCTAAGCATTTGCGGTATCATTGAAAGGAAAAAATTTCCCTGCATCAGTGGTGTCACTTGAATGAAAAAATGTCCCAGAGAGACTGAGGAGCCACAGATGGCTGCTTTTGGAGGGAAGAGAGAGCAGAATCCCCCCTCCAGCAGCTATTGAGGCCTGTGCTCCTCCTGACAGGAGTGATCCTGCAATCTCCCCTGTCAGTGAGGCACAGGAGAACAGTGTGGCCAAAGCTTCCAGTGCACCCCCTACCTCCACATATTAACAGTGCGCCTAGGTCTGTGCCCCTTCTGCCCCATGCACAGCTCAGTTTACATTCCAACACAGTGCCTGTGTGCCAGGAAGACTGTACGCCTGCACATGTGCGAGAGTGACATCATCCCACGCCAGCCAATCAAGAAGCCAAGGAAAACATGCTGGCACTGGCAAGAGAACCTCAGGCTGTTGAAGCAGAGTTGAGTATTATAGAATATTTCTGCTTTAAAGGGGCCCTGTCTTTAAGGAATGGATTGGATAGATAGAATAGATTGCCATTTCTGAACTCGCCTTTTGTTACCTGGCTTCAGTTTCTGACAGTCCTCTCAAGCACTACATATACTGAACGTTATGTGTGGCCCTTTGATGATGTCAGGGGCCACATTTGAGGCCTCCTTTAGCGCATAAGTTGACAACCATATTGATAAAACAGGTATAAGGAATTCTGACACTTTTCTAAGGGCTCATGCACTCGTGACCTCAAAAACGCTGCTTTTACAGGTATCTGAGCATTCTGCCTCCACTATAGACGTTTACAGTAGTTTAGAGCCAAACAACCCCCCCCCCCCCCCCACTACCACCACTGTCAAAGTCGCATTAAGGAGAGGTGCTTTTGAGCATAAAAAAGCACCTAAACACACGTTTATGTACTAATACATACTAACGGCCAGCAAAATGAATATTCTGGCCAATAGAATGCATTAATGCCAGACAAGTGAATGTGCATGTAAAAACACATCTTTACAGCGTTTTTCTGCTGCTAAACTCCTGTAGGAGAAAAGTCATCATGGGGAATACAGCGTCTATGTGGCCTAACATGTCTGTGACTCAGAAGTACTTGAAGTTGATCTCCAAGCAGATATAAAAGGCAGAAATGAATGCAGCTCTGTAATCAATAACTGCATTTTTTAAGAAAAAAGCAGGGCAAGTGCCTGAATTTAAATTGTATAAGTCTCTTGTGGTCTACTGTACAATAGAGCTTAAAGTGGAGCTCTAACCAAAACGAGAAGGTCTGTTTGCCTCCTCCCCCCCTCCACTGCCACATTTTCCACCTTTCGGGGGATAGCGGGTACCTGGTTTGGACCAGGGGCGGATCCAGAGTCTAATCTCGGGAGGGGCACTGCTATAAAATATGTTTTTTGGGGGGCAATTTATATGGGAAATGGCTGGTATTGGTGCTTCAATCATTACGGCACCATGGTTGTTATGGTGTCAGGATGATTGAAGCGCATTATTTCTATTAATACATTGTAATATAAAATTAAATGGTTCAACTCACCATATTGCAGAATCAGTGGGAGCCCTGAGGATGTCACTTGCCTGCCACCAAATGTGGATTGTCACTTGTCACCAAATGCGGATTGTTACTTGCCACGTCACCTGCCACACATTGCGGATTGTCACTTGCCACGTAGCCTGCCACACATTGCAGATTGCCACTTGCCACGTCACCTGCCACACATTGCGGATTGTGACTTGCCACGTCACCTGCCACACATTGCGGATTGTCACTTGCCACGTCGCCTGCCACCAGATGCGGATTGCTACGTAGCCTGCCACACATTGCGGATTGCCACATGCCACGTCACCTGCCACACATTGCGGATTGTCACTTGCCACGTTGCCTGACCCACATTGCGGATTGCCACTTGCCACGTCACCTGCCACACATTGGGGATTGTCACTTGCCACGTCACCTGCCACACATTGCGGATTGTCACTTGCCACGTTGCCTGCCACACATTGCGGATTGCCACTTGCCACGTCACCTGCCACACATTGCGGATTGTCACTTGCCACGTTGCCTGCCACACATTGCGGATTGTCACTTGCCACGTCACCTGCCACACATTGCGGATTGTCACTTGCCACGTTGCCTGCCACACATTGCGGATTGCCACGTAGCCTGCCACACATTGCGGATTGTCACTTGCCACGTCACCTGCCACACATTGCGGATTGCCACTTGCCACGTAGTCTGCCACACATTGCGGATTGTCACTTGCCACGTCACCTGCCACACATTGCGGATTGTCACTTGCCACGTAGCCTGCCACACATTGCGGATTGCCACTTGCCACGTAGCCTGCCACACATTGCGGATTGTCACTTGCCACGTCACCTGCCACACATTGCGGATTGTCACTTGCCACGTAGCCTGCCACACATTGCGGATTGCCACTTGCCACGTAGCCTGCCACACATTGCGGATTGTCACTTGCCACGTCACCTGCCACACATTGCGGATTGCCACTTGCCACGTAGTCTGCCACACATTGCGGATTGTCACTTGCCACGTCACCTGCCACACATTGCGGATTGTCACTTGCCACGTCACCTGCCACACATTGCGGATTGTCACTTGCCACGTCACCTGCCACACATTGCGGATTGCCACTTGCCACGTAGTCTGCCACACATTGCGGATTGCCACTTGCCACGTAGCCTGCCACACACTGCGGATTGTCACCTACTGGTGGTCTTTTGTTGGGTCCCAGAGTGAAGATAGGCAGCAGAGAGATGATGCAATCTCTCTGCTGCACACAGCTTCCTACACAGTGAGGCCAGGGTGGAACTGGAGGGATGCAGGGCAGTGAGAGATGATGTCATCTCCCTGCTCCCCTGCCTGCTGGCTTCCTGATTGGCCAGCAGCCCTCCTAAGCCGCCCAGCTGCCCCCCCCTCACCCGTCCACTCAGCGCGGGTACCCGCGGAACCGGCCGCGATTGGACCCGCAGAACCGGCCCGCGGGTACCCGCGGAACCGGCCGCGATTGGACCCGCGGAACCGGCCGTGCTGTCATTAGCTGGCGGTATTCTCGGAGGGGGCAATTGACCCGTTGCCCCCCCCCTGGATCCGCCCTTGGTTTGGACAGGTACCACCTCCGGCTGACTTCGTCACAGCATACTCAACAGGAAGTTTGGCCCCCCTTCCTCCTTCCAAGGACGTGCAGTCAGGGGAGGCAGGTGAATCAGAGCCTCACATAAACATAAAAACAATAAATAAATACCAAAACAAAAAAACAATCGAGCTTCGAAGATCGGCAACCTGGGGTCACAGAGACCCCAAATTTGGGAGGTGGGTAGCTGAAGTCCTACCCCACCACTGGGCTCCTGCAACTTATAGTTACTTGTGCAGCCTGTCAGAAGCTACATACAGAGCGGCCAGTTTAAATACAAGCTGGCACACTGTGCAGCAGACTGAGGAGATGAGCTCACATTTCCTCTCAATTCATTTCGGTGCATATTTCTGCACCTTTATGCACACTTACAGGCGTGTGGCTTTTAGAAGCCTATGGGGGTGATTTACTAAGAAGAAGGCACTTCACCAGTTCATACATTAATTGAAAAGTAATTAATTAATCGTGCCAACGTGTGCACATTGAAGTGTAAATAACGATAATAAATACCTGCATATATAAACTGCAACTGGTGCCAGGGTAACTGCGGTTTTCTCATTGATAATAGCGCACGCCCAATACAATTGGTTCATTTAATTTCATTGGTTGTGTCTTGTCGTGTCGTCTTTTGGATGCTAATCTCATTCCTATCACTTGTGTATCACATCGCAATGTGTTTTTTCTTCTTTTTTTCTTCTTTCAATACATTACAATGAACAGAGAAGTGTTTCTAAACTCAATAAATAAAAATTTTCAGATCTTGATCTGTAACGGTGACCATACACTGCAATCATTTCGATCTTAAATAAACTAGATTTAGTGCAAGAGCCTGTTTGATTTCCTATATTTTGAATTAATTGTTCAAGTGTGTTTTCCAATTACCTATTTTGCCTAAATATTGAGTTGTACAGACATTGGCCCATCAGATTGCATAGTGCATGACCATCTTAAGTGCCAAATTTGTAGATGTAGAGTTGTAGAGTAGATGTGCTATGACCCACTTGTGTTTTCGAAACGATATTTCTTGGCCATTATACAAGGCCAATAATAAACCACCTTTTTTCAAGACATTCTAGCGTGATCAGGAATCTTAAAACTATGGTTCTCCAGCTGTTGCGGAACTACACATCCCATGAGGCATTGGAAAACGCTGACATTCACAGACATGACTAGGCGTGATGGGAATTGTAGTTCCCGAATAACTGGAGGGCCATAGTTTGAAGACCCCTGTGCTAGACCATTATTATGCCTCCAGAATTGGGAGTGTGGCATCCACCCAACTTCCCTCTGCTGGTGAACACAAGAACCTACATCTATAGATATATCTATATATACACACAACACTGAAGCAGGAAGCAATATACATTCTCCCGGAAGTGAATCTGTACACAGGAAGTAGGTGTGTGTTTTGGGGCCAAATCATTTAGACATACACACATGACCCACACAAACACCACCCCATGTAAAAATCAATCAAAAATTATCTTCATTTGCAAATAAGGGTCATCTCTTCCTCAGAGGACAGTGAGCGGGGCATGGGAAGAAATTAGCAGCAGTACAAGCAACTTCCTGGAGGGGTGTGATGTCATTCCTGTGTGCTGGCCACCGCTTATAGGAACCAGATATGTGCCACTGGTACATACCTCCGTGTACACAGCAGTTGCGCATCTCACATACACATCGTTTGTGTATCTAGATGCATTTGGCGCATCTAGCTGCAGGATCCCAATTTTTATGGAAATTAATAGTAAAGCAGATGCAGATTTCCAGGACTGGACTAACAAATGTTTATAGTGAAAGGCAGCTGGTATTTTCTATTAAACAAGGGGGGCAGTTCACGAAAGCCGAGGAGCAAAGCACATTTTCATATTTACGAAATGGTGTGCCAGTAACAATGTGCAAATCCCCCATTTACTATAGCAATTTCAGCGCACGGGAGAATGCAGTCTGTGCGCCCCTGTGGACATGGCACATGCCATCTCCATATAGATATTGACAGAAGATGGAGGTGCCAATATTATGGGGTGATGTGAGAAAGTTTAGTAACAACTGCCCAAATTAGAATGAGAAAGTAACTTTATCAGAGAAAGCCTGCTGTGCCTACAAGCACTGGTGATTTTATCATCCAATTATGTAGAAGAAAAAATGCAATTTTTTTATTTTCCTTGCATGTCCCCCTGGGATCTCCAGCAACTGCACTTCTAAGTGCACTTTTAGTGCAAAGTGGATTTACTTCTAGTAAATAAACCCAATGTCCAAGATAACTAATAATTTGGGGTGTACACAGCAAAATGATAGAGTGCAATTTCCCTAATGGGGAAACTATTTAGATTGACCTGTGTGTCCCCAAGGAAAGACATTGGTAGGGTTTTACCCTCACTTCCTGTTTGG